>NC_139416.1:9000000-9666785 GCF_905368555.1 Meleagris gallopavo
TAACCTGCTTTGAATTTTTAGAGAGAAATCCATTATTTTTTACTCTTTTTCAAAAATTATATCCATGTCCTTTCTTAAAGTGCTTAAAGGAGAACAGAAATATTTTTTTTTTCATATTTTATTTGAGACATTATCAGCTTAGTACAGAAGCCTCTATCAAAAACAGGAAAAAAAGAAAGATAAATTGAAACATCAACATACATTCCAAAACAAAATAAATGCTTGAAATGTCTGGCCACATAAACCACCTAATATTTTGTATGCATTAGTTTAATTGATTTATGGACACTAAACTTTTCTTCAAAGTATGTTTTAATACTATTAAACAACTTATATTTTAGCATTAAGAATTACAGCAAACAGATGCTTTAATTTTGACCAAAAAAAAAAAAAGCAGAAAAAAGTCATATTTCATCAGGGAGGGTGAAAGTAGCAGACATTACTTAGAGATGAAATGAAAAGCTGTAACAAAGTACAGCTGAAGACTTGAGTGAGATTTCAAAGAGATGTTTGTGCCATACAGTAACAAGACAAACAGGCAAGATCTTTTAAACACAAAACTGAATTCAGCCAGGCCAGAAAAACAAGGAACTGCTGTCTTAGCAAGTTGGACTGGTATTAGAGGCTTACCAAATGCAGAAGCAAGCCCAAACCTCCAAACCTTTATGCAGAGCAACCAGCACACAGGCCGAGTACTTCCTCCTCAGCAATTAGTGCAACCTGGTGTAAAGTGCTATCACTGCCTAATTGCAGACAATAACCTCAAAACCTTCTTCATAAATGAAAAACAGAAAAGAAAACACTAAGTTTATATAAGAACAATTTTATAGAGTATACATGTACTTTTAAGCATGAAGTGAAAACACACCATCCCTGTTATTGCTTTTCCTCTCTCTCACTCTCCAGGATGGTGACATAAGCAAAAATACAAACTGATAGAACTTCAACTTTATGCAGAAAGGAATCCTCCTCCAACCATTTCTTGAAAATTGAAATAAACAATTGATAAAAATCATCATTTGGCTGAAATGGAAAAAAAACTTGCATATTTTTACATTAACTCTAAACAAGGAGAATTACTGCAGCTTAAGACAAAGAATCATAGAATCATTTGGGTTCAAAGGCTCCCTTAAATGCCATCTATTCCAACTCCCCCTGCAATGAACAGAGACACCTACAGCTCCATCACGTGCTCATAGCCTAACCTGATCTTGGGTGTCTCCAAGGATGGGGGCATCCACCACCTCTGTGGGCAATCTCTGCTTTTTCCTCACCATCCTTATTGCAAACAACAAAGAAACTGTTTACAGTCTAAAAATTCTTGTCAGAAAGTTAAACAAGCATTGACTGCACTAACATTAAGAAAGAAAACTCACAAACACTTGAAACTGAAAAACAGTACACCAGAGAACACCTGCAAAATACAGATTGATTCTCATGAGCTAATAAGTATCCCTCAAACTCAGCAGAACTCAAACCATCAGCACCCACAGGGAAAGATCAGGAACCCCTCAGGGTTTATATTTCTATAACTTCATTATGAAAAGATGTTGCTGGCAACAAGTGGCTTCTAAACCCGGGCAAAGATCTCTCAGCTTGTGAGTAAACAGTAAAAACTGGGAGATTCTTTATTATTGACTGAGGACAGACAAAATCCTCTTCTTTCAACTTCACAAGGTCCAGTGATTTTGCTAGCTGTAACATCACTTTTTTAATACACTAGGAATTCTTCAAAGGGATCAGTATTATACTTTTATTGAATGTTACTGGACTTTAATTGCAGTGTTTTATAGGAAGGTCCTAGCAAGTCAATGGCATAAGAAGTACCATAAAACTAAAAATGTACCACTAACTCAATAATATGAAGTTCTTCATTTATTCTAATTTTCAGACGCTTACAAAGCAATATGAATTAGCTGTATCACCAGTATTTTAAAGACAAGTTAAATGCAAAAAATAAAGCAACCTACATCAGCCACATGATCCTCTTCAGATGCTTTTATAATACGTTTTGAGATTAGTATAGCAATTATCAGTAGAAAAATTGCTCAATGTACAGTAAGTACACAAAGTCCACATGAGGAAAATGCCTATATCCCAATAACAGTTTCTGCAATGAGTGAAGAAGCACAAATCTTTTTGCTTTCCATAACTCATTTGCATGAATTTACTTTCTTGCCTTAAGAGGTTGCTGTAATGCCTGTTAAAACACACAGTACAATTTTAACTCCATACTATCACAAAAGAAATATTGTGTTAGTATAAAGTGCAAAAATATAAACGCTGCTAAATTCTTAGAACAGAAACAACAGCGCAGCACTGCTCAAAAGCACCACCCAAAGGTAGAAGAGATGTAAAGACATTTGGAGAACTGCCTTGTTAATTTCAGCAAAGCTTGAACGTAAAAAATGACAGTGCTGTGCAACGTGACAGAAGCTTTTGATGGAAGTGACTGATTTCCACAGCTGCACCTTTAGGATATTGATGATAATGCTGTCTAAACCATTCATTATGAGTTGGAACTTTACTCCGATGAACACTAGATTTATAAATTTGCTAGACGAATGTTATAGAAAACATGACAAACTACTGTTTTCAATTGAAAATTCCTTTGACCTAAATTTATAAAAATCACATAAAACCGGGGAAAATAAATTTCTAAAACCTTCTAAAATAGCTCAGGTTGTTTTTTTGGAACAGCATGCAGGTAAGTGAAATATATTTATTGGCCATATTCAGTTTTCAATTGTGTTCATAACTTAACTTTATTAGAATTATAAAGGCAAAGAGTTTTTCATATTACCAACAATACGTTCCTTCTTAGACAAAGAACATTTATCTTTCTGCTTATCATGCTCACGGTATTTCTAAGGCTGAAATAAGCAACTATTTAGCATATTAAAAATGAAAAACATAAGTATATACTTTGAGTACAAGCCATGAACTGCAACTGATAATATATATAGATGGAATAATCATTTTAAGAACATATTAGCCAAGTGCTTTAAAAGAGAGGAATTTGACACATTCTTTTTCAAAATACTGCATTACAATAACATAAAGCAAATTAATATATTATTCCTTTAACTTTTGCAAAAGGACTTCAGATATCAGAAATGATAGCGTTGCCATATATCTTCTGGATTTTAGTAGGTTAATTTGCTGGGGGATGGTTTTGCCCTTTTTACTGACATTCAGTGCTCACAAAGAAAAGTTGAGAAATTGTAAAGAAAGAGAAGCACTGAAACTCCAATCCACTGCAAGCACTAGAAATATTAGGAAAAGATAGCACTTTGCACAGAATAGAGAATTCTTAGCTGTGGTCAGTTACAAAAATACCTTCAAGAAGAACATTTTCCTTACTAGAGTCCCCAGTATCTGCATAAGTCACTGGAACCAAAACGTTGTAGAATACATACTTATTAATACAGAAGGGATGCTGCATAGTTTGCTCTGCACGCTTCTGCTGCAGGAGCGCAAGAAATGAGCTAACCTACAAGAAGATTCCTTCCTCAAGGAAGCAAGTCTTATAGTGATTCTACTGTTGTAAGTATGCCTACACTATGATTTTACCATCAACTGGATAATTTCTTTTCATTCTTATTCCTCTTTGTTGAGGAAACCAGGAAAATACCCATTTACCAGGGTACATGTAACGCTGAATACCAGAACTGAGTTTTCACAAATATATTATAACATAAAATCCACAATTCAGCCAGGAAAAGATATTGAGCTATATTAAATCTACAAGCAACTCTCTAGCATAGCTTTCTTGTAATGTTCTCTTCTTTTTTTTTTTTTTTTTTAGACCTCTATACAATCTATATATACAAAGCAAACCTACAGCAGGTTTTTAAAGAATATTTACAGTACAATGAAGTAGAATTAGTACAGTAATAGTACAATAGTACAAAAGTACAATACTTCAGATTTCACAAATGCTAAAACTTTTTTTGTTGTTGTTGAGCTTACTGCTTTTCCTGTGAAATGCATCCTGTAAGGCAGGACATCACCTGCGGGCTGAGAGGAATGCAAGGCTGCAGCTACGGCCTCAGCTAGCATGGCTTACTGCACCCACACCAAAAGCCCCTCTGCCCTTCCACTCAACAGAATGCCAGATTTAAAAAAAAAAAAAAAAAAAAAAGAGAAAGGCGCAGAGAGGAATACTTACCTCCCTACATCCTCACAAGAATTAAAGGCTCAGGTAGAGATATTCAGTTTGAATTATAACCATTTCTAACTCCTAATAAAGCATTGAAGCAAGGTATGAAACAACTGTGTGTGCACATATACCAATGTATCCCAGTTTTCTCCCAGCACAACATCCCTTTGGTTTTACATGTTGAATGTTGTTAACAAAACAGGTATCTCTTGTTTTACAATGACACACCAACAACAAAACGTCCTAGGGAGAGTGAAAAGACTCAAAGTTTCCATTATTTCAAGAACTGAAAGTGTTCTGCTCCTGGCATTTTCCTTCTTAAAAATATACACACTTCCTGTATTGTCTCTAGTAATTCTCACCAAGCAGCTCACAACTGTTCGTGTGTACCTGTAATTAATGTGGATGTTCCTGCCTTCAGTATCCTCATTTTATCAAACTTGCTAAGAACAAAAGATTGACTTAAAGGAGATCTGAGCAATAATCACTGATCCCCAAGAACACGACTGATGTCAAGTGCCGACACTGATGCATTTGAAAAAGCAAAGAGTGAGATGCCATATCAGACATCTCCTGCACTGAGACATAGGATACCTGTACATTCTCCCTGCTAAGGTCCATCACAAGGAAATCATGAGGGATCACAGAATCTTTTCAACTCATCTGCTCATACATTCTAGTATTATCAACTCCTGTCTCAATTATTTCTGCCAGACATGCATGAGTGTTTCTTTCAGAGATAAAGACAAGGGTGTTACATTCAGCTTCTGCTCTTGTGTTGGCATGGATAATGAACTCCCAGTTGCTGAATCTTTGAGTTTGTTAGAAGTTGTTAGTCAAATCCTATAGGAGTACTGAAAGCATTCCTCATGGAAGTCTGGAATCAAAGTAGGTTTTAATCAGCATCATCAAGTTGGATACATGGTTCTTGTTTGGGCCCTCTTCTGATGAAAAGCTTATGAATTACATTGAATCAGGCAGGAAGTTAAAGAATAAACAAAAGGAAAGCATCTCAGAAACATGGAAAGAATAAGCAGCAGAAAAATTGAAGCTCATTTTTTAAACACATTTATTGCAGTGGAACTCAGATTATTTAGTCTGATATTGAACAATTCTGTTAATAACGGCAAAGAAGATTTTTCCAAATGATATACTGCAGATAAACGAAATGAATTGAAGTAAATGTCTCCTTGAAACTATGAGAAATTCCATTTCATGGGTAATTCTAACAGGGAATTTGACTTGTGTGACTCTTACCACACTTCTTAGCTTGAGGTTTGGCTGAAACTTGCATATGAATGGTTTCTTTATGTAACTGCATATTGTGCTTGTAAGGGTGAGAAAGGTGAAAATCACAGGTTGCTTCATTACTGACTTTGTAGTTGGTTTTACTCACAGTTGAAATTGGTACATACTATATAGGATGTTCATAGTCCTGTGAATTTTTTTAATGATACTTTAACCTTGCAAGAAAGTTCTCATAGTACATGAAGTCTGTAACAATTCAGGAAAAGAACACATTCTGTGTAGCGAGGCTGTCTGTCCAATGTTTGTGAGCAAAACGCACACGCTTCCAACAAACTGCCAAGATAAAACAGATTAATATGGGGAGCAGATTCGTTCCGTGCACACCTTGTGAGAGTTTGTCCACAATACACAGCCATACTAATTACAGGTACACATGAACAGCTGAATACAGGAAGCATGTATATTTTTTAAGAAAGAAAACGCTAAGAAGAGAACATTTTCAGCTCCTGAAATAATGCAAGTTTCTAGTCTCCAGTGTCTGGCAAGGATATTGCACTGTTATTGTGTCACTGTTAAACAAGAGATGCATGGGCAGTAGCATCCAGCCTGGTCACATTCTTGTCATCAACATTCAACACTAAAGCCAATGGGACACTGCTGAGAGAAATTTAGATCACAAGCCTTCCCCCTGGTAAGGAAAGGAGGAACTGAGATGAAGATGTAGTTGTGCTGTAATTCATATCTCCAACATATCAGCAAGGACACAGATGGAAAGGAAGACTTCCAAAGTGTCTTCTAATCACAAAATTCCACCAAGGGAAGGCGTCTCACAAGACGCGCTGAACACTGTTCTGTCTTCCAGGATGATGCTACTCATGGAAGATACTACTGGCTAATAGGTCTTATTTTCTATAAGGACTAAGGACCCTAAGGACTGAATAAGACAAAATATTAACTAACATCTTCTATGCTGATTTTTGATGGGATAAGTATATGGGGTGAGAATATTGTATGTTGGATTATTTTTTCCATTTTATTTATAGCTTCAAGTTCCAACTTGATAAACTTTTTATGCTGTTACTACTGAGTAATTGGGCTTCATGTAACCAGAACCAACCTCTACACATATGCACATGGACATGGTCAAAGCTTCCCTGATAAACTAAGCAGCTAAGCTTGAACTTTGGACACAGTTTTCAAACAATGTTATTTATGTTGGTTTTACTCCAGTATTTTTAAATGTATGTAAGAAAAATTATACAACTCAAAGGATGTACTTAGCAGCAGCCTAAATAGAGCAGAGCTACCTCTACCACTGTGAATAAGACTTGCTTTCCATAATGGAATACCAAAGGCTGCATAAGCCAAGTATCTGACCTCAATAATTTGTCTGCTGGGGACAGTGGGGTTTTCTTTGGTTTGTTTGCCTGGGGACAAATCAGAGAAGTCATACCTTCCCAAAGTGTCCATGTGGACCTCCTCAATGCTCCAATGACTACCAGCAGTTCTGTCAATCTTAGAATTCATTGACACAGAGGATCAACAAGAAAACTATTGCTTAATCATTATTTCAAAAGCGGGGTTGGGGTTGTTTTTTTTTTTTTTTTTTTTTTTTTTTTTTTTGCAAGTGAAGGAGGGAATTATTGTTGGGGGTAGAGGTGGTTTGTTGTTGGTTTTTTGTGGTTTTCTTTCAGTTTGCTTCTGGTTGGTTGTTTTTGTTTTTGTTATTTGTTGTTTTTTGCTGTTGTTTACATGCATCGGCAATCCCCTGCTTATAAATCAATTTTGTAAAGTTAGATTATGGATTCATTTGCACTGTTCTTCCTTCAAATTACAGTTAAAACATGTATTTGGCCAAATGGACATAATGTTTTTTGCTCTTGCATTCTGTAAACATGACAAAAATCAAATATGAGGCTGTTTCTTCACTAATAGTAATTAAATCGCTTTTGCATAATTTAAGAAATGCAAAATCTAAAATCTGATTGAATAGGTAAAAATTGCAGAGGCTATGTAAGCAAACAGATAACATCACAGTAATTTTTTTCATCTTATGTATTTTATGCTACCACAGTTTTACATGCTCACAATACTTCTCCCTACTTATTAACATCAGATTACTCTTTCAGGGGGTTCTTACAGGGACATTTTGGGGGCCATGAAGAGGATTACTGCTACCATGTATACATTAAGAGACAATCATATACAGTCTCCAGTCATTTAAGATGACCCACAGTTAATGTCTTTGTTAAAATTACTAGTAATAAGTATCCTGAAATGGATAGCACATTACATATCTGCAGCTCTTGTTTTAATGGAATAAACAATACATGTAACCTTTTTTTTCCTGATACTATATCACAAGCAAGCAAAAATAAAATGCAAGATATATTTCTATAGCGTAGATTAAAGAATCAAGATTTCTATTTTTATTTAAATCTATATTGTACAATCCACTGGATCTCCTTGAACTAAAAGCTACAGATCTGCCCTTTTCTCCTCTATACTTTCAACATAATAGGTATTATTACCCATAACTTTTTTATTTAAAAGAATTGTGCAGCCAGGAAAATGAATGAATTTAATTATCAATGCAGTGTGAAAAAAATCATTAGAGCAAGAGCCTGGAACACTACGTATTAAAAATAAACAAAGGCTATTAAAAACAGTTTTTAAAGTGTCTTCTTCCTTCAAGTCTTAAAATGTAAATAATACAACAGAGAAACAAGAGGAACCACACGTAAACATCTGTAGTTATTGGCAAAAAAATGACCCTAAGAAAATGCTAAATGACTGACTGGATCATTTAACTTTAAATCTATACTTTATATGGCAATATGGAGAGGTCATTTGATTGCTATGCATAAAAAATTTAGAATTCTAATATGATCTAAAAGTTTCACCTTCATGAGACAAAATTTTCATTATAAAATTCCATTTAATTGTATCCATACATATCTGCCACCTCCATTTCGTAATATTATATTTCTATAGGCTGTGGAATACACACTATAGAAATGTCCCTTTACAATGGCATATAACTTTTTCCTTTAACTTTACAAATAGTCTAGTTTCCTCCAGGTTTGTATTATGAGAATGTGTAGCCTCAAATACAGACTACAAGCTGTTGCTCAAAAGAATTTCATATGCTATGCTAAATCAGCATTTTGCAGTTTTATTCCTCTAGGAAAAAGGTAAGCTCAGTGTACGCATCCACTCTCTGCATATGGATATTTAAGTCATGATTCAGACTTCTAGAATCCTTAGAAAAGAGATTTTTTATACTTTCACCTTATGATTTGACAAATTAATGAATAATGTGGGTCATTGTTTTTCTCCGCAGCAGCAAGGACTCCTAAATACTCAAAAAAAAAAAAAAAAAAAAAAACAATTCAGAACAAGAGTTGTAGCTAGTGAAGATTTGTTAGCAAAAGAAGTACATTTAATATGCACGTTGTGAAATAGCAGGTCAAAATCTTAACTTCAAATGGAAGTATTTTTAACTGAAGTTTAGCAGTATGCTTCCTGAATGACTTTCACCTTGCTGATTAAAATTGATTTACTAAAGTCCTGACCGAGAACGGCCTTTGAAAATATAGTTATTTACTTCATTGTTTGGTATAAAAAAAAAAAAAGTAGAACACTTCAGTCATTTGTCTCATATCAAAATGAAATACTATTAGATAGCACAGCTACATGCCCACAAGAACAGCTGGTGTTAATTGGGTCAGGAACTGTCCTAGGTGTAACTGAATGAAGTAGTATCGATGGATAGGGAAAAAACAGCCAGAGAATATAATATGCAAAGGTAGAATACATGGGAATGTATCAAAGGTCAAGCACAAGTAAACTTGAAACAAGCATCATTACAAAAGAGGGATATTTCTGCTGATGCCTTAATAAAATATATAGATACCATGTAAAAAAAAAAAACAAATAAGAATATCACAGAGTTTATGAAATGACTTGCTGTATTATGTTTGTTAGCGGTTATTTTCTATGAGGTTCCTCTCTTGTGATGATGCCCTTCAAAATGAAGTCATGCACCACTCTGTGATTTTTTACCAGACTCAGGCTTTATTCTTCAAGACATTTCAGGCTGCTTAACTTTACTACTGGGAATATTCCCTATTGATTTCAAAGGGATTACTTGTAGGAGGTAACTACAAGTATTTACAGTAGTGGAGTCTCAGACATCTTTTCCTACCTTTTTTCCCCTAGAGAAATCAGGAAGGAATCCACAGTTTGAGACATTATGCTATAAAGCTAAGGAGTTACAAAGAATAAAAAAATTAAGTGAACTATATAGTAATGCCAAGAAGTGCCAAGAAGTCTTCCGAAGAACAGGACTAGAAACTAACCACAGATCTTTTGGGGAGAATAACGACACAGTAAACACAGTGGAAAGATGCATATTAATAGAACTACAAATGTGAAACAGATTCACCCAGATTGTTCAGCAGTGAAACTACTGAAGGGTTTAAATTGACACTACTAATGATATTCACGCCAGTCAAAACCTAGAAATCTGATTTAGTAGACTGAACAGTTTTCCTCCACAATCAAAGGAAAAATTCTGGCTCCTCCGGAGTGCAGTTACAAGCCTCATCAGTGTTGAGGACTTGGTGGTGGGGTTACTCCAGAGAGATGCCAATGGAATCAGAGATGCCAATGAAGTCTCCCCACTCAGCTTCCTAGAGGAACCGAGGAGGAGATGATGTTCCAGACTACAGGAGAAAGAAGTTTCCCACAGG
This sequence comes from Meleagris gallopavo, assembly GCF_905368555.1. Lineage (NCBI taxonomy): Eukaryota > Metazoa > Chordata > Aves > Galliformes > Phasianidae > Meleagris > Meleagris gallopavo. The sequence goes on from NC_139416.1 coordinate 9,010,165, forward strand.
ACAATTTCTGCCCTGCCTCCTCCCTGCTAAATTGTAGATGCTAAATTCACATATGGCACCTCTTCAGAACCCAGAGCCATGATTATGGCACTCCATGCTCAATTTCTATTGAGGTTGCCAGGAAAAAGCTTCTCCCCTTTGTTCGTTGAAGTTAACCACGCCTTCCACAGCCACAGAAAAATTAAACCTGGGAATCTAATAGAGATCTGACACCAGAGCATGTTCACCACCTCATCTACACACTGAAGCCATTACCTACAGACCGTTAGTATTTTCACACTGAATCATTCTGTCAGAGTGGGAACAAAGTATTTTATTCTCATTCAGTTTCAGACCTTTGAAGATTTATTCTGAATGCTAGAAAGAAAAAAACAAACATAGCAGAAGTTAGGGGGCAAGGGGAATAGGAGCCAGATTACATAGGTTTTATTTGCATTCTTGTACAGACTCCCTGTGCAGTCCTCAGCATGGGGCAACTTTCCAGGAGATGTATTCTGCCCACACTCCTCCCAGTCAACAATACATAGCAACAACATAGCAACAATGCTACAAAACTGTCTTACAAGTATTTGAGATCCCCAGATGAAGGGTACTTATCAAAGGGTTTTTTTCTTGATATTAACTGTGAAAAAAATTAGTAGAATAAACACGGTCCCTTTTCTTGCTCACTTGCAGCTGTGATTGAAAAAAGTTGCACTTCACAGCACAGTTATAATCAATAATGGAGCAGTGACAAAGGACTAATATCAAAGAAAATATTTTGGGGAACATTATTTATCATGATTTTATACATAATGCCATAGAATCATAGTTCAGTCTTCATATTTGCAAGTGAATAACCTCTATCTGAAAGTACAATTCATATGTGAACTGAGAAGAAAATGTCTTTTAGCATTCCCACTATCAGACAAACAGATGGCTCAATCCAAATGACCATGGGAAATAAAGAAAAAAGACCAACACAGATCAATATCCTCACCATGATTCCTGCACTCCAGTAAATACCAAACTAACAGGAGTAACAGCAGAGGAAGAAAAAAGAGCATCAAAATAGCATTTTAGGAAAAAACAGTGAGTAGCTAAAAAAAGTCTGAAAACAAGCAGCTAACAATATTTAACGTAATTAAAGAATGTAAACAAAAGCCAAAACAGCTTTAGTCTTACATCAGTGTCTGTGGTTACCTTGTAAGTAGCAAAATGAACCACTGTACACTTCACTGTATCACACCCATATGCCATAGTGAGAAATGCATTAAAAATAATATTTCCACATAAACCTCACTCTGCACTACTTCTCTGGTTTATAAAGAAGGTCTGTTTTTCCAGTGGTCAAAGCGTACTCTTTTAGGAACAATATGATGATATCAAATAGAAAAGAATTAACAGATACCTACTAGATCAGTGCAAGCTCAACACTGGAGAGAACACGACAGGCCATCAGGTTGCAGAAACTCATTAGCAAGCTTCTGATTCAGGTACTCACTGCTGGCTGCAGCTTCAAACCCATTGCCCCATGCTACATGGCTCTCTCAGCAGGTGGCATCAAGGAACAGACCCACTGATATGAGAAGATTCGCTGTTCTTCGGCACAACCATTACCTGTGTGTATGTCTTCAAGGATAAATAGACTAATCACAAAGCTACTGGTTCTGTCCTGACCTAAACCTTAACTCAAGCAAAAGAAGAAACCAACTTTCCAAAGACAAGGCTGTAGGTGAGCTTGTACCCATAGGCAATACCTGCAGAAAGAAGGTTATTCCTGCAATAGTGCTCTTCAGGTACTGCAGCTGATCTGGGTACGCTCACTCACTCTTCCTCTATTTAGTCCACTTTGCCATAGAAAAAAGTGTGAACACAAAACCAGAGACGGTATCTACCTCCAGTAAATAGCAGAAACTGAAGAGATCCAGAAGTATATTTATCCCTGCACCATAAATACATCTATCATTAACTCAGAGAATTCAGAGTACTTAAAGTTTCTTTGTGCAGATGAAACCCTGTCTCACAGTAAAAGCCAAGATCCCCTATCTTCCTCAGCCTTTGTTCCTGTAAGCTAAAGCCACGAGGTTCAACAAACAAGTTCCTACTAGAGCTACTAACGAAAACCAGAAACCCAGGGCATGGACATATCTGCAACAGGCATCTGCTGTACTGTTTGATCATAGTCTAAAGATCTCATCCTAAAAAACATTAAGCACGTAAGTCAGCCCTGTCACGGAATTCTTACTCATCTAGTGCTATAAATCAATGGACTTTGAAATATATCCTTTAGGAACAATTTCTGTTTACCTGTGTAAAGACAGAAAATTCAAATAACGATTTTAAGAAACAAGTTATTTAGCATAGTCTATCTGAACCACCAATTTATATATTTCAGTCTGATCTAAGAATGGTCAGTATAGTGAAATACCATGAACTGGTCATTATACTGAGATGCCATTTTTAGCTTTGAGTTGCCTGTGGATGAATTGGTGAGGTGACTGATAATATTTGATTTTTCAATTTGCAAAAATTGAAGGACACTTAGAGCGTGAATTATATTGTATTATAAAGAAATAATAATAATTTAAAAAGCAGGTCAAGTGTTCACTAGTCTTAATTTCAGTCATTTAAACAAAGTTATCCTCTGAACAATATTTATTTTCCTATTAAAAAGTAGACTTCCCTGCATCTATTTCCATATCTCATACATACTCTACTATTCTTAAAAGAAAACAACAAAATCTTCTATTAACAAAGCTAAGAAATAGAATTCCATCATGAATGCCAAATGCAAGAATATATACTCATCAGCCCAATTACTGTTTCGATCACAGCTGAACACTTCACTACTTTCTAGGAGGGCACTTTTCACCGTTACAATCTTGGTATCATATCTAGTTGTTTAGAACAAGGACAGTTTCTAAGACATGGAAGAAACACAGCAGAAAGTATTATTAAACAAATACTTTGAAAAGCTCTTAGCATAAAACATCCTGCAAATCCCACACATTCCCATACAAACAACTAAAAATAGCCTTGGCTCCTGGTCCTTTAAGTCTTTTCTAACCCATCATAAATTTTGCCTTTTATTTTAGGGCATCAGATAAATACACCTGGTATTTGCATAAAAACCTGGTCCAAAGAGCAAAAAGTAACTCATTAATACATCAAAGGTAAGTCTGAGCACTACCCAAAAGCAACTGATAAAACTTCTATTTACTAATGTGTAAATGAAACGTGGTGCAAATTAGGGTGTGAATTTTTAAATTCAGACATCACAAAGCTTTGGAATTAATCAAAGCTTACATGAACATTTCATGACTGCAGCTAACCTGAAATGCAAAGCCATTAAGGGCCTCAAAAGCTGACCTAAGTAAACTGACTTTACAGTCTGAAAAGAATTAAAGGTGAACTATATTTGCAAGAAAAAAAATCTCATGTTCCTAATTTTGTGCCAGCAGTTCATACAGTATGCATAATATTTAAACATGCTCTAATTCTTACGTGTCAAAACAATCATGTTCATTAATATTTCCATTGCGCCTGGACTACTTTCAATGTATAATTTTATAAGAACCGTTCCCTTGCTACCTGGTACATCAAGGAAACCAAAAGAAATGAGAATCAAAAACTACAAGCACTATATGCAAATTACATATTGATACAAGCAGTGCTTAACTAAACCTGTTCAGAGACCTGAAGCAGAACAAAAAAAAAAAAAAAAAAAAACACTCCAAAAACTAACAGCCTTGTGGAGGAAGTACTGCTAATCTTGTACATCATTTTCCACCAGGGAGAGAATCCATTTGCCATCAGGGAGTTAAGCCTTGTTTCCCTTCAGAAATATAATCCCCACCCCACCACAGCAGGACAAAATGCAATTTCTAATATTTCAATAGAGAAGGAAAAAAAACTGGAAGCTTTTTGGTGAAGTAAATCTCTCTCCATTCTCTCTGGTTTGTTAAAATGAGATGTTCAAATAGAAAAGCAACAGAACATCTGAGAAAGGAAAAAAAAAAAGGCAGAGCATTTTGAGGAATATTAGACAGCACTTTAGTACGGAATTCCTTAGGCCTGCTTATAGTTTTCATAAACTCACTGACAATGCCTCAGTCTGTATTAGTCTGAGAAATCTTAAATATCATTCATCTTTCTATCATCATTGGCAGTAAACATTAAAATTAGGGAACGGTGGTAAATTGGACAAAAATTTACGTAATTTAAGCTAGACTTATAAACTGGCATTAGAACAAACCCAGCAGCAGAGGATACAAATGAAAAGAGTTGAAATGAGAAGTCAAAGGCCCGAGGATGCTTTAGGTAGTTGGGCTGTATGTCCTGCACACCCTGTGAAAAGGACGACAACATACAAAGTCCCTTGGCACTCCTAATGCAAAATCTCAGGAGCTCTGTTATGTATTGCAGAGAGCTGCTTTTCATTGAAGAAGGGCGTGCAATTCCTCAGTTCTGGATAACAGCACGGGAACAATGCTGTGCAATAGATTGCAGCTGGAGAGCCACAGAGCAGCTGATTTGGAGATTTTTAGGGGGAACTTCTTAAATAAATGTTAACCTCTACTGCAGACATCTCCACAGCCTAGAAAAACTCCACCAAAATACTGGATTATTTAGGACTTTTTTTCCCTTTTTTCTTTTTTTCCCCCTTTATCTTTATACCTGAGCTGTTAGATGTTGGTTGTCAAGATCTGCAGCATAAAGCACCAGCTATTCTCTGTCTTCTGTCCTTCACATTTAACTAGCTGAGCCAAAAACCTCTAAAGTAGAGATAGACAAAACCGCTGATAAATGGTTTATCACTGCAAATCATAACACCCACTTCTCAGTCCCAGCCCGACTGCCAGCTGCCCAATAAAACCGAGTCAGGGCAGCACGCGTTGAACCGATTCTCCGCACCTCTGCTGCATTCTTTGGTCAGAAGCACTGGCTGCCTGCATGTAGGGCACAGACTTCTGAGCAGCTTAAGATGCTTTTGTTTCTAGGAACTTTTATACTTGCTCCTTCTCTCTGGGGGTTTTCAATTGTTCTTTGTTTAATCTACAATGAAAATCATCTAAATTGAGAGCTTTTTTTTTTCCTCTACAGATAAAAAGAAAACACAACAGAGGCATGACCTTCACTTGCGGGGTTTGCTACACACATTCCAGGCAGCTCTGATCATATTTCACAACCCTGGAAGTGATTGTGATGTCCAGAACACTGAATTATGTCATTAATTAAGGAATCGGGCAGGAGGTAGCTGATTATAAGAGAGAGAGAATCTGTACTTACACAAAACTATTTTCATAATCAGTGATGATAGAAAGGGAAATAAAGAAAAATTACCTTGTGCTTAATACAAGTGTTCTGGTATATTGTTTTTAGATATTGCTATGTATATAGAAGATGCTACTTAGCCTCAGCGGTCAGCCAAAAGCAAAACACAGGTTTTAATAACCTTGTTTTCCATAAAAAAAAAAAGAGGGGAGAGGGAGGGCATGAAAATATTTTCCTTTGAACAGTAAACTTTCATAGTTTTAATTTCTCTCAAAGTACACGAGGAAAAAAGTAGAATAAGAGCCATAATCCAGTTAAATGTTCTTTTTTTTAACGTTGATTTTACCTGAAATTCAGTGTGCAGCATATGCAAGAGCAAGAATACCATTTACTGGAGTATCAGAGATTAGGTTCATTAATGGGTTCAAGCAACTGGCCATGCATCAGCATAACATTAGAGGCTAACTGATTTCCCTCTGTAAGCCACTTATACAACTGAGCATTTGCAAATCATCTGAAGATGCATGTCAGAGAGAGAGATGACAGTGTTAAAGAAATACATTTTTCATTTATTCTATTAGTAATATACACTACTGAATATGTTATAGTGCAGACAATAAAAGAGATACATTTTTAAAGCAGTTTGGCAAGCCAGAACACACATTACTTAGGATGGGTTTTTTGTTTTTGTTGTTGTTGTGTCCCCCTCCCCCTAAGACAGCATTCAAACATTTCACAGAACAACATCAGATTTGGTGACACTTGGTTTTGCCAAATTCTCTGCAGATTTCTACAGGGATTTTCAAGGAGACATCTGACTTTTTTCTTAGCCATATAAAAAAAACACTCTCATGGATATTAAGCAAAACAGTCAGAGGTAGGCATGTGCTTAAATACTTGACTGAATCAGAGCTGTACAATAAGGAAATGACAGAGGTTATGCAAACCAGACATTGCTGTGCCTTCTTAACCCAAAGGGCAGAAGGGTCAGTGTGTGTTATGCACAGATGCCAGGTAGGATTTGTAAGTGGTCACTGGGTAAACCTCACAAGCCCACAAAACGTCCATGATTTTAAAAACAGAAAAGTGGTTTGGCTACAGACAGCCTCCTGTCTCAGTCAGTACTTTCGCTTAAATTAAAGGCAAGAGAAATACATGAGATTGCTGCAGCAATCTTTCATTCCCAAATGAATGAAAATATTGCATGCCAGCCCATCCTTCAGAAGATGGTTTTGCAAAGTGATCTGAAAACGATACTGAGCAGCACTTTACCACATAAGAAGCCTGTGAGAGCAACTTCAGAAAGTAAAAGAAAGCAGCTTCAAAACCATCAGGAAACAAGAGTCTAAACATTTCAGATACTTGATTATTCCAGAAGCAAGAACCAAGCCAACAAAACTGGTACATTAACAAAGACAACAACCTGAGACTACACCAAACCCCTTAATGAGAACACGGAAACAGCTCTGAATGTTAAATTTTAAATCAGTTCCAGCTGTACTTAGATCAAAAATAAAATAATTAACTGATGTTCTTGCAAGTTATAACCAATAGCACTGTTTTCAAGAACTTCACACAAATGTACACACTGCTACAGCATGCCCAAATAACCCATGAAGGAGGATTAATGGGAAGTCAAAATATACACTTCGAGAAAACTTCTGCTAGGCAAAGGCTAGTAATTTGCATTTTAAAAATGAAAGTCCAAATCATCTTTTACAGGCATTTCAAATTCTAAGCCCTATTCTGAGAAGAAAAAAACATTGCATTGCTAGATTATTAAGTTATTTCTCCACTGGATTTTAACATATTTTGGGGGGGTCTTTTGCTTTAGTCCACCTGAGAAACTTCTATTCCACTGTTTTATTGCTTGAAAGATGCGGAGCTCTGGAGAGCGAGACTGAAGCAAAGATCTTTGATATCTTTGTGCTATCACCTGCAGTGTGCAGCAGCAGGGAGTGAGTGCACACAGCAGCACCCAGCCAGCTTCTAGCTCTGAGAATCCACTGCCAAAACTCCACAGCAAGAGAGAGAGGCAGTGATTTGGCTGAGAGAGTAGTTCAAGTACCACTGCAGCAAGGCAGACCTGAGGTGGGAAAGCTCCCAGCTGACAGGCTTCCCATGCAAGCAAATCTCACTCACTCTATATACCAACTTCCTCTGTCTGTATTTACATTTACATTTTTAAAGTTACTTTCTAACCATATTGCTATAAGTGAGACAAAACTGCACTGAATCATAAAGCATCTTCCCAGCTTTGTTTTCATTCAAGCTTGTTTTCTCTTTTCATTCCAAGACCATTTTGCCTCAGGAAATTTTCTTCTTCCATCTACACTCTCAAGCAACTAAGCCTATTTTTGTAAGGCTAAAAAAGTAATATTCATCCATTTTTAAATACTGACTTATTGACTATGGATTTTGGCTGTTTTCATTTCTTCTATCACCCCACTACCACAAATACAACCTGAGCAGCTGCAGATGAATTAAAAAATAATTGAATTGGTTTAGAGAGAAAGCATAACATAGGGTAGTAAAGTGAACTTTGTATTTCTCCCTTCAGCATCACTAGTTACCAATATACAGCTGCTATCTCATGTAAAAAAAAAAAAATAAAAATGAAAAGTTAAAAAGTAATTGATGAGAGTTAAAAGTACACCCTGAAGAAATCCAGTACCGAACACACATTTGAAGCATTTTTCCATATACATCCACAATAAAGCATTTGATCATGTTTACTAGTTTAGGAATAAATATGCACGTTAGCCAAAAACAACTAACTGCAATTGCTAAATTCTACATAGTACTATACACAAGCATTCTGTCACCAGACAAATGCATGGTTCCTCTTCACATTATAGCAAGCTATTCAAAGACTTCACTGGGAATCACAATACACTTCTTTTGGCACTTATTCCTTAATGAGATTACACTAATCAAACTTAAATTAACACTCCTCCTGCATATATGTGCAGAATTAGTGTGCATGTACACATATGCAGGCCGGTGAAAGTAATACTGATCCCAGGAACAACGCGCATGTGGAATGCTCTTTCCATTAAGAGAAGCGGTATCAAGAATTCTGCAAATATGCCAGCAGATAGAAGTTACCATATTACAGCGGTCTGGTTCAGGGACAAATAAAGTATGCTATTATCTCATATAGTACGGAACGCACAGAACTACAAACAGAAGTGTTTCAATTCAATACAATATGAAATAGTTCAAAATAAAATGAAAAGTGTCTGAAAACAAACCAATAAAATTACACAGAGGAGTTGTTAATTATGATTATTTATGATCATTCAGAACTGGCATCGTTTTAATAGTTTCCTTTCCAAATTTCTCTAAGATACATCACTCCACAGCAACTCAAGGATCTACAAGAACGACTTCACAGCAGTTCATGACTCCAAGAGGTGTCTAGCCTAAATCTGATGCAATCATTGTTATAACCGAGTGCAGTGTTTAATTTATTCAAAAATTTAAAAGTAGGCAGTCGATGATGGATGTCTCTCAAGGAGCATCATTGGGTTAGCAATCAAAATATTTGCCACCACTGACCAGCTCTCCACTGCAAGCAATCAGCTCTCTGCCATTCTTAAAAAGCAACAATCGCCAAACAAACTCATGAGTGTAATCCATTCAGTGCACTGCTACCTGCTACACTGAATATTTCATCAGAAATGACAAGACTTTTTTTTTTTTTTCCACCTCCCAACCCTGCTTTTTATATTTGCTCACTTGACAAGTTGTCACTGCCACATCACTGCCACGCTGGCTGTCCTTGAAACCTGACCTCTGCAGCTTTCTGCGCCCAGTGGTCATGCCGTCCCTGTCTCACTCCAACCATTTCTGACAGGAGACATGCTGATCTCAACAGCGAGTCCTGGCACCTGAGACACACTGGGATTACACAGGTAAATCAGGGTATTCCATGTTGTCTCCTAGCTAACAACAGAGGGAAAAACATGACATCTTGAACAACAGATCTTACATTCGCATATTCAAAAGATTCATCATGCTTTTACAAGCAGATGGACAAGATTGTCTCTCCTTGCTCTGAAAGGGCACATCATACAAATAAAACCAAAAAAGAGGAAAAAGAGTATTTTTAATTTCAGAATAATTAAAGGGTCAGTTGTTGAGAAACACGTTAGATAAAACAATTGGTTAAAAATAAGGTAAAAAAGAACTTGTAATTGAAATTACTTTAGACTTGTAAACACCTCTTATTAGGTAGATCTAGATTTATTTATCTCACGCGAATCATCTGTGCTTAATAACATATACAATTTGATTCCACAACACAGCACAAGCTACTTGAAAGTAGGTATATTTCTAAAGAAAGGAAAGGCTTCCCTGTAAGATGGCATGTTTTTAACTTCTTTTGAAATGTCTGTGTATAGAAGAACGTGAAGTATTTTGACTGAAATAAATGCTTTCATGGAAAACAGTGAACCCTGGAGATTATGCCGATTCTTGAAGAACTTCATACTGTTTTAAGCAGGTGACAGTAATGTCATCGCCTGAGCTTTTTCCCTTCCACACTTGCACAACAAAAAAAAAAGAAGTTTTACATTGGACAGAAAAGCTCAGAGCTACCCATGCAGACAGCACCTTAGCAGAGGCTACAATTAATGTACATCAAAGATCAGGTCCACTACTGTTACCTTAAGGCCAATACTGCCTTTTGCTGTGAAAAAGCCACAGTCAATGCCATACCTGAAATGATCAGCAGTTTGCATTTAATATATGTGTGTATATATATACATATATATACACACACACACACACACACACACACGTATATGTATATACAAATACATATATATCCCTCGCAAGTATTTTAAACATCTACATCACTATCAGTGTCACAGCCAGACTGGATCAGGCAATTTGGATATTCCCTACACATTGGCACTGTTATTTATTCCAGAAGATATCATGAAGATCCTATGAAACAATAAGAGTATGTTTTAAGAGAAAGAGGATGAACACGATAACAAGTACTTTTTTTTTTTTTCCTGTGAATTTACTGTATACTATTTCCCAGTTATCTTCTATCATTTCTAAATGGTATGGAAGATGGAAAGATCCTGGATACCTTTGAATCATTTATTCCTAAAATAATTCATGCTCTAAGAATACAACATTGTTTGGTGATGCTCAAGGGCTAAAAGTGCCTACTAGAGACATTTGAGCTTCAAGATTATTTTTTAAATGTTAACTCCAGAACAAATGTACTAATAAATGCACAGTTTGTCACAGATCTGTTATATTAATTATGACAGATCAAAATCACAGCCTTATGCTTGAACAAGAACATTAGTGCACATGGGCTAGATAACATTATTTCTCTATGTCCCACAATAATCTCACTACATATTGATAAATATAACAGCCATTCAAATTAAAATATCTTACATTATGTCCTTTGGGAGCTGTGCACACTCAAGAGGGAATACACCCTTTTAGGCAGTGCTCACAGAAGAAAAATAGGAAAAGAAAAAAATCCCACAAATTAGTTCATCCTTTTCTTTTTAATCTGTGTGTACTTCAGACAACTGAAAGTAAAATGCATGCATTTTCACTTGTCACAGATCTGCTACCTGGACATAGTTACTTGTTTTAGGTAGGCACTTCTCTATGGTCATCATCAAACCAACTTTAAGAACAGACAAATCTTTCCTGATTGGATGTAGAAAATTGTCTTTTTTTTTTTTCTTCAGAAAACTAATACAACCCTAAACAGGAAAATTCATCACAGCAATGACAAGTCCACAGACTCAGGTCTGAAGAAACATGGAGATATTTCAAATCATAAATCAGAGTATGCAAGCATGCAGCAGCTCCACAGTCCCAAATCTATGTTCAGGGAGACGACAGCCAACAGAAGTCCCAAGCAAGTTTGTCCATGCAGAGACTGTAAGTTTCAGCCTTTCATCTTTCATGAAAGAAAATGTTCATTTTATGATAATTCATGTTTGCTGTCCTGCTTAACTGCAGGGGACAACAGTTTTGGAGGTGGTTCACAAGCTCAAGAGAAATTCAACTGTTAGCCTTTGAGATTATGAAACCAGAGAGGACAGTAGAACTGGTGTTCACCTGTTTTTAACTTGAAACAAGACTAATAAAAGAAGGGATTCCTTTGTTAGCATCCCCTCTCTTATACAGAGTTAATACAGCTCTGGAGGCACAGTTCTATTTGCATATTTTATGTTGCTCCCATAGAGGACACCTTTAGGAAAGAAGCAATTAACTTCCTGAGCTAGAAAGAGTTCATAGCAGGTGATGACATGCTAGAAGGTCCCACCCATGCCTTTGCCCAGAGACGCTTTTTGCAATCTGCTCAAAAGGAGAACTACAAGAAAAACATGAAAACTTGTATTCAAAGTATAATTATCTGTCCGATAATCAACATAGCTTTAACAATCTTGCTTTAGCTGCATCTACTGTCAGTGAATGAGTAGTGATATCACAGTTAACAGAATTCTCAGAATTTAACCCTTTCTGTGAGTACTTCAAGATAAAGCGGAGTAATCAGTGCAGTATAACTGGCAACGCTTAAGACAGTTGTGCCTGACAACATATGTAAGCAAGTAGCAGAAATGATGGCACTTGTCTTTCAAAGTAATTTATGACATTTGTCACTTTGGTTCTGAAAGCCCATCTATCACTGTGCTGCCTGAGCAAATGCAATTGAATGCTGTCTGCAGCATGCCTGGGGAAGCACTGCTGGCCCAGGCACAGAGGTTGCCTCCAATGCAATATTCTTATTGCACTAATGCTGAAGCTTTCAGGTGGGCTTCTTTGCAGCCCACGCTTTTCCAAAAGCGCATCCTTTCCCTACAGATTTAAGAAAACATGTTCTTTTGACGTTCTTGTGCTTGCAGGTCCTGAAAGCAGAATCTGCCACCACTCAGGTCATACACTGACTGTTATATGGATAAAGATACAAATTCTAAGCTTCTCTGTCCAGCACAGAGAACCTGTCACCACTTGATTCTGCAAATTACAGGAGGAAAATAGGCATAAATGCACAAGTAAATAAATAAATCACCAGCAACCTGTCACGTTAATCTACCTATTTTTAACTGATTAAGCAATCACAAAGCCAGCTATACCACTGACCCAGGTCATTAGCCAAGAAAAAAGTATCAATCATTAGAGCTAAGATCTAAAAGGAGTATCATTAGGCTTTAGTTTCAGATCCTTTTACACTTCAGGAATATCTAACATTAAATTTAAAGGAAAGGGGAATGTGGCTATTTCCAAGCCAGATTCAAAAATATAGGAAGAATATTCACCAGAGAACTCTTAGCAAGTGTGTTTCGGGAGCTGATAAGATTCTCAAAGCAAAATTCCTGAATATCTCAGGAACTTGGCTTGCAGCACACTCTGCTCTGTGTTTCTCTTTGTTTCCATAACAAGCTTACATTTCTTAAGCTTTAATTAATGTTTGACATATTGAGCACTGATCCCAGATCATAACCTTTCCATACCTTTACAAATGTTCATGTCTTTTGCAGCAGATCATAAAGTTCAAGGGCATAAGTTGATGTACTGTGATTCAGCCATATGATTCATATGAATTCGGCTTTGCTTAACACAGTCAGGAAACCCTCCCTTCCCCAAGAGAAAAAGAGTTCAATTCATAAAATACTAATAGCTTCATTATGCATGCTCAGAGGCTGAGCTACGCTGGGGAGTGGAGAATGACAGAGCTGGATCTGAAGAACAGTTACATTTTCCAAGTCCAGCTTCAAGAATACTGCAACAGCAGAGTACAACCTGTGTTCAGAAAATGCGTGCAACTTGTTAGCTTTTCACATTTCAGCTGAAGACATAACATAGATGCACTACAACACAGTCACTAACATTAATGCTTGAAGTCTTAAAAAAATCAAGAAGAGATTAATGGCTTTGAACTGATTCATTCATCTTAACTTCAAAACCTACTGCTCTGGAAGTCCCAACAACAGCAGACTCTGTAGGCAAATCTTAATAGCTGTATTCAAGCTGAACTATCTGCAGAAAGAGAGCCCATCTGAGCCCATGACCTTTATTTTGTGGTGATGTGCTGGCTTAGCTATAGAAAGTGCAGCTACAAAACCTACATCACTTTGCAGTGAAGAAATAAGTTAAAACCATTTAGGTAGCTCTGCCATTTTCTACCTTACTCGCTGGTTTGTATTTCCTCACTATCTAGCAACAAGTTTCTGTCAGAAGACACATTAGTTTATAGAGTTCCACATCTCAAATTTTCTGCATACAATGATTTTGCATTTCTCTACAAAAAAAATATCTAGTTAATGAAGCCTAAGAGCTAATCAGTTTATCAGGAGTTGCTGTAGGTCGAACTGAATCACATTATAATCCACAAACGCCTATTTGCAAAATGGGGGGAAGTGCTTCCAAGAAAGGAAAATTGATGGACCTCCAACTTCTCCCAGCAATCTCAAGCATATTGATGAGAGAAAGAGGAAAGAAATTGCTTGCCACCACAAAGTAGAGGTGCAGTCCAGACTCTCACATAAGGTCACATCTCAGTGTTATCAATGTGTACTTCAACTGATCTACACCCTCATAGTCCAAATTTATTCCACATGTTTAGCAAGCAAGGTATCAGCCCAGAAGGAAGAAATTTCATTTTAGATTATTGTTATCTCTATAAAATTTTTACAATGCACTAAATGCAAAGAATGTAACAAAAATGCATGCAACAATTTATTCTACTTTTTTTACCCACAATTATTTTTTATAGAAGAACCACCATGACAGGATGTTAATAATACTAAATTTAATTTGTCTATTTTAAATCATTGCCATCTTTTATTAGAACCTATTAAAAAAATCCATGCCAATCCATGTAAACAGCTGCACTAAAAGCATATACGCATGATGCAACTCTGAATATTCAAATTCTAAACTAAAAATGTGCAGCTATGTCTTTATGCTTATTTTCACCATTCCACACCAAATGTAAAATTATCCAGAGAACGCATCTGCACTGACTTTAATCTATTTCATTTTATGCTGATCAGTAGCTAAGAATACTCCACTAAAGAGATTTATCACATTAATTAGCTCTGAAATTACTCACAGTAATTAAGTATATTGTTCTCAAACTCTTTAGAGATTATTGGAATACTTTTGCTGCTTCTTAAAGGAAACAAATATTATGGGAAAGCCCTCTTCAGAAGAAAACTTTCTTTACTAACGATCTTTTATTTCTTCTAAGCTTTGCTACCCTTCCCTTTGTCCTGACTTGGATAGACTTGATACTATCTTCCGGAACCGTAATGCAAATAAAAAAATTTCCAAAACCTACATGCATTTTTGAACTGTGACTTACAGCATGTCATGCTACCACAGTGATCTTTGAACAATTCTTGTTTACGCGTGTAGCAATCCCAAACGTCATACAACGCACTTCTGTACCTCCCATTGCCGTGTCACAAGTGCTGCAAGTACATAGGATTTCTACAAAGCTTTGCCAAATATTGTGGAGGAACTCAAGAGCGTGTGGTCCCAAAGGATAAAACATACAAAAGAAGAAAGATATTTGCATGGTTTATCATCAAATACAAGTGGGAGGCCTGACTGAACCAAAAAAACCTTTTAGAAAGTGTAAAATCCAGCAGTGCTAGATATTGCTATGGTGTGTGCTCCCCCACCTCTCCTTGCTGCCTTTTTTTTTTTTTTTCTCCTTTTGTGAACAGCGCTGGCTTGACATCCCATTGGGCTGGTGCGTCATGTCCCTTTTTGTCAGCCTGTCACGTCACACAGTGTAATGTGGCATTTCTGTGTAACGGACTGAGACACGTCATGCCAATGACATGTCAAGCTTGTGAATTTCAAAAAGACACAGTTCAATGAAAAACATGGTTTTCTAACTGCCCTGGAGGTTTTAAATCTTAAGAAAAATAAAAAAAGACTTTCTTCTCCAGTGATTTTGCCACTGAAAAGCACATGTTTTTTGGTGTTACCCATGTGTAGATGCAGGTAGCAGCTATCTGAATATCTGGACATCTTTATTAACTGAATCTTAAATTGCTGATCCAGTTGGATAATTAGGAATGGTCCAGAGGGCATATGTATTCAGTAAGCTGTTTATTTCCAATAAAATACATACAGAGTGATAAAACTATTGCCATTTAATGCTAAGAAAAGTCTAAATATGCAATTGCCATGACTCATCCCTAACACTTCTAATGCTTATGTATGCTCTCAATGACTACAATGGCATGTTATACCTCTGCTTGGAGACCATACAATATATATGGCACTGAGAGCATTAGCCCTGCCTAACCTCTATGCAAAACAAAGCCAGAATCTGTCTGCAACATTAAACACCTTCCAGTCTTTTCTTCCAAAGCGTGCATTTTCCTTGAAGAAAACAACAACTACTGTTATAATTTTTTAAAAAAGATTGTCAAGTAGTTCCTTAGGATAGCCAATTAGTTACAGACTAACAATAGCTCTCAGGCAAAACCAGTTTTATTCCAGAATGCACAACTGTTCTTAGCAAAAATTATCTAGAAATTGGATTTGTCACACAACATCCATAGCTCTACAAGTCTTTCAGAATTTAGCATAAACAACATAAATGAAAGGCATGACACAAAGATGCCTGCCTTTGGAGCAGCTATTTTTAATAAGGTTATTTTAAAAAAAAAAATAATTAATGAGGCTAGTTGAAAATGCAGTAAAACCTAAAAGCACAGTGCTTTTCAATATAAAGTATCTTTATATGATGAAGTACTCTTTTGTTAATAAGAAAAACATTTTAGAGGTTTGTTATTTTATTTGTATCACAACATCTACCTAAACTTCGCACACTACAGGGCTAGTAACAGTGACTTAGGAGCACACACTCCATGCTCAGTGACATTTGCTTAATACTCATTAGAACAAATCAGTCACAGCTGATTGGCACCTGGACTGGGCTTCACTTCCCATGTGTAGCTGCCCCATTTCAGAGAACTCTTAGCAGAACAGAGGTCTTCCCTCTTCTCACCTGTCTACCTATGAGCAGCAGGAGTCATAGAAGTTTCCTTGCTGGCACTCCCATTTCTCTTCCATTGGGAAGATGGAAGTAACTAGCAAGTTACTAGTCTCAGGTAGCACCCAATTCATTCTCCTTCCCTCCCACAAGGTTTCAGTGACCAACTACTATATTTACTATTACATTCTCAATTTCACAAATGCAATTTAAGACCTACTAAGTAGGTTATCTTCCTTTAAAAGCTTTCTTTACAATAATATGTAATACCACTGTGGTCGCAGCTTCTTTATGGCACACCTGCTTTAACCTTCTTCCCTTGCAAAGGCAAAGAAAAGGCCTCTCTCCATCCCGAAGCCACATTTCCTAAATGACTACACTCCCAAAGAGAGCACAACCACTGCTCAAGCATCTTGGAATTTCTCAAGACATGTACTTGCTTTTACAAGCCTCAGCCCAATTCAATTCATGTACTGTGGTTAATAAAATCTGCAGCCTTTCTTTTGTCCTAAGACTACTTGATAATGGCCTTTTATCCTTTCGTATTGAGATGGATGAAGTTATTTTAGCATGGAAGACATGCAAATACAAATCTAAAACAGGAAATTCTCAATCTTGTTCCTACCACTGATAAACCATTAACCTTCCCTCCTCTTCTCCCCAAAATGCCAATTTGTATATAAAAACAACCTCCAGGACATAGACCTTGGGTGGCAGTTTTAAGTCTAAAATCAATTTTTGAGTTATAAACCCTCTGAAAATAGGGGTTTATAATGGAACCACTGACAGACCCGTAGCTATAGTGGCGCTAGCGGGCACCACTATAATATACGAATAAAACTAAATTACATCACTTGTCATCATTAAGAAAAATTTTCATCTCAGTTCTTCATTTGAAAAGCACTATAGTTAATGAATGATTACTGAGCCATGACACCTAAATGACTAAAATATAGGAATTATACTGAGGTCAACTCAAGTATTTTTTAAACCATGAAATTAAGAGATCTATTCGCTTTGGTATAGGATACCAGTCCTGGCTATTATGCTCCCTTGCAACACTGACTTTGAGCATAAGGGAATGGTATGTATTTCTACATTGGAGATTAAGGTCCCATGCAAATTTAAGAGGTGAACACAAGATTGCCCAAGAGTGATGAAGCATAGAATTCTTTCGTATGTTCACAGATGCTTCCTTCAAGCATCTCTGTTTTCTTTATACTCTTCTACACGTAACTAATATGAAAACAAATAATATTTTATGGTAATAGAAGGCAGAAGTCTTGTTCTTTGAAAAACAAGATACTATTCAACATACAGTCCAGTAAATTAACTACAGAAACCCACATTTAAGTATACAAGATCCTTTTAGTTAAGACATTTAAAAAGATTTTAATGAGAGCCTGAAGTACTGTTGCGCAGTACTCTGACAATGCCCTAACTATACTCTTTATGTTTTGCATGATCTTGAATTAAGAATGGCAAAAGCCTTATTTTCTACATTTTTAGACTTCTCATATGAAAATATAAAGAGCCAACTGTAAAAAAAAAAAATTGCAAAGTGCAGAAATTGCTTGCGTAAGCATTGTTTCCTTAATTTGAAGCCATTTTGTATTTTCTTTTAACTATGAAAGTTGAGATACGCTCATGAGGCAGAATGATTTCAATTGTTCAGACAACACAAATAAATTAAAAAGTGCATGGTAAAGATACATAAAAATTTTTAAAAAAGCAAATTTTATCACTGACAACCAAAGATTCCAACTCTGTGATCCTTCCCCTGTGCTCCAACTCTGCTCATGTTCTCACAGCACCAAGTCTGAGCGTTACTGATCATGAGATTTGTCTAACACTTGAAAACATGCCAAAACTAGGAAGAAAGTATGCAGAGTCTATGATTAGAACAAGCATCTGAGATTTGAGCCTTATGGATATATAAAGTAGTATCATGCTACTTACTTAGTGTGCCCATATTTACCTTCTTGCATTTCACTGAGATTACATCAGGTTAGTAAAGATGACTAAGTAACTTCAGGATCTCAAAAGATCACTGCAAAACATTATTAACAATTTTAACTTCAAATGTCAAATACACACATTTTCCAGTACGTAATTTCCAAACACTACTTTAAGACTATGTTCTTCCAATGTGCAAAACTGTTCCTATGTTTTGGAGACAAAAGTAAACGTAGAAGTGAAGGTTACCAAATTGAAAACTAAACATGTAGGCTGCACATTGTCATCTACCTGGTTTGCCTCTATTGGCCACATGGCTCATGACAGTAATAGACACTGATAAAGTCTGACCCATTCTAAATAGATGGCATTTTGGATGAAAAAAAGACATAAAAGCTCTCTCTGCAGTCTGTGGAGATAGAAAAAGAGAGAGAGGCTTCTGACAGTTCAAGCAGAGGAGGAAAATTAGAAAGGAAAGCCAGTATCACTACCATATGTGCTCATAGCTCGTCAGGACAGCTGGCAAGAAACATTGCTCTTCTCTTCTTTACTTCCACGGCTGTGATACATTTCTTTATATGGCTATCAATAATACTGAATGATTAATGCTAATGATTTATGTTAATTTCATTATAAGCTTTATTTGTTGCCCAGTGTTGAATTAAGCCTGTCAAATCATCCTTTTCTACATTGCTAATAATTCTTAAAATGCAAAGCTAAACATAACATCTGATCATTAATATGTTAATGCACCTGTTTCATATATAAATGAGGTAAACAAGAAAATGACTATTTGAAGATGATTCTGAGAGGAGTAGTTCAGCAATCTCATACCTACATACTCTCAGTTACTTAAACACTGCCAGGAAAAAAAGATTGTCTTCTGATACCAGATTGCCTAACATCATTCCTTAAACAGGAAATAACATCTATGCACTCCTTGGTAGGTGACCAAACTCCCTGCTGAGGCACCCGTTTTCCATCATCCTACATTAAGCTAGCTCTAAGTGCTCAAAACAAGTGGGAAGTTGACAAGATGAACAGGATAGTATTTAAGTATATTAATCAGTAATACTTCCTCCAGCTCAGACTCTTTCATGTTCCTTCCCATTTGTATGGAGGAAAACTGTCAGTCCCCAACTCCTCATTGTGAGATCAAGTTTCTTGTTATCACCATCTTGCGTTAAAAGAAAGAAAAATAAAGTTATGCTTCAGAAATTCTAACCCTATTCCCTGGCAATCTTAAAATCTATTTCTGTTAAATGCAGCTCATATTAACCTAGCAAAAAAATCAAGCCACAGATGCCACATTGAGTACCTACCAGATGATAAGTCAGAAATGGACCATTATGTGCCCTATAGGGTCCCTATATTGACCAACCAGTTGTAGATAAGATAAATCCTCACAAACCCCAAAGGAAACAGCAGTAGCCATAAAAACCTAGGAAACTCCTGACACAGGAGGACCTGTCACACCTGGCAAGAGGCAGAGGAGCAAGGTTTATACAACCTTCATCATGCATTCAACACACAATGGTTTAACTGAACCCCTAGGAGATCTGAATCTTTACACAGACACTACCCTTTCACTCAACACGTGAAGTCAGCTAAGTCACAAAATAGGGAGAGAAATGTCATTTTCCTGTTTGGATCTAGAATCTATTATGAAGTTTGCCAGGTGCCATTTTTCACTGCATTTTTCTTGTCGTTTCTATTACAGTTACTACCTTTCACCTGTTTGAGGCCTCCACGTACAAGGACTCCAAATCACTTCTGGGATTATGAATTTTAGTCTCTTAATCCAGCAATGAGGAATTGGCTAGTCTTCGTACTTCATTTTGCTTATAAACTTACTTATGATTCACTACTAGTGCTAAGTGGCAAAATGCCTATTTTTTTTAATGCGCATACAAACTGCAGGACTTCAGAACAGTTTAAGCTTATAATAGAAGCAAAAGACATTTGAGAGAAAACCAAAGTATAAGTGCACATTTTGTGGAAGTATCACTGAACTTTACCTGAGTGTACAATCAATAAATATACAGATGGTATAGTGTACAATCAATGAATATACAGATGGTATAGTATATCCAGGAGCTTGGCTGACGTAATTAATATGTTGGAGTAGGAAAAGAAAGACGCTCACCCTATCCTGGGCTTGCAAAATAGACTCCGGTGGAGCGGATCTCCAGAAGAGATCCTTCCCCACTGGCAGTCAGATCTTAAATGGGTCCAGGAGAGGTGCAGCCAGGCTCCACCCCTTCCTGCAGCACAGGTGAATTGCCTTCACCTGTGCTCCTGTGGCTGACTCATTGCTCACCTCAGGTGATTAATCAGAGGTTCAGGCCATGATTCAGCAGCCCCATACACCTGAGTGTTACAAACTGAAATCTGAGCTTATGTAAATTTCCAGATGCTGGCCCAAAGTGTCATTAATTTTGAGTCTACTCTGGATATTCTTGTCACAGCTCATCTTTCATTAAGTTTCCCTTTTTATTTTTTTTGGAAGAAGATAAGTTGTGGGGGAAGATAGAAGTGAATCGTTGAATCATAGAATAGAATCAATGATTCTATGATTTTCTAGAAGTGACTTCCTTCAGGGTTCTGTATGATTCCGTACAGAGACACTAAGATAAAAGAATAGAGCTAGGATTCCAACTTTATGAGACCTGAATCCTGTAAACAACAAAACCATCAAATACAAATTATATATATTCGTAGAACATAAATACAAACTTAAGAAAAATATATATGAACCATATATTGAAAACATGAAATTCCTGTTTTTCTCTCTTGGTATCTATTATTTGCAGCTTTAGAACTATAGTATACAGGTTTTTTGCAAAAAAAAAAAAAATAAAAAAATAAAAAAAAGGAAATAGAATATTTGCTGCTCCTGCTTTTTATGATAGAACTATAGTTCTACCAGTTGGTCTGGGCTATACAGCTAACAAATGTCAAAACATATGGACCAAACCATTTATCAAATAATCTACTCTCTGAATAGATAGGCACTATCAGCAATCTGGTATTGATCTTTACAGGCTACTGCTATTGTTCATCTGAGCATCCAGAATGCCAGCAAGAATTAATGAAAGAAACAAAACAATGCATACCAAGCACACAGTGCACACATTTTCCCCCTTTATTTTTAAAGTTGGTTATAATTTATGTAGTTATCAGAAATCTGCTGCTAGAAACAAAGCACTCAGACAGGATAGAAGACAATAGAAAAAAATCACTTCCCAAACATTAACTTCTGCACAGTTTCAGTATATTTACTTCTAGATCTCAACTGCAAGTAAGTTACACTAATCTAGCATGATAAATTCCTTGCAGTGTGTTACGCTGGCATTCACAATAGCTGAGACTGAGATGGCACTTTCATTAAAAGCTTCATTTCAGGGCATGTTTAATGTCTTGGACATTTCAAATTGCATCTGGCTGAATCTTGGCATACAGCTTGTCAGTCCAGATGCATGGTTTTTTGGGTTTTTGTTGTTTGTTTTTGTTTTGTTACAGAAAATTGTATAAATTGGTCGCAACATTCACAAGTTTCACTATGACTAAAAATATTAAATGTTGGGAATTTTTATTTTTTATTTATTTTTCTTAAAGTAAAAATACACACCTTTAGTTGTTCCTTTTTCAAATTTGTCTGCATGCATCTCTTTCCAAAAGCTCTGGAAAGGTCCACAATCCACCACACTATTCTCCTTCAAATTACTCCTTAAAATTCTCTTTTTAGGATATACTATTTGATGTACAGTATTTTGACTTGGATGACTACAATTTGAGAACATCAACCCACAATGCAAAATCTTAAATATATACATTACCACCATTTTCTCTTCATTGGCTCCTCTGCAAGCAACACTGGAGGATACTGGGAAAGCAAAGTAGCTATGAATTCAGTCATAGCTAACAATTATATCTATCAGATCTCCTTCTTAGGTAATACAGCAAAATACAACCACTCAAAACACCTACAGTATTCAAGAAAATCTAGTCTTTTTTTGTAGGACTCAGAAATTAAAATCCATCTCCCAAACCTCAGCCCAATTTATCTTTTATCTCCAAAACCAGCAATTCTGACACTCCTCACTTCCCCATCTCTCTCATTCCAAAACTATTGCTTTGATATCTCTTGTAGTTATTTTACCACGAAGAAATAGGAGAGAAATGTATAAGGGAGACACAGAAGCAGGCAGAGCAAACAATCCTGTAATCAAAATCATTGCTCTAGCCACTACTTCTAGACTGGATGATGCTCTTTTCTGTTTCCTACGATCTTGCTCAAACAATTATGATCATAACAGCACTTTTATATTAAAGAATTCACTGCAGTTATCATATACAAGCATTCCAAGAATCCTTCACATTGTTATTGTATACAGTATTCCTCACCATCAGCTTCTAAGTTCAACTACCTCAATTCCACAATACAGACATAAGTTCAGAAAACAGCTAGATGTACAGAGGTACTCCTATGTATAGAGGATAATCTCAAGTATAAAGAAATAAAACAAAATCTGATATTGCTATTGACGTGGGCACTAACACAGTATTCTGAATATTGCATGTTTCTGAGATGTTTCCCATTAACTACATGAGGACACGTGTAGTTGCAGGTTTCGCCCAACTTTTGTTTTAAGATCTTACTAATTTTCAGTGATTAGCATTAAATTTAAGTATGTCAGCATTTCCATTATAAGCCATATTCACAAGGGTTTATTAAATTATTGGAAAAAAATTATTCTGAGGTAAAATTCAATACTTAGGGGTAAATTTTCAAAGCGCAGCATGCAGTTTTAGCTCCTGATCTCTGAACAAAGTCAATAAAGAGCTGCAGAGCACTACCCCTAGTCAATGCTTTGAAATTTTACTTCAAAGTCTCACCCCAGGAACAAATTCTGTCACACACACACACACACACAATCAATTTGACCTCTTTAAATCTCAAGAATTAATGCATTGTAACTACTTTCCATAAAGATTTTCACTGTTACCTAAATCTGCCTAGCCAATCATAAGCAACAGCTTTTGGGAAAGGGAAGAAGGATTAGAGAGGATGTACTGTATTTGTAAAGGTAGAAGATTTATTTGTTGATTTAAGCAAAAGCAAAACTAGCACGCAGTTGCGTTTCTGGCCTGCTCTACATACAAAAAAAAAAATTGTGTTTCTTCATGCATCAACATGACTGCGGTAAATTGCATTTATTAAATGCAATATCAATAATCAATAAAGATGACCCTTTCTATTATCAAGAACCAGGTAAACGATTCAAAACCAGTAAAATGGTAGACATTTTATACTGAATGATATGAGGGGAAATACATTGAACATAAAGATGACTAGTGCTATGGCATTGAAGGAAAAACATAATTATTCATTGATGTAAAGCAGCAGAGCTGGAAAGAACACAAATACAACAGTAGATCCATTAACTGCATGACAAGAAGCAGCATTCACATCCACTTGTTAAACTGTTTTTGATTCTTTAGTACCAACACACAGAACAATCCTTACATTATGTTGCCACAGAAAACCTAAAATGTATTTTTTTCATAATGTAGCTTTCTTCCGTTATCATAATAGAGCCATCACAGTTTTTGCAAACACAGTGTGGCCTCAAACAGCTAGGTACAACCATTACATTGGACTTTTTTTTTTTTTTTTTTTTTTTTTTTTTTTTTTAAACAAGAGGACATTTTAAGCCTCCCAAGAGATTTGTGTTGCCTGGCAAACTCCCAGAAGGAGCCATCTATTACTGCAAAGCCTTGCTTACATACGAGGGAGGAGGAAATGATCTCAGCTAACAAAGAGGACATGTTTGGAACGATGACCAGAGAATGGCTGCTTCAAGGCCATAAAAGTTAACACTGTATACTGACATAGCATTGGGTGGAATTTAGGAGTTGATGAGGCTTAGAGAATTTGTGTTCATTCATTCCAAGTGTTCCCCCCCCCCCCCTTCTCCTGACACCAAATTACAGCTTCAACACTGTTTGAAGATCTTTCCACCTACTTCCAACTCTTGAACTTTATGCAAAGAGGCCCAGTTCACTCTGCAGAAAGAGAAATACAAGATGGTAGGACAAACAGGACCCAAAAGCTTCCCTTCTTTAAAATATTCCCTTCTTTAAATAGCAAGAGTGGAATTGACAGATGTTTTTAATTACTGCCTGGTTTATCAAACACATCTACAAGTCAAAGACAGACAGATACTTTCTCATTTGCTTTAAGGTGAAAAATCAAGAATAAAATCCTTACAATCTATATTGTAACAGTCATGCTTAATAGGTCTTTTTTAAATGTTTCATTAATACCACCAATACACTGGCTACATCACTGAAATATCACATGGTGCTATCCTGTCATTTACCTCTGATTTGAAAGACCATAGAATGACTAAGCAAGAGTTAAAATATCAATTTAATTTAAAGTACAGTTAATTTCAAGAGGATTTATTGATATATGTAATCAAACTAAGAAGCGGATACACCTTTAGTTTTGCTTGTCTCTTCATATCAAAAGAGCTTTTAGAGAATCAAAAATATTGTGGTGGATTAAAATATGACATTTGAATTGATCAATGGTCCAACTTCTCAGTGAATGCTGATGTTTTCCTCTTGGCTACAGTTTAGGATACATAAAACTTGACAATCAATTCTCAACTGAATGAGCAATAAGTCTTACTCCTAATTTCTTATAAACAGTATTTGTACTGAACTATCATAACCAATATTACAATATTTCTTAGCATATTTTGCATGAACAATTAAATGAGAATGTTGTGCCTGGGCAAATTACATTATCATATGCAGTTCACAAATAACTATATTAACATTAATTGGTCAATAGTCCAACATTTTGACATTTGCAAGGGGAAGTGCTAAATTAGTTACCAGCAACATTAATAATGGTTGAAAAAGCAGGATTATCTGCGGATGAGAAATAGGCTTTATTTTGGTAAGTCTTGAATATTACTTTAGAATTTCTTTGAAGTTGTTTTTCTTACTGTCAACATCTCAGTCCCAAGGGATGGTGGTTTGATATACACGTTATAGATTCTTTTGCAACCTTGTAGCCTGATCAAATAAAAAGACCTTTTCATTTGTGACTGCATAGGTTTTATGTCACCTCTTACCAGTTGCTTCCTCGTAACTCAGCGGTATGCTCCGGATCAGCACCTCCCTCTTCATTGGTGCAAACTAACAGGAAGACAGACACCCTCACAGGCCTTGGAGCAACACAGCCACATACCTTTTAAGACAAGAGTATCTTATTGGCTATTAATATAAATATGCCCAAAGGCAGTGCATAAAAGTTATACACACATTTCCTCAGTGTCCATACACAGTACCTATCCAGGAAAACACTAATATAATTGCTTCAAAAATAGTACCAGTGTCATAGGACATATACACAAAGTTCTAAATATATATTTTTAGATGGATGCGACTGTCTATGACAACATCTGAAGCACAACTCTCATTTGTAAAACTACGTAGTCCCATAATAAATATATATACGTATGATATTAATTTGACAACTTGGGGTAAGGGACAAAGATAGCAGGGTGCAGCTAAGTATCTACTAGAGTAGACTTGGCAGTTTATTGTGAGAAAATATAAACACTGTTCTGATATTATACATTCAATCTTAGTAATATGATTCAAACATCAATCCTAAACCACATCTGAAAGAGATAGCAGCTGCTCACAACAGCCCTTTTCTAGGGGAAAAAAAAAAATGGCAAAAGCATGCACTCCATGATCTGCCTACCTCAGATTACTTTACCTGCATATTTGCATTACATTAGAGCAGAAACATGGGATGGGTTCAACTGTGTCAGTGATTAATAAGAGTACTGGGTGCAATGAAAAAAAGTTGGACAGATTTTGTGGTCATGATATACTAATAGACAAAGAAGCAGCAAGAAACTCTTACAGAAGCTCTGTAACAGTCACACTGCATGAAGCATCTGTACAAGCTGATCTTGTCCTCAGAGAGAACCACCAGAAATTTCCAATTGTTTTCCAAGCTCCTGTTTATGAGAACTGCTGCACATTTTACACAGCATTTTGTCATTCTTGTTAACGCTTTGATTATTATTGCTCATAATTCTCTCCAAGACACGTAAGCCTTATTGTAGCAATACATGACCATTCTATTAGGTTTTCCAATCTGAAGACAGAGCCATTATTTTAGTGTTTTTCAGGAACTGCTAGAAAGCCAATCAGTAGCCCCTTAATAAGGGAATACTTTTGGAGGCATGATAACCAGTACTTCTAAAGTTCTAAAAGACAAATTCATAAAGGTAATACATAGCACACTCTGAAAGTAAGGTCTCCTAAACTCTCTTCCATGTCAGATGCCAATTTGTCAGACTGCCCCTCTGCTGCCATCTGTCACACAACATCAACATGTAATGAAATACTTGTGGCAAGGTTTAACCTCTACTGCCATACCGCCAACATCTACCTCTGATCTCATGGATCAACATAATAAAGTAGAAGGTATTACTTTCAGAGCAGCCCCTGTATATGAAGCAGAAATAATTCTTTACTACTGCTTTCAGACAGTTTACCAGCAGTCTTACTCACAGAACAATGTCACCTCAAAACAAATTTCTGCTCATTGGCAACTGTGGCTTACAGAAAAATAGAAATGGACGAGACAACAGCATATGGATTTGTGGGGATAAACAGAACACAGACATTGACTCTGAAGAAAACATCAGCACGCACCCTGTTGTGGGCAAGAAAGGTTCAATGGTGTTTTCCAAACTGATAAATAGGTCTGCATCTTCATGATCTATCTTCTCAGATTAAGTGCAAGAACCATGGGGCTTATACTCAATCTTCTTTGACTATGGCTAAGAATAGATCAAGAGGTAACCTCAATTTGAGACAAAGTAGCACTTATCTCCCTAACTGGGATTCCACAAAATACAACCTGGCTTCAAATGTGTAGAACATAATACTTGAAAATTTATGAGGTCTGTATGGCCCCCACTAGCAAACTTCTGACTAACCTCTTACTAGGCAGTATGAGCAATTTACTAACCTATATAACATTTAGAAAATTCTCATTCCTTCCTATTTTCAGTTATCGTTGATCATTATATGCTCGCCACCCCACTCCTCCAACCAAAAATTAACCTGATTGTGGATTATTTCATTATTACCTTGCCAACACTTCCAGTCATGATTGTAATGATCTTCAACAGTCTGCTAATGAACCAATCCTAAATTTAAAGTAAATTGATAGAAAGCAATATGATAAATATTTTTAACACGTTATAAGGATCTGTTTTGGAACAAGAGATGAACTTATATCACCAAATAATACCCTTATTAACTTTTCGTAAGACAACAGAAATCACCTTCAAAATGAAAGAACACTTGTAAGTTCTCTAAAAATAAGGGTAGAGGACTGAGCACCAAAGTTACATCTAATAAAAAAGAATGAGGTGTTTCACTTGCACATTCCTAGGCTGACACAGGTGTCAGGAGAGAACAGTGTATTCTGAGTTATGAAACACTATTATTCATCTCTGTATGCTCCATTTCCACATGGATCTTCCACAAAGCCAACTGCGATGATGTAAATACAAACCAAATCTTTTACATATGTTGAAGTGATGTGGAGACATGTTCAGAGCTTCACATGGGGATAATGAACGTTCTTGTACTTCTGGGGACTACGCACACACTACATCATTTCCTCTTCTTTGCATTCTTCATGTCACCAGTCACCTCTTTTTTGTCATTTAATGAAGTCTTGCAAAGACAGTTTCAACAAAACAGGGCCTTGATTCTGATATCTATATCATACTGTTAACAGCTCTTAATTATGTTTGAGTGATCAAAATTCTTCCCACTGATTAGAAGTCACCTGTATTACATCAGTTCATTCTCCATTTTTTGCAAGCAGTCCTCACTGTAACAGCTCCTCTTGCACCGTTTCAATCCCCAGAGCTTGATTCTCCCTCGTGAGCTTCTTAAAGGTTCTCCTTCTAATCAACCCCCTAGAGGCACTTTAGCAGCTAACCTGGGTGATTACAGCCACTGCTGTTGTAATTTTCTAAATTATAAATGCTTTTCTTAGTCATCAGTTTCAATTGTGCAAAGTTGCCCAACTGTAATGGAAGTTGCATGCAGAAATATTGTTGAAAATTTAATTTGCATGCAAATCTGCCTACTTGCCATCCTTTATTGTGAAGTGTTAATGTAGTCACACAGCACTGCACTCATGGATTACCAGGATTTTAAACCAAGCACTGTGACTACCACCACTTGAATTCTACACATCCTACAGTGCCCACAGAAAATTCACACATCTTTACAGACAAGATGTGTGCTTGCACATATGCTCAGAAGTACAGGCTGCTGTATACATGCCCCTTTATCTGGTCGTCACCACAGTAATTTTAAATATAGTTAAAATTGAACTATTTTTATGTTGTAGATGTGCAAGTAGGATGCTAATATTTTAAACATTTCATTTTATTTTTTTTTAAACTTCTTTGACCACCTTCGCTTTACTTCTAATTAAAATAAATGTATCTACAGCTAAATATTTCAGAGATATATACTCTGAGGTTTTACGCTTTTTTTTCTTTTTTTTTTTCTTTTTTTTTTCTTTTTTTTTTTTTTAAATCAAAGGTCTTTTAATCCTCCTTCATTCACACAAACATGCATGTTTAAAGAAAGGCAGCTGGCACACTGTACAACACATTACTTCAGCCTGCATCAGCAAGTGCCTGTCATTATCACCTACCATGTTTTCTGTCTGATTTGTTGTATTTAAGAAGTCGTAGCTGTAGGTAATTAAGAAGTACTGCTCTAGTGTGACGAATAATCACTACACTTTTCCAATGCAACACAAATTCTGCAAGTCTCTTTCCTCCTCGCTTCTTAGTCTTTACAAAACAGCTGATGTGCTGATTTTTATTCCAGATGTTATACTTGCAACATTCTGGATCCAATTAGTTTTATTCATATTTTTAATGTGGCACTTGTAAACAGTACAAGTACTTTCTAAGAAAAGAGTGAAAACACGTAAATGCTTATTCAAGGGTAAAGAAAATCCTCTGTTAGACAACTTTATATTTGCTTTTGAAAGCATCTCTTTCATTTTTTACTAATACACTCACACAAGAAGTGAATTCTAAGCCTACATACTCTGATTTGCTGTTTAAGGACCTTCACTACAGTAACTTTTTTCAACACCTAACTGAGAAAAAAGCAGAAGTTCTAAAGAACCACATACTTCAAATGTTTAGCATCTGCTTGTGTGTTTTTGAATCTGACTTAGTACTCCCAATCCACTGCAACTTCCCTTCAGCCCACTGAAGCAGATGAGCACAATACTCTTCACAGACAAACTATTTTCAGGGAAAGTATATCCATTACCATTAATGAGAACTGCATGGCAAGATAAAGAAAATCCAGGACTCATGCTTCTGAGAGGACACTAAAAATCTAAGCACTATTAATTTAATGAAAAGGAAAACATTTGTCTTAATGAACCAACAATTATTTTGCAAGCATTTCAAATCTTCAAAGAAAGAAAACAAGATTCTTGCTAAAAAAAAATACATACACTAATTCTTAAACTGTAAGGTAGAAACATGATTATACGGCTCTATCTATTGTTAGACAAATAAGGAATTTGTAGTACCCGAGTCACATATAAAAAGAACTTTTCAGAAATAACTTAGGCATTCCAGGCTTACTTGGAGTTAGAAAGATGCAACAATGCACTCAACTGTGTTTTGGGTTCTTGGGTTGTTCTCTGTGTGGTTATTTTTGTTTTGTGGGGGGTCTCTATTTTGTTTGGTTTTGTTGGTAATTTTTGTTTGCTCATAAACTAATAAAATTCTAAGGCCCCTTAGTTGAATCATGGAATAAAGAGTCTGGAAATGGAATAGGTCACAATAGGTCAAGCATTGGGTTTTTTTAATGCATAACTCAAACTGGCTCTGACTGGTATGTGAACCAGTGCAATAATGAGCATTATCACTTAATTTGGCATTCTTAGTTAAAATGCTCTTCAAAGCATTTCCATGCATTCAAGTAGTCTAAAATACCTTCAAAATATTTCATGACTACTACAAGAAAATTTCAGAACTAGTGACAATCATACTTTCCTAGTAACTTTGCACCAATTGAGATACTGAAATAAATTTTGGAGTGCTAAAGAAGAGAAAAATCAGTAAATATTTCATCTTCTATAAAGAAATGCAAGGCAAGACAATTTTACAAACTGCAGACCTGCAGCTAACAGGATTTGCAGGACAAAAACAACATATTGCTAAAAAAGAAAACAAAACAAAATTAAAGTATTTATTTCATTCAACCACACCTGGAGAAAATCTTTAAAGGAAAGAACTCCAGTCCTCTCCTGCCTCTTATTTCAATTGATAGAAGAAGAATTGTATTTACATACCTAATCTCCAATTATTTTTACAAGAGAACTTCTTGTGGAAATAAACCAACCCAAGGCTTTAACACAATGGTCTCTTAAGTTCTTTTAGAATTACTCATTCTTTAAGCATTCATTGAAAAACAATAAAACACCCCCACATATTATACCATGTGTTAGTTCCCCTTCTGAGGAGTTAACTCCATATCTCCACTGCTGGCAGGCAGAGGACAATTCTATCAAGGAAGGTAGGAGTAACACAGCCTACAAGTTTTCAGCATACCATCACAAGGACAGAAACAAGAACAAGTTTACTTCACTTACATTTGAACACAG
The DNA here is from genome assembly GCF_905368555.1 of Meleagris gallopavo. NCBI lineage: Eukaryota > Metazoa > Chordata > Aves > Galliformes > Phasianidae > Meleagris > Meleagris gallopavo. Next base: position 9,041,154 of record NC_139416.1, read on the forward strand.
CATGAATTACAGGTATAGACAATAAGTCTGACAGCATTGATAATGAATAGGAAGAGGACAAATTGTCTTCAACCGCATTTCTCCTGCGAATCTAATTTTTAGCTTCCCTATACCTGAGTTCCCATCAGAGCATCCTAACCAGCTGTGAACCCACCCCTGTCCACACTCCACAGACTTGCCACATGGAGCCACTCCCACTTTAACAGCATGTGACTTCTCATCAGATTTAAATGAATTATGTTCAGGTGAAGCTTCCTCAGTCAGCAGCAGTCCAGGTGGAGGCTCCTGAGCAGTGTACCTGCTTTGAACAAGATTCTTGGTGGTGGTGTTTTGTGGCTGTTTTTTAATGCCATGTAAGGGAAAAGCCAGCAGGGCATTGTTCTCCATATTTAACAACTCTCTACATTTCTTGCTGCTATAGTTAAGTAGTTTCAAACACCCCCAAACAACCTTACATTGGTTTGTCCATAGAATGTCACCAAGCAACAAAAACAAATGAAAAAATGTTTTGTTAATATCTACTTAAAAGCATACAAAACCATAATAATTTATTTTCAGTAACTTCAATTTAGGATTTATCTCATCTAAATACTTTCCTGTATAACACAAATTCAAATACAAGCCATCTGCATTAAACAAAATGAACACTTCCAGCATACCTTCAGGTCTGCATTAGTGGGAACTCTGCATACAAAGGAGAAATCCACATGCCTTACAGAGCAGAGTTCTCAAAATGCTTCTGCTGTTATGACACAGCAGTGACTGCCAAGCTCCTTCAGCCCAGGGTTCAAGCACGAGGACTCTGAGCAGCTTCACATCCCTTCTCAGAGCCTCAGCATCTGCCAGCCTTTTCTTCCTGTACATTTTATCTGTGCTTTTATCTTTTTCTCCCTTTATTTTGCTTTATCTATTTTCGACAATAGTGACTAGCACAGTATAACAGCATTATATAAGCTTTTTACAGTGCCATGTTTTGCTTTACAGAGTGAACATAAATGAGGAAACACTAACTTAAACTCTGACAGCCAATGCTGGATGTATCAGCTCAGCCTATAAATAAGCACTGATCACCTCCATTTTATTGAACTCATTTTCCAGGCAAGCAAAGACCACAAGATTCCTCTGCAAATTTTCCCTTTACACTCTCCAGCAGTGCTGCTAGTGTCAGCTACGACAGATTTATAGCCTATTCATTCATGGGAACAAAAACCCTGCCAGGGCTGGTCATGCAACACGCAGTAGCAGTTAGTTCAGAAGATAACAGCTGCAATACCTCACTTCCTTATTCAGCACTCTACAGCATACACTACTTCAGAGATAATAAATGCTTCTTGTTTGTATTTCTTGAGCAATATCGGAGGAAAGGGTCCACATTACAACAGTATGAAGTGGCACTGCAACACAGGGGGATTAATCAGTGTTTTTCTTGTATTTATTCCTTCTCCAGCTTTATGGTTTTATAACTGACATTAGAAAGTTACTCTTGACTGTTTTTATATACTGTCACTTCCAGGGACAGTCAAATATTTAAATTTTGAATTTAGTGCCCGTTTAATTTAAAAGGTTATTTTGAATTATTTTGAGTACCAAGGACTTACAATATGTAGTGCTTTAATAGTGAGAGAGCTTCAACATTTGTCAGGATTAACCAGTTATTCTCCTTCACACTCAGAGTTAAAAAATGAGCTTAATATGAAGCAACTGAACTATAGATCATAAAATTACTAGATCCCTTTCCATGTTTTGAAAAGCAAATTAAAGTCTGCGATGAGTTTGTAAATATTTCTCAATTGCAATACAATGCAGCAGAGAGGAGATACCAGACCAGTAGCAACAGTACTGTTTTTGGAGATGGTGCTCAGAGTCATCAATTTTGGAAGAGCTGCTCTTGCATAAGACATCTATTTGGGGCACTGGATGGCTTTTTAAGCAGTGCACAGTGGTCTCATCGTAGATGATGTAAACCTTTGCCCCTTTTCACAGATGTTTAAGTGGGTCTGCAGTAGCCCACCTCTCCCACTGAATACACACATTAATATTACACTAAGCTCTAGCCACAGAGAGCATAGACTAGAGCCAAGGCCCATCTATGAGCAACAAATGAGTATTTTCACAATCCCTTTGAATGACACTGCACTGACGCGTAAAGTGAAGTGAACTTCCAGAAACTTGCAATTTCCATCTTTTTTCACCTCTCTATTGCAAGATAGTATTGTCCAAATGAAGCTCAAGTGATCCTATAAAATTACAGTATAGTCAAGGTTTGGGATTTTTTTTGTTGTTGTTTGTTTGTTTTTTTTAAGTATTTTTTTAGGTTCTAAGCTGAAGGCTGAACAAATTTGTCTCTTACAGATCTTTAGTAGACCTGAATTTCTAATCATTGAAAATTTAGCAACCTTAGTCTTCCTCAAGAAAGAGAAACTCATTCCTTCACCAGCAGAAAACACAAAGCGGTCTGTAAAATAGCTGTACAAACCACAAACATTTAGCATCTTAAATTTCTTATAAGTTTTAATTAAAAAGTCACAATCCACTGTCCCAGCTTTTTTTTTTTTTTTTAATTTGAACAGATGCACCTGTATCTCATGGCATATTGAAATGTACATTTCTGTAAAGATGGAAAATATGGGAACGATTAAGAAAAAACAGACTCTGAAGTAAGCAAACTATTAGCTATACTAATTAAAAAATTAACTTATCCTTTACAAATCTCATCTCTCTTTTCATACCACACCATACAGTCATCTTACCAAATCAGACCCAAGGTCTACAGCATTGAAGAAAGGCTGCTTGGACTACAACATCAATACAACCCACTGAAGACATTTCTGCATAACCTCCTTAAATTCAAGCACATGCTCTAACAACATGCAGAAGGTCTTCCAGATTTAACCCCAAATCTCCTCACTTCAGTCACTTTTAGTCCATGAAATGTATAGAAAATATGAGATTAGACAGCAGTTACTGTAACTTCATTCTTTGCTAATTAATCAGGTTTTATTGTGTAGACTCTGGCTCAGCTCATAATGCTGGGAGGAACCTAACACAGTAGTTCAAGATTTCACCAGTTTAATAACCCTTGCTAATTGAGGGCAGAGGGAACCCACACACTGTATTGGGGTTTTTAGTACCTAACCTTCTCCTATGGGGGAGAAGGAAAGGAGAAAAGATCTGAATTTGAAAGAGGGAAGGAGAGGACTGTAGGTAAGTAACCACCCTAATCATTCATCCCTGCATTAGTTGTTCTGGCAATATAAACTTAAACATGTCTATATATAGTAAATTGTACAATATATATACAGAAGCATTTATGAAGGAGCCCATTCTATTCATGAAAACTAGCCACCTCCTGATGCAAAACCAGGATTTTTCCCAGTCAGCATAGAAATACATTCATTTTACATGTAATTGTTGTCATTCAAATCACCTAACATAACAAATGCTAGAAGACATTATAGTTCATCTGCTAAGCAGTCTTTTTATGAGTTGAGGCTTCAATGCTTTAATGGGCAAATTGCTTGATTTAAGTAAATCATGTCACCTCCATCCAAGTAATCATATTTGTTGCAGACTTGCTGACCTCATCTCTACACTAAAAACAAAAACAAATTTACATTTTCAGCTTGAGATATTTAGTTCAAATGATTTACAAACAGGTTGCAATGAAAAACTAATTTCAGCCTACAAAGATACTATTTAAGTTCTTTGTTGACAGAATTTACAGATATATAATTATTAGTTACTGTCATTAAAATAGAGATGACATTTTTGCACAAAGAAAACAACTTTTGAGATAATTCCCCTAAGGTTACCACTGCATTTAGAAAACATTAGTCTTGGGGAAATGGTTAAAAAAACAAAATTACATATCTGCTGTGATAATAGGCTTCAGGGTGGGGGGGTTTTTTTGGGTTTTTTTTGGTTTTTTTTTTTTGGTAAACATTATTTCCCCCTCTGCTTCATACAAGAAATCTTACAAGAGGCTTTCCACAGCATTATGTCACAACTTTCAAAAACATGGAATGTTTTTAAAAATCACTCCAGTTAACCAGTTCTCTGAAATTTCAAGCAAATTTTGAGCAAAAAGATGTTAATGATGTTTTATAAAAATAGACATATTTAGATGCATTCATAATTTAATTTCAAATTTTGAGGTACAAAGGTGAGAATTGAAGAAATTGGGCAACATTTCAATGCACAAGCCTAGTAGGGCTTATAGAAGAACCACTGGATTTTGTTCACTACACAAGGAAAAACATTTTTAGGTCACCATCCAAGCTTTCCTCCAAAATGTAGTAAGCTTTTTTCCTAAGTTTATACAGCTCAGAATCCTTCATAACAAGCCTCTTCAACTGTTTTTACTATTTCACAGCAACTCTGACATACTCTTTTTTGTTATTAGCAAAACAAAACATCCCTGCTTTTAAAAACATAGAAGGCAAAATTTACACATTACACCCTGTAAATCTGAGGTGGAAGGATAATACATAACCTTCCATTTATTCATATTGACATTTTAAATTGCCTAACTAGTAGCACAGAATCCTCCAGAATGGCTTTCTTTATTAGCCCCTCTTCAGCTAAAAGAATGTCTACTTCTAGTGCATACTATTTGTTCTGATTAAGAATATTTAGAGTGGAGGAGGAAAAACTGAAGATGTGGGGAAAAAAAAAAAAAACCCACACAAATAAGGAAAGCTCAACATTTCACTCAGGTCCTTTCCATGACATTTCCCTTTCAGCTGTTTACTAAGATTGTTCCAGAAAAATCAAAAAAAGGGAGAGGGTGAAAAAGCTCTCTAAGCAGCAGAATTAAAGGTGGTAATGGAGGAAATATAAAGGTGATAATTGACCTTAATGGTCAATCCAGCCTTAAAGTCTTTGACACTTGTCTTTACAGTTGATTTAATGATTAAAAAAGTTTCTAGCAGGTCACAACGCATCATCTCAGTAAAATCTGTTTGCTAAATATATAATTGTCTCCTACTGAAGATCTCAAATAATTCCTTTGAAATTTATAACAACAATCCTCAGTCTTGTTACCCAGCGTACCAAAACAGCAGCCAAACATGACTTCTGGCTAGGGGTTCCAATACTGCTGAGTATGTATGGGTGAAAAATATTGTTTTTTACTCCTCTTTCATACTCCTCCTTTCTCTAATTCAGTGAAGGTTCCTATGTGCTGGAACTCAGAACATTAGTGTCTCATTTACTTTATACATAGAAAAGGCTTAAGCTCAATCTTTTTTTGTATCAATACAATGTGCTTTTAGTCCCCAAGCAGTTACATGATCGCCCATAAAGTTTTGGACACTCTGTATCACATTCTTGAATACACCGTACAATGGATTAGATTTTCTTGTCAACAATCTTTTTTCCTTAAATACGCTTTGCTGATAGATTTTGCAACATCTTCATTGGTAGTGCAGAAGTTGTATCCTGTAAAAATGGTATTATAGTTGTCTTTTCTTTAGACAAGAGTCTAGGTTTGTAGAAAAACAAGTGTTGTAAGTGATGCTTATCTGATGCATACTAATATGTAAGCATGATGATGTGCCCTTGTAAGCATGCCTATATGATATCTGTCATTATTACTCATGAAAATCAACTTTAAAAGCCAACCATGAAATTGAAGAATGCTACCAAATAATATTTGGGTCCACATCCTCAAATTTAAAAAAAAAAAAAAAAAAAATCAAGTTTGGGCTACTGATGATAGATAACGCCTAATTTCATAATTTGAGCTCAAATTGTTACCTTGAAATTGCACTTAGGTCTCTTATCTCTTGCTCCCCGTAATAAACAGTAATCAGTGACAGCACCTATTAATTCACAAAACAGAAACAATAGGAACTGGACATAAATAACTATTTTGAGTATGGCAAATAATATGCTCGGTTATCTTTGATTGTGAATCTAAAACCAAAAACGTTGCGTTATATGGCTTCATGAACAGCCAGAGCAACTTAAGTTTAACCAATCATTTTCCAGAGCCATCTCAGAATCTCAGTTCTGAGACATCCCATGCAGTTCCTTAAAACTGTCTCTTTCTAAAAAGATGTTATGGTTTGAAACTCTTATTTTCTCAGTTTAAAGAGACACTTCTCACAGGAAGTGGTCTCCTCCTCACACCTGAAGTGCAGTTTATCCATCTCAGAAACCACAGAGAAGGCTGGAACAAGCAGACCACAAGTAGAGAGAATCTCTCGTTTCATCTCATTGTTTCATCTTCAGCTACGTGGGCACGTGAGTTTTCATAAAAACTACACAATGTTCTGCAATCATCTCATTTTTGTGAAAAAAAATAATAAAATGACCTGGCCAGAGACTTCATGTGTCTGTATCTGCTGACATAAGATCTCTTTACCTCAATAGTAATATTTATTTTTCTTTTTTAAAGTCAGTTGCATTTCTCATTGTGAAAAATTACCCTCATCACACAGATGGTATTGATCATTTGTTTCAGGGTAGCATTCTAAAGGAGCATTCATGAAACTTCAATAATGATTCATTACATCTGATTGATATGTAATGGAGTCACTATCCAACATTTGAAGCACACCGCAAAGGAAGCCCACAAGCAATAAAAGCATTTGTAACGGACAATATGTTTGAGGCCTTAAATGTCCCAGACAGAAAAGCAGATCAAACACTGCTCAAATAACTAAGTTGTATCAGATGTATAAAGCCATTCCAGGTGTATAAAAAACAGCAAAACTTGGTTTGAGTTTCAAGTTGTTTGATTAATTTAAAGAATAATAAAATAGTCTCTTTTTCCACAGTTTTACTTTTCCCTAAAATGAAGTTATAACATTTTCATGTGGGGAAATTTTCCCTCCTTTGTATATCTAGAGTGTATTCTTTCAGTTTGAAGGTCTGATTTTTTTATACGCCGATGTCAGAAAAATGACAGGTCAAATTTGTCTAAACCACACTGCTTCTGACCAACATCATCATTAGTTTAATATATAGATACATATTTAAACATATGCACTAATCAACATCCTGTTTTTGCTGTTAAGAATTTGCATTTACATCAAATCCTTTTCCTCCCTACTTTAAAGATCAGAAGATATTATTCAAAATTGTAGGAGATTGTAGCATACGATTTTCTCATTTAAAGACTTTCAGGCTACAAGTATGACAGAAACCTTATTTTATATGACCTCCACTCTGTGGAATAGATAGAAACCTCCACTAAAACTTTATTTTGTAGACTTCTAATGACTACAGACCCATTAGACCTGCCTTGTAATTGATATCTGCCATGTACAAGTAATAATGTACTCTCTGTAACAGGTCTTGTAATGATCATCCTCCTTGATGCAAGGGATAATAGCCAGTGTCATGAGTTGAGGTTAAATAAACTGTAAGTGTGTAACTTTATGGGATACTTATTAGAAAGCAGGTGAATACAAATAAGAAGCAAAGAGGGGTATGTGATAAGACAGAAGGGGAGGGAGGAAGAGTATGAGCCCTAACTGCCAGATAAAAAGACAGTCTTCCTTCTCTGAGCTGAGATTATTGAAGCTACGTAATAGCCCTGACTAAACAAAGCTTTGCATTAAAGAGTGAAAGGTATTTATAATTCTATTTTAAATTTTGTAAGGTGTCAAAAGGAAACAAATGCTGTTTTCAATATTATTTCTGTCCCTTTTGAACAGAAGGTTCTTAAGTTTAGTTATATTACTTCTTTTGCCTGAAATCTTCTTCTCTGGAGTTCATTTGCTGTCTATCTCAGCACTTTCTCCTCTTTCTTTTCTTCTCCTTTTCTTTATAGAGTTGTCTACGTCGTCCCTTTCACAATACATTCATGTAAAGATGACAATGAAACTCTTCTGCTCACCACAGGATGCTGTTAGTGACAATTATAATTAGTGTGCTATCACGATCACTGAAGGAAAGAACATGTTACAGCCCCACTATGGGTTGTTGCCTCTTCAATTGCTTATACCATTGTTCTTGAGATCTTGTTAAAATTATATTTAATGACTGCTGTTTAGATTCGTTTATCATGAAACCTTATACACACAGGTTATTCACCCATTTAGTTTGCCATCTCCCTTCTATCATCTTCCTTTTTCATTAACTGCCCGCTAACAGGAATTTCACCCGCTAACATAATTCATTCTCTACACTAGTATGCCTTTATTACTTAAATGCACATAATATTTGTTTACTTCACTGATTTATTGCTGAAGATTACTGTTCATATTTTCCTCACTTTGTTTTCCTTCTCAATGTTTTGGGGATATTGGCTGAACAATTGTATTCTAATCAATACTGAGATTAAATGGAATCACACACTTCTCCAACATATGTTTATTCTTGTGCTGAATAGACCAACCATTCACTTTTAAATATTTTCAGTTTTGCTGGTTAGAATTAAAGCAAGTGCTTGCTGCTTGTTGTATGCGACTATTTTCTAACGATTATGTATATACTTAAAAGAGAATTGCACAATATTACTTACCAGTTACCCAATTCACAGTCATTCTGCTATCCAAGAAGTAATCTTTCAGACACTGACAGAACTAACATTCAAGTTAGTTCTGCTAGGAGCAAGGAACTGAAGTAGCGAAAATCACGACTCAAAAATAGCGCTCAGACACACACATACACGTGTACCGAAGCTGCCAGTGCGCAGCCATACACTTTGCTGCAGTAAATATTAAAGCTGAATAAATATCCCTATATATATATATATATATATGTGTGTGTGTGTATATATATAGGGATATTTATTCAGCTTTAATATTTATATATACATATACACACAATCCTGTGAACTGTACAGTGTCAACTCAGGTACTCATACTTGGCATTTAGTAGTTTTGTTCTAGTAAACGTACTAGAACAAGTAGTAAATTATTCCAGATCCATAGAATGACAACAGGCAAGTTCAAGATGTCATTAATTTGCACTGTAGATATGGCTGATGCAACATCGTCTTAACTCTACAAATAAACAGGCACTACTGAAGTATTCGAGTATCTGTTGCACATACATGTTCAGAAGTTCACTACTTGCTTTTCTCCATGTAAGGAAAAAGGATTTACTGAACTGAGGAAAGACAAGAACAGTCAGGGAAAATGACAATACAACATAGCAGAAAGGAAGGAAAAAGTTGTAAACACACAGATTTGAATGTGTTCCTCCTGTGGATTCAAAGCATTTCCTTTTCATAGAAAAATTATTTTCTGTATGCTGTCCTAAAGCATGGATCATACTTGACTTCTCCTTCCTCAACAACCTAATTCCTTCTCCAACTCAAAAACACTCTCAGAACATGCTTTTATGCTATTTATTTTTCTTATCTCTGCTTATTTAGAGACCTCCATGCAGGGCTTCAGCCTGACTACCAATAATGTCTCCATGAGGGGATAAGCCCAATGCAGTGGGGACAGAGACTGAGGGAATATGCCCAATGCAGTGGGGACAGAGATTGAAGTACTTGTAGTTTCAGGCACAACATTTCTTTAGTAAGTTTCAGTAGCAGTTGTTTCTGTCAATTGTCCAAATTAACATATCAAAATCACCTGAAAAAAAATCATTAAATGAAGGAAAAATATTTCCATCTTCTAAACTACCAGTCTTTCGTTATCCTCCCTTCACCTTTCATATATGCAAAAGGCAAACAAAACGACATTCCAACAAGACACACTGGCATATTCTCTTATAACATTTTATCCAATTCAGTAAATTCTCAGCAGTTTTGACAACTACAAGCATGTGTGATTCTTTATTTTATTGATGCATTGTTTTATTTTCTTTTCTTCTTCAAAGATACCAAACACTACATTCCTATAATCAGAATTTCTAAGCATAGAACTTTCCAGGCATGCATCTTGTTTTGATCACGCAGGCTCCAGAACTCCACATACTGAAGAAACACTTTGAGTGGTTGACACAAGTTTCCTATCCAAAGGGTCAGCACTGTCAGGCTACATGGCTGCCACCCATGCAGGCTCCCTCACAGCTGGTAACTTCTCAAGCATTTCAAAGGTACTGAATGGAATGGCACCGTAAAGGGATTGCATGTATCCAACCAAAAACAGTGTATTTAGCCCAGTTTTAAAGGCTAGATATATAGATAAACACACACCAGCTCTGTGGTGGTCAGAGATCCCACTTGGTGCTTTCTTTCTCAGTGGCACATGCTGCCTTTGACCTTAATAGTTAAAATGAATCCCCCCCATTACTGATATCCTCAAGCACCCCTAAAACAATCTGACAGAATGTAACCTGCAGTAAACACTGTTTCTGAACTAAATGATATCCCAGCACAGAGGGAAACTGCCTGAAAACATTCTCTGTTTCCTGATTCTGCTACAATGAGGACCTGTAAGCAGCAGCATTCACATTATTTGTTTCAGATGCCACCATATGCTCATGGGAGATTCAGGGCAAGGGGCACACTTCGACTCTTCACATGCCAAGAGGAAGAAAATCAATTTCAATACCCAGGGGGAGAAATTACTACAAGAGAAGGTCACTCACCACTACAAGCTGCTCCATTATCATGCAGACTTGGAAGGAATCCTACAAAAATTAGGTAGCTGTTGAGTCTTAGCTGCTAAATTACAGTAAGTAACCTGGATTAACGTGAAAGTTACATAGAGGAACTAAACTTTAAACTAAGTAAGATCTGCTTACTTATGTTTGTTCTGTTAAAGAATTTAGACTAAGATGCTGTTTGATACTGAAGGTCAATAATTTGCACACTGCACACAGTAAAAAATTGTTCTCACAAAGCAAGAAAAGATTCCTGCCAAGTTGGGATGGCTGCTAATGGACAGTGGGGCGTCTCTGGTGAAAACCAGTCTGATAATCACTCAATATTCCAAGAATCTCCTTTTCTTCAGAAGTTAGCATGTTCATTCAAAGGAAGATTTACTTCAACTATGCACATACAATTTTTGGTGGCCAAAGCTAAAGCTCTACTTCTTTAGTATTTGTACAGCCTGTACCTAATTCAACCACGTGTAAATGGGTTTGCAAGCAGAAAATAAACTGACAGAGAAACAAGAACTGTAAGAACAGTAAAATGTTGATCATTTTAGCCACATTTTCTTTAATCAGCAAGCATTCAAAACAGCAAAGGAAGACACATTCAAGAACAGACAGATACTGTCATAAAAAAAGCTGAATATGACAAATAAATATCAAAATAAAAGTGCTGTTAGACATCCAACTAACCTTAACATGGATTTACAGAAGCTCATTTTGTACAAAAATCAAGATCAAATGTAGAAAACAAAATTGCAAAGCGAGACTATAATTAGCTAGTAAAAAGTGAACTCATCCATATACAACGAAATGCTCACTATTGACAAGTGCCTCAAACATATTATTAATTTCACAATATTTCAAGGTTTTTTGTTCTTCTTTAGAGCTTTTGTCACTGGATAATGTGATCCCAGAAAAAGCACCATTCACCTTAATAGTCATGTTTTTCTAAAAAAGTTACTGTGAACACAGAAGCATAGAAACAAGACTTCAATTTCATCTTAACATACATAAGAAAACAAAAGGAGTGAGTTTTAAGGCCTTACTCATGACACATAAGTGCTTGGTCAGACTCAATATCCTAAATGAGGATTAGAATTTAAGTAGAACAAGTCAAAAAGAACACTTAATTTGTACACCAGGATTACAAAATAAGGGCATATACCCAAAAACATCCCCAGTTGGGTTATATTATTTTCGCTGAAATACTCCCATATCTGTTATTCTCATGTAGATGCCAGCTTTTCTTAAAAGGGTTTCTTATCATTGCTTTTTCATTTTCCCTGACATCACGGGCTAGATACACAGAAACTGAATCACAATACCATGCTCAAGGATGACAAAAGAATGGAAGCAAAAGGACACCAGGTGCTCTCTCAACTCTTTAGAATGGGGCTAGAGAACAGCTGTGTGAGATACCTGGGAGGAGTTAGAATGATTCAAGAACAGAAACAATTCAGTGGAGAATACTGGATCAGAATTTGGAAGCAGTTGAAGAAAAACAGGGAAGTTAGCTGGAAATAAGGTTGCACTGGGAGAATGCGCAGCATTAAAAGGCAGCAAAATGCACTTTGATTAAAACTTCTGCTTTGAGTTACACTGTGTGTAATTTAATTATGGCAACACACGCTGCATGATAAATGCTCTGTGAACACTAATAAAAGACACTCGGCTGCAAAAAATTTTTGAGTCTAAAGACCAACAAGTTGACAACATAGAATAGCCCTGAAGCTTGTATGCTATAGATGCTGAAAATCACAGGTTAAAGTCTAGTGCACTCTAACTTCACTTGCTCTGCCTTTGCACCATCCCATAATATTTAATCATAATTCAGAGATGATGAAACAAAGTCTCTTCTGTAAGGGGGAAAGGCAAACTACAGATGTCAGCAATTTTTTATTATTTTTTTTTTTCCAAACAAAGCATAAATGATAAATAAACATAAAATTAACCCAAAATCTAGTAGCCTCAGCAGAACATCTCGTCACATTTAAAAGAACTGCATGTAAATGAAGCGCAGAATGAAATTTTCAGGAGTCTCAGTCTGATTTTTAACATGCTGTAAATAGTGCTGCAGGCATGAAGATTTTATGGATTTTGAGTACATATATCTTTATTCTCATGCAAGTATTAACACATTTTTTTTTCCCCGTACCTGGCATGAGATGGGAAACATTTAAATCCTGTCCCATACCAACTTAACTGGTATTAGAACAGATTTGAAAACAAGGCCAAGACAAAACATAGTATTTATATAGACTACTTAACAGTCAATATTTATTTTAAAAAAATAAATATATTTGCAATATACTTTTTTTAAAGCATGTTTTTACTTATGGTACTAAAAAGAATTTTAATGACATCTATTCTGGACATTGTGTTATACCAAGTGTAATGCTAAGTTCAGTCAAAACTATAACATAAAATTGGCAGCACCACGTTATTTGGCTTTTCCTATTTAATTTTTTAGTCACCGAGTGTGTACACTGTGCCTTCTCTTGGGAAATTAACTATTTTTCCCCTGGTTGCTATCACCAAATGGAAAGACACATACGAATTTGCACATTATGCAGCCAACATCTCTTTGCAGTTCTACTTTTCCACTCTATAATACATTAAATGAGTTTCCCTATAGTCCAGTGAGCATCAAAGCACAATAGGAAAACACAATACCTGCACTAATGGAAGATTTTGCCACTAGCTGTTCATAGCCAGCTATGATTTTTGTATTCCACCTCAGATTAAAATGCAAGCAAACCAGAGTTCAACTTGCTTCTGCCCTGTAGCCTCCAACCAGTACAGCAGCGATTATCTACTCCAGGTGTTAAGATCAAGAAACCAAATTGCTTCAAGATCTTTCCTAAGAGGTCATTTTTTATTTATATATAACTTGGACTGATTTATTAATTGTATTAGTAACAACAAAGCTAATATAACAATCACTTACATCAAAATTGAAAAAAAAAACAAAAAACAGTTTTCTTTTTTGAGAATGCTTTGACTTTGGGGCATAAGAAAAACACAGGAAAAAGAAAGAACCCGAAGCTTCTTGTGAAACTCTTTTAAATAGTAACAGGTTAAAAACCAATCATCTATACTATTCCCTCAAATATTAATTCATGCATAGAGGATAGAATTATCTATTCATTTGCTCTCATGCAGCAAATTAATAGATGTAGCAGCAACAGGCATCTGTACCTTTCTAGGACTAGCAGTTTATTTGGCCCAAAGGATATATTCCTCTCGAGAAATCAACAAGATCAAAGGCATGATGAGAAATCCTGTGGGACCTTATACTACTGCCTGGTATTTCCTGATATTTCCCTGCTTATATATCAGCATGCAACTGATAAAGTACATTTTTCTAGCTTCACAACTTACATTGTTACAACCACACCTCAGAGCCCTTCACAAAAGCAAGGGAAGATCAAGTCAAGGACAGCAATAGCTTTAAAGTTTCCACTTTGGACTCCCCCCCAACAAATGGAAACTCAAAGTTAGCTGTTTCCATTAGGAAGACAGGCTGAAACCTATCTCCAACTGTTCTGTCAGCACAGGAAAACTACTCTCAAGGGAATATTTAAGTAGCCATTCCATGATGGTTCTTGTCCCAGCTATCAAGTCCTATATAACAGCCTATATCCAGGACAGCAAGGTGTTTCAAGCGTTTTAACTTTCTAATTCAATGCAAGAAATGGCAAATGAAACATTATGTATGCTAGAAGGAATATGTAACTTGAGCACTGATGTGTCTCGCCATCCAAGGCAGAGCACAGAAAACACACGATATTTCCAAGGTATTGTAAGCACCCTTCTAGTATCTTTCTCCTCCAAACAACTTGGCACTCCACTGTTGCTCAAACAATAGCTAGCTCACATATTAGCTAAAGAACATCTAGAAAACATAGTTAGCCATCTTAATCCCACAAGAAACACTACCAAAACACGTGACCCTACTAACACAAATAAGTTTCTGAACTGTGCGTATACCTAGCTCAAATGAAACAAAAGGAATTGTATCCTGGTACCGCTAGACATTATTTAGGACACTGCATTCACAGTACTGACAGGAGAACATTTTAAGTTTGTTTTTTTTTAAACATTCTTCTAGTGATTTCACATACTTAAATGCATGCCTTGTCTGGCAGTCTTCAGGGTGGGTTTCAAGAATCAACTCTCAGTACAGTACTGTTTTTCCTAAGAGGCAGCAAAATCACTTCTGACAAATTCTTTGCAACACCAGGCAAAGTATTGTTAGGAATACCAATAGTCATATACATAAAAAATTTAACTCACCCAGCTGATGAGCATCTCATAGCTGTGGAACATTCCTTCTCAGGAAGCAGTCCTCATCCAGGAGGCATTCACCATTTGGAGGCTAGCCCTTAAATGAGCCCAGGGAGGGGTGAACCACCCCTCCCAGTGAGGTGAATCGCTTGCACCTGTACTTCCCGAGTCAGCCACCCCCTTCACCAGGTGCTCAATCATCAGTTCAGGCCCTGATATAACAGTTCCCCTACAGGTGCAAATTATCTCTCTCATCTTTGGCACTGTTTTCTCATTTGTAGCACCTGGTATGCTGGCCTTCTGCATTCACGTAACTTCTTACCTGCTCGCCTTAGATACACCACAACAAAAACTTTCTGAGATCTCAACTGAAATTATGATGTTCTATTCCACAGGTTCCTGAAGCTGCCACTTTTTCCCAAGACATAACACTACAATGTTTTGCATTATTACTGGTGACCCTAAGAACTCTGTCTTCAGAAACAGAGTGGAAGTAAGAAAAGCAGCAGACATAGCACAAAAACTGCAACTTCATCAGCTTTGAGATAGTCATAGACTACAACCTCACATTCTGATAATGTTTGCCAAAGTCCAAGTAACAATATTTTTTCTGTTAATCCAATGCTTATTTTGGTATTATTTACACTCTGACACACCACCTGACACAGTGTGACCCCTGCAGTCTTTAAGCAACAAACTGCAAAGGAAACATGACTGCTGTAACACTGGAATGTAGATAAACCAGATACAGTTTGTGTCATGTAATGCCCTTTTAATGCAGTCGAGCCCAATTCAACTGACTTTAGATCCATAAACCCTCTAGAGGCTGATGACATTCTTCAGCAAGAACTCCTGGCTGACAACAGCATGCCAAATTCTACACTTACCTCTGTTATATGAAGACAGCATATATTTGCTTCTTTGGTCACTGAAGCTTTTCAGTGCATCTCTGGCAAAACCAAAGCAAAATATATTACCTGAAAAACAACACTACTATTCTCATGTACAAAAAGCAGTGATTAAATATTGCTTTTGCAATAATAAAAATTGCATAAAGGAGTCAGAAATCTTAGGATAGCACCATGTTATACTTCCTTTTAATGTTTAGAAATGTATTGTTCCAGTGAAGCATTACACCTCTATACTCAGAATAGTATTTAAGGAATACTAATAATATTAAAAAATAATGTTCACCTTTAATCACCACTGGCATAGCTGTACTTTGCCTCAGAAGGTACTGCTTGAAATCAGCTACGCAACAGGAAAAGAAACAAAGTCCTGTCTTGCAATACCTCCTAGTAGTATTCCCAGAGCTTATAGGACAGCTCAGACTACAGTGAATATATGCTTTTGGGCATCAGAAAATTAAACCTATGTGCAAGCACTGTGAAATGCATAACTAGAACTTTACTGCCTGTAAAAACAAGCCACATATTCCACTTTTCCTTTCAAAGTTGGAATAGTGTTGATCATTTTTCCTCCAGCATATTCATGTGAACAAGATATTTCATCTCACAGATTTTACCCCAGTTCTGTCTGTGCACATTTTAAATAAATTAAGACAAAATAAATCCATTTTATTGTATTACTTTGTGCCACCTCTATGAAATAACGCTCATCTCTATATTTTGTAAGGGATGGTGACATGCCTAAAAATGGTGCATGAAGTATAATCTTCAAGGATCACACTGCTAGAAAAATAAATCTAAGACTATGTTTCAAGCCCAGAATGGCACCACTTTTGATTGAAATGCCTCTGAATCATCCATTTTGATACAGCTATGCTGTAAAATTAATACAATTGATCACCAGTGTAGCTGTAACAAAACTAGTGACTAGTTGCTTTGTTTTCTAAACATCTGTTCATCTCTTGCGAGCATAAAGCATTCCCGTGAAATAAATTACATGTAATCCTTCAGTTTTGGAAAGAAGAACTGCAAACTCACAGCTGGAAAACCATGCTGCAAAGAAGTGCCAGTCAGATCACATACCAAAAAAAAAAAAAAAAAAGAAAAAAATCTCCTCCCATGACTGTTTTATTCATCACAGTCTCAGTCAAATAACCTTATTCTAACAAAATACTGATACTTGTCTTGTTTCTTAACTGCATTCTAGGATCCAGGAATCTTCCAAGCTGATGGAGTACTAGCAGGACAGAGAAACGGGAGTGAGGTACTCTAAAATACTAAAACAACTTTTTGCAAAGCCAAAACCAAATGATTAAGAAGGAAAAAGTAAAAGTGATCTATTCAGAAAGCAAAGACAACTTTAGAATTTTATTATCTAAAACTGAAGTTAACGGATGTCATCTTTATTCATTTTTTACTATCACAACATTAGAGCTTTCCACAAAATCTGAAAATATGTGGCAGAACAAGCAAGAAAAGCCCATTCTGATAAAGAAATTAATTTATATTTTCGAACAGGAAGTTGTGGTAAAAACCGTAGTTCTCAGTTTTGATTTTGGTAGCTCTTTAATTCTAGAAATCGTCAAAGCAAAGAGAGGTAAAAATAACCAAAGGGACAAGAATGTCGAGTACCCAGCAGTTGAGAGAAGCAACTCCCTTGGCTTCTGGCATTAGTTTCACTTTCATTTTGAGTTCAAATGTGAAAAAAATAATTTTATGAATCAAGAATCAGCAAGCTTTTCCTGAAGAAAGCATTCTACAACAGCCATTCAGAAAGACATCAGAAGCCATTTTTTCATCTACTATGATCAATGCCATTTAGATTTTCATGTATAATAAAAGCACATACATTCAAGTAGGAGGGTAAGTGGGCATGACCATCATATTAATCAAATACTGGCTTCAGAAGAGTTATCTGCTAGAGCAGGCATATAGCAAAGCTTAAATTTAACCTTTCTCTCTTAGTGTAAAACAACATCTGCTTCTGTTATGTCACCAGAACAAAACAGGAACACAATTAGTGCGCCCAAGTCGAGATCTTGGGCACCATTTTGAAGCTTAAAATAGGACAGTAAGGACCACAAATTGCATAGAGTGATCTCATTCAAGGTGGTGCAAAGATACAATATCAAAATTTGCAAAACAACTCATAAGCCATTAAAAATCTAAACAAAAAGACCTTATTCACCACTCTTCGCAACCACACAACTTACTTGTGAGTTCAATCAGTGAAATATATTGAAATGTTCACATTTCAATTTCCTTTAGTATTTTGATTTTTAATTCATTCTCAGCCTATGTAAGAAATACTTTCAAGTTTGATTTCTGACCAGTACTGCATGAAGTAACATGCTGTTGGTCATTTTAAGAAAGAAAACACTTGTGAAAAACACTCACATAATGCAAGGTTCGGGGTTTGCTTTCCTTACTCACTCAACTTCTCCACAGAAAGGCTCCCAATGAAGGCATTAGAAATTCAAAGATATTCCTGTTGGGCTAACATTACAGATAAAATCAGTTATCCAAGTCTCTCAACCCACATCATTTTCTATCCACCATATTTTGGATTTCAGGAAGAAATTAGCACTTATTTGTACAAAATTTTATTAACACTTGGTTCAAAATGCAAGTGTACCAAACCACAAGGGAAATAGCAGAATTATCAAAGAGCACACAGCTCAGTTACAAAGACTCTATCACTTCAAAACCAGTGGTCATTTTCACATACCTCATGTAGGTGTATTTAGCCCATACTTCTATGGTGTTCAAGTAAGGATATATAGCTGATTAAATAAATCGTAGAATCACAGAATGGCCTGGGTTGAAAAGGACTTCAAGGATCATCTAGTTTCAACTCTCCTGCTATGTGCAGGTCGCCAACCACCAGACCAGGCTGCCCAGAGCCACATCCAACCTGGCCTTGAATGCCTCCAGGGATGGAGCATCCACAGCCTCCCTGGGAACCACCCTCTGTGTGAAAAACTTCCTCCTTATATCTAACTTAAACCTCCGCTGTCTCAGTTTAAAACCATCCACCCTCGTAAACAGCCATTCCCCCTAAATGACAGGTACAGGACATCAGCATCCTTATTATCCAGTGAACTCCATGGGGCAGCTCACATTTATGTGTTGAGATTTTATGTTAAGCACCTGCTTACTTAACAGCTTGATCATTTTAAAGGATTCTGCCTTTTTGACAGGATCATAATTCCTGATGAAAAACCTTCACCTCATCACAGAACTGTTTTTACTGAATACAGTCCAAAATCTGATGAAACAGTATCTTTTCCCTAGAAGTATTCCCATGCAGTGGGTCCAATAATTACATCCAGAGATAGAGATTTAGGTAAAAATTAAAGTGCATTTTCATGTCTTTCATCTGCAAATCCAGGTCTACAGGAAAAGATCTGGTAACAGAACATGGCTAAATCATTGCTAGAATTTGATGCCACGACACTTGGTGGCAGAGAGACAAAAGCTACTTTATGAATAAGTAAATACATTAAAAGAGAGAGAGAGAGAAGGAGAGGAAGATATGATATACAGGCTAACTGATATTTGCAAACTTACCACAATCAAAGAGAAGTGCTTAAAGCTGGTTTTTTTTTCCTAAGAATTTCTCTCAAGCTTACATAGAACAGCTGGCAGTATTTCAAATCCTAAAGCCTCTCCTTTTGTTAAGGGTACTCATATATACTTCCCCAAAGTGAGGAAACATAACAGCCTATATGCTCAAGTCTTTGCTGTAACACACGGGACCACAGAACACCAGACTCATTCTAAGCATTGACTTCCAGTCAGTTCCTTATTGCAGTCACTGTGCATGATACATGACAGCGTATATCTGCTAGTTTGGGTTTTGCTTTTCAAATACACTTATGAATTGGCTTTGACACCAACTGTTCCACTTTAAAGCACAGTTCCAGTTGGCACCTTGACTGAAGTCAGAAATTTGTCAGTTTTACCATTAACTTTTTCAAGCTCACAATCACAACTTCTCACCCTCTAAAGCAGCTATACAAAGAATTATCAGATACTTGAGGTAACCAAGGCAATTGTTTTTAAAGCACCTCATGAACTAAGACAAAAATGCACTTTTGTCAATAGCACACATACTTGTAAGTGCTTACACCTGAATTCCATCTTGTCTGAAGACTCTAGGTTAAAAAGTCAATCAAACATAGATTCACAAGCCAGTTGGACACCTTTCAAAAACTTTCACCATGAACACTTGATTTTGCTTAATGTTTATAATATGTATTGGGAACAAAATGTATTATTTACATTTATATAGCAAATTTGAACTCTTACTACAGTACAGCTTTGCAAATATATTATCATTTTTTATTATCTAGCACAGAGGCAAGTGCATCTTATGAAGAATGCTCTGCTACTACAATTAGTTCTGAATGTCTGGTATAAAATTGTCAGCATTATAAAATAATGTAAAATTAGCTGTACAGTCAAATGTCTACTACAAAGGACTGAAACTTAACACTCACATTTCACTTCATTGTCATTGAGAACTTAATATGTTTCTACAAAAGAAAACCTGTATTTCCATTATCCCATCAGTCTTTATTAATTAGATAACTTAAAAGAAAAGTAGCAACTCAACCAACTCAGTGATGCAGATGTGCTCCAATGAAACTTTCGTATTTGAACAGTGGATCCCACACTTAAAATTTTGGGAACTACACATTTACTATACTGTAGACATTTTACTTGTCCTAAGTTAGCAATAAATATCTGTTTTAATTCTGCTTCTTTTTAGCCATTAAAGTTACATACAAAAGCAAAAAGACTATTTAAATATTGACCCAATGTTAAATGCTCAGTTATGCAATGTTTATGCAAAACTTTTGTTGCAAGGCAGAAATGCAGATTATCAAAATCTGGTGTTATAAAAATAATTCAAAAGGTTAGGGAATATAGATACAGCATCAGAAGTTACTGATGAAAATGACTTTTCCCACACTGAATTCAATTGTAAAGTTCAATTCAGTTTAGAGAAGGTTTCCATTGCCTTACTTGAAAAACTAAATCTACTTCTTCGGGTCTGTCTTTCAGAAAACTCCTAATTGTCCTAATCCCTCTACTCATGACTCTCAGAACTCCTCAGTATTTCTTTTCACTTCAGCAGAAGGCCATTTGATTTTGTTTCCTTCTACCACCCAGAGTTACCACTACTTGGAATTTTTTTATATACAGCATTTTTTTATAAACTCTCTGAATTATTGTGTGTTTTTTTTTACAGTTAAAAAAAAACTATAACCAATTACCATGCTCCTTCTATTATTTGTACAACAATTTGTAAATAAATCTGTAGAAAATTGATGTTACGTACTCCTAAAGTTAAGAGAACTCAGCCTCTATTAGTCTGAGCTATATTCTGCATGTAGAGCACAGTTTCACAGTTAGGAGTCAAGTGCAAGACAGGCTCACTAGAAAGGATAAGCATGATGTGTGAACAGAACTAATGGGAGAAAGATAAAATTGTTTAAGTGAGATGGTGAAAAATATTCACAAGAAATACCTGTACTAAATGAATTGTGAAATAGTATTTCAAATCCACATTTTGTTTAAAAAAATTTAAGTGTTTAGTCTGGGGTAATGAATTTCATGAAAGAGACTATTTTATTAATAATGGATGTTCAGATGGAATCAGATACAGTAGGTGGAAATAACACAGAACCATGTCTTGTCAAATGTGTGATTAATTTTGCACTACAAGTATTGATTTGACAGAATACTTTTTTTTTTTTTTTTTTAACCTGTTCACAGCCATTTAAGCGTAATGGACTTCTTTATTATCTAAATGTTATTCCTTTGTTTAAGCCTTTCATTTCAAACCACACTGATGCATTTATAACTAGTTACCAAATCTCTGGATCTTTATATGTGCATTATGTTCTAAGTTTACTCCTCCTCTTTTCAGGTCTATTAGCGTCAATTAGGCTTGCAAAGACATGTGAGTCTGACAGGCAAACTTTGATGAAACACTTGGGCTGATCAACCAAACAAAGATATAATGCTACTGCATTTGTTTCTAATAAATGATTGCATTTAATAAACATTTATTTGAATATTTTTAACCATACTAGCATTTTGTTACTTTTATTAATGTCATAAAACCACTATCTATTGTGACGTACACACCATTTAAGTATCATAAGTCATTTGTGTTCAGAGGTGAGTTAAATAAATGGTTGGACTTAGGGATAAACTACATCCTTTAGTCCATCGAGAATAAAGGTATATTTCAATACACAGCAGAGGAGTATAAAATTGTTATTGAATAAGCACTCGTATTAGGCAGGTGTAAATGGTTTGGTAGTGTTTTGTACTCAGACTGTGCCCTATAATCATTCAACAGAAATGGAATTTTCACTTCTCAGCTCTTCTGCTCTTCGCAAAACTAAAAACAAACCAAAAAAGTTAAGACAGTTTCTCATACTTTTACTAAGGCTATATAGTATCTTACTCCACAATGAAACCCACTAACTTCTTCAGTAAGATCTGGATGGCACATTCCTGTCACTTAATTCGGTTCTACTGACTCCCAGGTACCATCCTGATGAACAAAGATTTGTAAGCATCAGAATATGATACTGTACTTACAGACATGGGTAACTGGTAACTAGGTAAGCAATAACCAAGAACTGGCATGAGTGTAAAAATACAACAAATTACACAAGAATTCCAGCTGTAAAATATAGCCATCAATAGATACACACATTCTCTGAAATAGCACTTATTTCTTTATAGAAAATGCAGTTGTCCTTTACATGCAAAACTGTCAAGTGGTATGTTTTGAAATAACCTGGCCCTAAAAAATATTTCAGCTTCCTTTTTAAAAACTTGATTTTTACAATTCACCTTTTTCTCCCATTATGATAATAATAATTTAAAAAAAAAAAAAAAAGCTACGTCCAGATGCTATATTGTAAGCATCTGCTGTTTCTATGTAAAGTTGGAGGTATCTGAAATAAAGAGATAAAAAATGCTAAATATTCAGTGGGCAGTTTTAGCAGAGTACCAGTCACAGGCAGGCATTTCTTTGCCAATACTTTCATTTTATAGCGTTTTAATTTTCTAGCCTAAATATATCTCCTTGTCAATTGCCCATAAATAAAATTCAAAATACAAGCAGAGTCAAAAAGATAAGTGGCAAATCTTAAATATCAAATGCAACAAAGCATTTTTCCAGTTCCATGAGGGAGACATTTTTGGCAAGTCGGGACAGTGGAAACACTATGGTAAATTGGACTTTTAGGTACATGAGGATATAGCACGGACCTTATAGGGCACATCCAGCTATTCTTTAGTGATATTAATAAAGAAGGACTCCTAAATCTTGTCTGTGCTGGCTAACAATTCACAAAACTCAATTTTATCCCTACCACAACCTAGACACAACCTATTGCTATTCCTTTCAGTTACTCACATTTTAGACTTATTTAAGCTCTAAATAAAAATGTTAATAGCAGCACATTTATATTAACATTATAAGCTACTGTATCATTGTTCACTAAGTTAAATTTGGCCTGAAATTCTAGAAATAAATGTAAAACAGTTAAATATGGAGTGAGATTAGAGAGGGAGAGCAGAGTTTACCACTTTATTAAAATTGTGATTGTTCACATAAAGACTCAACCAGGTCACATATTAATAATTATCACTGACAATCTTTAACATCAGACTAAACCCACAAGTGAAGCAATATTACATCTCTCTCTCTCATTTATCTTTACTGCTTATGGCCCCTCTGTGGTCAGCATGCTGTGAGCATCGTGGACATTTAATTATGAACACATCATAAATGTGGCTGACAAGGCAGAAGCTGGGTTCAGATGCTCCTGGGATGAAGGAAACATCGTTGAAACCACTTAGACTTGCAGTACTTGAATTCTGTTACAATAAACAGTGTTCTGAGTTACCATATACATACTGAATATAAAGCTCCCTCCCTTTCTTCATTACGGATTTTCATTTCAACAAACACTACAGCACGCCAGGTGAAAATATGAGAATGCATTGTTCACGACCCTTTAAAAATAAACTATTTACCTTTCACTGTTCAAATGATAATCGTGTAAAATCAGTTGAATAGGGACCATATGCTGAATTTTTCTACTGGTGTCATCTAGACTATTGAGAAAAGGAATAGAAACACAACACCCGGGTAATAACACTATGAAGCACTCTGGATGTGCCAGGTAACAGGACAGATGCCTCAGAGAGCTTAGGCTAAAGAAAGGAAGTGCTCAACAGCATGCATCATTTCTGCTATGAACACTTAGATCTATTACCCCCTCTATGCATTCTTGGGTATCAGTATATAGAGACCAGCCTATCTTCATGTCTTCTACAGCAAAGGCCATAACTGGGCAGCTCCCAGGCACAATGTGTTTGGAATAATATTCTGCTGCAGTATGAATATTTTGTCTTATAAACGTATATATAGCAAGCAAGACCAAAGCATGCAGGTTTGGTATAAATTACACATAAGGAAATTTTGATAAATCCCGTAAGCTATCATACAGGCACACTAACATAAAACTAGCACAATCAGAGTCAGGACAACACTCTTTCAAAAAAAAAAAAAAAAAAAAAAAAAAAAAGGTTATTTACAATATATTCTGACGTAAATTAGTTTCAAATCTCACCGAAGCTGCTTTCTACTACCCTCTCCACAACAGCTCTGGTTTGGGATTTTGTCCATGGCAATGAAAATCTCAATAGTAAATAATAGCATCTCAATTGTACTAAGATTCTCAAAACATCATTTTCATAAAAAGCTCTGAATCCTCATCATTTAGAAGCATTACAAACAAGAACACTATTTTAATAAAACAGCCCATATTGCATACAAAGCTGTCAAAAATGACACAAAGACGTTACTTCCAAGGTGACTTTTTTGGTGCAATAATATTCATAATACTAAGAATTAACATCTGAGCAGAGAGTAAATCTTACAAGTTACCCTGATGCTTAAACACCTAGGCAGGAATAAATGTGCATGCAGAGAACTAACCAGCATCATGTTTCAAAGCAACTGTCCTCTGTAGTGCTGAGGTACATATTTCTATACCTCCCCAACAGACTAGAAATAGAAAAGACAAAGCATATAATAAAGCCAAGCACAATGAAAGAGCTCTGAAGAGAGAGCTGAAAAGTAGCTATCATGTTGGCAGATAAATTCTACACACAATTATTCATTCCTAGCCTCTTGACATGTAGATTAATGAGTTTGATAACCCAGGCTTCTAAGAAGTAGATTCAACTCTGTTTCACTAGCTTTCTTCTCCTCTTCTAACTACAAACAACACTTTGGTCTATTGAGAAAAAAAAACAAATCAATACATTTGCACAGGTCATCAACATTTTTGCAATTGAAGTCCTATGTCAAAAATATTATATCTGCTGTGGGACACAGCTCGTTACTGGCCCTGTCAAGAACTTGCAGGGGCTCATGTGATCACTGGAGGGAGGAGTTCTTGCTTCAGCACTGTGTGCTTCCATGCCAAGTTCAAAGTCATACAGTACCCAAAGAAGGAGGGGGAAAAAAAAAAGAAAAAAAAAAAGAATTCTTATAGTTATAATGACCCTATACTCACCGCAATGTGTTGTGTACATAAAATTTTCTATTTCTTCCCTGAGGCCAAATGACCCTTTGTCAACACTTTGGTTAATGTTCAGTGATCAAAGTGGATTTTTAAGCAAGTGCTGTACAATATTCCAACCATGATGACCTTGCAAGGGGTTGTATGTGCCTTACACCAATACACACAGTGATGCGCACCCAGGGTGGGGACGAAGGAAAAAAGAAAAAAACAACAGTTAATCATTTACAGATTTATTCTTTGTTAAGGCAAGCCTTGCAGAGGAGGAATGTTTTATTCTTGAATGGTGAGCAGCTTTGAGTTCTTCCCCCCGCTCCCCCAAATACTATAAATTCACATTTTTTTCATGTAATAACAGTCATACACAACTGTTTAGCATTTATCAGGATGTTCGAGGGATGCGGACGGAGTGGGAAGCAGGGATTGTTTGCTTGAATCCCCCCTCTCCCTGACTAACTGCAGTGCGGCTCTTGAGAAAGGAAAAACAGAGGAACCCTGTGGTTTGTCCTGTTGCAAAGTTATTAAGATATTACTTAGATAATCACAATTTTAGAACCCTATCTAGAGTAATTGTAACATTTTTCTTTTTATCTGCAATTGAAAAAGGAATCAAATTACAGCGGGTACTCAGTACACGCTAACAAGCTTGTCCTGTGGAAAAGCATAAGTTACAACCACCCCAAAACTAGAGACAGGCTTGGGCAGTGTGGGTTGATTTTTGCTGTTATTTATTTGTTGTTATTTGTTTTTGAATTAAAAAAAAAAAAAAACCTTACTGTAGGATAGGATACCTGGTACTCGCAGGGATGAATGACATTCTCCAGTAATATCTTGCATTCCATCTACAAGGTTTATGATCCTGTAGCACAATGCACACCCCCTCACACATCCCAACTGTAAATCTACTGTGTGAGAGGTTATTTAAAGATACAAATTACTGTTATGCACAATCCCCTTTGTAATCAAATATATCTTCAGTTTAGTGTTCACTTTAGAGAGGGCTCATTCCTTTGATGCTCTTAAAGCCAATCTACTGAAACACAAGTTCTGGAGAGAAAGTATTATTCGTCAAAGTAAATCATAGGGAGGGAAGTTTTTTCTGAAAGAGCTTAGAAATAGCTCATGCTGCTGCTTCCAAGTATTCATTCTCAGAAATATTCTCAGTATAATGATATGTATTTAAAGTATTGAGCTATTGTCATGGGGACGTATCCTTCTCATTACAACAACAAAGGATATATGTGCATCCAGAGTATCTGATCTCCAAGTAATCCAAAGCATCCAGTTTTCCAAACACTGAATCTTCTAGGACAGACATTTCATTGTCTCAATGGAGACAAAAGGAACTAAACAGGTCAAAATACGAGCACTTAAGATTTAACCCAATCATTGACTTAAATTCTGAATTCGGGAGGAAATCTGGTGATTTACATCGAATTTATATGTCTCAAAGATCTGCCCTGTTCCTTCATTTGCTACTCACACCAAAGCTACACATCTCTTTCAATCCACAACCTGCAATATGAATCTTTATTCCACCACCCTGTTGGCACCTTCTCTTCAAGCACTGCTCCAAGTATCTTCACAAGTGTACTACAAACATTGATATGCAATGCATAGAGCATAAACTGGTTGTTCAACAGCATTAGGAAAATATCACAAGCTATAGGTATTCCAAACAGAGGAAGACATGCAAAACAGAAACTTTACTACTACTGGAATGTGAACAGCATGGAAATTCCCCAAACCAATACAGACAGTCTGTGCATGGTAGCAGCCACCATAGTTATATCTGTAGTCGCCAGACTACCAACATATATGTACTATTTACAAGATTGCTTTAGTATTCTTTACGTCACTAGAAATCATTAAGAATTTTCATGAAAATTAGAAAGAGCAATAGCAGTAGTGAAGATATACACAAGATTGTTAACTGAGAAATAAAATGTGTTGTGGAAGAGCTTCATGATTTTACTGGGATTCACTCAGAGTGATTTCTGCTCAAATACGCTGGGCATCTTTTTCTCTGATGTTGTGAAAATAAGTGGAAGCACTCAATGCCACTGAAATGGAGATTGAAAAATCTCATTTTATAAGGTGTTGGGCATGATGGGTCCCATCTTCAAGGGTATCAAGGAAGCCCCAGACCTGCAGGAGCAAAGCAATCTTCTACATCCTCCAGATCCAAATACGAACTAGCTCAAGACTCACTTTTATACAACAGCAGTGAGGTTACTGCACACATATCTATTAATTTGGTCAAAGAAAAAAAAAGCATAAAACCTCACCTTAAGAGATTAATTCTTTGCCTATGAAGGAAAGACTGTGCTTTTATTTCAACAAAATCTGAAGACCCAATACATCCTCTTTATGCAATAGCTCTCATTGATAGACATGGGAACTGAACAACAGAAATTATTTTTTGCAAACAAATTGATATGCAGGTGCACATCTGAGCACATTTATCTCTAATTATCTCTTCTTGGCCACAAAGCAAGTAGATACAGCAGAAAATACACAGTTTTTTTTTTTTTTTTTCTTGCTCTGAATTTTGTTTAATGCTTGCAAAAATAAAGATCAAGTAGTCAGAGAAAGAAGAGACTCAAGCCCACGAAAAGCATACCCAAAAATGACTTGTCCATTTGAATTTTAGAACTTATTCTTTAGGAAAGAAGGAAAGGAACAAAAGTGCCTGTCTACAGGACTCCCAGAAGCATGGGGATAGGCTGCCAAGGAGCATCAGTATAATTTCAAACTACGTCACCAGAGCCATTCAACTTTTTTTTTTTTTTTTTTTTTTTTTTGGCAGACACATTTTCTATACGCCTTCTGTAGCTAAAATACAGAATCTTGGATATGTGTATGTGCTGACAGATGGTACATGCCAATTGTTTTAATGGCAAATATTTCAAACATTTTGAAATATCTCAGTATTCTAAATCTGTAAGTTAGAACTGCTGGATGTGAAATTTAAATCATCAGAACTGAGGTAGATAATGTAAGCTGTATGTGGTTTAAGATGTGCATGTCTGCAAATGAGATAATTCTATACTGTTATTACACAGGATTTTTTTTCTAAGAAAGATTTGTCTTACAGCTTCCAATAAAATATTCACCTTTTCCCACCTTATACATTGAGTTCCAGGGTCAGCCAGTATAGGGACCTTCTACTGTCCTAATTCAAAAGGTGTGTATGTTATGCCTAAATTACTTATTGCTATAAAGCAGACAGAGACAGATCTTCGAGCTAGCCCTAACAAAGGGCACAGAGGAAACTAGCTCCAGCAGAACTCTGTGCTGTCTCTGCTAGATTTCTTCCAGAACCTGAAAAGAAATCTGTATGCTGTTCTGACAAATGCAGCAGAAACATTTAGCAGTGAAACAGGCCAGTAGCAACAAGCAAAATCTTGATTCCACAACATATTCTAACATGCTACTGACTCTTATGAAGTTCCTTTGATGAAAGGTACTATAGCAGTATATAATTGTTGCTTTCTTTCCTTATTTAGAAATAAAGAATGTTATCCAGACACAAATGAAAGCATTTCTTTCCACGGCAGCCCTACACAAAGCAAGCAAGGCTCTCTGTGAGACAATCCATCTACTAAGCAACAGATTGAATGCCTGAATACTTTTAGAGTAGGATGGCTTCAATGCAACGTATTTATATACAGCAACAGAGATCCCAGGAATCTGCTCGTGCAGCAGGCACACAATAGACAAGGTTATTGTAAATTAATGCGAGAGTCTGGCAAAGTTTATATTAAAAAAATACACCAAAACTTGAGTCATTGGTCTTTACTATGGCAGTCTTTGAAAAACCATATCAGTAGAGAAGAAACAACATGTTTTACTGAAAGTACCAAGGCTGATGCTTCGGGAGCAAACACTACCTCTCCCCCTCCCGAGCCCTCCGCACGCACACACCTCTCCACAGATTCACAGGATTAATATGAGACTGGCTTGAGGGTTTTACCAGTAACTGCTGCAAAACAAGTTATGATTGGTTGATTCAGAAATTGGGATTCTGGGCAGTGTTTTATAAAAGGATAATGTATCTTTAAGCCTAGGTGCCCTTCAGGGAAATGTATTGGATAAATGTCTTCTGAAAAGCCTGTAAATATTCCATCGCCTCACTGTCATTACTACCATGAAATGATAATGAAGCATGAAAGAAATATAATTCCATATTCAGATGACAGCATTAGCCTTCATAAGCAAACTGAAATATTTATTAGTAAAATGTTCGGTATCTACGCCTGTAATCTAAAAAAAGGACAAAAATGTTTTATAATAAAAAAGAGATTGAATGCCGAGGTAAAATCTGGTTGGCTGATTTTATTGCTTATTATTAAATCCAGGCAAAACAATTATTTTTTTCTTTTCATTAGTAAGGCACCCAAATTAAAACTATGCCCTCAGGCTGTGAGGTTTACAGTAGTGATTAAAAACAAGAAATTGTGATGCATGGGGTTTTTGACAATGGCATAATCAAATTCATTCATATTGTTCAATCTTTCACTGACAAATATTTTTACAGTGAAATATACCAAACAAAGAGGTACATACAAGTACTATCAATACAGAGAAATTAGGGAGACTTGTTATTATTGCGGTACAGAGCAGATACAATGTTTCTATAATCTTGAATACAAACATTATAGTGTAGTTAATTAGGGTAATTATTGTCTAAATTGTGCTTAATTCTTTTATGCTGAAAGGATTTCTGAAAGAAGCCTTTTGGATTTCTACAAGGCGCAGAAGTGAACGCGGCGCAGTTTAAGTATTTAGATGTAATTTCATAAGTTTGATTGTATTTCCTATAAGTCAGGAAATATATCCCGAAGCAGGCTGGGACAGAGATAAACACGAGCCACCCGCCTTGACCTCTGTTTCACCTTATTGAAAAAGAGGCGTAAAATAGTCATTTAGTACACTAGCATCAGAGAGCATTCACACACTCTAAGCACATTCCTTTTAAAAAAGGTCTTTGAAGTGAATGAAAAATTAGAAATTCAAGTGACCACGATCAATTCTGAAACACTGCACAAAATTAATTACAGTTTTGCATCAGAAGCAAGAATGTAGATTTCAGACAGTCTGTGTCATTTATCTCACGCTGTACAATATACAGGGCGATTAAAAAGCCAAATCTGTTCCCACCCCCCAAGTCTAAGGCCTATCAGAGGCTGTGAAGTACAAATGATTAACTCCAAATTATTCAAGGGATTGTACCGACGCTTCAACTTGAATGAAATTTGCAGCAAGTCACAGGAGCTACGGAGGGACAGATTTGCTGCTCTTTATCAAAATCTAGTCTGACTATCG
This sequence comes from Meleagris gallopavo, assembly GCF_905368555.1. Taxonomy (NCBI): domain Eukaryota; kingdom Metazoa; phylum Chordata; class Aves; order Galliformes; family Phasianidae; genus Meleagris; species Meleagris gallopavo. The sequence goes on from NC_139416.1 coordinate 9,071,812, forward strand.
CTGACAGAATCCAGATAAATTGCGTAGTAATCTGGCGGTGGCTGTGGAAAGCTTGTTCTGCAAAATCCAAATCTCTAATTTCTATCTGTTTTTAATTGCTTGACTTAAATTTGCATTTTTATACAATTGGCTTAAAGGATTTATTCCGTTCTTTAGGCTACTCTAATAAAATTGGGTCCCATTTTGCCTGGCATCTCAGAAACCTACTTACATTAAAAAAGCATGCTGTATTACAAAAATATTTACTGTAGCAGAAAAAGATTCCTTTTCATGTCATGTTCAGAATTAGCTAAAGAATACATGTGTCAGGAAGCTCATTTTAAACTCCCCTAAGAAAACATACCTTAGAATGAACTGTGTAGCAAAACAAAGAAAAACGAGACAAAAAAGCATCTGTTTGACACAGGATAGGCTGTGGGAGAAAAAAGGTGTATCCACATATATTTATCCACACATATACATGCACCAAGGAGTACATTCACATTTAAATACAAGTCAGAAGGCAGCGAGTGTACAATGTGCTACTAATCAAGGGTCTTGAATACTGCCATCCATGTAGCTCTCCTGAACCCAATTCTGGACACTGAAGCAAGAATTGTTTCCTTGTGATTCATATGCCCCCATGTCATTTATGGTGGTATCAGCATCAACTGACTATAATAGTCATTAACAAGTTTATGTCACCTCCTAGATTATAGCTAACCTTACTTTAACCATTAAGATTACACGCCATCCATACCATCAGCCCTGTGTTGTCTGATATTCCTTAGCAACTGTACAACTGAGTGTCAGAAACCAACCTCAAGTGTGATGAGCATCCAAAAACTGGCATGCCAGCAGGATAATCAAGACAAAACTAAATTCTCTTAACCTATATTTACCCATCCTGGAACTGACTAAAGCAATAGATGAGGAGAGCTATATCAGATGACATTTTAGCTTTCTACCCAGGCTTTGCCAAAACAGTTGCATTATTTAAAAGATACATTATGACTGTCAAGAGCTATACAAAGGCTACAAGCATCTTTTACTTAATTTGAATGTCTATAATCAAAAATACACAAACTTCAGTGTATTTTAGCATAATTCAATATAAGCAAGAACTTATGTCCTTGCAGATTAAGTTCAAATAGCATCTAAAAATCAAACATGACCTATTTTTACCTACCACTTCCAACAAGAATGTACAGATCCCTTAAAACAGCATCAAATAACTCACGTATCACAAAGATTTTCCGACTTCAATCAAAGACAGGATTTGACTCTTCCTGCTGTTCTCAGTGCTTAGTAGGAACTTCTGGAACTTAGTTAATCCAGTTTGGAGGGCAGCTACTCCTTTAATTTCCTAATGGATAACACAGCCCCTACTCATACTTAGAAAATCCATGGGAGAGATCAAGTCAATGAAATGAGAAGAAATGTCTGATAGCAGAGAACACATGCTCTTTTTAAGTACTTGATGTAGCTACCCATCAGACACGTGGCAATTCTGACTCCGGCTATCGTGTAGTAAGTGTATAAAGATATGAGGAAACAATTATCCAAACAGTAATTTTTCTCCTTCTTCAAATCAGTGATGTTCTTCTGGAACGTAAAGGAAAAAGAAGGAATTTCATGGAAAAGAAACCAAACCCTCTAGGCTTAAGAGCCATCCCACACAGAACCCCAGAAACAGAGTGCAGGACTGTTACTTCCAAGGCTCAAAGTTCACAGTGGATTTCTAGTGAGAAACCAATGAGAGAAAACTGCTCTTAGACAAGCAGTAAGGACAATAAATAACTCCCCTGCAAGACCCAGCAGAAACCTGTTGCTCTTGCTAACACCTTCTGCAAAACTGTGAGGAGACCAAAGCAGTTTCACAGAATCACAGTTTCTTCTAAGTGGGCAGTGCTGCTCCAGAAACATTGCATTTGCAGGATGGACAGAGAGATACTTGTTGAGCAACCTAATGGTATCCAACATACTGAAATAAAATTGAATCAAAAGTAAGTAAAAAAAACTATATTAAAAAAAAAACCCACACACAAAATACCTCTCAAATGCCAAAGCTAGGAAGGGATGGCAAAAGTCTGTGCAAACAAACATGGAAGCAAAAGTTAGTATTAAACTCAATGTACAACTGCTTCTTGTAGCTAGTAGAATAGAAAATGACTGTCCATAATCTGGTCAGATCACATTGTGTCAGGCTTTTGTATGTTCACAAACCTTCCAAGTTGTTGTCACAATTATTGTTACCATCTAAGCCAATCTTTACTGAGTATATTAGATATTCTATATAAGATGTGAGAACAAATACATCTTAGCATGTTTTAGAAGAGAAAAGGTGGCAGATTTGCTGTAACTTCTGTTTATATTACATGCTCGTAAATTATTTCATTCTTATTTCTCCTAACATCAGAGGTTACACAATATGCACAGCTATGCATGTTTGAATTTTTGAAAATACATACAATAATCAAAACTCAGAATGCATCTTGCACACTGTTCAGGCTTCTTCATGTCTTCTGACAATTCTGCTATTGCTTTTTTGGTACTATTCCTTCTATTACCATGTTTTCATAAGGTAATTTATATAAATCTACCATAAGACTACAGTTAAAAACTATTTAACCATTGAGTACGTCTTATATGAGTTCCACAATGATACATAATTTTCTAGCCACAAATTTTATATTTACCTTTAGATGTTAGAATGAAGCAAGATCTTCAAGGTTTTAGCAAAAGTCTTTATAAAGATACATTTATATTTTCCTTCTTTCTTTCAGTGGCTTTGAATTTTGTTTTTCTAAGAATTAATATCTGGTTTCATTTCCAGATAAAGGTAGTTATTGTAAAGTATCCCTTTCTTTTCATATTTCTCGTCTTTGATTTCTCTGAATGGCCATACTGTCAAATATTAGAAGTAAAGAGATCTGTTTGGTGAAGCAGAATTCCCTAAAGCTGATTCCTGCCAACGTGAGTCAGTGTCCACTGTACTCTATACATTTTTGTCAGCTAAACAATGCTGCTATTATCTGTGTCAGTTTTATAGGATTTAATTCAACTGCAGTGTCAAAATAGCATTCATATCTCACAATGGTTCATTTTAAAATACACAAATAAATACTCCCCTTCAGCCATTATTTGGCTGCTTCTCTCTGCAGAACACATTTCACAAAAGGTGTACACCAACAGTCTTCCAAGCAGACCGCTCTAAAAGATCGACTTATGTTTGATTGCATTACATCTTTATGTTCAACAATATGGTCTAGCAAATATAGGCCCAAGCTTGCAAAAAGACTTGCTGCCTTCTCGCAGTACTCCAGCCCTGTATCCATCCCATGCTCTTTCCCCTCCTGACACAGGCTTATGTTAAAGCATGCAAAGCTACAAAGCAAGAAAGAGGTATAATAAGCTTATATAGGGATCACCTGACCCTCACAAGCAGTCCCTCTGATTTCAATAGGAATTATTCATACAGAAAACAAATAAACTGCATAATTTAAAAAACATACTTCTTTACCTTAAAAAACAGGATCTATTTCAATGTACTAATTAGAAAATCTTAATTAAAAGCCTATAAGTGCTTATATATTTTAAAAACAAAGTAACTGTCTACTTATGAATCTGTACATTTATTCACTTAGCAATTTCAGTTTTATTGAGGCAGAACCTTCCAATATTAGAAAATATAAATATTCTAGGGTTCTGATATAAAAAGTTATTTTGTCGTAATAATCAGAAATGTTGAAATAGAGACGGCTCCCAGTGCAGTATCAGTAGTATTTAAGCTGGTCTGCTTTAAATGCCTTCCATCATTGCAATAACTGTTAATCCTGGTAGTAATTCTAGTAAAGACAAGATCAGAAGGTTAGCTGCAGCCTTCAATTTGTTCCTTACAAGGATTATTTCCAGTATATTTTTGTTAGTGTTGAAAAACAAATGTATAATTATGAAGAGCCTTCATTCATGACCAGCATTTTTAGCAAATTTATCCCAGATATGTGAAATCAGATATTCCAAATTTCTAACATAACAGATAGCTACATTTGTTTCTTTCACTCAACAACTTACTTAAAGTCATCTGTACAATAATATTTAGTATGAATATGAGCTATTTCAGACTGGAAAAAAAAAAAAAAAAAAAGATGATCCATATTTGGTTTTCACATCCACTGCTATGAAAATCCAACCTTCGCTGTAACCAAAGCCAAAAGGGCTAAATGTAACATCCACCAAAGAAGAAGGAATGACAGAACAAGCATTTGCCAAAAATGAAGGCTTGAAGACCTGTTACCAGGTGTATGCTTAACTCAGCAGTTGCGCTATTCTGAAGAGCAAAGGCTTTATGTAACCCAATATTGCATGACAGTATTCGGCTACTCTGAATGTGAGTTTGTGGGTGTTTTTTTTCAGCCCCCAGGTGAATGGCTAAAGTTCAGGTGACCTTGTTTCTCTTACACACCCAATCAATTGATACAGCTATATTTACCTACAAGGAATCCCAATAATATGTTCTAGAAACCAAGCAAACAATAAAATCTCACGCAACTGTAATATATGTTTTTATGCCAGGCTTGTAAGGAAGTCATAGAAGTCTGTCTGAAGCCTTAAAGAATACGGTAATCATTCTCAAAACTTCATATGCAACTTAACCAGTATGCAAAAGTAAACCTGGAAGATGATCTACTCTCATTCCACAAGAAATTGGTCTTGCAATGTACTGTAATTGTTTATTTCAAGCATGTTTTTTAAAGTGGTGGAGACAATGAAAACTGTATTAAATACATGTCAAGATAAAAAAACCATCATTTAATATTTTAGCATCCTCTCATTAAACTACTATTATTTCAAAATGCAGATATAACATGGGCACTTTTTCAAGCAGCATGTTTCATAACACTGTACTTTTATTGTACTTGTATAATGTACTATTATTTTATAATGATCCAATCTGTAAATCACCAGTTCAATCTCAAGAAATTACGGAAATAACTTGGAGGAGCAACACCCATATATATATACTGCCGGGGTTATCTGAATGAATATACCCTCGACAATACACCACACACAGTAGAGAGAAACCACAGAAATAAATAAATCTAAACAAGCAAATGCAAGTAAGGAGAAAAAAATGAGAAGAAAAAAGGACAGAGCATAAAAAAATATGGAATCCTGAGAACACATATACAGAATTTGTCTCACACATATAGTACTTTCTTACACTCTCACTGTGTTTACATTAGCATCTGGCTTTGCTCAAAGAATGTTTTTAAGATTTTTTTTTTTTTCATGGACATCCACTCCAAATATAGGCCCTCTAAGCTTTTGTTTCTAGGATAGATTTGAGAGTCAGTCGCTGTTTAACACAGAGTTCAGTTAAACTGCACCACACAGACAGTGATTTAAGATTGCATCTTATTTCTGAGCATTTAAGTGATAGTAAGGGAGGTGAGTATTTTCCCATTGAATAAGAAGCCAGGGATGCTGCACCACCCTATAAGATGTCCCAGTTGAACTGTATGCTATCCTGGTCACGTTTCTTATTTGGAAATGCTTCCTTCCACATCCATAGATATACTAATGAGGAAACTGCTCTTCAGCAAATCCTAACTCTACTATACCTAAGGAACAAGCCATAATGTAAGGTATAAAACAAAACTACTTTTTTTTCTTTAACTGTGTGAACTACAGTACTTATCGAACCTGGTTTAGCCATCGAAGTAAGACATTCTGTATTCTGAACTGCTTTTGCAGTGACCTCCATGAGGGGAGATTTCACAGAAGCAATCCAATTCAAGAGCAATGAAAGCCAGGAAAAAAAAAAAAAAAAAAAAAAAACAGTGAAGGCAACAACCAGAAGTTATAGCTCTATCTTCGAGAAGACACACACTGCTTGTCAATGCCATCTAAGTACTCAATATCACACATGGACCCCACAGAAGCCCTGGATTGCAAACTGATTTGTGTCACTAACTGCATGCCTACATATCGCACTGCAGCTTGGAAGAGATGCACGTCCAAAACACTTAATATGGGTACAGAAATATCATAGCTGCCTTATTATGAAACTCCATCTATACCGACTATCTCAATCCAGATTCAAGATAAACCTCAGGAACATGAGGTGGTGATGCACCCACACTGCTTCTGCTACTCAAAACATTTTATTCAATGGTAGCATGGGTATTTCTGTATCACACTCTAATGTTGCGTGTCGGTACAAGGTAATAATCAATTGATACAGCAATTATCTTTACCAAGAAGTATACTACTTTTTCCAATAGTTTCTACTTACTTCACTTTTAGGTAGGCTAAGTTTCTGCTAACTCATGCTAACATGACATTTCATTGCAAATAAGTTCGAAAGGAGACTATAACTGATTTTAAAAGCAAATAGTTCCTGTCCCTTCCATGCTTCTCTTGCCCTTCCTTCTCTTTCTCCACCTCTCTCCCTCTTTCTCACTCCAACTTACAGAAAAAGCTTTTTATCAATCAATTAAAAATGAGAAACATGAAAATATACAAATACTCTTCGAAGTCCTGGGATGGTTCATATGAAACAATCATCTTTAGATTATAAAGGGCTATTTAGATCTACTATACTTTACTGAAGCAAAATTATCCTACAGTAAGTTTCAGTTGCTTATTATACCCTTTTGAAAAAATAATGACTCACCAAGCTTCTCAGCAATCAAATTTAGAACACAGCCTATGAGGATTTCTACTTTTTCTTTTTTTTTTTTTTGGAAAAGAAACGAAGCAATAGTTTAGTAGTTAGTTCTAGGGAATCTGCAGCCATTGCAAAAGTTAGAGAAGAACCTCTAGTTCTTCCTGTATGTTAAAGTGATTGGAAACTCCCTGTAAGTTAAAGGTAAGTTACTCTGGACTACATCACGCAAACATAACAAACCACAAACGTTGCCCTAATTGGCAAGAAGGACAAATCTTCCTAGAAACTTGAAACTAAAAGCATGTCTTATACAGTATATCTGATGCTGTCAGAAATTACTTATGTAGTACATACCTCTGCATTCCATTTTGGTGCATCTCTGCAGCATAATACCAAGTATAGGAAAATGCTTTATAAAAATGAAAATGCAATTGTCTGACCAATAAAAGGTATTTCTGTATGTAACCTCAGTAATAGATTTTTAAACCTTTACCATTGCTGCAATATTATGTATTCATAGTTATTACCTTGTCCACTTCCAAACCCTGAAAGGTTAGATTGTTTAAAGATTTGTTAGCTGTGAAATACTTAAAATAGCAAAGTATTAAACTCGGAGCTAATTGAAAAATAGCATTTTATCAGATTCTCCTATGATATTATCTTGTAATGATTATACTTAAGTTACTCACAGTACTTCAATAAATAGTGAAAAAAATATAACATCTTTAGGGCTTTTCTGAAACTGTGGCTGTTAACAATTTCTACAGCTTTTTTTTTTAACCATTATTTTGTCATATTTCCCACAATGCCTCACATCAGAAGCAAACAGAAACTGAATGATTACCCCAAAGTGTGCTAGATGAACTGGAAAAAGTCTATTCAAACAAAGCTCATTAGTTTTGATACCTCCAGGGCTATGACAAATTAAGCGGCTGGTGAATATGCTTCCAGACAAAAGGATGATGCAAAATCTAGGGCTCGTTCTAGGCATTGTGTCAATAAATTCCACTGAAAAAGGTAAAAGTTACAATTGAAGTTAAAATGGAATCCCTTTAAGGAACTTGTAGAAAATAGATCATCTTTTTTCTTAAATACATCTACGAATGATAGTGCTATAAATAATAAAGGGATTGCTTATTGGCTACTTTGAATGTACATTCTGATGGGTCAGTCTTGGCTTCTGCAAAATTTTCTTTTAGAACTAGAAAAAAGCATGCAGGAAATTCAGAGGACTCCAAATTCCTTTGCCATACTAAAAATGTAGCTATATCATAATTACCCTAAATTTGTACAGTATCCTCTGCTGAACTGAGAGCAGCTATCATCACACTTACAACTGTACCTCTGGAACTCAGTAGTGAAGATGTACAAATATCAGATTTGGCCCTGTTCCTTGTGAACATAGCTAAACCTGCTATCAGAACCAGAAACCTCGCTGGGCTGCCCAGAAGAGACAGAAAGAACAAGTTCATTCCTCTGTCACAAGGTGACCGTACTGCGCCACCACTGTTGAGCCATGCTGGTGATCTGACATTCATCTGCTCTTTCTGCTCTTGTGCTGTACATGTTCACAGACGAAGCATTTGAATGACGGCACAAACATCAAGTTTCTACTAAATAATGTCAGCTGCCATTGCTTTTAAAGAGAATAGGACTGGAACTTTTCTAAATTATAATTCCTAGTATTTGCTATTTAATCACCACAACTCTGATGCGAACCTTGTTCCTCTCTTCTACTTGTTTGTTACGTTTTGTCACGATCGGTGAGCTGGTATTACAGGGGTGGTGGGGCACGAAACTCTGTAGCCCTTCTGTCCTTAATTTTGTGGATCACATGGTATGCCAGCTCTTTTACAGCTGCACAGTATTTGACCTAGATATCAAAGTTGTACATGTTTAGCATAGCCCGGATCTGACCTGTGATAGAAACCATATTTCTATGTAGTGCAATCAGAGAGGCATTTCCTCAGAACAGTCCTTGTCTTGAAATTGCTACAGAATAAGAGCTGTAAACTGAATTCGCCTTCTTTTGTGCCATTAGGAATTCAAAGTTCACAGCCTAACTAATCCAGGTTATCACTGAAAGCAGATTATCAGTTTTGAAGCTCTTTTCTGACAGAGCCTGATCTTGCAAGCATTCAGACAACACTACAGCACTCCCTTTCATATCTGACGGATAAGCAAGAAGCATATTTGACCAAACAGGCCAATTCTGCTCCCCATGAATGATTAGACTTGAAAAAGAAAATAATCCTTATATAAAATACACAATAGAAGTACACACAGCATGAATTCTGAAAATACCTTTAAAAATTTTTTTGAAAAACAACCACATTTTTAAATAAAAATTTACTGCCAGCAGCAGTGATCTAACTTCCACACGTAAATATTTCTTAAGATACAGTGAAACTTACAATAATCATTTGCAAATTCTTAATTCTTCGGATTTCAATGACATCTCCAAGAATGCATCCATGTTCCCAAATTTAAGGTGAATTTTGTTAAAGTCAATTTAAAAAGATGGGGTATTTCCTCTGATAGCATAGTTGTCAAAGGAAGGATAAGTCCCTTACATATTACACACAATTACTACTGCCAGAAAGTAAACAGGAACTTACAGTTGTAGCTTTCTGCACAGATGAGCAAATTCCAAGTGCCAAGACAAACTGTTGTTTGGAGACAAAAACTGCAGGAAAAACAAAAAACCATGTCAGTTTCTCGCTGAACAGGAAGAAGGCTCCAGGTATACTAATTACTGGTTTCAAAATTTAAAAAGCTGGTACACGTGTAAGTAGAAAGGACAGTTTAAGAGCAAGAAATGTCAGGGAGCCTGTTGATTTTGTGGCTACCAGTGACGCTGCACATCACTTTAAATAACAAAGCCATGTAGAAATGTGACCTAACAGGATCCCTTGAGACAAAAGCTGGATGCATGAGAATTGCAAACGCATCTGGAAGTTTGACTAGGGAAGAATTAGGTACTGCCACGATAAATTCAGCAGCAGTAGCCTCCGAAACCCAGACTGCTTCATTCCTGCTCACAAGTAGCTAAGAGGAGCATCTTACGACCAGGATTCTACTTGCAAATAAACTTGTTTTTCTCTTCCAAGTATCACTCTCGGCTCCCTTATTTGTGTGCAAGGTAATGAAGTTCCTGTCTTCCAGAGTCAGCAGAAGTCATTCTTTTTATAGGCAACAAAAGGAATGCTTGTTAGCAAAATAGCACGTTAAAGGAAACACTGAGCTCTCTTAATCGCAGAACAAGCAGGTGCTCTTTGACCAATTGCTCTCAGTTGGTGTGGCTTCACTTGGGGCTACAACAAAAAACTGGAAAGGACATTCTAATCCAAACATTTGATTTTTGGAAGAATCAGCAAAGAATGGTTGCTGGGACCAGCATTATTACTATGCAGTTATGAAACTGTACTGTATTTTTGAGCTGTGCGCCAATCCAAACCTCTCAGACAACACGAGAGTTGTCATTCCCTCCTGCTTGTACACTGAAAGCTTTCCCTTACAACTTACAGAATACTGCTTGTGTCCCAGGACAAAATAGAGATTTTGAGACAGCTCACTAAGAATGTTGGGCCACCAAATGTAATATATAAAGCAACATGAGTTACAGGGGGGAACAAAAAAACCTACCAGTATTCTGCAATTCATTTGAAGAAGTAATTACACAAAATATTCTGTTAATACTTGCTTGCAACACCACAGCGGTCTCTAGATATTGCGGATGATATTGTGATGTAGTACTGGGGAGACACGTTGTAAGGCTGGTCTGCTTTAACAAGGCAAAAGAAACACCAGAATGCCTAGAATGTGACAGAGAGCATCAAGGTGTTCCTCTTTGTCTTCCTTATCCGCGTGTGCAGAGACTTCTCGATTGCCCTTGCATTCCACAGCAATCTCTGGGACAAAAGGAGCGCTGGGAGGAGGCGAACGACTCCCCCAAGGACCGACAGTGCACCATCGCGGTGTTAGAAGACTAGGTGACAACGGGGATCGCCAAATGAGGCTGTGTCTGTTGGGCAATCACCGGGGGTGGATAGGACAGTGAATTTGGGAATGTCATGAACATGTAATACATGTGAAAATATAACCTGTTCACGAATGACCAACTGGCAGAGTATTCTCGAGTTATCTCGATGCTATCCCAGCGTTGCCAATAAGAGTAGCTTGCTTAACGGTAACAAAACTTTGCTGTTAAGTTTCTACTCATCGATTTCTTTAAATCAGTAATATTTGTTCATTAATTATATCATCTGCAAAATAATATATGCATGTACTTACAGCAGGACTGTGGTGGGTAGAGGAACACTTCTGCATTGATTTTGACTACTTCTATAGAATTAGAAGCCTAAAACATTAGATACCAAAGCTAAAAACCAGCTGCTTGTTTTTCAAACATGCCAAACTGCTCAGGTTTCTCACGAATTTTAAGGCAGAATTAAAGCCCCCTGGATACACAAGTATCAAGCTAAATAAAATGCTCTTGCTTAAGCAGAAAGAACTACAGAAGGATTCCCATTCTCATCCCTTCACCCTCAGAGCACACAAACCAACATGATGTAAAGTCTTGGAAGCATTTCAAAAAATAAAAACATAACACAGCACAACAGATCAAAATCACTGCTATTCTCTGGAAAAGTATATGGTAAAAAAAAAAAAGCAACCTATAAGAGGTCCAGATTTATAACTTCCTGTTCTGTGATACACATCATAAGAGAATACGGTTTTATTCTTACTCACATTGCAAACAATCTGGAACCTGTAAGTCAAGCTAGGTTCTTTATTTGAATGCATGTTGTCACCAGCATTAGCAGTTTTCCCCTCCAAGCTCAGCAACTGCCTTACCTACACACATTAGAATCTTCAAAATACTCTGTCTGACGTGTCTGCAATCTTAAAACTGCCAATGAATTTAAACAACCTTAATTCACTGGAGCTGCAATCATCTTCCTGCAACATGCTGCCTGCCTATGGCTTGGGTTTTTTTGTAGGACTGAAAACTGGAGCAAAAGGAACTGAGCATTTCAGTCTGAAATATTTTCATCTACCTAACACAGCAGTATAACAACTTAAAGTGAATGTTATTTTTTATTCACTCTTAAAAGCAAAAATATTGTTTACCATTTCCTCCACACACATTTTTAATGTTTATATATTCCATAAACAACTTTGATAGTTTCAGCAGATATTCATGATGTGGGCTGGCCTATTTAAGTATTTGTTCAATTAAGTATACTAAAGCAACTTACATTGTCCAAAGAAGCACAAAACACAAAGAGCAGAGTCTGTTACACACCTGTCTTTGCTCAGGTAAATACCTGGCCTTCCTTCCCCAATGTAAATAAAAGCTCAGTTGTTAGCCTTGTCAATCTCCAGATCACAAAAGTTGGGAAGTTCAATGACTGCAGCTCTTAATTCTGCAATTCCTTGCCCAGGAAACTGAACTGCAATAGTTTATTCCCCACATTAAAGGATGAAAAGAAAGCTGACCTATTGAGATTTAAACCTCATACACAGAAGAAAGTTCTGTCACAGAGCTATTAAGAAAGATATCCCAGAACTCCAGAATGCTGAGAAATCATCTGTCTCTTAAATTATTCTTTTGGTTTTCCACATACTACTAAGTTGAGCTACCATTTTTTGGTATCTATTGTACAATTCCTTTCTTATCATATTTCATTCTTCAAAATTCTATTGTCAGCCACTTCGTTATCTTCATTATAATCACTGTCAAGAGTGGAAAGCATGAAAGGCTTCAACTAACATCTTCCTAAACCAAATTCTTTTGTGTTTATAAATCACTAGTGATCTCACATACCATATCTAGGCTCAAGCAGTGAAATATCAAGAGCATAATTCTTGCAAATTTTTGAGTATCATAAAGTCTTACTGTGCATATCATCCAGACTGTTATGATTTCACTTCTGGCTTTTGATATGGCAATCAACAAACGTTTATATCCACACGTATAAAAGACATGAATAAAAGATGAAAGACAAATACAACTACACAGATATAAAGGAAGATCTGATACATATAAGCATTTAAGCTATAAAGTATATTTTCTCTATATCACTCTGCCTAGTCCATCCAATCAAACACAAAATCCAGTTGAAGGAGTGACTTCATCAATTTTCCCAAGACATATTTATCATCAGAACTAAATTAAAATAGGTTCCTTTTTTTAATCTCAAGGTGATTTATGGCAGTACTTCACGTTCCTAATCAAAAAGCACTCACAAACTTTTGGGGAGACAAGACCTTTACACTGGAAAGGTAACAGTGCTGTCATAAGCAAAGTTGTACAAGGACACTGGAGTCAAAACAAGGTTCTCCTGAGCCTGCAGCCCCAGCCTTCCATTTCAGTTCATCTTTGTAAGGTATTAAGCAATGAATCAAGAAAGATGTTGCAGAGTAAGACATCCATGCACACAGACATTGCTATGTAAATCTTAACAGAATTAAGGACGAGAGTGGAATGGGTGTTGGGACTGCACAGAATTCTTTCAGTGGGTACATAAATTGAGTTCATAGAATGCCAACATGACTTCCTAGCAACGTTCTGTGTCCATTTTCAATCTGCTGTGCTGACATTTAACTAGCAGTTGTTCAATAGTCCACATTATTCACTTAAAAAATGTGCGCTGAAAGTAACATAGCCCGCAGCTGGCTGTGAAAGCATCTCAGTGTTTCCTGAACTAGGAAGAGAACCTAACAGGACTCCATCATCTAACATTCTTAACAGGAGGACTCTAAGGAAGTTAAATATAAACTAAGGAAAATTTTGAAACTATTCACTTAAGTGAAATAAAATAAATAAAGACTACTCTTTGCAAGAAGACATTAACACGTAAAAACTTCAAAAATGTATTTTAAAGTACGTTGTTTTTAATGAAGAATAAATTTTACACAGCACATTGGGACCAAAAGCAAAAAATATCTTTGGAAAAATGAAAGGTGAGGTCTGTTCTTACAACTTCCAAGGATTTTTTCTGAATAATGCACTCTGCTGAATCTCAGTGGGGAAAAAAAATAAAAAACCTCATTTTAGTATAGAAAACAGTCACATCTTTCAGTTGGAGAATAAAGCAACAACAAAAAGCAAGAAACAGAATTTACCCATTTTTTACAATCTCACGCCAGACAAATCTGCCTTCAGACAGTTCTAGCATGATCTAAGTTGCCGAACAAAGATAAAATGGCACGAAAACTCCTCCTGCAGACACTGCAACTGAAGTTCACCTTCACATTGATGACATTTTTGTTTTCTTTTTTCAAAACCATATAGAGATAATGTCATCTATTCTGATACTGCCAATTCAAAACAGGACTTGCTTGAGAATTGCAGAGAAGAGACCTGCCAGATAACACTGATACTGGTGATTCTTCTCATAGAAATTCTTTACATGAATAAAGATTTGTTTTGGGTTGTTTCTAGAACAGAGATGGAGTATAAACACTGGAACCTTTCTGAGAAGAAAATAAAAGAACAAACTCTTACATTTCTTTCATAAAATGAATGTTTTTTTTTTTCCAAGTTCTTCATTTTCACACTTTGCCTCTTCATTGTGAAAAGTCAGCAGAAAATGTAAGAAGAATGTAATGTAAGAAAATGGTGGTGGCCTCTGACAGCCCTAGCACTTTGGTCAAGGCTGTGACTCACAGCTTGAAATAATACTTTAGATTTTCCTGTTTTTGACTCTTCACATCCAAAATGTTAATTCTATTTGAACTGTAATATTTTCTAGGTACACATTATTAAACTTTGGGCATCAAAATATTGAAAAGTAAACAAAGTACCTCTATAACGTCCACTTCTCTCTTCTGCCCCTGCTCACCCTTCCCAGCACCTTGCCTTGGTGAGGCACAATTCACACATCTTTAGGAAGCCTAAAGCACATATCAGGGTGTGGGGCTAGGCTGTTTTTTTTATTATTATTATTATTGTTTTATATTTATGTCATGCCTAATACAGTGGGATCCTCACTTATTTCTTTATGTATGTAAAAACACACACAGATTTGTGTGTGTGTGTGTGTGTGTGTGTGTGTGTGTGTGTGTTCAATATACATGCATCTGTTACCTAATTTATTTTCCACACTATTTTCTGCCAAGGATAGATTAAAATCTTGTTTTGAGGTGAAACACTTTGTTGGTCATTTCCATTTGTTGGTTAACCTTGAGTGAAATGAATCCTTGGGACACAAATGAGGTAATTACCCAAGGAAAACTTGCTTTCCTAGGACACTGGGTAACTTTTTCCTCAAGGTTTCATTAAAACATACTGGGAAAATACATATACAGACAGACAAAAGAAGATTTTAAAGAGGAATGCAGCCAGCTGTTTTACTCTGTGACTGACTAACAAAAATTAGGTACTTTTTCAATCTGTCTGTCACTACAATGTTAATGACCATTGGCAACCTACTGGTGTAACAGGAAAGGTGAATTTTCAAGAAATCCTCTTGGTTCCTAAGGAACTTTTTTCCACCCCGAAACAATTGTATAACTTGTGCTGCGCGTCTTCTTTTGCTTCAGTTGACTGCTCGTTCTTATATTACATAAAACTCTACCTCTGTTTAATATTGTTAAAGAACCATTAAAGAAACCCTTAAAAAAAAACATATTACAAAAGAATATTACATCTATAGTAAAAAAAAAAATCTTACAGCTCATGTTTATGGCATGTCTAAATATACAGATTTATTTAAGATGTTTTCAAAAAGGAAGAAAATGGAAAATGATGTCACCATATGATTACATTATTAGCTGTTACTGAAGCCTTCTGTATGGTACGTCCCAAAGACATACACTGATTAAAAAATTTTCAGAAATGACAAATTACTATTAAAATAAGTTCAACTGTTGATGTACATGTAAGTGATGTCAGTTTTGTCTCTTTACTTGCATTTGTCAGTTGTTCTATACTGCACTCATTACTGTTATGCAGCTTCTGGACTAAATTACATATATTCCACTAGAAGAGCACAACGTTTATAACACTGCTACATTTGGAAGCTTGTGTTAATAAAAGACATTAAATACATGCATTAAAATAGTTTAAAAGTGGAAATACCACAACAAAAATCTGGATTTTATCAAATTCATAGTAATATCTTCAAGGCAGAGAATACACAGACAACAGTTTTTACATGAATGTTATTTCCAAGAATGGGACACCTATCATTACAAATACTACACTGAAGGGGAAAAAAGAAAAATTCAGACGCCCTTATAACAATCTAAAGCTCTTTTCTACTCTCAGTTCTACTCTGCATAACTCACAATTTAAATTATACATACGTGAAATGTAATAATCCATTTTTCATTTAAATTGTCAATATTCAAAGTTTCTCTCTTTTGTAATATAAGGCCTCTCAGTAATTCCACTGAGCATTATCATCGGTTTTACCGTTATACGGATCAAATGGGAACGTTAGGTCAAGCTTTATTTTGTTGTTTTGCTTTTTGGGGTGTTCTAATTTGTTTATAAGTCTGCTATCAGGAATTAAAGCTGGAAAAGATGCATCAGGCAATCTTGTTTCAATTCCAACTATATGTTTCCATTGTGTTAATATAATATTAATCCTAACATAATTCTTTCCTTTCACTGTGTCCAAGTGACATTTAAATGCTTCATGATGCAACTTCTACCACAAGTTACATATTTTCTCCTCTAAGTTTTTCCTTAACATCTCAGCAGTGCTGTGTATACTAGTTTTAGCAAGCTCAAGCAGCCTTAAGTAGAGCAACAAAATTTGGGTAGCAGATTGTGTCACATTCACTGACAGTGATAGCACAAGATTTCTCTGCATCAGACATTATGCAGATAGTTCTCAGAATCTGTCTGCTACTGACAGTTCATTTCATTTTTTCTGAGTAATTCCATTGGAAATGCTACATTTCAAACTTGAGATGCTGTTGTTCTATTGAAAAAAAAAAAAGAAAAGAAATTTTAATATATTGCATTGTTCATTCTTTGCATATGTGAAATACAAAGAAGTAGCCCTTGCCTTGTGGCTCTATTTGAAATCTATTAGTAAGCCCAGGACCCAATTGTGTTGATCCTATTTGTTTTTGGAGAGAAAATAATAATAAATAATAAGAAGCATTCATACAAAAAGAAGGGGGGAGTAGAATATGTTTAATAGAATTTCATTTCATCCAAATTAAAATAAAGTTCCTGGATGAACTCATTCCACAAAAGAAGTTTTATCTATTTCAGGTCAGCATACACTTATTTACACATTCTATTAATGTATATTTTAAAACCGAAACCATTTTGTGTGCAAATATTATACAAAATATAATTCTTCAGTTCAGTGATTTTGATGTTTATTCTCTTGCTTAAATAACCATGATTTACATTCTACTCTTTCTTCTCTTTCTATGTATATTGTACATGCAGAAGAATAAATGAGGTACAGTATTCCAAAATTGTTTAATGTTAAATTTAACAAATTTTAGGTAGGTTTGGTTTAGTTTCTGCACAAAGCATAGTTCAGAAATAAATTTTCCAGACCTATGCAAAATAATTTAATCAGATTTATATTCATGAGCTATAGGATCTATTAAATATTTTCATTATGCAGAAAGATATAAGAAGCTATTTTGGCTTTTTTATATTTTTGCATTATCTCAGCCAAAGGCTGCATACTGGAACAATTTTACTGGCACGAGAGGAGTTTTCACTAATACAACTGATTTCTCTTTGGCAATTAGGAGAAGTTATGTTAGAAAAACTACTTCTGTATAGGCATCCACTCTAGAAAATCTGTTCTCTATTTGGCTATTTCTGCTCTATTTTGTAATAAAGACTGCTCACATTCACTCAGACTACTTACATAGGTGAGAAATAGACAGTGGTGCTTCTTTTGACCCAAAAGCATCAGAAAACTTGGAATTCACAAAGTTTTTCATGTACGTCTCCATAGCATCTATGTTCTTTTAACACCAATGTATTTCTTCCACAACAATTTAGGATATTTCTTTTAATACTGTATTTTTTTCAACTACATAAAGGTTTTAATACATTTAAAATATACTAAGGTGGATTTTGCTCTCTGATATTTCCATTCAGTTTTTCCAACAGTTCTGGTTCTTCTAAATTTTTTAACAATGGAACCTGTGTCAAATCAGAATGAAATCATACAGATGTCTAATCTAAATCAGTATATGCCTTTGTCTCTGTTAATAATAAAATTTAGCTCTTACATGTAAAATGTATTAAAGGCACTATTTTTTAGCATCAGCTGCAGTGATTTTTGCTCCGTGCTTCCTACCTGCTTCATAAGTGTCACCATAAGAGCTGGAGCTCAGGTTCAAAGCTTTCAAGCAGATGATAAAGTGCACAAATAATCCCACGCTATTCATTAGCTTTAAGTAGGCAAGTTTTCCCAAACGTCTATTTAAGTAGTTTACTGAAATACAACCTCACGTTTATTTACACGAGGTAGTTCACAAAACTTCGGCAAATTTTTCTATGATCACTACAGCATGCATTTTTAAACCCAAGTGCCAAAAATGAGCCTCTCAATTAACAATTACACATCAAAATAGGGCTGTAAAATCATCAGCTACTTGTCATACATTCAGACTGCACATTACAACCTCAGAAGGACTTAAGCTTTAGTTGAGCCTATATTTAAACTGTTGGAAGCACCAAGCCAAGACCCTTGCTGTCTGTCCTCTAGGTTTTTAAACCCAGTAAGCCAAGAAAGTTCAAAACAACACATTGGAGCAATTCAGTATGAATGGGATACTGTACAGGCACTGCATGTCACAGTGCACTCCCTTTTTAGGTTACCAGCTTCTGAATTTCATGTTACAACACCTGCCACACATTTGTGCCTGGACAACAGGATTTTTTCTAACCTCACCAATGCTCACCTCTTCACAAACTGTCAAGTGAAAAAGAACAAAACACCTGAGCAATAAAAAAGCCCAAATTCTCTGAAGAGTTTAATATTGTTAACAGTAGCTAAAATTTAGCAATATTGCAACTACCTATGGCTATTCGAAAAGACAGAGAATTTAAACTTCCCTGATTGCTCTGGCAGGTTGGTATAGCGAAAAGTGATTTTTCAGTAATCATAAAAAAGATATGTAATGCAATACTAAAATTCCCCTCCCTCCCTTAGCAGATGCAATGCAATTTGCTCCCTCCTCCCCCACTACTAGCCGCGTAAATATTGCCTTTGAATCCAGCCAGTATTCTTAACAGAGCAATTGGCTGGAGCTGCCAAAGCACCAGGTGTGGCAAACACCCAGGTCCTTTGTACTCCCATAAGGACAGCATTAATCACTTGCAATAACCAGAGTGGCTTGCTATAGAGCTCTGACTTTTCAGACCACTGACTAGATCTAATAATTCTAATTCATATATGAAGATGAATTCATAGAGAATTCACCTCATGTACATTTCAGTTACTTTAGCATGAGGTATCCACTGGCAGTTAATCAGACCTCCAGAATAGGCAGGTCTAATAGGACCCAGAAATTCACCAATACACTGGCTGTAGGCACTTCTTTGCCATGGCTTCTACCTTCTTTCTCCTCTCAACTGACTTTGCAGAGAACCGACTCAGGCATTGCTGTCCACTCCATAAATACCTAAACCTAAGTGAGAGTAATTCCGTTCTGAATAGCGATGCTAATATCACACCCCACAGTCTGAACATCTTCTAAGATTTTAACTATTACCTGCAGGTTAACGCCCAGTAAAAGGTGAAAAAATTCCAGTATGTCATAAGATATTAACCATTTCAGTTAGACTATTTTATTAATGCTCATCCAAACAAGTTCTGAACTGCAACAAAATAAATTCCTATTTCTCCACATTCACTCCATCATCATCCAGCCCCTCTGCCTACAGCACAGAACAGCTTCCAGCCCCTCCAGATCCCAGTCAGGTGATAAGTTCCTTATTCATACTTAACTCAGGTGCAGTACCTGCTTAGTTTGCATTATATGCTGGGTATTCTACCTGAAGACATACTGTTTGCAGTCATTAAATGAAATGCCACAAATGCTAATATGTAGACTACAATTTATATGGAGAAGAAAACATGCTAAGCCAAAGAAAAAAATATTCCAGGCTGTGAAGTGTAACAAAAAAGGCCCATGATGACAGTTTCACCGGAAAATAGCAGACTGAGACATATTAAAATTGGTTTATTGTCTCCCTAATGAGGCAATGTATGTAAAGCCCCAGATACTCTATAATCAAAGCTACCAGGTAGTGTAAGCTTTGAAAAATGAGAAGCAAATCAATACCTGATAATTAACAACTTTCTTCATTGTTGGCTACACAGGAAAAGGGTTTTTTTTAACCGCAGTTCTACTCTGCTTTACTGCATGACGTTACCCGTATCACACAGACTGAGCAAAACAATCACTTGAATTTTTCCAAAAAAGTAAAGGTTTTGGTATGCTAATGACATTTATTTAGTCACGTGGAATCACCTGGAATTTGAACAGTGTGTAACTGTAATGAATCACACGCTTTCAAGCGTAATGTCATGAATAAGAGCTTTTCTTTTGTATTTCCCTGTGCAAACACAAACCCTTAAATACTGCTTATCACACCTAAGATAGTGAAAAAAGAAAAAGCAAGGATGTGGCTATTAGCACAGTTTTTCCCAAATGATACTACAGTTGAGAGTTCCGTCACTGTGGTTTCTTCCTTTTTATTATTATCCTGAATCCCATCTAAGTGGAAATATTATCTTGTGGATCATTCATAAACCAAGCTCTCTCATACTCATAATCCTGACTCATACCCAAAACCATTTAGGAGTAAGTACATATATTTCCAGTGCTTTATAATTCCATCTGTCCAACCTGAGACTTCTTGAAGTACAGATAAATTCTATTGAATAACACTTTTCTTGGGAAAGAAAAAAAAAATCCCCAAGAGCAGCATATGTAGAATGCAGGCATTTAGAGCAGCATATGGAAAAGCAATATTAAAATGTATGCCATATGTATTAAAAATACACACAATTTAGAAACAAACAAAAAACTGAAGAGAGGAGGAAAACAGCACCATTAGGCTACAATCCGCCTGCAGACAAACAGATCCACAGTGAAAACTTAAGTTCTAGGTATAAATGCAGTTGAGGATTCAGCATCAGCTTGCTCCTGCAAGGACTACTTTCCAAGTATATTTATGTTAGTGTGTAAGAATAAAAGTCTGCGATACATTTAAACCCCCACCTAGAGTCACACTCATCCAGCTGGTCACTGAATTTCCCTTTTCCACAGAAAGTCCTAGCTATTGACACAGTGTCTGCAGCTTGGTATCAGGTAGCTGAAGCACAGAGAACTCACAGGATGACCAGAACCTTATCTCTTCTGCTTGCTCTGCACTCTTACTGCCTGCAGAACAGCTAGCATTTCATTCTTGGTGCAGACAAATATTCTTGCAGCACAGCCCATTACAGGTTATTCTGGAAGTCTGCACAGCTACCCCTATGACCTTCAGGTCAAATCATCATTTGTTAATTTTTGTCCTCTGTAAATGAGCTTCACTTTGCTTTTCCATCTGGTGTGACAGGAGGAGACCAAGAATCTATTACATTCTTTGGGATTCTTTAAAGAGCCTCTTCCAAAATTTTTTTCACCAGCAACATACAGTTTCCAGCTATCACATGAATAAAGCATCTCATCTCATTGATTGTACTGTTTGTGGACATACTGCAGAGGACCCTCTCCAAATAGTTCTAATAAGGTACGAGCTTTCTCTTCATTTTATTTTTGTTAAAAGAAGAAAACGTTGTTTTTGTTGTCTTTTTTTGCTAAACAGTACACTGAAAAAGCATGATCAATAAATATTCTCTGAAGATAAAAGTTCTTCTGAATTCAAACCTTGTACCTTGCTGTCCTTGTTGTCCTCACATCTTTCAAAGTATGTTGCACTTCATAGGTAATAGGAAAAATACAAGCTGAGATTTAGGGAAGGTGGAAGATAGAAAGAAAAAAAAAAAAAGACAACTCAATAAATCCAAGTGTAATTACTTCACAAACAACTATAATGAAGCTCACACCAAACATGGATGATTTCACCTGGCCTATCCATTTTCTTAAGATTTTTCTATTAGAAATTAATTTTAGGGACTACAGCAAAAATGGTTAATATCTGAAATACAGTAATAGCAGCTCCCAAGTAAATGTTCTAGTTCTACTTTGCCTTTTTTATCTTAATCTTTTCTATCTTTACATTTATATAAACTGCGCATGTCAACCATTCAGCTCCACAGTGTCCTTCAGTAGACAATTTCTTTTTGCTGTTGTGTTTTTCGTAGCAATCCAGTCAGAGTTAACATTCCAGGTAGCACTGTCTCCAAAGCTAGATAAACCTTTACTAGCACAAAGAAATCGCAAAGTAGGATAAAGTTTAAACGATTGTAGAAATAAACCCAGAATGTAAATAATGCTATAAAATCCTACTTGTTTCAGCACTTTTTTTTTTTTTTTTTTTTTTTATAAGGCACCATCACTATCATATGGCAATCATAAGAAATCTTTTCTTCAAAATCTAGCTCTTTGCCACTGTTCAGGACCAAAAAACCAAGCTTTTGTTCCAGATGGCCTAATGGTAATGGCTTTTTGCAGACTGGCTGCAGAAGTTGGTTGTTTTGTTCTTACTTCAGAGAAGTAAAATGCCAGAGATGCCACAGTCAGTAAGCCTCAAAAAAAACAGACACAATGAACATAGATGAAGGAGACTTCTCTAAACAGTGAATTTTGTGAAATTCTGCATTCACTTTTGGGACTACAAACCTCATCCTGAGAGGTGATACACATCTACAGCTTCCACCTGAGTCCAAACCTCTCTCGTAGGAGAATGGCCAAACTGAATGACCTAAGAACTTGCATTGGTATAATTGTAATTGTTAATTAATCTTAAGGTCAGCATCCTCTCCAAGTTCTGCTTGGTGAATGATGACACTAGGAGGAGGAGCACCATGGGGCTAAACACAGCTCAGTAATTCTGAGATCAGTGAGTGCTGGGCCCTGCTTGTGTTGGAGCTGTGAGGGGATGCACCTACAGAACACCAGCCACAGATGGTAGCCACGAGAGTTTTTAACCAATGAAGGACTGACCTCTGGTGTGCTCCCTAAGCCATTTGTCCTTCCTCAGCAAAGATTCTGAATACTTACATCTTTAAATCTGAATAGATTCTGGTAACCACTTCTAAAAGAGGGATAACACAACTGAACAGGGCCACAGAGGACAAGAAACAAAAATAATTAGAAGTATAGAAACATAACTGAAATTGCTGGTTTCCCAAAACAAGGAGAGCAAAGCTGGGAAAAGATAACCCTACTGTTCCTCTGCTACTTCTGTTCTTTCCCTCTAAATTCATCATAGGCCAATGTCACAGAGGACAGTATCCGGGAGGCTTTTGTTCTGCTGTAGAACAGCCGTTCCTCTGACCGTAAATCTGACGCTGCAGTACTGATTCCCACGTCAAGAAATGCCAGCGAGCCACGCGCTTCCCAGAACAGAGCTTTTACATTCCCCCACTCCACAGAATTTAGACCAAGTATTTCCAGAGTTCCACAAACGCAGTGATAACATAAAATACGGGATCTTTACTACTTCAAAAATAAAACATCTAAGGTCAGTGTTTTAAAACTGAAGTTTCAAATTCTGAACAAAAGCCTTAGAAACAATCTCAGAGGATACTGCATATTTTGATGGGCATTTGTTCTTTCATCTGTGTCTTTACAAATAAGGAATAAGTCTGACTTTGATGGAAACAAGTTTAGGGCTGGCACTTTGAAAAACTCTGTTCAGTGATTGCATAATAATAAATGACATATAGAAAAATTGATTTTAAAAAACACAGAAGGAACATCTACAGGGGCAAGCTCAGTGCACCAATATCTCAGTGCATTTAACACACAAAACAAAAACCTCCTTTTGTAAACAAAATGTACGGCATTTTCGTTCCATAAAGCAAACAAACAAGAAGAGTCTCAGTCCAAAGTTTCCAGCACTTTCAACACGAAACTGGTATTTTTACTCCAATGCTTGTCGTTTCACCAAATCACAGCAGTTATCAGAATTTTAATGATATTTTTAAACTGACTGAAAACATTTGCAGCACAAATTTTTAATTCAGGCATGCCAGCGTTATTTAAACATTACAGTATATTTAGTGCTAACAGTGAGAATATCTGCTTAGAATAATAATAACATAAAGATAAAATACAAAGTTTGCCACCATTAATTCTTTCACCCTGGAATATTTTTTGAACAATTCTTAAAAAAAAAAAAAAATGTAGTCGAATTACCCAATTAATCAAACAATAAAAAAATCATTTAATCTTTTCAGAAATACAGCCTATGTATTGTTTAATGAGAATCATTTCCACTCAAAGTACATTTTAAAACTAAAGAAAATTTGTAGTGATAATACATTGCTTTTCCCTATCTGACCTGTTTGTGTACACGGCTGTTTGCGTAAGTAAGAAATCCCGATGAAGTCACATCACCAGTTTGTTACAATTCCAGCAAGATGCCTGGTACAAAGCATGCTCACACAGGACAAACAAGCAAAAGTGGAAATACACTGCAGCTGAAAGATATCCTCTCCTCAAACAGTTTGTTTGCATTTTTGATACAACAAAAATCCAGTGAGAAATACTGGTGCTGAATCTGTTTGTGACACATCAGTATTTTGTAAAATAAAATGCTGAAGCAGCGTATCATATCATAGCCTAACCTGACAGATTGAAGCAGTAAAAAAAAAAAAAGCTAGCAAAATGAAGAAAGCTTAGGAAATGCTGAAAAATATGACACTAGTGCTCAGAAGTACCTCGACCAAGGAACTCTGTCCAAAATAAGAGTTTTGAAATGTTTTCTCAATCAACCTGTGCAATCTGTGTGACTGCAGCAGTAGCCCCTCTCCAAAGACAAAGCAGAAACCTCCTTTTCAAATGCAGGTTCCTCCTTGCAGTACATCACAAGTTGTCTGGTTTTGCTCTCTCTCCTCTCAGAAATGTTACTTTAACTTCTCATCATAAAAAGATACGATTCCAATATTTATACTATGAGCTACATTTATCTTAAAGAGCAAGATGTTGAGTTTAGTTCTGATGATGAAAAAAGCCTTTAAAAAGGAAAACTCATCACAACTCATTATGTACTATAAAGGCCACAATCCTAGAATTCTGTAATTCCAACGATGATCATTTTAAAGTAGATTTATAGCAGAAAATAGTTAGATCCTTCGACTTTAGTTATAATTTTCCATTTTGTAATTTAATACTCCTTTAGTTTATATTTGCGCATTAAAAATATAGCATGTAAAAGTCCATCATTAAATACTTTTAATAAGTGCAATAAATAAGCTTTACAGTATGCGTAAATTTAAAAACAAAACACAGCTTAAATTGTTAATCTTACACTTTTTCTCATTAATTGCAATACATAAACATATGTTTTATACAAAGATATTTGCTACAAAATAAGTATAATAAATACAGTTTACCATGTGTATTAATCTTAATAGTTACAAGCTGTTAATCTTATATATTAGGTAATAATTTGCAATAAATAATTGTTTATTATCTTGATGCTTGCTTGTCTCGGGTTTTAGCAATATGCAATAAAGAAATGCAATTTTGAATAATTTGATTGTAAGACTGCTGGAAAAATACTGTGAGTTATAATTAGCTGAGGGAGGATTTTGTTCACTAGATGAACTATAGAGATATAGTTCAATAACAAAAACATGCATTATTGCTACCATAAATAATTTAAAAAGTTAACTTCAGTTTCAAGCAATAAGAGATTTTTAAAACTTAAATGCAAATAAAATTAGTAAAATATTTCACATTCTTTACTTCTTTTATCATTTTATGTTCTCTGAACGCAGCAACAAAAACAAAGAAGCATTTCAGCATCTTCTAAATCTCTGCAGATGAATACAACCCGGATATACAGACATACCTGCCTCCCACTGCCATTATTTGTCTGTTCCAAAGTGGGCAGTACCAAACTATCTTTTGTCCAGTTCTAGCGTAATGTATGTTTTATCATGCCTACCAATCCCAATACAAAGTGTTTATTTTATACATAGAGGATAATAATTCATTGCAAATAAGTTCTCATTATCTTCATATTTCCTCATCTTGGAATTTGGCAACACGCAACAAAGAAACACAATTTTGAAGCTTTTTTTTTTTTTTTTTTTGTTTTGTAAGACTGCTGGGAAAATAGGGAAAATCCTAGTGAGCAAGGGGGCATTCTGTTCACCTCAGAAGGAAGCTGCTGCCTGCCTCCAGTAACACTAAGAGTTCACTTTTAAGCAAATAAATGTTCTCTCATAATCTAAGCAAACAGATACAATCAAAGCATTTCAGATGCACCATGGCACTAGAAACAAATGGGTAGCCAGAAGAATAAATTAAATACAGGTCTTGAAGCCACAGAGAACTTGCACTGGGCTTTAAAAACAACAGGACTAGCCTCAGTTAACACCCCTATACGTAACAGTCAACTGGGTTAGCACATAACAGGCTTTTTTGTGCAGTGTTATCATTTTGTCCATGCTCATTATTGCTTTAAACCCTAAAAATAATAAATAAAGAAGTGTAACCCGCCTATAGGAAACAGACAAGAAACAAGGTAAAGCTCTTTGAGAACTCTGCTGTCCTCTGGCAGGTTCAGCAGGACTGCAGCACCCTTTAATCACCATCATGCAAAGAGAACACGTCTGTACTTTCTGCGCACTGGATGCAGCATTCCAGCAGTAGATATCCCTGCTGCACACACAAAGCAATGTCTTCTTTCTAAAATGAAAATTTACTATGGAATCAGAATTTGCAGAACACAGTTTTCAATTGAGATTTTACTCAACTCTGCTTTCAATCTTGTTTCACACTATTTCCTATTTGATTTCTCTGTAGTCTGGCTCTGCTTCCAAACTGTAAATGGTGCAGGTTAAATAAAGAGAAATCGCATTAGAAATGCATGCAGTACAGCTAAAAAAAAAATAATAAAATCCACCAGCAGATCACAGTATGTCATAATTTGTTTATTACTCAAGTTATATGTATACCTATAGAAACTCTGAAATTTATCTGCAGATAAACACTGCCATGTGTTCCTATGCTTATAATGCATTACTGCTTATTATTGATGCATTATAAAAAGAATATATTCATGTACTTATGATTTTTACAGCAATATGTCAATTCCAAATAGTGTGCTATAATGCTTATTTGTCCTATCTACTCACTCTGTACCATTATTTAAAGAAATGGTTTTGCATTTTATTTAAACTCCACCTAAAAATACTCACTGTGCTGAGGTTATTGACAGTGATGCTCACAATATATAAACCACCTGAATTTGCTCATAAACAGGATGTAATGAAAGAGAAACTTCTTACATTGTGATTAGAATGAGACGTACACACATGAAAGTATACACTAAGACATACATACTTGAATTTGCAAAGCTGAAATAATTTACTTTTTAATCTAATTAAATGATAGTTTTCAAAACTGTAATGCAGTTCAATAGAACTAGCATACTGTAAAACAGAAAGAATTCTGTGCTTGTAGGTGGATTTAAACAAAAGCCACGATGTGGACAAATTTTCAACTAATACAAGTCTGAATAAAGGTTCTCATAAAAGAGAAATCACACAGGCTCCAACATTAGGGAACTTTCAATACATGGTCAAAACAAAGTCACAGTTAAAAAAACAAAAACAAAATAAAACAAAAGAAAAAAAAAATTAAAGCCCGGCTCTCACTTGCCTTACTTACATGAATAATCCCATCGATTTTAATGGGACTACTTGAATAAGTAAAGCACAGAAGAGAACAGCGTGAGCACAGTGCCAAGTCTATGGTGGCAGCGAATTCACAAATTGCACAATGGACGGGAATGATTTCACCTACAAGTCGGGAACCAGAGTAAGGCCAGCTCAGGTCCTGGCACGGATTGGCACCGGGCGTGTAATAGCGAGATCAGAAATCAGTCTGCCATTTACTAAGGATAAAGGGAAAACATCCTTAAAACAGAAATGTTTTCTGTGTCGGAAGAAAGGCTTTCGTTAACTAAGAGCTAAAAAAAGTCTGTTACTCAAATGAAACTCGGTACTACAAAAACACAGCAAGACGAGTATCATTAGAGGCTTCGCGGCAGACAGAAAAGCTACTTTGTTGTAGCCTAAAGATGTAAAACGCAATACCAGTCCCTAAGTGGCACTGGTACAACTGTGGAAATCATACAGCCAGATGAAGCACATAAATTTCCCATATGAACAATTGTTTTCATTTTCCTCCCATGCCACTAGATATTATAAGCGGAAAGTAAAACACAAGTAAATATGTTCATTCCACTCCTGTGATCGGTGATAAATGAAAGCCTATTGAGCCCGACAAAGGTCAGCCCGGCCTCACGGCAGCGCGCCGCGGCTGCGTGGGACTCTGCTGCCTCCCGCAGGTCGCGCCGGGCACTGCAACGCCGCTGCCCGCCCCGCGCCGCTGTGCGAGGCCCCGTGCGAACGTCAGCATTGGAGCCTAGGCGAGACCTCGGCTGACATCCTTAAGAGCGGACAACTTAGCGAGCTCGTGCAGTGTTACACGTATTGCAAAATGCCTTGAGGAGTAGAACTTCTTATTAAAAAACACAGGGTGAGGAAGAGACAGAATTTTTAAAAGATCTTATATAGTGTACTGAAAAGTTCTCAAACCTATTTCCGCACCCGTTTTTAAATTTCAAACTTGTAGAATACACTAGATATTTCCAACAAGGCAGCCACCAATAGAAGATGTGAGCAATCTTACACATTCAAAATTAAAATGGGAGCATTTAGGCAAGGGAGGAAAACACAGATCTCTGTAAAGCAAAAAGAACAGAATTGTTCAATTAAGGTTGATATTCTGAAAAGAAAAAGAAAAAGAAAGAGAGAGAAAAGAAGAGAGAGAAAAGAAGAGAGAGAAAAGAAGAGAGAGAAAAGAAGAGAGAGAAAAGAAGAGAGAGAAAAGAAGAGAGAGAAAAGAGAAAAAAAAGGGGGGGGAAAGGTAAAACTTTAAAGATAGGCCACAAAAAACTCACTTGCTATTACGGGCAAAAAAGCGAGCGCCTGTGTCCAGACTACTGCCCTTCCTGGGTGTGATGAATTCAAACAAAGAAAAGATCTGCAGAAAAGCTGTCAGAGCTCTTTCTTGACCACTTCATCACGACAGGGCAAGGCAGAAAAAGAATCACACTACAACAGCTCTGAGAGGTCTGTTCTTTAATACCAAGGATCCACTGGAGAGCAAGACTGAACCTTATAGCCTTTCTGCCAGGCCTTGTTTCCAGATGTGCTGTCTTTAGATTAGCTCCATGGCAGACTGAAGATGAGCTACAGAAGACAATTACTAGAAAGCCTTGAATAACTGTGTCGAAATTGGACTTTTCTGACCATTCACACAGCTCAAAAGACCCAGTAACATGCACCTTCAGCAGCCTTGCCCTTGTTATAAAACCTCTCCATTCCACTCTCACCAGCTGCTCCCACAAGGCAGGCTGAAAAGCTTTACAGCTTTTAGGTAAAGCAAACAGATAGGAAGGTGCATGCAGTAGCCCACTGTTGTTCCCCCACAGACATAGCCTGTTTGGGTAGTAAGCTACAGCATACAGATTAGCTGAGATTTATTAAGAGAGAGGTTACATTTTGTCCTGTTTACATACAAAGCAAAAGAGTTAACAGAAAAAAAAAAAAAAAAAAAAAAAAAAAAAAAAAAAAAAAACAGGACATACACATGGCAACGATGAGAGACCAATTCTAGATGTAAAAAGCCCCAGAGTTCAACTTTATGAAAGTAACTCTTACAGGTGAGAAGCAACTCATCTGAGGTCTCAAACTGCACGTTGAATGAAACAGATCATCGACCTCAAGAATTCTTTTTGGATTGAATTCCACTACCGCCACTTTCCTCTTTCCCTCATGACCTGCTTCCTTTCCAGCCGCCACCTTGCCTTCCTTTCCTCCAGCTCACCACGCTGCTTCTTGCCTCTGCCTGCTGCCGTCTCCTCCTTTGTTCCTGACCCCTGCTGCTGCCTCCCTCCTCGTCCAGCTGCCCGCTTTGGCAGTGGCAGCACAGGGCTCAGCCTAATGACCCTGACAGAGCTTATTAATTTAGGCTTTGTTCCATGCCTCCATGCGACTGGGTTATCCCTGCTTGTTGGGATCCATAGTAGCAGAGTTTCTACTACCAAATGCAGAATTCAAATGTTTGAGAATTAAAAATGGAACTGTCAATTAAGGTTTTTACTCTTCGGTAGATAAATTTGAGTACCAATCTCTATCTGTACGGGACAACTAAAGGTACAATAGTTGCTATTCACCCAAGTCATAGGAATTGCAATATAGTACCTATGTTCAGTACATCTAGTCTTCACACTGTGAGTTTTGTGCAGCTTATTTCATCACCACACTAGTTACTATAAAGTGTACCTACTAAAGACTTCCGTGCACATGGAAATCACCACAACTTCACTGCACAGAACGTTCAGGGAAGTGTTGTGATGATCAACAAGGCCTTCTCTCCTCATTCCCTCTCCCTACTCCCTCCCTCCCTCCAAAAAAAAAGAAAAAAACAATCTGGTACTGATTACATATTTTATATACCTTCCTTTAACAATATCATTTGCAGTTCATTAATACATGGTTAATCCTTAAGATCACTTCCATAATGGAAAAATCACCATTACTGCCTTTGCCAAAAAGAAATACTAAATGTAGTGCTAATATAACACAATGTAAAATTGCTAAACAATAAGATGGATCTCTAAGAAAATTTGATATAGATTTCCTGTAGTTTCCCTGCACTATTTTCAACCCTTCTCACAAGGGATACAACAAAATGGCAATGAAAAGTGAATTTCCTGCTGTTACAGCTACTTTGGATGCTCATGCTTCTGTTCCTGTGGAGCCAGCTTGGATCAATTTCAAGAAAATAGCCTTTATCTACACTTTTGCACAGAAAACACATTTTTATTTTGAGGAGATGCAGTATTGGTCTGTATTTTAATCTGCAATATAATGAGGTTGTAACTTGCATACAATTAAAGCATAGAATATTACCAGAGAAAGATTTACAAAGCAGTCAAAGACAGTGATTTCTGAATTTTCTAAAGAAGTATTTAATTGAAAATTCTTAGTATCATTTACATTTACATGCATATAATTTTACACGCACCTAGCACAGTTTTCTTATCTGTTGAAGTAGAAAGAGTTGAAAATAGTATCACAGTATTGGGGCTGAAAATGCCTGCATTGTCATTCATAGATCATTCATGTCTTCTCAGTTGATCAGAAACAAGTCTGTGTAGAAATTAATCTGACTCCAGTTAACAGGTGTGACAATATTCATTCATTAGCATTATACGAAATTTTATGGCCTGCTCTTGTCATCAGGAAGACAGTGAAAAAAAATAGATTTGTTTTCAGATAGACACTCAAGCAAATTAATGCACAAAGAAGCAGAGTACGAGTTTAGTTACTACTGTCACTGCTAAATTAATATCACTGCTAAATTAATAATAACCACTGGGTTGTAATCTCACAGTGAAAGAGAGAAAGGATACATGCCATAACTATTCTCAAAGCTTGTCCTTATATGCCTTTAAAAATTTCAACCTCAGGAGTGCAAGGCCAGACACTTAGTCCATCTAAAGGAAAACCAAGGGAAATATTTAACCAAACTTGAACCATTCAGTCAGCCAGAGAGAAAACACAGGCATTATCTGTTGGTTTTTTCCCTACTTTTAGTCTATTGACTATCACAGAAAAGCATTTTATAAGCTGCAAACTCAAAACAGACAAATCTATTCTATAATTAAACAAATCAAGCATCTCTGCAAGCTACAAGTACAAGACACCGTAAGAATTATCAGCTCTAACTGTGAGTGCAGACTCTCTGATGTGACCTGGGAGACTTAAGAGTCACTAAGCAGTAGCTAGGCCAGTGCCAGCTACTCGGAGGCATTGCTTTCAGAGCGACCTATTATGATACACTGAAATGAATTGCCTACATTAATAAACCAGTATTTCTCTATCTGTTGTACATGAATTCAGCCTACCAAAAACATTGCTTCCATTGTGAATGCCTGCAGTCTGGAGGAGCACAGTTTACTTCATGGCTGTCAGCATTAACACACAGTTCTGGAGGACACAGCAAGAGTCGTAATACAGCAAAAGGACACTTCTTCAGCTTTCTTCGTATAATTTCATACCAACTTACAGATATTTACAAGGCAAAAATGATGTAAAATTAATTACTTTAACTGTTGTTACAACTGTTAAATGTGTCTTAAAATAAAGAGTTCAAGTACAAAGTACAGTAGGTAGAGTTCTTTCTCTCTACACTCCATAAATCTGCTTCTTCAGTATACAATTCCAAAAAGTCCCAATTTCTGTTGCTAGCATGATAAACACTGGAAAGTTCTGCTTGACCTTTTATTAACATTTTTCTATTCCAATATGGTTCTTTTGCTACAAGCACCCTAAGGAATTATGAAAAATACTTTTTTCTGTAGTTTAGCCCATGTGCACTTAATAGGCTCACAAATATAATACCATTATAAAAAAGAAAAACTGCCAACATTGCTAAAAAAATTGTCATAACACTAAATTATTATATAAATATAAAAGGAGTATGTCTGTAAAATATTCACTCAATGAACATCCCAAGGTGATGATTTTGCTATGTTGTTTTTATTCCTGGGAGATCTATAACACATTTGGATATGCCACATGTCACCACATGAATCAGGCAGTTAATGCATGTGCTTTTTAGAAGCTGAGATGTCTTCCCAATAGAACGTGCAATAAAAAAAAATGTTGAGATTCTGCTGCTTTGTCTGATAGGCATAATTTAATGTCTTGCTTATAATGCTGCATCTTAAGGAAAAATGTGCACTGCCCTATGTAGTTATTTACAATATATTACTAAATCTATGCAAATATATTTCCCTGAGCTTGGTATTATATAACAAAGGTCAACAATGTTTGAAATATTTGAAACACATTCCCAGTATATTTTGTATATAGCACTAATGTCCAATATACATACATATATCTTAATATATCTCCAGATTTTTCTATTTGTTTTACGTTACTGCAGATTATTAAATAAAGGTGGGGTTTTTGTTGTTCAGTTGTTTTTCTGGTTTGTTGTTTTTGGTGGTTTTATGTTTGTTTTGTTTTGTTTTAAGGCGACAGAAATTGGCCTAAGTATGGCTTTTCAGTAAGATTGTTAATCATACATTTTTAATAATGCATCAGCTAAATTACTGTGAATGTCATTATGGTTTAAGAAAGAAAATAATTACCAATATTATTCAACAATAAATAGATACTTATTTGAAAAAAAAAAATAAGAGGAAAAAAGTGTCATCCTTTCTATATGATAATTTTTACCATTCATTTTTGTTTCGATTCACTTTTAAACAAGATTTCCAAATACCTATGTTTCATTTCCTCTGTATTTTGCTGGGTTTTGGAAAAATTCTAGACACTTGATTGCACTTAGGTAGCCGCTTCTCACTTCTACCTTCATGCCCCCATTACTGATAGTGGCAGGTTTCTAGATTGTGAAAATTTGTGCATCTCAAAAAGCAGAAACTGTTCTGAAGGGACTATAATTCTATTTTCCTTTTTAAATGCATGTTTAAAATGCATTAAAATGTCCTATTCCAGGACAGCATGCATTATCTCTGTAGGAACTTAGGTATTATTTTTCAACTCAGGACCTAGAAGTTAAAAACTTCCTATATAGCTAAGATACATTACATCAGCTGAAATGCTTTGGTGATGTAACAGAACTGCGTGCATGCAAATTTTTAAGGCCAAAGGAAGCCTGACTTTTTCCACAACATACCACACATCAATGCACACTTCCCAGATCAAAAGCAACAGGCTACATCAGAACATACAGTTAATAAAATCAGGTTAAAACTAGCCCATACTTCTGCAGGATAGGAACAGAAAAGTTTTTCCTCATGTTTCTTTTGCAAAGCAATTTCTGACAGCCATTTCTCTGGGAGAGATAAGATGATATCCTTCGAAGCACACTGTTGAGTGCAAAGCAGCAGATCCTGAGTCAGTATTGACTACTTACTAGCAATATTTACATACCATGTCACCTAATTTACAGACTGTTGTACCATTAAATATTACATATTATCTTTTGCTTAACAAGTACCAAGCAAGAATAAACTAACTGTGGTTACATGAAATTGGGGTGCCTAGAAAAATTTTAGTGTTAGTGAAGTTGCAAACCATGGTCATACCCTGATTTCATGCCTGAAACACCAAATAAGGGCCAGGTTATTGGGGAGTGTCATAGCGTGCTCTTGCATGTGTGTTTAGACCATGCACTTAGCCTTCCGAGTGTGCGTGCAGCTATAGCAGACCGCTCCTTTCAATCACCAAACTAGCTGCTGACACCAAAGTAACAAGGATTCTGGGTCATTTACCCACCATTCAGGCCGCACATTTGACCTCTAGAGTTCAACTCACAGGGTCAGAACAATTCAACAACATACCAGCCATAGGCGTAAGACATAAAGGAACCAGGGCCAGGAGGAAATACTTCTCCAGATTTTCTCTCTGCTTTCACTTATTCTCAGGTCAGATTTTCCTATTTTGTTCATCTACATTTATAACTGAAACCCTCTACTGCCACTCTATTTTCTTTCAAAGTAACTCTCAGGACCTTATTAAACATTTTAGGCAACTAATGTTATTATTCTGTTGATGTTTTTGTTCTTTGTATTGTGTTGGTCATTATTAGAGGAAATGCGTTTATTCCCAGTAGGTTTTGGTTATCTCTAACAGGTTTTATTATTTTCTAGTTCACATTAGTTTCTACTGAACTTGCTACCTTAATATTCCTTTCAGAGACCACTTTAATATTGTCTATTATTTCTAAACTAGTGATAAATTTGTTTTAAAAAAAGATAGTTATGTAGTTGAATTGTAATTCTAATTCCATCCAACTGGAAGAACTGTAGTTCTGGAATTCTATTCTGGAAAATATTTTCCAGAGAATAGTCCTCCATTTGTGCACGTGATACAGTTCTCCTTTGCAAAGCAAATAGTATTGTACGCACATAATGACTTCATCAAAACCACATACAAAACCAGTGTGCTTGGCAACATAATGGAACTTCACTCTATTGTCACCATACATATTTCTCACATGGACTAGAAGACTTTCCAATTTCTCAATAAAATACACATCAGTACTTTTTCTATTTCCCTTTCCTAGCTTAGCACTGTCTATATTGCCTGTGAAATCTCCTATGCTTTTTTTCATCTGAATGACTTGATAATTTGAAACTGATAACATACACACAAAAATGAGTTTAGATTTAGGATAGTTCTGGCCAGTCAGTTATGTTAGCTTCCAGTGAGCCCTCAAACCCATTGTACAGAACACTGAGAAAGATTTTTTAGCTCCATGGTCATACTAAGCAGCAGCAATTAAATCTTCTATCAAACAAAAGATCTCAGATCCTAGTACTAGTAAGTTTCTCCTTAAATAAGACTATGGAAGTAACAAGATATAAATAAAGCCTATGACTGGCAGAAATTTACTGTAAATTGTTTCTGGGAAAACATTTTGAATTGTGCCCATCATACTTGCCTAGAAGAATTAACACTCTTCTCCATCAATAAGATCCTTATCCAACATTGGAAGTGATTTTCTCAGTGTTATCCTTCCCATGTGCATATCAACACCACTGCAGAATTTTACTAGGCTCACTGTCTCCACTTAACAAAAGGCCAATGTTTATTTCGAAATCAAGGAGATCTCCTAACAACACTATTTGCAACTCTTCATGTTGTTCACCCAATTTTAATAATTATTGGTGGCTTTCCTATTGTCCTTCACACATCTCCCCCATTGATACACAGAGAAGTCACAGAAGAAAAACTGGCAATGTTTGATGCATTAAGATCCCCTTTCAGACAACATCTGTACCCCAAAGAGCTATATCCCACAACAAAGCTACTTCACTTTGAGTTTCTCTCTGATGTATACTATTGTAAAGGAGGTACAGAGGTATCGTGTCTTTGAAGTTTGGGACAACTGCTTTCTTTCTTTTATACTAAATCTACTGTACCTGTTTTGACACTTACACACCTGTTTAACTTACAGAACAAAGGAAGTGGTACAAGATTTGCAAAAATTCCAGAGTCATTTTAAAGAAAGACATGCAGCAAAACTAAATATTGGAAGGCTTTGTAGAGAGCTTCAACCAACATCACCACAAGTATTAGATTGCCACATGATAAGATAATAATGTTTTCAGACTCCTTAAGAATTAACCTGCCAAATATGAACTTTATATTATAATAAACAATTGGACAGTTTATCATGTAAATTTGCCAGTGAAGGTGTGGTGACTAGAATCTATTGGTTTATTTAAATAGTGAGTCACTTTAATATCATACTTCAATAGTAAACTAATTTAGCCTACTAATCCTGTTTATTTCCTAAATATTGTTAGTTTCTATTCGTCAAATGATTTTTTCCCAGACACTTACATAACAAGCATTAAAAAGATACATTCAGCAGTTACAATTGTTAACATAACAAAGGCTATATAGAATCCAGAGGTTATTGCATTCTCCCAAAAGTGCTTAAATAATAGCCTAAAATCTGAAGAATTACTTTAATACTTCAATAAAAATAACCCAATTCAAAACATTTTCAAGGAAACAGAGCTCCTTGCTCTAGGCTACCGAATAATGGCTGAAAGAAAGTATATAGCTTGTCACTTCTGATTAGAGAACTGTGCCTCTGTGCTTTGAATGAGAGGCATGTCTGGTAATAGGAAGTGCAGATATTAAATTTAATAAAATAATGTGGAATACGATATATATGAAACTTGACCAAGTATAGCACAAAATGTAACATACATTACCCTGCTCAGTCAACTACTGTGGCCTAGCATCTAATGACAGACTTAATTTCTATTTTCCAAGGAGACTACTACAAAAATACAATTTTCAGATTATACAAATATTTCACAGACTATACAAAAAATGTAAGCAAAATTGCCTTACATATCTACATGAATACATAACAATAGCAGACAATTGCTAGACTACAAACTGCTCAGCCTTTTAAGTCCACAGAAAGACATTAAGTCTTGTAAATAATTAGTTACAAAGCCCCTGATGCTAATACATCACAGCATCATATTACCCACAGCGTATTTCTTTCTCTGCAGATTTAAGGATGCATCAGTTTTTAGGTTAGTTTCGTTTTTTTCAGTTGTTTTTTTAAACACTATCAGGATAAAACATTTACATTCTACCTATGAATAAGGATGTTATCTGTTATTTCTGTTTATGTCTTAACCTTGGCATTATAGGACAAGGCAGCTTTTCTTTCAATACATTAACTAACCCTCTGTGTGTATTTTCACAATTAAACAACAAGCTCCATACAGTAGCTTCTACTTACTAAGATAGAACTATGCTACCTGTGATATGATACATAAGGGATTTTAATACAATTCCAAGAGCTAATCCCAGTAAACCTAGAATTAAAGTTCTTGTTTCTATATTTCTCTTTCAAAATATTTAGAACTTTGACAGATATGACATTATGTTTTCATTAAAACAGCTGATTTCAAAATGCTGCACTGTGCAAAAACACCATAAACAGTTTATGATGAACTGCCACACTCTTAATTAAAACAATAAATCCAGTGCACAATATTTGTGCAGCCTCTGGTTTGACCTTTGCCTCTTGCTATCCACTACCAAAGCTGCTGCTTCATTCTGTGCACCAGATGTAGAAGGTTTTAAACCATGATCTGAAAGGCAGTAAAGATAAAATAAGAGAAAATGTGCCATTACTCTTTGCAGTTATGATTAATTCAGTTCATATTTTACAATCTGGTTATGGAGTAAAACTGCAGACTTTACATCAAGTATTTGCCATTCAATATACCACATGTATAAAAATGCCTGATATTTTAGCAAACGACACAACGCTAATTCACAACCATCATCTGAAGGATAGGAATTGGAATAATTTTTTTTTTAAAAGACGTTAATTAGCTATCCATTTAAAATAACAAAGCCCCTTAATGGTCAGCCTCAGCAACAAATATGTCTGTAACAACACAAGCAAATGTTCTCTCTTATCTTTCTACCACTTGATTTTAGATTAAAATATCCTTTAAAGTTATCAGACATGCTCAAGAAACTGAAAACAAAGGTTATTAATTACTATGCCACACTAATGATATCAGATTTGTTTTAACAGAAAGTTGAATGCAGAAACAACTTAACATCCTCACTTCAAGAAATGAGATAAGATCCTGGAGTACAAGCTGGTAAGGTGGGCATCTTACAGAAAATAAGATAATAGAATCGTCTAGGTTAGAAAAGATCTTCAACATCACCAAGTTGAACCATCAACCCGGCCTACCAAGACCCGTCACTGAGCCAAATCCCCTAGTGTCACTTCTGCACATCTCTTAAATATCTCCAGGAATGGCAACTCCACCACTCCCAGGATAGCCTGAACCAACGCCAACCACCCTCTCCAAGAGGGAATTCTTTCTGATTCCCAATCTAAACCTCCACCAGCACAATCCGAGTCTATTATCCTCACATTCTATCACTTAAAAGAAAAAAAAAAAAAACACAACTATTTCAGTTCTTCAAAAATAGCTTCTAAACATTACTTCAGAAGAAAAATGGGAAACATGGTTATTGGAGACTTCAATATTTACATCTTTCTTTGACTCTCCTCACCAACATCCAGTGAAAAAGTAAAAAGTCCACAATGAATAAGATATTTAAAACTAATAGATGATTAAACTTCTGAAGAGGTATCTAGAACTTTACTCACAAGTCTTACAGAAGACATTCTAAAAAAAACTTATGGAAAATGAATAAAATTAATTCAGAAGAGAGTCAGGAATTTCTGATTTTTGAACCTAAGTCAAATGATTCTTCCAGCAAGCTCTCTAAAATTAGGAATTTTCCTGTTTTCATTTCCATATTTCTAAAATCTACTAGGCTTGCCTAACCATTGAAGCTGACAGCTGATTTCTGTACAGCGTGAAGCAATCTTACAGAATACATAAGCAGAATAAGTGTGCAAAAGAAGAAATTTCACAGAAACTCCTCTGTGACATACACAATGCTGTACTTCTCAAAAATAGAAAACGCAGAGTTAAGTATTTACACACATTTAAATTTATCTGAATTCTACTGCATAAATATGAAGCCTATTTTAAGTGCTGTGAATTCTTCATTTTCTCAGATTGCTTTGTATGAATATGCACTACATTTTAGTCATGCATCCAAAAAATGCAGAACTATTTGAACATTAGTCAATAATACATTTCCTCTGATCTACCTCTCAATAACATCTAAAGCATTTTAGTAGAAACACTGAAAAACTTCATGAACTTACTAACTGAAATCAGTGTTTTTAATGGGAAACATTGGGCAAACTTGATTTAAGGGTAACGCACAGGCTGCTATAACAATACTTGCATGCCTACAGCAGAAAAGTTCATCCTTTTAGAATCTAACATTGTTCCATAGCAAACATCATAGGGCATAAAATCTACATAAGCTTTAAGTAGGAATTTTGCCTGAAGATCCATTCTACAGCAGTCTCTGGTAGATGCTTTTTTGAAGAATTTTTTTTTATTCCATGCAATGATTAATTTCCCTTCCTTTTCCTTCCTGGAGGAAGCAGTTGGTCAATTTCAATAATATTTCTGGTGTAGACACTCTCACAAGAAATGGCTTTGCAAGGCCAATTAAAGTAGTGGAGCTCTGATTCAGAAAAAATACTGAATACATAACAGAAATTAATACTGGCACATCTATATGCGGCACATAGATTAAAATAAGAATATAGAAAAGCAGGCAGTGAACCCTCCCCATCCCTATTTTCAACCACAAAACATCTGCTTAGTTATCTCCAGCTGAATCACATTAACAGTACATAGATGTGCAAAGAAAAGTTATGCCCAGAAGGATAAGACAGCTACAACCAACCATCAGCAGCCTCACCACAAGACAAATCCAGAAGCAACCACGATTACTCCAGACTTCAAACCACAACTACCTGAAAAGCCAAACAAAGCCAGACAAAGGCCATAAAGTCACTGCAAGGAACTTCCATGGGGTCAACTCACAGTCAACCAGCTGGAAATGATAATTACAGATTCAACGTGATGTAGAACCACAAGAACACGTTCTTCTAACACTTTTTATGATCCTTTAAAAGAAAGAATGAAACATAGAGAAATACAAATTCACTTTCCAGATCAAAACATTCTCCTCAGTTTTCTCTTTTATCTTTCCTATACCATGTTATCTTCAACGCTTCAATGAAGAGATTAATTGCATTTTATAGAGAATATTTTTATTTAAAAAAGAAACATTAAATTTTTATTAAAAAAAGAAACGTAAAATTCACATCTTTTTTTTGTTTACCATTATAGAAACCAGTGAACACTTCAGAATTCATTTTGGCTTTTAAAATCTGCCAATCTTTTCAGAATTTCAGTTCACTTCAGTAGAACCTGCACATGCCTAGAGCCCTAAAAAGCTCTTTTTTCCACATGTTCCATTCAGAGTTTGGACTGCATAGTATCTGACTTTGCCTTTAAACTGAGAAAACTTAAACACAGTCACTCAGATTACAAAACTTAAAAGCAGTCCTAACACCAGCAGGCTGAAAAAATAATTCAAATGTTATTTCAGTCTGTACATTCAGAAATGCAACATCTGTTTGTCTTCAGCAGAGATATTCTGTGTTTGAAAAGTGCATACAGTATACTAATAACACTGTCAGAAGCAAATCTATAACAACAAGAGGTCTATGTTTGTAAAGTTCTCCTCAAACTAGAAAGGTCAGGAATTTTACTTTAAAATAAAAAAATCATTTCAGCAAAAGAGTGTTAACAATCATATAAAACTCACAGAAAGACATTAAATGTGCCCAATTATCATAACACTTCTGAATTATTTATCTCCGGTTCTTCTAAGAGCTGAGCTTTCATACTTTCTTCTTTATCCTGATTTTGAATAGCAAAGATCTGAAGAACTAGAGAAGAGTAGATTAAGAAAAATAAAATATATGCTTGACTCGTGCTATTCTTTAACCTTCTAACATGGACCCTGCAAGAAAAAAAGCTAGGCATGAAGATCAGCATGTGAAAGATAGCATCCATTAAGGTTTATGCTGCAATGGCTTCAGGTTTCATGAATAACAAAGATGAGGTCAGCCAAGAAAAGTGGTTGAATAAAACTGAAAAGAACTACAGTAATCACACAAGGCTTAAAAAGTCCAGTTTCCTTTGAACTCCGGTAATGCTGTTCTCCTATTATTGGGGCAAGAAATGTACTTAATGACTATTTGTTTAATTTCAAAGCACTTAAGTGAG
Organism: Meleagris gallopavo; assembly: GCF_905368555.1. Classification (NCBI taxonomy): domain Eukaryota; kingdom Metazoa; phylum Chordata; class Aves; order Galliformes; family Phasianidae; genus Meleagris; species Meleagris gallopavo. The sequence goes on from NC_139416.1 coordinate 9,112,938, forward strand.
GGGAAAAAATTAGTAAAAAGGCAGCTTAAAGAAAATCTAAATTTTCCAGACTTACAGTCAAATACCGGGTCTTTCTAGAACTAACTAGAACTTAACTAATATCTTCAACAAAATTGAGCTCAGTAAATGAAAAGTTATCTGAAGAGGTAAGAAATTTGTACTGTAACAAAGGACTAGGCAGAAATAAAATTGATTTTTTTTACGGCCTTCATAACAGAGCATTTCTTTTACATTCAATAGATGAGCCCCAACATCTAATCTAAACAGCATTGCCCCTTAAGTGCTGTCAAGTGTTTCTAGTGATGAATTTATCTTTTCTAACAGTAATTCAAAATAACGTGTCTCTTGTACAGCCGCTGAGTAGCACAGCCGTATTCTCCTCTCTGCTTAATTGTCAGTTTTAGCAAGAATCTCGAATAAACTGGGATAAATGCAGAGTGTAGGCATACCTGTGCAAAGTCTGAGACTTCAGTGGTCCAAAACATCATATTTATTCTTGAATTCATAGAAGCTGGTAGGCAATTAGTTGGCAGATGTCAGTCACCAATTAAAACACCCAAATCTGAGGGGACTATCTGAATGACAATTAATTTTGGATTTCACTGGGTAACAATCACAAGACTCTACAAGTGAAAAAGATATACCTTTCCAATAACATTATCCACTGACCATCTATCACATTTATTTGACTGTAAAGAATCTTCCCTTTAAAGACTAAAGAAAATGAGTTCTGTTTACTAAGCTGACTAAACAAATATTGCATGACCACTTTCCAGTGGTTTCATAACTTGGACTATTTGCATTATGCACTGAAGCTACAACAATTCTAAATAAGAATACAAGAAACTTGCAGTAAAGTTGTGACTAAAATTCTCCCTAAATGAGCAGTCAGTACCTTTAGGATGCAGACTCTGGAAATCTCAAATATCACACTTGATTATAATTAATAAACATATTGCCTTGATAGCTGAAAGACTTTTTGAACCTCATGTGAATGGGACTGATCCCACTCAAAATATCTACGTGAAGCAACTATGTCATCATGGAGACAAAAATCAAACTGAAGTAAATAAATTTCATCCCAAATCTTGCTCAATATTTTTTTCAACCTGATTTGATATTTTTGCATTGGTACAGAAAGTGGAACTGTCCAGCTGTCACCTAAGAGAACTACAGAGATTCTTCATAAAATTGGCTGAAATGAAGAAATGTGGGACATGTGACTCTTCATTTATACCCCACTACACGTCAGTGCTGCAAAGTATGAACAATTCATTACAAGGCACACTAAACACTGAAGTTTTTGAATCTATTTTCTGTGGGCATTATTGAAGGAAAAAAATTCAAAATTTCATTAGGAATTGTTCTTGAGTTATACCTGAAACTAAACTGTCATTTTTGGGGAACTAACAGAGGCTTGAAGATATTACTCCCAGATTAAATCAACTGAAAAATCTGTACCAGTACACATGAAAAAACATTGCTTAGAAGAAATCCCACAAAATAAGATGTATTTAATCTTTATAAGTGTGCCTTACTAAGTTCCACCACAGGGATAGTGGAAGAAGGAATAAGGATACATCTCCATCCAATTTTTATGTCTTTCCCAGTGTCATTGTAGGACTAAAATATTCTCACACATTTTTTTTTTATTTTTTTAATTGTAGTAGTACCACTGGGAGCAGGTGCCTTGAAGTGGGGGCACATACCAAGCCTGACCTCGCTATGAACAGCTCTGAATTCCCTGATCTTGTTATGATTATTTTTTCTTCAAATGCAAAGCTGCAAAATGCATGAAAACTGAAGTAATTCAATTAAGTATCTATTCTGAGCTGGAAAAGACCATTTTGTTAGAACCAGTGGAGCGCTAGTTTAACCCTGGTGCTCAGAATTCCCAAGCAAGTCAGCACATTAAGCCAGCTCTTCAACTTAAGAACAATTACTGTCATTTATCAGCCTGAATAGCAATAATGCACAAATCGACAGCTTTCAAGAGGCAAAGAGCGAGCTAGGTGTAATGATATGCAAAGCCACAGCACTCTACATTTTGAACTGTCTTCAGACCATCAATACATCTCCAAGTACCTACAATTTATCAATACAAATGTGGTACCCGATGAAGGCAGGACCAAAAAGATAAATATGAACAGGGTGGAATAAAAGGTTCAAGAATGTTTGAATTTTATAATGATGAAGTACAGATCACATTCTTAAAGCATTTTACATGCAGTGACCTGATCGCATCACATTTTATTCAGCAAGAGGAAACCACGATAAGAGATAATCTTTCTTTCAGGCAGTTGTAGCTGCTTTGATTTTTGTTGCTGCTGTTTCCATTTTCTTTTCTACTCTTTTTTTTTTTCCCTACTTCCATTTCTATTTCAATCAGGCACCTATGCAGAAGCTACACAGATATGATTTCTTTAATTGAAATATGCAATTAAAAATACCATTACTTTTATCTGAGGAAGCACAATACATACAGAAGGCATCACTTAAACCTCTTTACTTTATAAACCCATTTTAGTAGCAACTGAAGGATTAAAAGAACACATTGAAAACATATAATAGCATATATACCAAATAATATTCTGCTGATGACAAATTCAAGAATATGGAATTGATTCCATCTTTAGCTGAGCTGACTGCATTTTCTTTTTTTTATTATTATTATTTATTATTGTTTTTTAAAATCTAAATAGCTTCTTTCTGAATGGAGATTTTTCTGCAACAGGAGTTGTTGCAACAGTCAGAGGCATTCAGTTTCCTTTCCCATATATGAGCTTTGTGGCATGTACAGCCGTATGAATAATTGGTTGACATGTACAGAAAATAAGGGCATCACTACGTTTTAACATGAGAACAAATAAAAAAATCAGGATTGTCATTATTTCAACTGAAAGTCTGGCAGTTCTATAAAACTAGCTATAAAACTGCTAGTTTTATAATACTTTTTAATTTTCTATTCCTTACTTTCTGATTCTTACAGCAAGTAAACTGTTGTAAGTAGCCCTGTCTTGAGTCAAGATTTCAAGGTGTTCACTTGAGTTAAACCACAGGTGTGCTCATTACATGAGTTATTTTCCTGAACTATGTCCATTTTAAAAAACTTGACTATGTTACAGAAGCTAGTAAGCTGCTCAAATGGATAAAATTAGATTTGATCAGACCTCAAAGAGGACTTTACCAAAGAGAAAACAGATTTGTAGATAAAGAATAGAGATCAAGAATTCTGGGCTTTGATCGGTATACTTCTCATATAATTTTGAACACATCACTAAAACCTGTGTTTCCTCAGTTCCCCCACAGACAGCACTTTTTCTAAACACAGAAAATAGCTTCTTTAAGGAACAGATGACAGTTATTGATCAAGGGAAAATAGAACATCATGATCCATGAACATCTGTGTGGTATTCCTCAATAGAGGTTCAGAACAATATTGTCTTCAGCCTTCAGAATACAGAATTTGCACAGAGACACAATTCATCATATGATATAGCTCACAGTTGAGCAGTTTTAGCAGAAGCTTATTATTTAAACTATGATTTAAAAAGGAAACACAATTTCATCTAGTTCTACTGTCTTTCTGGAATTCATTTACCTACCTCTAACTATTGGGGACTGACGGAGTTACAAGGATATATTCAAGTGCTCTGAGTTTATTTTTCACACTTCTTTTCATTCTCTATTACAATTTCTTTTACCAACTTTTACCATCTTACTATGTGGGCTCATAACTGGTTCTTAAGAATAAGTGTCAAATATTTAAGATATTCTTAAGTTACCAGCTTCTGAAAGGAGTGCAGTTTTTCTCAAGACTGGGATGTTATCAACTCACTGAGAATGCCATAGAGACCAGAAAGATGTCGCAAACAGCAGAATATGTCAAAGCTTGGGATGAATAGGACTAATGCATCCTTTTCCTGTAGACCTTTTCTTATTCTCCTGATTACACTGGATTACCCGTTGGTAATAGGAATATTCAGTTGGAAGAAATAACTATCAGTAAACCCAGTGAGCAGGTTACTAAAGAGGTAACATGCATTGTCATCTCATCTCAAGGGAAAAACAGAAAACTACCACTGATAAAGACGGTACAGTTTTGTGAATTTAACAACTACTCCTCTGCATTTAGTCTAGTAACCCAATCTCATCTCTTTAGCAACTTGTATGCTTATCTAAACACAGCTGTGTCTATAAGACAGTTGTAACTTTTGTAGTCCTTTTGATAAAGACAAAGTGCACATTTAGTCCTGAAGTCTTCAGACAAGTATATCCTTAAAATCCAGTAGCAATTGATACACATAACCCATAGGAGCAATTTGAGTATAACCAACTCACAATTGCTATGCTTAGCACCTTCTCCCTTACCTATTAATTGGATGCAGTTATATGCATAAACAGTTCTGATAAACTTTGAGAAGCTTTTTGAACGTTATTGTATTTGTTCTAGATATGCACTGCAGGGATATACACACATACAACATATATTTATAAGCATATATGATAGAAATAATCTTTTAGTTTGCTATTATATTGACTTCAATAGTAACTGCTTTTTTTCATGTTTTATATGAATCCATATAATAAGCTACCTTGATCTATATGCATCACTAAAATTCAAGATACACAACCACCGAACCCAAGCAAGTCAACAGCACATCTCCACATTCTTAAAATAATCCTTCATTCTCTTAAATTCTTATATAGCCTCAATAAATATCTGGAGAATATGCATATGCTAACAGGTGGCCAGAAAATTGTCATATACCGATTAGCCCATACAGACTGTCCATAACAACATTTTTCACCTACATGGAGAGATGATTCACCACTACACAGTGCAAAGGTATTAGAAAATGGTTAAAAATTACAATGAAATTACCAAACATAACTTGTCACAAATGCTAACAACAATATATACATTTACTTTATCTATACATACAGCAAGTAATGACCAGTAAGCAGCCACTTTGAGGGTTGCAGAAATGATTTAAAGATGCAGGTTAGGCTAGCTTTCTCTTTGTAACAAAAAAAGTAACACACTATGAGGATTACATAAGATTTGTGGGAATCAGGTTTGTTCATATTTTAGAAATTGCTTATCCACACCTTCATACACAAATACTTTATTACCAGTCTGGCTCTGGCTGTGATTTAGTACCCATCAACTTAACTAAAATGTGAATTATGGTGGACAATCTCTATCAATTTTAGTAAAATTGAATGAAGAGGTAACATAAACAATTGGCTATGCATTTCATTTCTGTAGATAAATGTATAAATGCTTCCTATATGACAATGACAGTAAGAAAGCTCTGGACATTTTGGTTGCCTAGTAGACAGCATAGAGCAATCTTGAACATTGGGATAGCTTGAGTTCTGAAAGATGGTTTAACCTGACAACTAATTCCATCAGTATCATAGAAAGAGCATATGTCATATGTCAGTAGCATAGCAGTAATGATGAATTTCGGCAGCTGCAGTCCAGCCAATCCCCTCCTGAATAACAGCCACAGAAGACAATCATTTTGGCACAGTTGGATTACATGTGGAGTTATCTTAATTTATGCTAAAACAAAATTGATGCCAACCTATTGCATAATTTTTCAAAAGGGGATAGCAGCATCAACTGTTACAACGGGCTATAAAGACTGATTTTATTTAACAAAAAAGAGCTGAGTTTACCATTATCATTTCTAAGGGATCTACCTGCACAAAGCTCTTCTTTGGAAATAAAGGCATTCTTTTAAAAGAAAGTATTCCTAAATGTGGATACTTAATATAAAATTTCATACTGACGTGGATTTTAACTGGCAAGAAAGATGCTGCAGCCATTTTATCCTTGTTTCTGCTAGATGCAAAACAAGCATGAAGTATACACAGAAGATGACATGGAAGAAAAGTGAACAATAAAACGGAGACATTCTTAAACTGAAGAAAACTTCTTTACTCTAACTATTCTCCTCTTTAAAGCATTCATGCAATAATTTAGAAGTGAGTGCAGACTCACAAACGCGGAAAAACAGAGGGCAAATTGAGGCTATTTCAGGGATTCAGATCAAGTGTTGATATACTTTATCAACACACTACAACCCAAAAAGGAGGGGTTTTTTTTCAATGTCATCTTATTACACAGCAAGGGAGGAAAACAGACAGTTCAATCACAAAATCATAATGCTTAAGCAGCATGAAATCATAAAGTTAGCAACAAAACAGGTGAAGCATGCTACATTTATGATTCATATGCTTCCTTTCACCCTAGCATAGTATTGGTTTACTGATAGCCCTAAATGGCCAGTCCCTGTTGGTCTCTCCAGCACAAGAGGAGTGAGCAGTATTATCCTTTAGGGTATACTTACGGTACTGCATTTCATCATATAAAAATAATGCACATGAATAGTTAAACTGTTTATCCAACCGTACACATAGGTTACAAGCTACCATAAATTGAGTTGTTGTTTAGACATTTACATAAAGCTCAATGCATACAAATAATCTTTACTGTCACATTCTAGATTCACTGAAAATGGCCTACTGCTACAATATAATTTGGTAATTTTATTTTGCCACAGACATCCTGATTCTCTTAAAAAAATTTGATGCAAACTAAAATAACACAATATCTGTGAATTCGTGTCTCTAAAAGAAAGCCTAAATGTGTAATTTCTTGAACATTTAGTTTGCTAGGTACGTTCTCAAGCACTTGGGAAGCAAGTATGTTCTAAAAGAGGCATCTCCATAAGTTTCAACTCAGTATAAGTCCAGAGTGAAAACAACACAGAGAAAACACCCAGATTTATCTGGTGCCCCCACATGGTGAAATAGGCATTTCCAGATACTAAATTGAAATTACGACATCACAAAGTTAAGAAACATGGTTGTTTCCTCTACACTAAAGCTGAACACAGAGATAAGAGGGGACATAAAGGACACCCTGCATGATCTCTTGGCTTCCTTTACCTCAGGTATATTGAAGGTTTCTTCAGTTACTGCAGGAGTTCATACTGTATGAGTAACAAAGCAACCAGCAAAATTCAGTCCATCTTTCATTATTGTGCAACTTCCTGATGTAAGTCACTTCCTAACAAAAAGATAATCTTTCAGAAGTGATGAAATAACCTAAGAGAAATGAGTTAGGGTCCCAAACCACTTTTTACAAATTTTAACTATATGTCTTTTATACTGATGGGCTCATTACCACATAAATGCAGCCAGTATACTGTCATCTGTTGTCAGTCAATAACGTATAGTATCAATGAAATTTCTAAATTAATTTCTCCACTCAAAATTTTTTTGAAAAAACCTTCCTTTTTTAAAATTATTGCAGTAAAGGATTTTTTTTTCCTCACTATACAAGAGCTGCTCTGAAAGTAACACCTCCTATTTTATTACACTGGCCCATAATAGCAGAAGCAGATATTGGTGGTATGGCAGTAGAGGCTGTACCTTTTTTTTAACCAATATTTCATTACATTGTTGCCATGTGACAGATGGCAGCAGAGCAGCAGTCTGACAAAATGGCATCTGACATGGAAGTGCACACACAGCAAAAGTGTGTCACTGAATTCCTCCATGTGGAAAAAATGGCACCCACTCACATTCATCAACATTCGCTCAGTGCATCCAAACAGTGGATGTGAGCACAGTGAGATGGTGGGTGGTGCACTTCAGCAGTAGCAACAACAACTTTTACTCAAAAAGACAATCTACACGGCAGATAGTCATGCAGATTTTTACAAGGGTGGAGGGTCTTGCTCATTGTTGATTAAAATGCATAGCTAGTGGTGATGACTATGTTGAAAAATAACATTTTGTAGCAGAGAATTTACTCTCTCAGGTTATGTTGTTGTGCTTTTTATACCTATTGTCATTTCCATGGAAATGAATAGGAGGCACTAATTTTGGAAAAACCTATGTAATTAAAATATACTTTGTCCTATCATATAAGATTTGTCATGGCAGTCAAAAAAACACAGTAAAATTAATAAGGGATCAACTAATGGAATATTTATTTGCTGCTGCTATTTTCATTTCATTTTCCGAATGCTAGTTATGAGAACACCTTTTATCATCACAAGGTTGGAAAGAACCTACAAGATCATCTAGTCAAACCATCCTGCTGTTACCATTGCTACCACAACCACTAAACCATATCTCGTAGCTCCTCGTGCAAACATCTCTTGAATACTGCCAGAGACAGTGACTCCACCACCTCCCTGGGGAGGCCATTCCAGTGCCTGACCACTCCCTGAGAGAAAAAGCTTTTTCTTATTTTTAACCTAAACCTTCTCTGGTATAACTTGCTGCCATTTCCTCTGGTCCTGTTTGTTGTCTGGGAGAAGAAGCCAAACCCCTTCTCATCACAACCTCTCTTCAGGAAGTTGCAGAGTGCAATGACTCCCCTGAGCCTCCTCTTCTCCAGACTGAACAATCCCAGCTCCCTCAGCCGTTCCTCATAAGACTTGTGCTCCAGACCCCTCACCAGTTTTGTTGCCCTCCTCTGAACACGCTCCAGGGCCTCAATGTCTTTCTTGTAGTGAGGGGCCCAAAACTGAACACAATACTCAAGGTGCGGCCTCACCAGTGTTGAGTATAGCGGGATGATCACCTCCCTGCTCCTGCTGGCCACACTATTTCTAATGCAGGCCAGGATTCCTTTGGCCCTCTTGGCCACCCGGGCACACTGTCGGCTCATGTTCAGCTGAGCATCAACCAACACCCCCAGGTCCCTTTCCTCTTCACAGTCATCCAGCCACTCAGCCCCAAGCCTATAGCGCTGCATGGGGTTATTGTGGCCAAAGTGCAGGACCTGGCACTTGGCCCTGTTGAACCTCATCCCATTCACTTCAGCCCAGCAATCCCGCTTATCTAGATCCATCTGAAAGGCCTTCCTACCCTCGGGCAGATCAACACTACCTCCCAACTTGGTGTCATTTGAAAACTTACTGAGAGTACACTCAATCCCCTCATCTAGGTCATCAATAAAGGTATTAAACAAGATGAGCTCCAGTACTGACCCTGGGGGACACCACTTGTAACAGATCACCAGCTGGTCTTAACTCTATTAACTACGGCCTGCTGGGCACGGCCCTCTCTCCATCAAAAATTCAGAAATTTCTCACACAGAAGGTGGAGACACTGAGTCCTTAGAAAGATCTCTGTAACTACTATTATCCTGTGCACTTGCTATAGCCATGTCAGCTTCTAACTAGGTAAATGTTAATAAACGCACTAGAAGTTTAAAAACTATTCTGAATTTTAAGACACTGTTCCTACAAATTACAATAGCATTGACTCAGTTGAAAATTTACTTTATCAGTTTATACCAAATCTTTCTATAATACATCTTAGTTAGGAAATATTTCTGTTATTCTACTTATCACCCTTCCACTCACAATATTCACCTAGATGTTTTCAACAGATCTCCCGCTCTTTCTCAATCAACGTTCCATAGGAATATAGAGGCAGTCTTCACATGTATTTTACTGATCATTCAAATCCGTAAACTAAAGAACTAGTTTGCTTAAATCAAGGCATTCATGTGATTTTTGACACAGAAATATGTAGCCCTTAAACAATCACTAGCATTTCATGAGAAAACAGAAATTAAATAAAAATGGACAATGTAAAGATGCTACCATGAAAAATTGACATTTTGCATATAGCAAAATAGCATTTTCCTTTAATTAAGATTGCATGTAGCTGATACTACTGGCATTCTGTACATACCAAAGCAACTGAAAACATTATGTATTAAAAGGATAAATGTGAAGAGCAATTTATGAATCATACCACTAAGTTTTACTTTCACAACACTATAAGTAGACCATAAGTATTCTAAAATTAGTTACATTTTTAATTTGTAATCAGAAGCAAGTATTTCAGCAGTCATATATAAACTGACCATATCTGTATTTGGTATAACATTCAATGGCAATTCCTGCGCTGTCTGGTATCTAGAAAAAATATCTTGAAGATTTGAAAAACTCCAAAACCCCATGAAAAACCAGGATGACCCTCGTTTTCTGGATTATCTGCTAAGGTGGACCCTTTTTTTTTTTTTTTTTTCCCCTCTCCCTCTTTAAAGAGTAGATAGCAAATCACCACCCAGGATACTAACAAACAATGTGCCAGTGAGCACTCAGGTCAGGAATATATCACTACAGATACTGACCCTGTCCTATATGAGAAAAATGTTCTAATTGCTCTGTGAAGTTAGTCTTATCAATTGTAAGTTCCAAAACAATAGAAGTAACAAATGATCATTATTTTTCATTTAATTCAGTGTAAATTCTGATATGCCTGCAGAACATTTATACATCGTAAGACACAGGTTTCTATAACTGAATACATTCCGTTAACATCTTTTTTCTTAGAAGTAAATAAAATCTCATACAAAGGTATTTGCTTGGTTATCAGATTTTTGTTCATAAAGATTTCAGTTACCTAACAGGTTCAAGTCTAATTCACAGCAGACTAATAATTCAGCTTCTGAAACTTTGTGTTATTTCCCATAAAAGGCATTTACCCACGTCTACAGTTCAAAAGGTTTGACCTTTTCTTGCAGCATTACCAGGGGTCATGATGGTAACTTCAGCCAAGTTAGGAAAACAGAGCTGCTATTAATTATTATTATTATTATTTACAATACAGAATTAATTAATTGGGCAATAAAAAGGTATTGCTATGATTTATCAGAGAATTAAAAACTCATTCACTGGACTTTTTTCCCACTGAACTACTGAATTTAATATCATAAAGCAAGCTCTTTACATTTTTATTTTAATTAGGTGACCTGACTTTGGAGGAAGTAAAGTGGAATCATTGTGACCACAGGTGAGAAGAAAGTAGAAGTTATTGTTAGGACATGTAAAACTGAGGGTCAATATTTTAAGATTTCTTTCATCTTACATTTATGCAACTACAGAAAATCCATCAGAAACCCTGTTCAGGAAGTCCAGTGTCTGGGTAACTTCAAGAAAATCTAAACAAGAAGTAAGAAACAGAGATTTAACAAAAATAAATGATTAGTGACCAGATATATTTTTCTTTTTTTTTTTTTTTTTTTTAATTTATGAAAGAGTACTAACTGACAGTGCCACTGCATTTGAGTGCCAAAGATAAAGTTTATTCCTGCTTCAACACCACCATTTTATGCAATTTTTCAGATATAAATAATCTCTACTGAAATGGAAAAAAAAAAACAATATCTGGCAAATCTTTATATAGTAACATGTTTGTTATAGTACAAAGAAAATGATGAACTATTTCTTATTACTAATACTGTTTCTAGAACTGCTACCTTTGTGCTAAAACAGCCATTATGGTGCAGAGATGTAAAGAATTACTGACCTAAGCAATTCTGCGTGCATGTATGATGCTCACAAATACATTTCATGTTAGGATGCATTACTGCATAACATTCTTAATCGTATCTCTCCCTGCAGGACTCCATTGGAAACACTGCATGTTGCATCTTTATACAACATATTACGTAGAAATAACTTAGAAAAGCAAACAGCTAGTAAATAACCATTGCACATGCAGTTACCATGCATTATGCATTTAATAACCTAAATTTTTCAGTGGTGAAGATTTTCAGTTAACCACTCAGTTATAGTGCTTATACCATGGCACAATCTTTACCTGTTCTTTCCAAGAAGATAAGCTATTAGCCCTAATTACGGATACTGTTTCCATGCTCAAAAACACTGCCAGAACATTACTTGAGCTACAGCCATATTAGACTTCACTGTTTCCACATGTGAAGTTATTTAGAAGTTGAAGAGGAAGTTTTATGGATAGGGCCCTGCAGCACGGCCCGCTCACTCAGCAACGTTTTGGCGCCAAAGTGGAAAACGGCCGAGAGGCACAGCGCTGCCTGTGAGGTGAGGGGGAGGGGAGAAGAGTGCGAGAAGCAGCCGTTTGAATGCCCCGCTCAGAGAAGCTGCCGGTGCCAGAGCAGGATGATGCGTGTTAATTGTGTATTATCAACTCCCTGCTGCTGATTCCATCTTTAAGCCCAGGCCTGCCATCTTTGACATTTTGAAAAGTCATTTTTTCCACAGACATCTTTCACTCTTCCCCACCGATTTCGTACTTCTATGTCTCCTTTCCCTAAGTAACCATACAATTCTACAAAATAGGCTTAGCAAAATTCACATCATCCCTCACTAAAGACACTCCTTATTGGCTACCAAACAGTATCAGTCCCGCTCTTGCACATTCGACTTGTGTAGCAGTTTTGATATGGATCTAGCAGTCCCCCCAAACACAGCTTTCAGTGGTTACAATAATTGAGAAAAACACATCCATTCTGAAATTATTAATATTATCACAAGGAGATTAATTTCCTTTTGATGTTCTTCTATCAGGAACTCTACTTTGATTCATCGATGTCACAGAACAAATTAGTGCAGTACATAGTCATGCAATGCAATATTAAAATTGGGCATTATTCTGCCTCTGATATCAAACAATAAAGTAGCAGGTGGATTTTATTTTTTTAAATGGCTCTCACGTATGAGTAAAAGGCTGCACAAACGACAATTATCTTTCTCTCTGGAAGTTGTTCTTGTTTCATTGCATATCTGTATCAAAATCTTCTGTGCCTGAAAAGACTATGCAATAAAAGGCCAAACGTTCAATGGCATATAGAAGATACGAGATTCCATAACCTCATATGTTGTGTGTCTTTAGCTTCAAAATGGCTATAAAACTTAAATTTAAAAAAAAAAAAAAAGCCACACCATCCCAACACCAACCAACTCATGCACATTCTTTTGGAAAAGATATTTGACAAACATTCAATTATAATAATATTGTCCTTCTATGTATGTATTATAGTGCATGCTACACTTTGCTCTGAAATTAGTAATTATAAGCAATGATATTTACACTGCCACTAAAACCAGATTTGTAAAATCAAGCATTAATGTTCCAGTGTTCTACATTTCAACACCACATCAGAACCTGCTTCTCTAATTTTATCATTTGTTTCGATGGGAGGTTATTGAGTCTCAATGTCTTCCTTCACATATGTCTTCCCATGAGATTGTAATGCAGTGCAGTTTTACACAGCTATTCTTGCCCAACAGCAGATGACTGGATAGGATACAGCAGAATCTTTGAAGTTCAACTGTATAGACAAGGATCAATGCATAACACACTACTGCATGCCAATGGTCAATTCCATAGCTGCAGGCCTATATAGTTTGGTGTCCAACACCAGTGGTAAATTAACAAAATAGAGCCCGTTACTTTGATCAGAACCCTTGAGAATGTCTGCTATTATTTCCCCAAACTTATTTACATATTTAGTAAAACCAGAAAAGTGAAAATATGGAAATTAAAGAAATCCATACAATCTCTAGAAAGAGATAATGTCTCACTACTTCTTAAAAAAAAAAATAATCTCAACAGAGAAACATGAGATGCTAAGTGGATTAGCTGCAATACAAATCCTATTGAACAGAACAGACATAACTTGCAATTTACATTTGTCCATGGAGAGCTGATTATTAGTTTTGCATTAATTGCAGAAACCTGTTAAAACTATCCATGCCAGCTTCCCCTGATAATCAGAATCTCTATTTTGTTATGAATTCTTATTTGTTGTATATTTTGAAGGCTAACATATCAGCTCAAACAAGTTTTATTTTTAATAATAGAGGATCTTTTGAAGGCTCAGGCTACTTACTGAGAGAGGTTGAGAGGATGGAGAGGTTGGAAGGGTTAGCCATAATTTGCATTACATGTTTTTGAGAATGTATTTGTGGTGGTTTTTTTTTTCCTTCTCTCCAGTCTTGTGAGCTCAATGCCATGTTGTATCTTTGCAATGACTTCCACTTGTCAAGAAGTAGACATTCACACTTAAAGATTTGTTTAGAAAAGTGAAAGCAAGGTATTTTTAAAAAACTGATATTTTTAGAAAGTTCAGTATATCTGAGGAATTTTATGCAAAATGTGTTTAACATATCACTTTTCTTACATTTATCTCCTTTGAAAAAACAAGTATCCAGACATTCAAGTAGGATAAATTTTCAAGTTATTTTTCTGAGTTGCAGTGTGTCCCTACACACCCAAAAGTACTCTGAACATTATATTTCTTATTTTAAGAAGATATTGAATGATGTTTAGCATATATCATTTTATAAAAAGCTTTCACTATATTAAACACTAAACTAAAATGAGATTGCCAGAATTAAATGATCGGTTTCTTTTCTTCCCAATGAAATGAATGACAAGTAAAATTTTAGTCACAGATATATTGTCAAGATGTATTTTATATTCACTGTGAAATATTTGACTTGGCCTAGTATATATATTTGACAGACCTAGTACTCTGTTTTACGTAGATAAGTATGTGCTTTGCTTAGCTTGGAAATAAAGTCAGCAAAAAAAGAGTTGAAGCTTTCAAAACACAGAAGTACAACTTACTGCTGTTTTCCCATAAAGCTGCAGAATGCAGGTCCCTTTCAGCTGTTAAAAGATTGAAGAATGACTTGGAGTACAACAATAATGTCAGAAGAATGGGGAAGTGCACACCAGACAGCCATAAGAACTTCATTTGACTTGTATTGGCAATTGATTTAAATGGAATTGCAACTACTCGTCAAGGTCAAGAGTGCTTTCTTGACATTAGGGACCTCTGTGTCAACTGTAAATGTACAGTGGTCATCTATTTTTTACAAACATGCTCCAATCATTATAAATCATATTTTAGAATGATTGTTTTAATGTTCTAGGTAATGTGATTTTACTGAACAGTGGCATTGCTAACTGAACAACTTGCAATATATTCTCTGCTTTACAAATTACTCCACAACATAATAAAATAAAGTTTACAAGACACTATGCAGCTTAACCAAAAGATTGCATCAGTCACCTTCCATCTAAGTACAGCAACTTTTCAAGACAGCAGTGTTGGGACTTCAGGACAAGAAGGTCTAATCATTGGTGCACAAACATCAGACAAATGTTTAACTAACACTTGAGCAAATCCAAAAATACTGCCAACAGGTCAAAATTTCTGGGATGTTCTACAACTTCTATAAGAGATTCACCTCTTACTGAACTTCAGGACAACCTATTTATTTGTATTCTATATACATACAAAGGGCCCATATTGTGTCAGTTTTTTGTTTTTTTTTTTTTCCCTCCAACATAGGTGTTCCTATGCTCTAAAGACAAATACAGGGCACATCTCTGCTTTTGAAATGCTGATAATTTAGGATCCTGTCCTTCAGGGATTAGGGCTACCCTCTGAACATCAATTCTATGTATTACTAAGACATTACTCGTGTTAGTTCCCATGCTAACTATGTTCAGCTCATATGTATTCTTGCCTTACTGTTACTTCTGAGTTAAATACATTTTGACAATAAAGAGCCAGGAGGTTAAAATTAGAAAGAAGACAGCAGGCTCATATTGAATTACATTTCTCACCAGAATACTATTATTACTCTGTCTCTTTTGTCAATCACTGCATTCATATCTTTGGAAATTTTGTAAAGACGTTATTTTAAGAAATGGCAAAGTGTGACAAAGAGAAGGGTCCTGTACATATCAGAAGAGACAGGGTCTATATCTTAGTGAAGTAATAGTCAATATTTGTATTGGTTTTAGTAATAACTGGCACAGCCCAAGCAGCATCCACATTTTCTCTAATTGGCCTTCTATATATATATTTTTTTTAATTTGCAGAATTATTTTACTTGTTACATGGCCTATCTTTCATCTATTTTCAGATCTCCTTTAGCAGCAGTTACACATTTTCCTTCCAAGTAGTTTTCTGCACTTGAAGGGGTAACTACTTTTGAATTCTAGAGCCAAACTCGTTAGTTTTGCTGAACAGTATGCAGTGATACAACCCAAACAGCATGATCGCAGTGTAACATCATGCTAACTGGCTTGCCAGCTAGAAGTTCCTTTCAAAGTTTGTAAAAACAAATGCTTTTAATCTTTTCTTCTAGTGTCTCCTATCTTGAATAATTAGCTAATAATAATTTAGTAACCTAATAGTAATTGACAACATAGAAATGCATAATAACTATGTCCAGAAAACTGACACGAGCAATATTATATCACCCAATATACTGGCTTTCATACAACTATTTCATTACCTGCAAGCTACTTGGTAATGAATATGCTATTAAAAGGTTTTTTTTAATTTCCATGTTTCTCATGTTGTAATTCTCCAATAAATTTCTCTGACTTCCAACATAAATAAGTTTCATTATTCCTCATTATTAAAAGAAACAAACACATTCTCCTTCACTGAAAGGGTGTCATATAATTAGATGACCTTCCTACATAAAATCATGAATGAAAAAGGACCTGACAACTTGCAGAAAAATATTTAATCAGGCATTAGGACATTAAATATAGTTAGTCAAGTCACAAGACATTATTGTACTAACAAATGCTTTCAGAAATAGTCTTTTATAATACAAGAGATCAAAACAGACTTTAGTTTTACTACACCATTAGACAAGTCTCAGCTTTTGAACAATTTATCACTGATTTCTTCATTTGGTTGTTTTAAACATGCTTTTAAAACATACTTGATAACTAGTAAAAATTGTATACAATGCAAATGACATTTCAGATAAGTTTTATTGACTTAATGCTCTGGTAATAAAATTATAACAATCAGTATTATTTTGATTTATTGCAAATTTTACTTTCACCTTTAATGGACTTGGAGCACAGCAGAATTGAGTGTAATGCTGCTGCCACCTCAAGGTCACTACTGAAAAGTGTGATAGTTCGTTTTGGTCCACTCACATATAATAAACAGTGGCAGGATTCAGTAACTAAGAATGAGCAGAGTTGTTTTCAAGCAGTTTTTAAGTGCTCATTGTGTGCAGGTTCCACATGCCTATTACTAATGAAAACATGACTCTGTATAGATGCTAGTGCACACACATCCTGCGTGCACACACTGCTAAGGACTGAAAAAAAAAAAAACAAAAAAAAAACACACAACAAACTTTGGGTATTCAGGAACGCCCATAAAGTGAGCCAAACCCTGTGACCCTAATTGTATGCAGAAACTCGCAAGAGTATGACTAAGTAAAAGTGAAAGGGGATTTAAATTTTGATCCAGTATCTTCCCAACTTTTATAATTTTAATGTTCAGATGAAAAATTACAGTAGGAAGTAGAAAAATCATTTTTATATTATTAGTTTAATATGTACTTTGGGGGAGCAATTTTGTAAATGTACAATGAGTTCTGTACCACAGATTGAAAAGTTGTGAAAGTTTTCTCAAGGTTTTGAAGAAAAAATAAATATTTTAATAAAGAAAATTGGAATTATGTATTTATAAGGTACTATGAAACATCTGCAATGTGTTGCATGTCTATATGGGTATTCACAGTTTATCCTGAATTTGTACTCCTAGAAGTTCTAGAGGAGCATAAAAGTCTCACACCATTTTGCAGATGAGAAATACAATCAGCTGTATAAAATCTGCAAAAAATTTGTCAAGGGCAACATTACTTCTATTCTGAACCTAAAATTTCAATCTACTGCTTAAAATCCATCTCAAGCACTGATGTGTCTAGATTAAAATAAATTGAAAACATAAAACCAGCTAAATCCATTTGTCAAAAAAAAAGAAGAAGAAGAAGAAGAAGAAAACCACAAGATTGCAAATCACGTAAAGAAGTATGAAGGAGAACTTACTTAAAGTAGAGATGTCAACAATAGCCTCAGTAGATCAAAAACATTTTAAGAGCTACGAGAGGAAAATTATGCATGCAATTACCAACAACCTTATATACAATTTAGATTACAAGTCTGGCACCTTTCAGATGAATTGATAATTACTGAAGGTTGATCAATATGTATACCTTAAAACTATGTCAACATATCAACTTTCTGCAGCGTGAAAAGCTGAATACCACTGCAATTTCTTCTTTTTTCCTTTTGTTGGTTTTTTCTTTTTTTTCTCCTTTCCTCTCAATTTTCTTCTCACCACATAAAACGTTATTAGCTACAGGTCTACATAGAACACAAGAGCCACCGTAAGCAACCTTAAAGCAATTATTCAGTTTTAAAATAGTCCTTATTTATGAAAACTGTTCTAAAAAATCACTGCATGACCATTTTGTTATTAGATTTACTAACAAATAGCAACAATAAAAACCTTGCCCTAACCAAGGACACCAGCTATTTCTTCATAGAAATTGTATAGTCAGTCAAGGGGAAGTATTTTATTTCTCAAGTTATCTCTGAAACTGACCCACAAAAAGAAGAGTCACACTTAATTACCTACAAAAAGTAATCCTTGGTACCTTATTCAGTTCTAATCCTACAACAGACCTAGACACACAGATCTTTAAGCTTTTATCCTGAATCACTCATAATAAGGATTTTTGTTCTCTCTCAAAAAGTTTTTCAACAGATGTGCAGCCAACTCTTAGGCCTGAGAGTGCAAAATTCTCTGTACTATATACTTGGCTGCAGACACTGCTCAAGGACATACAGAAATTCTAAATACCATTTTATTTATTTTTCAATTAAAAATACAAGACTTGTAATATTTTTTAAATACCCAAAAGAACTTCTTACTTTTTATTTAAATTATACAGTTTCTACACTAACCAGGATACTGCAATACCTTTATCCTGGCCCACACTGATAATAGATGCTGAAACTAAGTCACAAATAGATCAGAGTTGTGATGGGATGTACAAAATCTGTGCTAGCTCCTTTGGAAGCTAACATGTAACATATATTCTAGGAGTTATTTCTTACATCAGGAAATGACAGTCAATGACAACAGATTTAACAAGAAGGAAAAGTAATGCCTTTTAACTGCAACTGTAAAAAAAAAATAAATAAATTACAGGAACATTAGTTATATTCAGAACTATATTCCAGGGAGTCCAATTCTTTTTAGACCTCCTTTTACATGTGAAATAATAAGTTATATACTGCATAATCTGATTCCAGGCCTACCACAGTTTATCACTCACAAACTTGAATTCCTTTGAACGTGTAGAACACACTGAAGACAGTCACTTGGGTATATATGAATGGTAAATGTAGCAACTGGGATCACTCTGTACCTCCTATAATGCAACACTTCACCTAATCTCTCTTAAGAGTGCAAAGGACACTTCTGTATTTTCACTAACAAGAAAGAAGAGTGGTAGTTTGCTGTCATTGTTGTAGTAGTCTTTTGTGCCTATGACTCCCCTCACTACAACTGCTAGCAATAAATCACATTCTGCACTCCCTTAATTGGATTACATACCTAAGAAAGCACAGTTCTCAGTAAGAGCTGGCAAAAATATCAGTATCTATGTAAAGCAGTAAAAGGGAATATAATCATGGACATTAAAATGTTGAACACCATAAGGCAAGTCTAGTTAAAGTCCCTCTGAATTGTCTTGGTCTTTTTCAGGTAATTACTTTGTCCTTGTTGGATTGGCCATGAGAAAGTTACCCTTCCAACAATAAAAACCATTCCAAACTTCCTCATGATTTTTACTAAGTAAAAA
The DNA here is from genome assembly GCF_905368555.1 of Meleagris gallopavo. Taxonomy (NCBI): domain Eukaryota; kingdom Metazoa; phylum Chordata; class Aves; order Galliformes; family Phasianidae; genus Meleagris; species Meleagris gallopavo. Next base: position 9,132,455 of record NC_139416.1, read on the forward strand.
CCTATCCTCAGTATGTGTACACAGATCACACTGCCTTTGTGTTACACATACGGGAAGCTTTAGATTCCAGAAGTCTTCTGTGGACAATGGCAAAAATTCTACTAAGAATTACACCTACTAAATGATCACTTCCAGAAAAAGATGGCAGTGAAATCCAGTTAGCAGCATCTTTCCCCCCAACATTTATAGAACTTTAAACTAGCAATGGAGCAGGCTAACCAGGAAGCAGAGACCTGCTAGTTCTCACAGGCTTTCGCTACCTTTGCTCACAGTAAAACTGAGCCTGAAGAATCAAACTGTAGCTCGTCCCCTAAAAATGTCTCTGCCCACTTGATTCCAGAGCATGTGATTCACTGCCTTAAAATATGAGTTAAGAATATGGTGTGACTTGGTTACATTTTAAATAGGCTTTCTAAAGGCAGAATGCTGGTATTTGAAGAATTCCTTTCAGTAATAATGCATCCTACTAGGTGCATCAGTTGTAAACCCCCTCCTTTTCAATATAGGATCATAAAGTGACTGAAATTTACATAGGCAAAATAAAGATTAAAAGAATTTATATTTATTTTTAAAGAATATTATAAGTCTTCCTCTCATTTTTCTTCCTTCCTCCAGTCCTATTCATGCTGAACTACACTTCAGATTTTTTCCTCTTATGCTTTACATTCACTGGAGGCCATGGAGGTACAAACATGAGGTCCAAGTGATACTTTGACCAAGTCTGTAAAAACATCCATCTGTTGGTGCACTATGGTAGTTAGGGAGTGAGGGCTTTTTTGTGACATTTTTTAATGTAAGATTTAGTATAAACACTTTTGCCATCATCACTGATGAACATAATCTTTCACATATTTTACAGATGAAATAGAAGATGCATCGATTGTAAAAAGAATTTCTATGTCTGTGTTATTTCTATATGAAAAGGTTCCTGTTGACATAGCTATTGTACCAGGGGAAAAAAAAAAAAAAAAAAAAAAAAAAGCTTTCATACAGAGAACACTTCAGATTTTAGCTAAGCTGCAGCTTTCCACATTACCTCATTATTTTCAGCTCACCTCATTGTAGCTTTGGTCTCATATATTAGTAGGGCTCTGAAGAAGTTTGTTGACCCTAGCTTCTACTTTAGAACATCAGCAGTTCTCACATCAAGTGATTTTTTCACATTCTATTGAAATGAGATTCTTCTAAGAACTGATAGATAGATTGTATGGAAATTACATAGCTGTAGTGTTTATGTTTTATAGTACCTAACATTTAGGGTTTAATTTTGCTTTTGTTTACTCAAAATATAAAATCATCTGAATGACTCAAAATTCTCCACTCAAGTCAGTACCACTCTCCTAACGCCACAGGCATGATATCAAAATTTTATGGAAGTACCTAAGGCAAGAAATGAGCCTCTCTCTTTATTTCACACATTACACACAAGATTTCTTGCTTAAGTCTCTTCTTCCTAATACCAGTGAAAAGTCAGTGTGTTAAAGACCGTACAGTGTACTCCACAAAACAGCAACAGGGGAATTTTGGACGTTATAGAGATATATTCTTTTATTCCTGAGAAAAACTGTAAACATGAGTGAAGAAGACAATGAGAAAGACGTATAGACATATTTTTATGTAAAAAGCAATTCCAAATAAGTGACTTATGGACAAATAACTAAGATTCAAGGGAAAGAAGGTAGGTTTGCAAATAATAGGACAGATTCTGTTAAATCACCTCTAAATTGTAATTACATGTTTTACATACACACTTACTTGTATGCATAAAATAGGATTTACATATAGTTTAGAGGTGGCCCTGAATCATGGGGTTTAACTCTAGAGTCAAACCTCTGTCTTTATAACCATAAACATGGAAGAAACAGGGTATTGAAAACAAGGATTTTCAGTCTCATTTCTTGTACAAAGTAAAGTAGGTGTGATTTTAGGAGACAAAATATGTCATATGAGAAAGCCATGTCAAAGACATTTCCACTTAATTCACAAAAAAAAGTATACTTAAGTACAGGGGAAAAAAAAAAATCTCACCATCCAATAATATGTCATGAAAATAGTACAAGGTGCAAAAGAAGGAGAGAGATTCGCTGATTTCAGTATTAGCAGTACTAAAATAATTAAAACACAAGGAGAAACTTAAAAAAAAAAAGTTTAAAATATCATGGCTATTCTCTGAATATACAATATGTATTAGATTTACAACTTTTTAGCAAGTACTAATAATTTAGATTTAATAAACATATTAGTAATAATTCCAAAAAAGAAGATACACATATAAATTAAATTAATATAAATCAGCCCCTAGATGTCATTGTTGCAGCTGAAATATCATTCCTACAGAATTAGGAGACTTCTGTATTAAGAAAAGGCTGCTTAAAGCTAAATAAACTATCTAGGTAATAAGTGCTGCTCAATTTTAATGCCTCAGTGCAAAAGCACAAAAACCTCTGAGGCTATTAAAAAAAAAAAATACAGCAAACAATACAGAAGAATCCATCAGATTCTGGTTCTGGCAGCAGGTAAGCACAATAACCTAAGAGATCATTGCAATCTAAAAGCCATAGCATGAAATTCCATAATATCCCTTCCATGGGATGAAGAATCTTCATAATTCCTATCAATGTTTACCTCAATACTGAAAATATTGACATTTCATGTCATTAACACATCTCCAACTGTATCCAAAATACCTCTACATGTTCTCACTATATATATAAGTTCAATTGGATTTCAAAATCCGACAAAGCTTTTGTTTCCTACAATGTCTTAAAGCAATGAGCTCCAGAGCTTAGTTACATATATATTAGAAATCTAAAAATTCTTTTCCCCATTGCAACCATTCAACTTCACTGATTACCTAATTAGTACAATGGTATGAAAAGCAAAATTAAAGTGCAATTTATTTTCTTTATGCCACTTACTATCTTCCTGTGTCTATCATGTTCTAGTCATTGTCTAAATGATGCAATGCAGTCTTCATTCTTCCCCATACAATTCTTGGTTCTTCTAATAATTCTGAATTCCTATCTGCAATGTCTCAGAGCACAATATAGTCCTATTTCATAAAACAATAACACAGTATCATTTTTTTCCTGTATAGTTTTCTATCTATTCTTCTCTTATTTACCACATTATTATATGTTACACAGCAAGTTTGAAAAGGTGTAGATTTCATAGGAAGGACACCCAAACTGCCAGCCTGATAAATCAAAGTAGCCAATACAAATACACCTGTGTAAATATATGTAAATTCTCCTGCCACTCTCTAACCAAGAAACTCTTAAAACTTTATCCTTCATAAAAGTACTTTATGCACTGTGCTTTACAGTACTGCAAATTTCATTTTTTTTTTATTGTGGACCTACCTCATGATATATAAAGGCTGTCTTCAGGCTGCCAAGACCTAAAACTTCAGTGAAATACAAAAGAAAAACATACTTCTTCACCTGCCACTCACAGTGGTCAGACAGTACTACCTAACGTCCCAGTACATCCAGTGCACAAGCAAAAGCCTTTGTAATCCAAGAATCATGCAAGATCCAGTAATCCATACAAAATTCACTTTCATTGTACATCAAGCCACAAAGAACTTTATTTAATCTTCACTCAGGCAACTCAGAGACCCCATATATATATATACGTTACATTACAATAATGTGAGAATTATAAAGCTTTTGGAATGATTTTGGAACAGCCAGGCACCAAAGTGCAGAAAACTGAAGGGCTAAATTGAATTTTCTATTGACAACTATATTACTCATGGCTGTACAACTCATTAATGAAAATAAGCCTAACAATTAATCTTGATGACTGAAAAGAATGTGCGTCTGAGGCCACGAAATAAACAGACACCTTACAGGCAAGTCACTATATGTTATTTAAAATGTTTATACAAGAAAGCACGTATATTTTGCATGTATTTATTTCAAGTTAACATCTTTGCTGATGTAGCTCTAAATTTGCTTTGTGCTTCTAGACTATGCATTACTCTTTTAAATTAAGCCTATAATGCTTACCATAAAACTCATGCCACTGACATTCTGCACATATTTACAGTAATTACGAAGCAATTTTATACAAACTTTTTACAAAAATATCAACATTCTGAATATATTAAGTTCAATACAACTGTCTCATCTCTGCTACTCAGGGATATCTGCCTCAGCCAAATTTCATTTGGTTTCATTCTTCCTTCAACTTGAAAGCAATGAAAATGAAAAATATGAAGAGTACTTTGTGAATTAAGAAGCTTTTCAAATTAGTATAGAAGTGCAAAACTTAAATCTGTTTTTGTGGTACAGTCATATTTACAAGGAGAATGAAATCTTTAACTGTGTCTAGTTTTAATTACAATACAACAATAACTAATTACACGGAGACTGTTGCTCACTATCAACCCAGAATTTTTAGTCCAGACTGTTTAGTCCTAGCATGTTTCAATTGGATAAAAGAGGGTGAGAGTTCTATATCTGCAAGAGTGATTCAGTTCAGATAACTGGTTAATTAAACTATTAGAAATGGCCATGTATGTGGAAACTAAGTTTTTAAAGAAACAGTATCCACAAATGACAATCACATTTCTACAAAGGGCTTCAATTAATACAGCAGAAACATACCACAATGAGCTGCTATTATTATTACTCTTACTTCTATATTTTGCATTGTGAAAACTATGCAGCTTCAACTTGTTAAAAAAATATGAGTTAATAGCTGTTAATAAGACTGAATTCGTACTCCTGCATTTCCCCCACAGCAATTTCTTTAGGAGACAATATCAAAATATTTAAGCTATTACAAAATAGTGAAACAAAAGCCCTAATCCTAAGAGCAAAGTAGTTAAGTAGTAGACAAGTTAGAATTAATCTTCTGTTCTACCAGCAGTGGTCCACTCTTATCAGCTGGACTACTTCACGTACTCAAAGATGAGCAGACAAATACATCTTCTGAAGTCCTCGTTAGGGCTCCTCTACTGAAAAGTCAGTACCAGCTCTAATCCTTGAGTCCTTCCCTCATAAGCTGTTTTTTTTTGTTTGTTTGTTTGTTTTTTCCCCCCAAAAATCACTTATCTTTAGACTCCGTATTTAGGACTCCACAGCCTAAAGCCCAGCTGGGCCTGCACTCAACACCAATTTCTATGCAGTTCCCTTAGCCCAACTGTCTTAGCGCTGTAAGCTTTTAAGCAGAGCTTGGTGTTTAAACTCCAAATCATTCACTGCATTTATTGCAAAAAAAGACTTAAGCAAGACGTGTCCAAAGAACCATTATTTCAGCATATCACTGGTTGGGCAGAAGGAGACTAGATTCCTTTGCATCTCTGTGAGGAGATCTGCACTACTCCATTGGGGGCTCTGGCTTGGGTTAAAGTCAGAGACTGCAGGACAGGCTTTGAGGTGTTCTAAAGCTTTATAGAATCAAACAGAGCTTCAAGAATTGTCATATGAATCAAAACATAGTAACAAAATAGAGAATTAATACTCATTGAAATCAGGGCAAACTCTTGAACAATGCCCAATTTGCCAATATTACAAATGCATCTCCTACCCCTACAAAACAGGGATCATTAACAAAACTCCAGTCTGTGGAAGGAAGTAAACTTGCAAAGAAATTCCTCCAATTTTACAAGATCCCACCAAAGCTGAACTGCGTCCACATCAACACACATCAAGTCCCTTTCTGGAAACAAATGTTAGATTTCACTTGTCATCACTTAGCCCTGAGCCACTGCTGAAAGTCATTATTCATATGAAATATTTCAGAATCACAGCACGCAACATCTCTGGTGCACAGCTTCCCAGGCTGATCCTGACATGCAGGATATGTTTTTAACCCCATATTCCTGCTGACTTAAACTGAAACACCCCCTCATCCATTCCATTAGGTCACGTGTGATATCACTTGCATTTATTCATCATTTTAGACACAAAAAAAAGTCTGTAGATTTTTATGTAGTGGCTTTTGCGGCGATCAGCCACGTTGTACTACCATAAATAACGAGATATCGCCATCGGGCCGATGGCGGACACCCGGCCTAGACTCCGGGACCCGGCGCCACCCGGTGAGGACCCGTCCCCATGGTAACGGCAGAGAGGCGGTGGCACGGCGGCAGTACCCCCCCACCCCCCCTCGATCACCTGATCCACGCCCGCCGGTCACGTGATACGGTCTCCATCGTCGCCATCTTGAAGCGGTGTCCAAGGGGGTGAGGAATTTTTTTTTCCCCGTTACAAATAAAAATTAACCCTAAGCCGCCCCTCGGTGCCGCAGCCGCGAGCGGCCCGGCGGAGGCCGGCGGGTGGGCAGATAGGGCGCGAAAAGCGGTCGCGCCAGGCAGGCCCCGGGGCGGTGCTCGGAGCGGAGCACCATGTGCGGAGCGCGGGAGGCGGCAGCTCCCGGCGAGACTCCCCTGCCGGCTCCGCGCAGTCCGGCCGCCTCTCGCCCGCTGCGGGGCCGCTGCCTTAGGGCCGCGTTGTCGGCACCTGCGCGCTATAAGGCGGGGAGCGCGCGGGGATTGGCGGCAGCGCCGGGGGCAGCCACGGGGCAGAGGGCAGCGTGGGGCGGGAAGGGGCATCCTGCAAAGGGACGGGGGAAATCCGCAGCCGGCCGGCCCCGAGCCGCAGCTCCCGCGCTGCCCCAGGGAGGCCGGCCCGGCGTGGTGCCGTAGGCAGCGCAGCTCCGCTCGCAGCAGTTTTCCTGCCCCGTGGGTGCAGCCTCGGCGAGAGGCGGCCGGGCCCACAGGTGGGGCGATGCGTGCTGGGATCAGCCATCCGTGCTGTCCCTCTGTGTAACAAAGCAGCGGTCCGCGTTACGCATACCCTAAACGAAGAAGTACTTAACTTCATTAATATCCATATATACCATAATTACACAGCTGATAATATACAAGCTGCTACAAACATCCGAAGTTCAAACATCTGGAGGCATTCGTTGTTTTCTGGTGTTAGCAGTATTATGTGGCAACATGTGACTTCTGCGGTCTTTCAGCAGTCTTGCCTCTTAATTTCTATTCTGTTTTCAGGTGAAACAAGTAGGGCCAATATTTGCTTGTTCAGAATTATTACTTCGAGGGAATGTTCCAAACACGAACAGTGTGAGTCTGCAGGGTGAGTCTGAGTTTCCCAACAGTTACTGAACTTTTCAATCATAAGGAACTGAAGTCCAAACAGTAAGTTGAGTGGCAAATAAAAATAACTTCTGAGTTAGTTCTGCACAGAATTTTTCTGTAGTCCGATATCACGGATGCTTTTGAACAAAATGATAGTGGCCTTAAGGCTGACAAATTTATAAGACACATGCTCTGGAAATGTAAGCAGCACTCTGCTTATTTACAGTTTGTTGGTACAATTTTAGTAATTTTATTACTAATGTTATTTAGTAATTTTAGTAATTTTACTTATCTTATTAAATTTCAGTAGAAACATCCAAAGGTCTTGATCCTGCATATATTATCTGTGTGTAAAGTCAGCACCCAACAGCTCTTCCAAAGCCCCATGGATAATAAATTTGAGTTGTTCTGAATTAGTTTCTTGGAAGATTTATCTTCACTTTAAATAAATTCTTAAATGCAGATTCTATTTAAGTACAGAAATACGGTAGCAACCTGCTTTTTATTGGTAGAAGTACTTAACTCCTATTGTGGAATAATTACAGGTTGTTACATGCAGTTAATTTCTTGATGGATTCAAAGGATCTGTGTGTTCAGACAAAAATATTAAGGGAAGCGGTATATCATGCTCACTGTCCAAAAGATGAGGAACAAAAGTATCACATAACTGTAGCCCGTATCTTTTCTAATAGTGTTTTTTACATAAAAATCTGATCATAATGAGAAAGGCATGTCTCAAGGTAACTCCACTAGCTGGAATAATTAAATACAAGAAAATGCTTTTTTGTTGTATTAGATTAAAATAGAAATTGCATGTTCTTGTGTTGAGTAGTAAGGTTAGATTTATTTTAAAATCAAAATACTTGTGCTGCTTTCCTGTACAATAAAGGAATTTATTGCAGTTTTTATTTAAGTTCCTTTGAATGTGAATTCTTTGTCTTCATGCTATACAGTAACAGGAAGATGCTTCATTCATACCCACAGTGTTGCCTCGGCAAATAAGTCCGCAAATCTTCTGTTTGCACTGGGCAATCTCATGAAGCCTTCCAGCATTATGACCAAAGTTTCCCCAACATTGTTGCATCTCCTGTAATGTGAAAATACAAATGCATTATTTACATTAGTAAAAACAGCTTTCTGACACACACAGTGCTCCTTTGGTAACAGATCCCTGCTGCAGCTGCCTCTGGCATGTCTCTGGGGCAGAATCTTTACGCTGCATGTGGGCAAAGGAAGGCTTTTATTCCCATTTATGTGCCAGAGTAAACAACATTCTCTAGAAATCACTTATCAGTTTTAAATTCCAGCTAAATAGTAGACCAAGAAGTAGAAAAGAGAGGATTTAATAGGTCTTTAGGCCAGCTGTAGAAATTCTGATTTGGTCTGTGTAACTTTCTCGTAAAAATAGAAAAAAAATCATCATGAAAGAACGGGGGATAAAGTTTCAAGGATAGCTGGTAAAAGAAACAACTGGCATTCTTTATGCTCTTATATTTTATACACAGTCTATAAAGTATAAATTGTGTATTAAATAACTATTTATATGGATAGCAGAAGTTGTATCAATTATTTTCAGACATTTTTTCAGAAGTAAATTCCACTGGAAGACTTTCTGTCCAGCAGAGCCATCCCTACCCCGCAGTTTTGACCACATCACAAAGTATCTTGTCATGTAAATTTTTACATATTGGCTTCTAACTTAACCTCCACCACTACCACATTAACTGCCTATGGTTTATAGTTAGATATGTTTGAAGGAAGTGTAAGTGGAAATAGGTACTGCCTTTAGCTTTCCATCAAAACAGAAAAATAAAATCCTAACTTTAGTACAAACTGATTTTCCCTACAATTAAGGAATTGTAGGAAAAGCCACAATTGCTTTTCTAGAAAATAACATTTATAATAAGTATAATTTGAAGTTGAATGGCCTTTAATATAGTCAAGGTAAAATGACTAATATAATACCAGAATTAACCATAATAGAAATACCAGAATTACTCATTTACCTATTTAGGAGACATAAGTGTATCAGATGAGAATGTTAGGAATACATTTCCATATCATATCATATAGCTTAAAAATACAAATCTACCACTTCCTCTTGATTAGTCTATTTAAATGTCCAGTGTAAGAAAAATATAATAACTCTAACAATGCTAATGAGTTTATGCTGGAAAAATATTTATCTTGCTGTTACACAACTTGAAGAAACACAGAGGCTGTTTTGGAAATACTCTGTGCAACTGTTTTGAATAGCATCTATATTATCTACTTCATGTCCTCAAAATATTTGGCTATTTTTATCACCTTTCTGGAAGTTTTTATAAAGTTAGTGAGTTTTATCTTCTACATTTAGTAAAGAAATTTTAATTGTACTGTACTGTACTGTATTTTTATTTTTATGTATAATTTTTAATATTTAATATTTTCCTCCCAGGTATTATGGAAGAAGGAAGTAGTATTGCAGTATTGATGCCAAATATTGGAGAACAGGAGGCTGTACTGATTTCTGAAACAGTCATTGGCCCAACATTGCAAAACAGTGAAGATCAGAGAAAATGTAAAACTGATCCATTAATCCACGTTATCCAGAAGCTAAGCAAAATAGTCGAAAGTGAGAAATCACAAAGATGCCTTTTAATAGGGAAAAAACGTTCCCATCCCGACGCTTCTGCGCAGTCCTTTGATACAGATAATCTTTGTGAAATCCCAGCTAAAGCAATTGAGCTATCTGTTATTGCTACTAAAAAGACTGAAGAGTTACAAGCTGACTATTTTGTGACTGAATGTCTTCCACAAAGCAAAAAGAAGGTGACGTGCTACCAGTGCAGTCTATGTAAATTTCTATCACCTTCTCTCTTAACACTACAAGAACATATAAAACAACATGGGCAGAAAAACGAAGTGATACTGATGTGCTCAGAATGTCATTTTACTTCTAAAAACCAAGAAGAACTTGAATCTCACTTCCAAAATCACCATGAGAATGAAGGTAAACGTAGCATCCAGAAAAACGTGCAGCAGTGTGTAAATGCATCAAGTTCGTTTTTGCAAGGGACAGTGGAAGGAAATGCCAAATCAGGGGCTGGAAATACAGATTGTAAAGATACCACTCAATCTAGTCACATATCTGAAATGGGTAGGAGGAAATGGTATACTTATGAGCAGTACGGCATGTACCGATGTTTAATTTGTCGGTACACCTGTGGTCAGCAACGAATGTTGAAAACACACGCTTGGAAACATGCGGGTGAAGTTAATTGCTCCTATCCTATCTTTGAGGAAGAAAATGAAACTGCCAACTTGTCAGAGACAGCTGTAACTCATACACCTCATAACATGGATACAGTTGTTCTTTCTTTGGAAAACAATGAACTAGATATCCATAGTGAACCTACTCTTCAGCTTCAGATTTGCAATTCTGAGCCACTGTCATGCAAATCACCAATAGGAACAAATGTAAAAGAGGATGAGATGATAAATCAGTCTGTAGTGCATTCTCCTACTACAGAGGAGACTGTTTCAGATACAGAACAGGATAATTTGATAACTGATAGCCTACTTTCATCAGCACAGAAAATCATTAATTGTAGCCCAAATAAAGAGGGTCACGTTAATGTAATAGTCGAGCGTTTGCCAGGTGCTGAAGAAAGTGTCTTACAAAAGTCTTTCTTGATGAACACTGACATTGAAACAGAAAAAAAATTAATCTCTGAGGAATCCCATGTTACCTCTGAAGAGCTCAATGGAGTTTATCATTCAGGTGAAATCCAAGAAGTAATAATAGGATGGAATAATACTGAGAAAAAAGACAATGAATTAAGCTCTATAAAAAATGTAACAACTGATGAAAATGCACCTCCTGTACGAAGAAGGACAAATTCAGAGTCCTTACGACTACACTCACTAGCTGCAGAAGCTCTTGTTACGATGCCTATCAGAGCTGCAGAGCTAACAAAGTCTAGCTTGAGGACTTTGACTGGGGAAGACTCTGTGGATGCAGATACAGGGCAGGGAGAGGCTGATGGCCCAGGCATGGCTCGTTCTAGAGTGGTATCCTCGCTTAAGAATCCATCAGAGGAGTTTACTGGCTTAAACCAAAGTGAATGTGCAATAGTTGAGATACAGAAAGAAAGGCCAGAGTTATCAGAAGCACCAATTAAAATGGGCATCAGTATGTCTCTACTCACTGTCATTGAAAAACTGAAGGAAAGGACAGATCAAAATGCTTCTGATGATGATATTTTGAAAGAATTACAAGACAACGCACAATGCCAAAATGCAAACGATGCAAATATTACAGGAAGTAACCTAGTAGAATATATACCTAATGTAGACCGACCCTACCGCTGTCGCCTCTGCCACTACAGCAGTGGTAATAAGGGCTACATAAAACAACATTTGAGAGTCCATCGTCAGAGGCAGCCCTATCAGTGTCCTATCTGTGAACACATTGCTGACAATAGTAAGGATTTAGAGAGCCACATGATCAACCACTGCAAAACAAGAATGTATCAGTGCAAGCAATGTGAAGAATCTTTTCATTATAAGGTAAAGTTATTTCCTGAGTTTGTCTATAATAGCTAAATAACCTGTTTTCCTGCTTTTTTATAACTGTTGATCCTGCTTTATATCTACATTCATTCTGACATCCCGGCTTCATTTTCATTACAACTGGAGATTATTGCCAGCAGTACTTTCCAGATACACCATTCAGCTATAATTACTTTGCCTTACCCACTGAAAAAAACTATCTTCTTCATGTAAGTTATTTTCATGAGAACCATCTAATGGACATCTTAATATCCTGTTGTTCTGCTAACCTGTACCAGCTAAAGAAGTGGAAGCTTCAGAGAACTTAATAGCTGAAACTTTAAAAGAATGCTCAAACATTCAGGCTAGTTGGAAGTGTGAGCAAAAGTAACAGTAACTGGTGATAATGAGAGAAACTGTGAAACAAATTATTTTCTTTCTTCCTCTGTTGTTGTTTGGAGCTTGATGTTCTGTAGAACTGAGATCTGAAATATAACATGCCAGAGCAGAATACTGTATTATGTCAGTATGAAGCATTAGTGCTGGTACGTGTGTTCCTTTACAGTCAGTTCAGTAATTAGGAACATAGAATAAATAGCAACAGAATATAATCTTAAAACTGAAACTACTGTAGGCAATGGTAGTGCAAATTTTCCCCTATTTCCTGTTGTCTAGTCCTAATTTCAAAAAAAAAAACGTAGAGATTGGGTAGAAAAAGGCTGCCCCTCCTTCTCCCCAGGCAAGTAGAAACTACAGTAACATATTCTTAAGTCAATAGGCAATAAGAAAATTGAGCCTATTTTCACAAAAGCCATCCTCTAGCCTCTTAATCTCATATTGCTTTTGGAGTATAATAATTCTGGAGGAATAACTGTTTGCCACTTCTATATGAGAATGGAGGAAGAAGGACAAAAGGGAAAAGAAAAAGCTTGAAAGAAAAAAAGTCAACACATTGTCGTATATCTGCGCATGAAATGAATATTGATATTTTTCTAGTGAACAGATTTTATAAAAAATAACACAAATCACACAGTCATCTCAGTTACTTTCACCAATCCTTTATGTTATTAATTGATTGATGTATTTTGCTTTTATTTCTAGTAAAACTAACCGAGGGACAATCTGCGTATACATTAATGTGCATATTATAACAGTTGTCATTAAAACTTGAGTAACAATGTGTAAATCACTGCAGTGTCTGAAGTAACCAGTGAATGTTTGTAGTGTATATTTAAACATGGGAAATTCTTTTTTCAGAGCCAACTGCGAAATCATGAGAGAGAGCAACATGGTCTTCCAGATATCTTTTCAACATCCACGTCTAACAAACTAATAGTTTCCAGTGAAGTAGATGAAAGAGAAGGTACTGCTTATATTGTCACTTAAAATTATAAAAAGTTGTCTGTAAAATTGCTTGTTTGCTGTTCTTGTAGGCTTACTGTTTTTAAGATCTCCTTTGGGCCAAAATGTTTTCATGTCTATTCCTAACCTAAATGCATGTAAATTTGCAAACTTACTGTAAATTATCCATTTTGAGATCTCTTACAGACATTTGTTAGTAGGCAGAACATTTTTTGCATGTGTGATTAGATCCCATATTCTTTTTGCAAAAACGATTAAAATACTTAACAGATAACTGATATGGAATATTACTCTATTTTAAGAAAAAAAAACTTTTTTTTCCTTTCTTCAACAGCTACAATATTTGTCAAATAGCCTGAAGTATACAGAGGCAGCCTTTTTTTAAACTCACTATGATAACATAGTTTGATATCAGCATATATATACAGCACTGTCCACTCTGTGATTAGAAATTTCTCTTTAAATTATGAAATATCCAAAGTTTATTTTAGCTCTAGAGAAGCAAATGTAAGGCATTTGAAAAATTATCTGTAGTTGTTACCAGGGTAACAATAGGGCATTTTCTGAATGTTTTGTTAACTGTGTAATTTAATCATGTTTTTCTTCTGAAGAAAATCCAAACACACGTGATGTGTAAAGATAGTGAGATGGGGGAAAACAGCCAATATTTGAAGTTTAGGGAAGATGTAGTTTTAAAATCATTGAGTATCCTGTGATCTTAAAATCATTTGAGTATCTAGGAGGACCAATGTTTAATATTATATTTTCAGCGCATCCTCTCCTCTGGTGAGTTGAAGTTCCTGAAAATAATTACAACACTTCTTTAGGCAACACACTAATTTTTAGTGCTTGGCAATTTTAGAGCACTGTGGGAAAACACCAGTAATTATATCACCTCTCAACAACTGTGAGCCAAAACATTCCACATTTTGTGTACATAGCTCTTTTCTGTCCTACCTATGGTCTCTATTTAGATAGCAAAATGCATATTGTAATAGTACATAGAGTGCAGTCGGAAACTCTGGATTCTATTCTCACCTTGCTGACATTAGCACAGACACTTGAGAAAAAAGGTACTAGCCAGCATGAGTCAAGTTGGATGGCTTGAACAACTAGTCATTTGTCCAAAGCAATATGGTACACATCAGAATAAAGTGAGATCCGTAACTCTTGACTTGCATTCTGTTAGCTCACGCTGCGTGTTTTTTCTGGCTTCCACTGTACAAGTTAGAAAATAAAGACGGCTAGTTGCTTTTGAAGATAGTACATTTTATAAAGGTGTTGTTAAATTTTATATCCTTTGTAACTTAACTTCCATGAAAGAGGACCGACCCTCTGTTCATGAAAACGTCCTGCTTTTAATTACTTTAGGGATTTTTAAAATACATATTTTTGCTCATTACTGTCTTATAAAAGTGCTACATCCAAGCACTTTAATTGATTGTTTACCCCACTTGAAATTTAGTAATGTAATTTGAATGAAAACAGTTCTCCTTTTAAAGTTGTATTAACTCATACTTTGGAATGTCTAAATTATTTGAGAACCAATTTATAATCAAATTGCAACACCACTGCAGTACAGCAATCTCTTGTCAAACAGATGTCATCCCTATAAAGCAACACAAAACAAAGAAGTTTATGGCATAGCAGCTGTTTATGTGAAAGATGCCTGAGCTGGAACAGTTTCATTTCTTGTTTATGAAATAGTTAGTCCTAAAAATCTCTTTATTCATCATGGTTGTACAATAAATTAAAAGGGAGCATGGTGACACTGGATATGATTGGATTGTAAATGTCTAATAATGAAGGAATAGGGTAATAAGCAGAATTACAGGAACACCTGTTACTGTAGCAACAGTAGAGACCTGTGGTTTCCATGTTCACTTTCAAGAGACCTGATGTCCTCAACCCAGAAAGCAAGAAAGCCCTTACAACCTCAAGAAATGAGCCATCAGAGGAGGCAGGGGACAGCACTGCTGCTTCGTTTCAGCTAGAGATTATATGGTGTATTATAATTTATGGGCATTTTGTTGGAGGGATAAAATTAAAGTACTGATTGGTATAAATAATTGCTCCTAAGTATGTGCTACTGCGTGGTTAGCCCCTTATAACTATGCACTAGATAATATGTTTGCATAACACTTTAAAAATCTCATTAGATACTGTTTGCTTTAAGCTTACTGCCCAATAAAATACCAAATTCATAACAGAAAATACATTTAGAAGCTGTTTTTCTAAAGTTTCAGCATTAAAGATGGAAAATCCATGCAAGTAAGCATGCAGTAGCCCAACCTTCATAAAACTCCCTCTCTACAGTAGATCTGCAGTCCAGTGTGTTCCTCAGAGCTCTGCATAAATGTACATTAATGAAAGAATAACTGCAGTCTCCAAGGGTAAAATTAAGAATGTTTTGATAATTTGCATTACATATTTTTTAAGCAGCAATAAATTTTTAAAAGCTGTATGAGAGTATAGTAGAAAAAATATATTTTGCTTTAAGAACATTAATGTTGAATTGCAAAGAGTGCACACTAAGTATTACTTCCATAGTATTTTATTTAAATGCCAGGTGAGTGAGCAATTTGACATGTTAAATTCAAAGTAAAAAGTAAAAAGTATTTTTATTTATCTTTATACATGCAGGATTATTAAATTTTGTTTCAAACTATTCGTGCATTCTGATTGCTATTTTCTTTTATATGACATACTATGAAATAATTCAGAATAACTCTCTGTCTGTATTCCCTACATAATGATTTCGGATGTTGAACCCAAAATGCTAATTTTTTTAGTAGCTCTTCACAATACAAAGTGATGGTTTGTGCTGGAGATGTTTTTCATAGGAGCATGAAGAGTTATGGAAGTTCTTGCAAGATACGAGCTTTACTTTGTCTCCCGTACTTTACACAATGAACCGTATATTTATTTTGGTCCTGGGGTGTACTTTAAAGTACCCGTCAGAGAAACTCTCCAGGGATTTGTATCAATTCCTTCAAAGCTTCTGTACATAACTGAGATTAATGACTTAACTGTTCACTCAGCTAATAGGAATTTGTATGAAGATGAAGTGAACTTGAACAACTTACTTGCAACTGGAAAAGCAGAATTCTAGAACTTAGGTTACTGTACAGGTTAGATGCTGAAAGGAAGCCGTTAGATGTTAATTTGATACTTCTTTTGACAGTAGTGCTGATTTAAACAGCTCCAATCTGTTGTTCCTTTGTATTTCTGCTATTATCTCATTTGAGGAGTGTGTGAAGGCTGCACGATTGGCTGGAGTGGGAAGAAGACCCATATAAAAGTACCATCCCTCCTCCTAAACGTTAATATTTCAGCCTAGATAAGTTACATTATTCAGTGAGGGGGCAGGAATAGGACTGGTAAAGTCTACAAAGTCATGTCCCAGAAATATTCAAACTGTGCACTTGCGGGCACACATTTTCCTGTCTTAAATTAGTCATTAGCCTTTTTCTCTGAAACCATTAATTTTTCAAGAGTCTCTTTCGTTATGGAAGAAAAAATGATTTTTATTGCAATTGCTTTTCAGTAATTTGGAGAAGTTCCAAATTTTTTTTTAATACATCTGGTCAATATCTTTTTTTTTAAGTCATCTCAGATCCTTCTAAAAATGGAGGATAAAAAGAGTCTGAGTGCTTCATGAGACCTTTTGCTTGTCTTTCCATACTTGCCAGTTAGAAACTTATCTTTTATCAGTGCCCATCTTTTTTTCTTCATTTGATTCATTCTCTCACATTTTTTCAACTTTTGCTGTAACCCAGGATTTTGAGCCCACTGGAGGAAGAAAAGAAGTGTTCATAGAAGGAAGAATGTGTCTTCCTTAAACGTTAAGAATTCTAGTAAATGGTAGGGCAAATGCAGAACAGCATGGTAAACAAAATACACCTGTATTTTCTCTATGTCCATTGCCAGTTTGCTCCAGTAAAGTATTACCTTTAAAGTTAATTCATGTTTCATAATTTTCAGCTGTGCTGAAATTATCATCTGAGAACTTCATACAATGCTGGTGGCAAATGTTTAAAATTTTGTATTTTTTTTAATGTAGGAAGTAAGTCTTCAGTTCAGAAACTGTATAGATGTGATGTGTGTGACTACACCAGCACAACGTATGTTGGCGTACGAAATCACAGACGAATTCATAACTCTGATAAGCCATACAGGTAAGAGTCTCAGTTATTGCTAAATAATACTAGGCTCATAGACTGCTTATTTTAACTGAATAGATTACTGTATTGCCCATAGAATTTCAAAGATACTGTTGAAGAATGTCAGTGCAGTAATTTTACTGCAGTTTTGAAGGAGCCACACTTACCGTTTGACTCAAACTAGGTAATTGAGATTTGCTGTAATCTCCAGGATGTTATGTGAACAGCTTGTTTTCAGTTTGAAGCATCCAGATATGCAAAGGGAAGGGAATACCTTGTAATATTGAACTTTGGCCTCTAGTAATAATATATATTTAGGAAAGTCCTTTAACGCTTTATTTTGGATTTACCGTCTTGCAAAATGTTCTCCATTGCCATTAAGGCAAACAGATACACACTTCTTTTTGAAGGAGGTAGGAGTTAAGGTGTGTTCATAATGTATTGGCTTATTCCGTTTGGAAGAGTTCTGCCTATTGTCCTGTTCTCAGCCCCCTTTTTTACAGGTTTCAAACAGTTCTAATGCATTTAGGATCAGATAAAGCTTTTCTATAAAGGATGTTACATGGATATATGTAGAAACTTTGATATCCAAAACTGGCTGTAATACTGTATAGTTCAGCTCCTCAGCAGAAAAAATAAAGCATAGTGCATAAATTCCTGCAATTTAAATCTGCTTATTTGCTGCGGATCTCTGTCCCTCTCTAGTGGCTAGAAAATAGATATGAGTTAATACAATGCTTATCTTTTTAGCACAAATTCGGAAACATCTTAACACCTGAAAATGCTGAGCTCAGTGAGGGCCTTTCTTTTTTGGCTAAATTATAAAACAGAGGACATTTTATTTTGATTTGTGCATTATAATAATATCCAATATCACTGGCAAAAATTTGCAAGATGTTTGCTCAGATAACAAGTGTGGAATACAAACAGATTTGTGTTTTTCTCAGAATCTTCCCTATTGCATTATTTGTTACTTGGTGGGGTTGGAACAACTGATCTGTAGTGTCTTACTAACCTCTGAGTTAGAGCTAGCTAGCCTATTTGATCAAGGAACCACAGAAATTTTTCTATTGGTGATATAGACTGCTGTATACTACATTTAAGCCTACTGATCCAGCTTGCTTTTCTTATTATTTTTGCACAAGCCCTTTAGATACATTTGCAGACCTGGTGGGATACTGAAGCCATAGCCTAAAAACTGTAAAGATCCAGTAGTCGTGGTATTTCTCATTTTAAAACATGTATTCCTTAAGCCTTTGATAGTGCCAGATAGCAACCTAACTACATTGCAGCTATTTTTATGCCCACACAAATACTTTATTACTTATTTAACAAAAAATGCTGGAAATTAAACTGTTGATATAGCTTCTAATGATACATTTTAGAGATTTGATACCTCCTGGATTTTAATACTGCAAAATTAAATCCTTTCAATAATAAAATGAGAATTTCAAGCTAAATGTCCTGCAGTCTCAATCTTTTTCACCCTGTAAACCAAATTTAGTAATGACTGGACATTTTACCATTTGAAAATAGAAACAACTGAAATCCTGATAAATATGCAAAATTTTAGCTAATCCCGATGACTTCCATTAGATCTATTTTAATGTTTTATATAGGAAGCTAATGTAGCAATATATTGATATTTATGCATAGCTTAGTACTTTGTGAAGGACTCTGGGATCCAAATCCAGGAGTCCTGATCCAGATCTGAACTGTTTTATGTATTATTTTTGTGAAAAGATCCCATGACAACAGTCAAAAAATAAAATCTGAGCGTGATGAGACACACTTTGTCTTAGGACACTTTATTCTAAATGTGTTGATCTAGTCCATGGCTTTTACTTCAGTTATAATGCTCTGAAACTTAGAGGTTTTATTACTTAATAGGAGTTTGACTTTTATAATGTCATGAGAAATGTCTATTATTTCACAAAGTAGAACACGTGTTCTTAAGAGACAATCCTTACTCCTGAGTGCACTGTCTCCCTATAGTTGTTATGGTCATATTCTGCTTTTGCATAACACAGCCAAGCAACTTACATCATGGCTGCTTCAAGAGCATCCATTACAGATCATAATGCTTGTCAGCTTCAGAAAAGGCCCACAAGGTGGATGTGAGGACAGAACATGATCTGTATGCATAGTGATTCTAGCTCTAAGCCGGAGACTTTTGGGGATTGCAAAAGGTTCTTATGGTCCAAAAATTAAAAGTTAAATGTCATCACTTAGACTTCTGTAAATGTTGTTAGCCTTTAATTGCACTCTTTCCAGATACCTTTGCTTTCTCATAGATTTTATTGCTGGAATAATGCTAGCAGTTAATTGTCAGATTGTTGTTGTCTCTTTAGATGTCGAGTATGTGACTTCGCCACCACAAATATGAATAGCTTGAAATGCCATATGAGGCGTCACCCCCAGGAGCATCAGGCAGTGCAGCTAATGGAACAGTACAAGTATGTAACAGTTTGGATTTAGCAAAAAGCTGTGATAGTAGTCATTTTGTATTCAAGATATAAGGCAGAGTTCAGATTATATTCTTTTCCCTTCTACATGTGTTCCTTGTTCCAGTGACTTTTTTTTGTTTGTTTGTTTTGTTTGTTTTTTTTGAAAGAAGGAAGGAAAGAGATTTGATGGGGGACATCCCTCTTTCTTTCCAAAATGGCGTAGTTGCATATAAACGGCTTATTGCAAGAGGTTTCTTGACTGCATTACCTACCAAAGCATGCTCAGAATTGTTTGGGAGAACGCATGTGCCAAAATCACTCCTAACAATTATAAATTGTTACATTCCAGTGCCCGTGAATGTTTTCTGGCTTTGTTTAATATCCTGCTCTAGGCACAACCCTGGTAAGAGTCCAGATTTGAATCACACTGCCCTAAATAAAAGTAATACGAGTTGTTATTACATTACCCATAATATCATTTCATTTAATATACGTCATATTCTAGATAATGATCATGAAGTTTAGAGCATCAGACTAAAAGTTGTTGAGTTTCTGCCTTTGATGATGTATGCTAAAGCAGTCAGCAGCATTTAGCTCATGCTCTCAGCAAAGTAAATCTGGTAGTAAATATGCTGTTTAAATTAATGCACTTTAAAAAAAAAGACTAATTAAAAGGGGTTAAAAACACTGAACTGTTGCTTCATTCACCATGTATCAACCTATGAAGCCCAGTTGTACAAGTTGTGCAGAAAAAATTACATAACATCACGTAATAAAACACCAGCAGAATACATATGCATATAGAATTGATTCAACGTTATTTTTTTGAAGTTTGTGTTTTGCAAAATCTCATTTTGGCCCAATGTTATCCATAAGTGAACAAGGTCTGCCTTTTATCTTACTTTTAATGGTGGTGTTGTTTTGAAAAAGCGTTATCAGAAATACTAAGATTTTAGATCTGAAGGTGAAGTTGTCTGTTTTTGAAAGCATCTGTTTTATTAACAAGGCTTCAAATTAGAAGGAAAAGGGAAAAATAGTATGTGTGTTCTAAATCAAGTAATAGAGACAAGTTGGGCTAGAAGGACGTGCCTGGTGTTCCTCAGCAGGACAGAATTATCTTCCTACATAAAAGTGGCAATGGAGTGATGCCATCTAGTATCAGCCCTCTCCTTCACACTGAAAGAACCAGTTTATCATCTCAGAAACACTTGCAAAAAATGCTTCCTCTGTTGTATGTTCATGTGTGGAAAAAGTCCTGTGGGATTTGTTAGGTTTTTTGTGTAAGTGTGCAATATATATCGCTACACAAACATTATTTACTTTTCAAGGTCTTTCAGCTGTTCTGCACAGGAGGAAGAAACATTTTTTGTTCTGTCTTGACTCCTGTTATGTATTTATCTGATTGCCATTAATAGTCTGAATTTGCAGCTGCTTTTAGAAAGAGAGATTGGATTATTGAGAAAAAGAAAGATGTACAGAATTTTTACCCACATTAAGCATTCGTAGTTCTGTTTAATTTACTGAAGTGTATGCTGAAATCTTGTTCCTAATCTAAGTAATTGGAATTGTATACATAAAGTCCTTGCATCCAAAAAGTGTAAATTAAATTTAAGAGAAGCAAAAAAATACAACTAAAATTTGCAAAGTATTTCTCAAACTGTCGTTCCTCAAAAGATAAATACAGTTGAATAACTATGATTTTTTAGGATGTTATTTTTTCTGAATTTTATGTATACAATTCAAATTGAGTTGAAGAACAAGACAGCATACCTTATAGGACATTGTTTTATAGGGAGATAGAAAATTTGTGGTACCTCAACCTGATAGACCTCTTTATGGACAGAACTGTCATGTGTATGAGTTTCAGTCTGGAAATAGATTGCAGAACCTGACTGGATGCTGCCCAGGGAACCTGCTCTAGCTTATCCTGCTTGAACAGCTGGATGGAGCTGGATATTCCCAAGGGGTGCCTTCTAACTTCTGCAATTCTGTGATCCTCAAATAAACTAATACATGCTGCACCAAGAAAGGTTTTATCAATTCTATTTAAATTAGCAGTGCTAATTATTACAATTTCTGCTTGATTCAGAACAGTGAGCTTTCTCTGCCATTATCTGCCTGCCAGCTGCCATACAGACATACTCCATGTTTCTGCAATCATTAGAACTATTTCATTTTTGCAGTACTTAAACAGATTTAACAGGCCAAATAGGTAAGATTTCAGTTAAATTGTTTAAGAAGTCTAAAAAGCCAATCTTAAATTCTCAGACTCTATAAATTACATTGTAGAATGAAATTTTGCAAACTTATTTCGCCTAGTTATGAGGATTGACGTGCATCTTGCTGCTTCCTAACCCTTTTGGGAGGAAAAAAAATGAATTACTATTATAGTAAAGGTTAACTTTTAAATGCATCTCTTCTCCACTTCTTTTCCTTAGGTGTTCTCTCTGTGGATATGTATGTAGCCATCCTCCTTCCCTGAAGTCCCACATGTGGAAACATGCAAGTGACCAAAATTATAACTACGAACAAGTCAACAAGGCTATTAATGATGCAATTTCACAAAGCAGCAGGTATGTCAAGTCTGCTTTCAAATCTATTATCTAGACCTCTTAAATGATCCAATTCTGATCCAAAGTAAAATTCCCATCAAAAAACAACCACTGTACATTTTGATAGTTGTTTTGGTTTTTATTATTTTCTCAGGTTTCAAGGACAGCTTCCTGACAAAACCTTATTAGAAGGCACAGAAGAAAGTACAGTATCTATTCTAGGAAGTTCAGACAACCTGGTGTCTTTTACAGAGTCTATTAACCAGACTAATAATGAAATTTCAGGTTCTGATGAAAATGAAAAGCCTAATTTGATGAATACCTCATGCAGTTTAGAAAAGAACTCCACTCTACCCCATCTTGGCACAGAATACTGTGTTCTTCTCTTCTGCTGCTGCATTTGTGGTTTTGAGTCTACCAACAAAGAAAATCTGCTGGGTCACATGAAAGAACATGAGGGTGAAATAATAAATATTATCCTAAATAAGGACCACAGCACAAATCAGAACACAATCTAGGTAAAGTAGTAAGTTGAAGAGGGGGTTTCCTAGAGTAAATATTTACTTTCTTTGCTAATTTTGCCTGAGAAACTAAAAAGAAGAATTGCAAACAAAACTTGATGATTTCCCATCCTAAGTCCTTGTTTCACTAAGAATATAAAATTTTAACCAGGGATTGATGAATCATTTTAGAGATAAATACTGGGAGCAGGGAAGAGAACAACCCACATTAACCTGTTATTTCTCTACATGGTGCCAAGAATGCAGGATTGTTGCTTTTTTTTCCTTTCGTTGACAGGTACTAGTCAGTAATAATGCATTAGTACAGTGTGTTAAAACCCAAAGATATGAAAGCTTTATATCATCTGAAAAGCTTTGGTGTTTTCCATATATTTAGGCAAATAACTTTTTACTCTCTTTTTTGAAACTGGCAACACACCAGATAGAAATTCACAATATGATCTCATCTAACTCAGCCTGGATTCCGGAAGGTAGAGAGGGGAGGTGGGTGAGGACATGTGTGTGCTTGCACATACGCCTAGGCATTTCTTTTTCCCAATCTATTTTTAAAGCTTTACAAACTCCAAGCTGTGTTTCAAAAAAGAGTGGTATCCTATCTGTTGATTTAGAGCACCAGGAGCTGAGTAGCCTAGAAGCATTTTGCTAGTAACTATTTCTCCAATTGGATCCTAATAGAATATATCTTTTTAATTGATTGTGTGTAAGAGATTCTTTATAATAATGACCTGCTGTATCTTAAGGGCTTTATTAACACATTCAGCAGAACTATTTAAAAAAAAAAAAAAAAAACAATTTAAAAACAAACAAAAGGCAACACCAAGCATCTCATATGTCACTTGTAACTTGCAGTGATTACTTTGCAGTACATATGAGGACTGTTTTCTAAAGAGATCAAGGTGTTAACAATAATTGCTACAAGGAGATTTTCAAACCTACGTAGATCCCAAGGATGTAGATGAGCATGAGCTGGGATTTTGAGTAATGCCTACATGCTTTGGAGTTCTTTCAAAATCCCACTGGCTGTCTAAATTTCTCATTTGTGTGGCAGAGTTGTCACTGTAGAAATAGTTCATAGAAAGATAATCTTCCTACAGAAAGTTATATTTCAAAAAATGAACAATATTTTAAGCAAAATAATCAAGAACAGTCAGTTGTAGAACAAATTCTGCTAGTTTATAAATATGAATTTATACAGAGAATTGAGGATTACTTTGTTTTCTACAGAACACATGGAAGTCTCTCCCTTTTTTTTTCCCCCCCTGCTAACAGCAGTCTGCAGTAGATGTTCATCTACATGTCAGTTGGGATCAGGCTAATTACCAGGCAACTTTTTGAGGTTGTGTATGAAGTTGGCTACCTAAATTGTTTGGGATATACATTTCAATTGAATGAAATAGTAGCACTTCTGAATAAGCCCTTTCATAACATGATTTAAACTTTCTAGTGTGGCTATTTATTTCTGCTTTTAAAGAATGGCATTAGCAGATAAGCATGCCTAGTTCCTGACATGGGAATGCAGTTACCTGATTTTTTTTATTAGCTTATTACTTAAAAATGACTTGCTCTTAGAAAAATAGCATTTTATTTCCCATTTATGCATTTCTGCTAGCAGAAAATAAGCTACAACAGTGAATCCAAGAAGGTACAGTTTGTACATACGTATGTAGCATACAGTCTGCTGTGCACTGCTGACTGAAAGTGGCAAAGAGGAGAAGAAAAAAACAAGTCTGGTTACAACTTTACGATATAGCATGAAATCTAAATGCAAGGGCAAAAGGTATGAAGATTCCAGCTACGTTTTGTGGTTTTTGTTTCTAAGTGATTTCCTTAACTTGTTTTTTGGATTAAATATATATTACTTTGTTTATAAATTAGATATCAGAAAGTATATATTTTACTTTAAAATTGGTCATGATAAAACATCAAAGCATTTTTATAAGGTATTTGAAATACTTTAAATACAAATGTGAAGCAAGTACTATTTTATGTTAAAAGTTATATTTCAGATTTCTACAAAAGGATTTTACATTTGAAAAACATGATTTATTCACATCACATCAAAATGAATTAGAGATAGTTAAACTCTACCAGTCAATATGCACAGAAACCATAGTTTGCCACATTCTTATTTTTGCATAAATGGATAGTTGTATAAGGTTGCTCTGCTAGTGAGAGAGAAAAGGTGAAAAATTTGTATTCACAAACTAAGAAGAGAAGCAAGTCGCTTCAAAGTTAACAGTCTGGGTCTATGTTCAGGCCAGGCTTGCAGCAGTAAGTATAATGCTCCAAGACTCCTTGTAATGGAATTAGGAACCAAAACATATCTATTTACAATTGCTCTTTGCAATCTTGTTGCTTTTTTTCTGCTAAACCATGGGTTACTGCACAATAGTATCAAGCTAGTTGCCTCTAAAAGCCGCTATCAATCTACCAATTGCCAACAAGTTATTCTTTCCTGGAAACACAGAAGCATTTCTAACTGTCTCTGTGCTGCTTGCTGTTAGTTACCCACTCTCAGTTCCCATGGCCTTTATCAGAAGTTCTGCATGTGAAGTAATTATAGGCTTAGTTTCTGAAAGCAAAGTATTTCTCAGGTTATCTGCTTTAGAAAGCATATGGTTGGCTTGGCTGCATGTTATATAAGGGTTTTTCAAGCACATTTCAAAGTCACTAACACTGCAGTCTTCCCCTTTTTTTAAGCTTTTAAAATATTTTTTGGATCTTCTGTCACAGCGCTATCAGCTGATCAGCTTTTCTCTTCCTGTTTGTTTTAATTAGAACTGTGACTTATAGCTTTGATTTTAAATGCCTGTACTTCTACTAATGAGAAAACTTCATTCATACTAGGCTATAATGATAAATAGGCTCATATTTCACCTTTCAGATTTATGCTTGGCCTGGAGAAATGGGATTCAGTCAGAATTATTGTATTTTCCTCTTTCAGAAGCACTTATTTAATCATTTTTTAAAATGTACAGTTGGTGCTCAAAGTAACATTTGTTAAGATATATTTAATAGAAATTTACATTTGCATTTGATATTCATGGACATGGGTACATGTATTTTTTTAAGAAAAGATATTGTAACACTATGGCACTGCTTTTATAGCCAAAGTATAAAAAAAAAATTACGAAACTGACATGTAAAGACTGCAGTTAATGCTGATACTGTATCTTATTCAATAGGATGACTTCTGTTTTATGAAATTATCCAGCACATTAAGCTGCATGCCTTAAGCTCTCTCTAGGATTGTGTTCCTGATAGATGACTGTTTGGAACTATGAAGCAAAGTCTGTAGTACTACTTTAACTACCTTCTGAAATACTGTACAATGTTAGAATAATTTATTTTGCTTTACAGGAGTTTGTCACGTATTGACTTTAATATTGTATTTTGGTAATAAACTTTTTTTGTTAAACACTTTAGTCATTTTTATTAGACCTGCATGAAATACTGCTATATTGAAAAGTGATCACTGAACCAATGTTTAGAGAGATGGGAATGGGTTTAATCAAAAAGTATTTGAAATACTTTTATTACCATTTCACACTATTGAGTCAAGATAGTAGAGTTAATATGTTGAAAGAGTTAATAATACTGATGATAGAGTTAATACTGTTAACAAGTTTTGTAAAAGTAACAGTGGTGATGAAACATGAGACTACTGAAACAAGTCACAATGTGGGGGAGCCTGCATGCAGTTATGGAGCGACACTGAAGGACAGAACTGTACCTTCAAATTTCATAATGCAGCTAGTGGGAGTCTTATCCCAACTTTAAATGGAGTGAAAGCTTTATACTGTGTTTTTTTTTCAGGTAAGTGATAGACTTGTGCTTATCCATCACATAAGCTAAGTTTTGCAACTTAATTTTAATTACACAGTGTATTTCTTGGCCTTGCAGATTTTCCTCCCATCTCCAAAAAAACAAACAAATCAAACCAAGTCTGCTGCTGCTGGCCAAGGAGACAAAGTCTCACTGGAGTCCGCACTACTGGTGTTGTCATGGCTTACACTGACATAAACAGGACATTTTACTTCTTTTTTCGCTACTCTTATGGCCCTGCACCAGTTACAATTAAAAAAAA
This sequence comes from Meleagris gallopavo, assembly GCF_905368555.1. NCBI lineage: Eukaryota > Metazoa > Chordata > Aves > Galliformes > Phasianidae > Meleagris > Meleagris gallopavo. The sequence continues at coordinate 9,159,219 of NC_139416.1, forward strand.
AAACAAACAAAAACAACAAACAAACTGCAAACCAGTTTAGATGCTACACTACAGAATGCTTTTTCGTGTTTTCTTTAATGTAAAACCTGGAGGAAAAAAGTCATGGAACCCAGGCACCACCTATTCACCATATTCCCTTCAGCTTAGCAAAACAGCACAGCCTCAGCAGAATATATTTTACCCCCACAAATATCCTGGTCTTGTGATTTTGCTGGTACCCTTCTCTGCTGTGCATACATACTCCCACACCTTCCCTCTACTTGTGCCAGCCCAGGGCAGCTGCTCACAGAGATGGATCAGGGCACATAGCTTGCTTGGACAGAGAATCTAGTGACTGCAGTACTGCTGGGAATTGGGAAGAAAATGAGTTAGAAGCCCTGCCATTCCACTGGGAAGGGAATCACAACAACGCAGCAATGTCCCATAGCTTTGGAAGGTAACTTATAGTGAGAATTAACTGCTTAAAAGGTAATGCAATATGCTGCTCTTTACAAAAATACACATAACCATTTGTTTGATTCATATACAATATGTTAATTTTAGCAAACACCTGACTTGCATGACAAGGCTGTAGTTCTGATGCTGTTAGTAATACAGTAAGCCTAATGCCTGTAATTCTTCAGTTTCAGTGTATGTCTAATCAGTTTTAAACTGACTCATAGTAGAAGTTTTTGACTAATTGGGGATCTTAATCAGAATAATTAAGAGAAAACAGATATTTCACTTCTTTTAAAAACTAATTACAAAACATAGGAAGTGTGCAAAGTGTGATCCATAAAATCTTCCTGACTTTGCATGTTCTAAGATGTTGGTCCAACAGCTCTGAATCACCAGGGTGCTTACAGTTTGCTTTTCCCTGAATTTCTGCCTGTTTCAAACACTGGTGGAACCAGTGGATTGTGGAACCAAAAAGCAAGTATTGCTGGACTGCAACATGGTGATGGAAAAGCACCTGAACGTTGTGCTGAAGAAGTAAATTCTACTTCAGCCCATATCACAATGTTTGCGTGGATTTGGGGAAAATCTGCTTTGTGTGATTGGATGCGGGAGTCAGCATTTGGATAAGATTTTAGGGGGAACTTTCTGCTATGACAAAAAGCTTTAAAGGCACTGCAATAAAGAAGCACGGGTTGCACTTATTGTGTCGGAACACTTATTTTGGGGGTGGGTTTGTAACTGGGCGCTGCCGCGCTGCTTGCACAGAACCCCGTCGCGTTCGTTCCTCGGAGCCCGAAAGCATTCGGGGAGGCGCGGCCCGCCCCGCAGCGCGGCGCTCCCCGCAGCCCCTCCGCTCCGCCCGGCAGGGGCGAGCAGCGGCCCCGCGTCCGCCCCCACCCCCGCCCCTTCCCCTCCTCGCGGCGGGGCCCGGCACATCCGCGCTGCCAGCGCCGCCGCCGCCACAAGCCGCCGCCCCGCAGCCTGGGAACGCCGGCAGGTACCGGGGGGCTGTGGGGAACGGGACGAGGCGGGGTGGCGGCGCAGGCCGCGGCGAGCGGAAAGGCGGTGCCGCGCGTCGCTGCCCGCCGGGCCCGGCCCGGCCTCCGGAGCGGCGCGGAAGGGAGCGGCGGCCCGGGCCCGGCCTCCCGCCTCTCCTCCCGCCCCCGCCCGGCCCCTGGGGCCGCTCCGCTCCCGGTGCGGCTCTGGCGCGGGCCCTCGGCCCCCTCACCTGCCCGCCCGCCGCCTCCCCGCGCCGCAGGGCCTGACCCGGCCCGGCCTCACCTCGTCTCGGAGGCGGGACCGCGGCTTCCCCTGTCTGTGCCTGGCGAAAGCGATTCCTCCGGCACGAGGCGGGAGTGGAAGCTGGCTGAGCCAGCTTAAGAAAGCGTGGTTGCGATGACCACCTTGCCCCAATTACAATGTTATTGTGCTTTCTACAAACCAGCTGCTTAAAAACGCCGTAGATAAATGCTCACCCTCCAGGTGTTTTTGGCTTGGGGAAAGGAAAAAGAAGTGAAGATGATTCAATGCCAAAAAGCCGTGCAGTTGAGGCTTGTTTCTCAGATCATAAGCGCTGTCTCTCGTACTAACCGTAACAGCGGTGTTTACACCCAGGAACGTTAACATTCGAGCATGCAAGACAGGAAATCACCGGTTCCCAAATACAGAATGGCAGCTTGAAGCAGTTTCACTGGTGGACCACTCACAGAACAGAGAGCTGTCAATGGGCAAAAGAATGACTAGCTGCCTTTTTTTTTTTTTTTTTTTTTAATGTTTTCGTATTTTATGAGGCTTTGATAGTACAAAACATCAAAGATGTCTGTTGTCTTTTTTAGCACATGTTCTTTGGCAACGTTTTTGCATCCCACAGCCCACTTTTTTGGGATTTCTTGAAAGCCGAGACTTAAACAAATGGCTCTCTATTTTAGGTATCCACGAAAATACCCTGAAAGAACTTTTTTTTTTTTTTTTTTTTTTCCTGTGAAAGTCTCACTCTTCATGATTTTCAAAGCAATGATGTGCATTTTGAGTCAGGAACCCAAAAGTGAGGGCAGCCAAAACTGTGAACCATTCTGAAAACCTTGTCAAGAGTATGCAAGATTGTGAACTGGAATCTTTGCAGATTTAGGTTAATTTCATTTAATGAATGAATGTAATTCATTTAAAGATAAATGTAATTTCATTTAATATCTGAGTTGTTAAAAAGAGACAACATGGAATTATTATATTTTGGTAAGATACACTTCAACTCAGTTACAGTTTTGTAACTTAAAGTCTCTTATGGCATAAGATACAGTTCTGTTTTCAGACATTTCATACAGTAGTAGCTGAATGTTTGGGTAGGAAGATGCATTCTGTTTATGTGTCCACCTAGGAGTCAGACTGAAGAATAATAAAGTGACTGTCATCATGACAACCATAAGACAGAGAAAGGGTGGAAAAGTCCCAGAAGCAGATGAAGATCAGCCTTCAGAGGAGAAGAATGTGAAGTCTGAGGAGAAAATTCTGTCTGGTGGGTAAAGGAACTGGCTTGTAATGTTATGGCTTTTTAGTAGCATTTAGCTTCAGGTTTCTGTCCTAGACACATAGGTTAGAACTACGTACATATCAAATAAATTTTTATACTTGAACATCTGTTATCAAAATGAATTGGATGAGACTAAGGGTATGCAGACTACTGCACAACACTCTCACCTCCATTTTAAAACCTAATTTAAATTTAATTTCAAATAAAAACTGTTCTGTCTGTTTAGTAACAGTGACACGCTATCAGATGTCATATAGCAATCATAGGTTTTTGAAGATGTAAAAGTCATCAGTAACAAAAGAATTTGAAGACCTGACAAACTGTACTTAAGTATAAGCAATGAAATGCACATGAAATATTAATTTAACTGCAAACTCTCACCTGTAGTACAGAGCAGACAATCTAGATGACTTTAAAAGAGAGACCTTAAGTGTTTTCATTTGAGAATCTGTTTAAATAATGACGTACTAACTGTGTTCTTTGGATTTATAGCTTCAGAGTTATCAGAGTTTTGGTTTTTGGTTTTGTTTGGGTTTTATTAATTTAAGGAACTTTTTGATCTAAATTCTTCATGTTCCTGTAGGTGTATTTTCGGTAGATGAAAGTTACCTCAGTTGCTTACACACATGTACATTTAGGCTACAATGTTATTGTCCAGCCCTCAGCTCCATTGAATTGTGTATTTGTTACTGTTTATGTTGATGTAGCACAGTATGAAATAGCCGCTTAAGGGACAGAATTCCAGATCACTAAAATCCATATTATGTCTTATATCAACATTAAAAAAAATCATGAATGTCAGTATACAATGCTTACAGTGCAATACTAATACAGTACTTGAGCTGCCTGGAGACGCAACTTTTTCTTCCCGTTGTTCTGTCTGTAATCTCATTCTGATGTGAAAAGGGGATTATCTGCATTTCAAAGCTTAACCCTATCATCAAAGGCTGCTTTTGGCCACTGTTTGGTCTCCTTGTGAGTGCTTACTGAGACTTCTGAGCCTTCAAAGTTTTTTTTTTGTTTTTTTTTTTTTAATTAAAAAAAAAATACACCCCTTCCCCCCCTCCCCAAAAAAAAAACAAAAAACAACTGGCAGCTATACTAAGAAGTTTGAAGATCTCAATGTCTTTGTGATCTAACAGTCATCTTGTATAGCCTTAATTAGAAATGCTGCCCTGGAGGATATTTCAATTTAGATTTACAAATTAGGTATATTATTTCTCTATTTGTATAGAGTTGTTGTGTTATTAATTCTATGTATTTCCAGTTAAGGCACACCTTATTTTGCTTTGCATGTATTCTTAGTTCCTGCATGAAATAGTAAAGACACATCTCCATAAAGAGCTCTAAAAATCCAATGTCATGCTGCCTAAGAAATGTAAATTATACTAGCACAGACAGCATATAGATGAGTTTCCAAAGTTCACCGAAGTTGAATTACGACTTCACAATTACACAGTCAAATCTTTCTCTTCCAAGATCATACAGGTGGAAAGCTGTGGAATATACTCTCACTAACTGTTGGTGGAATTGTTGCCATCTTTCTTGGACTTCTTACTTCTGTTTATGTTGCTACACTGCATGAAAATGACCTGTGGTTTTCCAATATTAAGGTAACATTTATTTTCATAGAGCATTAATAAGAGTATTAGTTGAAATTTCATTTACTTATCTTGCAATTGTTCAGAAGCATGGAATATTTCAATGTGGTTTGTTTTTGTTTTTTAATTTGGTATGTAAAATCAGGAGCTGTACCTCCCTCCTCACAGCTTTTTATATCCTCAGTCATTTCTGTTAATACCATTCAACTGTTTTTCTTCTAAATACATTGCTAGACAACTGTGCTGTTACTTTCCTACCTCAGGAATAGCAATGGTTCTTTCAGCGACTGGTCATTATCTAGAAGAGAGTTTAACAGTCTACTATATGTTGTTTTATAATCATCTCATGCATCCAAAGCAATCCAAAACTACCAGCACCACAAAGAGATAAAACAATATGCAAAATCTTGGCACATAATTCTTTTATTGTAATTATGCTGTGGTCTTGTAATGCAATTTAAGCAGCCCCTTACTAATCAATACTAATTTTATGGAAGAATATCCTAAATGTGCAAAACTCAGAACATATTTCAAACATTTCCCAATGTCAAACCAACATTTACAATGTAGGGGAAACCAGCTCTGACTGGTTTTCTCCCTAGAATCATTTTATGCGAAAATAATACAGCTGTACACACATCTAAATTTAACCAGTGAAAAGAATTAGGTGAGTCATTTTCCTTTGAAGATGCCTAAAATAAGTAGACTTTTTTAGGTCTACATGTATAATGGAACAACTATATTTAACTGGAATACTTGTATTGCAATATGTGTATTTTTTTATCTTAGGCACTTTTCCTGTCCAAGACACACACACAGCAAAAATAAAAATAGTTGGCACTTACTGAAACAACTGCTGCTGTATCGTACATGTAATACTGTGCTGTATGCACTGACATCTTTCTTTGAATATAGAATCACAGAATTCTTTGAGTTGGAATGGACCTTTAAAGGTCATGTAGTCCAACTCCCCTGCAATGAACAGATACCTACAGCTAGATCACTGGATATATATATATTGAAGGTGCACCTCAAGTAAAGTCTCTTGGAAACACGTTCTACTATGAAAATAACAGAATAGGGAGGAATTTTATCATCTTTTCTGTCAGCTATCATTGTTTGTTCAAATGAAAACTCTGAAGAAGCCTTAAACAAGAATGAGCCAAGGCCACATAGCAAATGAGCACTGTAACACAAACCATTTCAGGGTTTTCATTTGTTCTTCATCCCTTCTGAGTAAGCATTTAGTCTTCTGATACTCAATTTTCTTTTAAAAACGTGGCTACTTACAAGAGCCCAGGAATAAAAGTAACAAATCTTAAGTCTTTCAGACATGTGGGATAAGAAGACTGGGATTCCTTCTCTGAGTGCTTATATTGTTTCTCTTTACATTCTGAGAATAAAAGAAAGATGAGAAAAAGTGGAGAAACTGGTAGCCAGCTAATTAGAACTTCACAAACTAAATGTGAGCCATAAGCAGGAAAAAATGGCAGTCCAGAACTTCTGTAGTATCTTTCCAAAGGAGTACACATTGAGTGGCTGTTGGGTACATTTACTCTGAGCTGAAAGTGGAACCATGCCATCCTAACAGATGGATGTGAGGTTAACTGGCCAAGAGACCATGTATGTGGATTAAATATGTTTGCTGAGGGCATGATTTGCAACCAGAAACACTGATAGCAGCTGTCTGCATTGGGTTGTACTGTTGAGGAAGTTTTCAAATCTTTCTGATCCTAAATTGAACAGCTAAAAAATATTTTCAGTAACACAAACTGTGCTTTAGCTTTGTGAAAAAAAAAAAAAATAAATTAGAGCTTTTCTTGTACTCTTTATTTGTAAAAAAAAAATCAACTAAAACTTTGACTGCTTGCTCAGTGTTCTGAATGACTTGGCTAAGGAGCTTGAGGAAACCTGAGTTCTAGAGTTCTGCACTGCCCTTGAGAGGAAGAGTCCTTTATATTTTGTTTTGAAGCTTAATATTATTATAATACAATTGCATAAATTAAAATTATATGCAACTCCATATGTATCCTGGAGAATTTTTTTTCTTCTATAGTGGTAACTTCTTTTTTGAGCACTTAAACATGCTCTTACAATGCTTACCCATAAGTCTATATGTTTTTTATTGACATGGAGTACTAGGAAAAGTATAAATTGCTGTAAAACTGGAAAAGTCTTGTGAGTGAATAAAACAGATGTTATCTTAGCATGAAACAGATGTAATACTCACTAGTGTTTGTCTCATAAAGTACAGCATTTGGTTGAATGCAGCTGGTGCCAGGATTACAAATTAATCATGTTTGAATGCATTTTTGCTAATTAGATCCCCCTCTGTGACTACACTCTCCCCCCTAATAAATTCCAAATGTTAACGTTCTTTTTTTTTTTTTTTTTTAAGACTTAGAATCAGCTGCTTCTTTGGTATTAGAAAACTTTTCAGTAGTGATGAATTTGAAAGTAGAGCGCATTCAAAATGCAGCACTCTCATTTTGCTAAGTATGTTGCTTTTACTATTTAGTGCCAATGTTGGTTTCTTCTGCTGATATTATCAAAATTTGTATGCTGCAGAGCAGCTGGAAAGTTTAAGTGTAAACTTGTTTTGAATCAGATGCATTTTTATCTGTTGAATTTTCTCAGACCAGAACTAATACTGATTTATTTTGTGAAGTTAACTTCAATAAAACACATATTTTGAGATAAGATTCTGTACTGGGCAGTAGTGGCAGTAAGGGATTTTCTGTCTAGTTTTATTTTAGCTCTGAAATAGTGTGGATTCTGTGCCAGCAGAAGAGATGGGACCATGTAGGGAGGTAAAGGTCTTAGGATTCTACGCAAGGTTGTTTTAACCAGAGTGGCATTCATAAAAATACCAGAAAACAGTATCATTCTATTATTTCAGTAATGTTCTTTTGTAAGGAAACCTGAATTAATGAGATTATCTTCAGAAATCTCAACCAAAGCTCTTAATGTATGTCTTGTTTACACCACATACGGGAATCTCATTGGATTTTCAAATCTGGATATCAACCACTTCTAATTGACTGTTTATCAGAGATAATTCCAGGAATGCTTTTTGATAAACTACTAAAATGATAACTGCTAGTAAAATAATTTTCTAAAAAATGCCTATTATTTCTCATCAAATTAGCTGTTCATGCAGTCTTATCTTGGTTAAACGTGGTCACCAAAGCGTCTGAATTTGTTAAATTTCATCAAATCTTCACAACTGATAAATTAATAAAAGGAAACAAAAAAGAGATCTTGTTCTGACTAGTTTTATCTAGGAGAGCTTTTGTGCCTCACTTGACCCCACGTGCTGCAATATCAGCCAAGAAAAAGTCAGAGTTTGAGGTGCACCTAACTCGGATGATTTGAACATTTTAGATTAAAAAATAACTCCACCAATGTCTAAAAACAACTAAATAGTCAGTTCTCCTTTTATCCAAAATTTAAGTATAATAATATGAGAGTAACAAACAGCTGGCTTCCAACAAGAAACAGCATTTAGCAAGTGGGCAGCAGCATACCCAGCCAGCTGAGATCCCAGAGTTGGGATTATGTTGTAGTCCCAAATTTAACATACTGACTTAATCAAGCTTTATGGTGGCAAAGCCATGGAACACTACAGGATATCCACATCTGGAAAAAAACATTGCATTGCATGGAGTACACATATGCAGTTTTAAACACTAGCTGTTGGCCAATGCACCTATCTAAACATTGAATATTACAAAAATTATGAAGTATCTAAAATGTTTCAGATTTGCATGTCGGTAACACAGAGTCGTATACATTACTATGTTAACAGAGGCATCAGCATCTCCAGCATTTGCCTCTCACCCAACTGTGCATTTATTTTACCTTTATTTAAACTAAGTTTAATAGAATGAACTCAAACACTCAAACTACCGTGTGGGCCAGTTTCCCCATATAGATAGAATGAGAGTTTCTAGTTTTTATTCATACTGAAATCTGAAATAAATTTTCTATTCTAAAATTAGCACTTCAGTAATGGATTGGATGAGTATCCAATCACATTCATTGAATCAGGATTGTAGAAGGCTACTTCTGTAGATTACTTTAATGTCATTGGTAGCAAAGTTCACTAATTACCATACCAATCAGATTGACTTAATGGAAGAAAAAAATGGGCTCCTTCATGTTACTGTGAGCAGCAAATAGAAATGGAATTTATTATTGAACTTTCACCTACAGGAAGTTGAAAGAGAAATTTCATTCCGAACAGAATGTGGACTTTATTATTCCTACTACAAACAGATGATTCAGGCTGCTTCCATCCAGCAAGGTATTGTAAACTGTGAAGTAAGTTTTACTTCATGTTGCCAGCAGACTGTTCTTAACGTATTTTCAAATATGATTGAGGACAAGGAATGCCTTAGGTTTGAAAGATGGTGTAATGACTGTACTGGAAACAGATTTGTTCTGTTTATTCACCAGGGAGCCACTAAGATATGGACATGATCTATTTCACAGTGGTCCATTGGCTTCTATGCCACACCTCCACCTTGAGAGAGAACTTTCATATCTGTTCAGGTTTCAGCCTTGCTGCTTTATTCAGTACATTATCTCATTATTATTTGTGTCTTGTTATTTAATTTACATGATGAGTTATTTGTGGGAAGGGGTAGTTTAACATTGTACACCAATACATAGTAAGTGACACAATGAGCAGCTTTTAAAAGCAAACCAAATGCAATAGTGGGTTTACTGTGACTGCCACATTTTCTAGATTTTTAACTTGCTCCCTCACAACTTTGCTTATTCTACATTTTTTGTCAATATAAACATCGCATGCGTTTAAAATAGTGACAAGAATGGTTCAGTACAAACCAGTACAAATCACATATTCTGTATTAGGAATCTAAGTGTAGAAATTAATGTTTTATATGTTACTAAGTACATCGTACTTGAATTAGCACTCTGATTCATATTCTAGAAGACCTCAGATGGTCATTGTGATTTAGAGACAGTATGATCTGAATCCTTGGCTCAACATCTGCAGGTTTTGGTGAAAGATCCTAAAATACCTTTGAAAAAATTATTCACTGTTCAAATGAGGATGGAGGGGGAAAAATGACAATCTCCTATTTCAATTTCTCTTTATCATTAAGGTTTACATGGTTTAGTATATGACAATAAAACTGAATCTGTGAGGACAATTAACATACTTGAAAGAATGAATGTTTACCAGGAGGTGTTTCTCAGCATTCTGTATAGGATTCTTCCAATTCAGGTAGGCATTTATTTATGGCTTTAGACTGTAAGTGCATTATGAAGATTGTCCAGTGAATCATAGCTCTCCTTTTCAGTTTTGTTTTGTTTTGTTTTTTCCAATTAGAAACATTTCTAATGCCTTTTTAATTTATTAAAACAGAATCTAATTCATATTAAGTATAATCCCCTCCCCAAGTGTTTTATGACAACATCAGTGTTCTTGTGTTTTACAGCAATACCTAGAGCCTGTTTATTTTTATATCTACACTTTGTTTGGACTTCAGGCAGTCTATGTCATTGCTCTGTATGTAACAAGCTGGCTTCTTAGTGGAACATGGCTTTCAGGGTTGTTGGCAGCTTGCTGGTATATTACCAACAGGTAGGTGAGAGTCAACATTCAGTTTTTCTAAAATTTTACCTCATGTCAGCGATAGGGCACTAAACCTTCAGATGCATGATCAATTAGAGGAAAATTGAAACTAGACAGCTTCTCTCCAGATTAGCCAGAAAATGAAAAAAATAATAGAAAATAATGAAAATAGAAAAATGAGCTGAAAATGCAGACTAGAATTTTAAAGTTTCAAGAAATTGGAATATAAAATTTTGGTTTGAGTTGATCTCAGAGAGTAGACTACATCTTTCAGATGTGTCTGAATCTGCAGATGACGTACCTTGTCTCTGCCAGCCTGAGGTGCACTAGGTGCTAAAAGACATCTGTTTATACATTCTTCAGGTCTCACCTTACTATTCCACAGCCAGCCTTCAGGGATTCTTCCAACAGTCTAAGATCATCACACTAAGTTCAGCTTCTCTGTTCCCTTATTCCTGTAGGCATTTCCAGCACTTAGGAAAAAAAAAAATTGTCAGTTAACTACCCTAGTTCTTCACCACCATTTCTCCATTCAGAGACAAACAGGAGAGACTGGCTTTAAGCAGGCACTGAACTACTAGAATGAAACTAAAGCTAGTGACATGGGCTGTTTTCTGTAGCAAGCAAGAAAATAAAAGTACAGTGTCACTTCTGTCAGAAATGTTTGGTATGTTCATCAGCAGTTCTAAAGAAGTTTATCTGCAAACATATCCATTCCAGAACAAATATGTATATGTATTGTTAAAATTAGTGTTATTTCTCCTAAGGCGAAAGTAATTTAAAAACATGTGCAATGTGTTCACATGTTTATTTTATAATGTCATCTTTTTCACTTAGAAAAGCTTTGGATTTGTCTTTTTTCTAATAATTCATAAACATCGTCTGTTACCACTTATGCAGATAGAGTAAGTACATGGAATTGATTTCAGATAAACACTGACCAGATGAAGTACATCTGAGTAGTGCATTTTACATCTGAGACGAAACAAGTCTCAGGTGTGTTGCCTGTTTTGTGTTTAGCAAACATTTTATCTACACAAGAGAATTTTTATTGAGTTATTATAAACTTTGAGTTTTTATAACGATTGACCACTGGGAAGTTTTTCCTAACTTCTGTAACATAGATTTTATCTTAGAGTATTGCAAAAATTACCTAAAGTTTCCGACTCGTTTAGCAGTATTAAGATCCAATGCACTGGGCTCACACTGAAGAATCTGATGGCTTAACATTCTGATGTTTGCTTTTACAGAAACCAAAAGGCAAAGTAGAATTACTTGTGACTTAAACTCCACATGCTGCACTTTGAGATTGCTCTGTTTATTTCTAAGTTAACCAGGCAGTGTTTTATAAGTAAGATTTAATACATCCTACAAATTTTTTAACAATAAGTGAAGTTTAAGTACAACACTTGAGTCAGAGAAACAATCTGTAGATCTGCAGAATCTTCATAATTTTTTCAGAGCCAGGAATGTTTAAGGAACGAGATTAACGAGCCTACATATCTAAAACACCACAAAGCACTCCGATCATTTCAACTTTTCTGTCACCAATGTTGGTGCTCTGTTTGCCTTAAATTTATGAAACTGTTTTTTACAGAATAGATACTACAAGAGTAGAATTCACCATTCCCTTGAGAGAAAATTGGGCCCTGCCATTCTTTGCAGTTCAGATAGCAGCCATCACATACCTATTCAGAAGTCATTTGCAGCCGGCTCAAGAAGTGAGTATTTCTTATAAGTACAACACAGTAAAACTATATCAGAAATACTCCTGTAAAAGTTGGGGAAAATTACTCTAAAAGCATTTCTAGCACTGGAGTTAATACAAAATATATATACAAATTATGCTTTTTACATATACTATGTATGTGTACATAGCATAAATACAAGTACTTGAAGCTCCAAAAATACTCAAGCAAATAGTTACTGCATCTGGAGAGCATGTATTCACATTTTAAAAGTGGATTTAAAACCAAATTAAATAATCTCATAAAGAAATTAAATGTTAAATAAATCTTCTTTCCACCCTCCTAGAGATTGACGCTTCTGGCTGTATTTGTAGCAACCTTCCTCTTTAGCTTGACTTGGCAATTTAATCAGTTTATGATGCTGATACAAGCATTGGCATTATTCATACTGGACTGCTTTGACATACTTCCCACAGCAAAGGTAAGATCATGTTTGGAAATAAGCAAACTTTTCTCTTTTCTATGATAAAGCTAACAGTTCTGGAAATATTACAGTAACTGGTGTAAGGCCTTTATGCCCGTCTGCTTCTGAATAATCATAGCACATGTATTTTAAGTGAAAAAGTGAATAATCAAAATATACATCATCTCTGCTTGTTTTTTCCCAGCTGATTTTCACTTCATGTAGTTAACTTATGTTGCTAAACTTTCATCTAATTTTGTTAAGACATTGCTACAGTTTGACAGTACTAAGGGGACTGCTTTTAAACACCATCCTAACATTTATTTAATACCACAACTTGAGCACGTCCTATGGAAATGGCCAGAAAAAAAAAAATCTTTGAGCTGAAGTCATAAGAGTTTATGAATTTTACTTGAACTTCTCTACATCCTTGCTTGAAAGCTAGGTAGAGGCACTGCACCACAGAAGGAAAGAGAAAGGTAGACAGGACTGCTCAGGAGAAACAGTTATCTATCATAAGCTATCATCCAGCACAAAATAATATTGAAATTCACCACAAACTGAATGAGCCAAAAGTAAAGCAAAGATCACTAGGAAGATCTTAGGAAACAAGTACGCTATAGAAGATGAAACCACTGTCTTTGAATTCAATGCCAGTGTACAATTCTGCTGAGATTTTAGCCTTTGCAATTAGTACGCAATTTGAAAAAGTTCTCACTTAAATTTAACAAAAGTTATGATAGAATGAAGAGTAATTCAGATTAATTTCATTCAAAATTTGATGCTGATTTGAATATTAGTGATTGTTTTAACCAAATGTTAGTATGGTGACTACATATCACAATAATGTGCTTTACTTAAGAGTTACTGAACTATTTTCATTACATTTGTACATGTAAGCGGAAATTAACAATTAATGTGACTAATTAGCTACCTTAAATGTTGGCATACCTTAAATTGCCTTAAATTAACAGCTTAATCCTGATCTTTAATGGATTTACTACACCACTATTATTCCATATTAATTTTCCAAAAGTACTGCTTAACACTGCCATTTTATAATCAACTTGATGACCACAGTAATACAAGACTGAACTTTACTTTTTGTAAAGTAAAATTTATGTTTTTGGTATCAATGTATCAGAAAATCAGCTGTTTTTTTAGTGTTTGCATCAAAGTAAATGGACATAATGGTTTGAAAAGACATAAAAGGAAGTTACACAGGGATTAGATAATAATTAATGCTGTTCTGCATTAAGCTGTAAATCTTTAGTCATAAAAACACGTTAGAGGCTACAGATATACATTTGTGACTGAAGAAAATAGATTACATCTCCCAAATCCTAACTAATTAATATTTTCTTCACTCTGCAAGTATTTAACTTGTCCAATTTATTATAGCATCAGGTTTCCCAGGAAAAGTATAAATATTAACTACTATTTCTATAAGTAGAGAAAAAAATATAGTAATGGCTGTGTGATGATTTTATGCAAGAAAATTGTTTTGTAAAAAGAATTGATGTTGAAATAAACTATAAAACACAGTAAAAGAAAAGCAGTAAAATTTTGAGGCATGAAAATCTCATTTTTACAGGTTACGTGGCTCTATATCATCCAAATTTCTGGATTACTGCTAGTCTGTGCCCTACAGTTCTTTAACTCAATGATTCTTGGATCATTACTTATAAGCTTTAATGCTTCTATCTTGATAGCAAGAACAATCCAGGTATGTATTGAAATATGTTTGAAGTAATATATAAACAGTGTGACATATATAAATGAGTAATTTATATGCATTATAATCTTAAATTTTTAATACTAATTAGAAAAATTACTTTAGAGCAAAAGAACAAAAACATTGCATGATCAAATAATGAATTCAATTACATTAACTACAACTGAGCACATCAAACACCATAATTTTGTGATTTCTATTAACATCTATGATTGTGCATGCTGCCATTTGAATTCCACAAAAAATTTGCATAAATGGACTTCACACCTGTTTCAGCAGGTTTTGTCTTGGATGTAGAGATCTGCCTCAAACAAATATTTTATGAAAAATAGGTACATGTCAAATTCTGTTTACTGAAATACGTTTTTTCCTTCAAAAATTAGGATTTTTCCTGTATTTACAGTCTCTTTTTTTTCCTGATAGTGGAACTGTTGACAGCCAATAGCCAGAATACAGGAACATATAGAGCTTTCCCTGCTGTCTCTCACTCACCCAACCTTGTAAAATCAGAATTGTGATTTTATTTTTTTTATTTTTTAAGATGTTGTCTGCACCCACTCCAAGTTGTCTATGAGTGGATCAATTCTCAGATCTGGAGCTTTGAATTGGTGAAAATCATATCAACTGACAGTTGTTGTCACATTGCCACATTTAGGTGGAAAGTCTAATGAATAAATACTAGAAAAGATACACATTTGGTTAGTTACAGAACTGTGCTAAAACAATATGCTAAAGAGGTTTTATGATGTCGTCCCTTCAATGTCAAGGAATAAATATATCTTTATTTTAAATATTTACATGTCTGAACTTTTGCTTGAGTGAGCCTAATGCAAATCTCATCCCGACTTAAGGCCTAATCACATAAGTGATTTCAAATAGTCTTTGTTAGTTTTGTTCCAATTACATACAAATCCTAGATATTTTAAGTACTTCAATATTTTCTTCTTTCTAGAAAAACCTAAAAAAGGGCAGCTTGCTTAATAGGCTTGGGAAACTCATCCTCCATGCACTATTAGTGTCAAGCTTGACTCTTCTAGTAAATAAATTTATCAAGGTAAGCAAATTACTTTTAATAAAGACGTGTTACAAAATTTAATGCATTGAAAGATACTTGTTAAGAGGTCATGTACAATAACATCTTTAAAAGTTTCCACGACTTCGCCGCATTTCAGAATAGGTTTCAGAAATTAAAGATTGTTTTGCTAACTTTATTGTATGATTTTAAAACAGTCTTAAAATTGTTAATGTAAATTAACACTACATATTCAAATACATATTCATAAGTAAAAGCCCACCCATAGGTGGCTTCAAGTTATGAATAATTTATACATTATGATACTGCTCAGCGTTTGCAAAGTTTCATTGATTGACTCTTCAGTTAACACAGTTATATTGAATACTTGCTAACGATGTAGATGATACAATACCTTTACTTACTTCTTGTGCATCGAGATCTACACAATAGTGAAGGGAATAACACTTTTTCTTCCAGAGACTGTATAACCCAAATGTTAAAACTTAGTACACAAGGAGTATAAAAATATCACAGTATGATATAATAAGTCAGTGAAGTAAAAAATATAGCTAACACCAACTTATCATTGGTAATATTTATCTGAAAAAAAAAAAAAAAAGTGTATTTTAAAATGTAAATAATTTGCTCTTGGGGCCACAGCAGCACATTACAAAATGAGTGCTTATTTCACTGCAAAACATCATACTTTTGTAAGCCTACATTTCTTCACAGTTTAATTTAACATAGTAAACAAGTTTTCTTAACTTTTTAAGTTTAATTTTTTTTATACTTACAATGATTACTCTTTTATTTTTTCCCCCTCCATAGAAAATTCTTAATCTTGAGTCAGATGAACATATATTCAAATTCCTCAAAGCAAAATTTGGATTTGGAGCAACAAGGTATGATTTAGCTGCAATTCTACAAATTCAACAGCTGCTCCACTGTGGCTTTATGATTGCTAGAGAAAAAAAAACTGATTCTTCTTTATTTCAAATTATGACATACATGATGACAAGTATTATTCTTTTTTCTTTAGAGATTTTGATGCTAGCCTCTATCTTTGTGAAGAAGCTTTTGGTTTACTGCCCTTAAATACTTTTTCAAGACTCTCTGATACCTTACTTTTTTATGTCTACATATTCGTTCTCTTCCCTATGACAGTAACAGCTGTCATTGTTGCTCTCCGGAACCTCAGGTAAAATATATTTCAAAAATAATTCAGTTTGTCATGTTTTGCCATTGTTGTTTTGGTTTTTAGGTGTTTGTTTGTTTGTTTGTTTTTTAAATCAGTTTTGTCTTCTTCAGCAGACTTGGGAACTGACAGCAATAGACCAAGATGTTCACGCATGAGTTTCTAGAAACGATTACAGTCTAGAAACAATTACTTCTAGAAAAGCATATGTGAAAGTAAATACTTAATGCTGTATCAAGCTGGTTCTAGAAGGCTTAATTATATCAAGTGTAATATAAGATTGTGGACTCACAATAGCAGTATTGCCCTTTAACATCAGAAGGATTAAATGCTTTTATTAACCCTTATTGCTTGTTGTGCTTAATCAGCTGTTCAAATCAAGCCCTCGAAAAAATGGAAGAACGCACTATATCACTGAAGCCTGATGCTGCTTACAACTTAATTCACACCGTTCTTTTTGGATGTCTGGCATTAAGCACAATGAGGTACTTTCTAATTATTAATCTACTAAAGGTTTTCATAGACAACACATTTTAATGAGAGTGTAAAATATGCTGACCACAAACTGATAGGGCCATGAACCTTCTTTTTCTCCCAGATCTATCATTCCTTCTTGGCTAAAACATTTCCCAAAATCCCACCAAAAATATTATTTGGAATGTTGGGAGCAGATACGTTCTCAAGAACACACAGCAAAGAGTGATGTTTATGTTTCACAAAATTATTGTAGAGTCGTGAAAGTCCAAGAAAACTATGTTCAGAATTTCTCTAACATAAATTCCTTTATCAATACAGCTTGGCAAAAAGTGAAAAGGCAAAAACTTGTCTGTATTATTTCAGAATGAAGTACCTCTGGACATCCCACATGTGTGTATTTGCATCTTTTGGCCTGTGTAGTACCGAAGTATGGCGACTTGTCTTGAAATGTGCTCATCTCTACACATCACAGCGGGTTAGCACTATGCTTACTGCATTCCATAAAGCTTTTTTTTTTTTTTTTTTGCTAAACCAGTCAAGACTCAGAACTTTAAAAATCAAATGAATTTTGTTTGTCCTTTCAAACAAATTATTTCAGAAGCACGTTTGTATTAACTTATTTAATAAAGTATATTTTCTAGTGTCCTATATATTGAACAATTCCATTTTAATACTCTAGATGGCAATATTGATATAGCTATGAAAAATAACGACAGTGTTACATCTTAGTCACCATACTAAGAAATCATCAGCAGTCCAAAAAGAACTTTACATCTATTAAAGTGAAAAATATTGTTTTTGTTGAAAGCATATTAAACATATAGCTACAAACCCATCATTTTATCATGAGTGTATAAGAAGGGCTTCACTTTAAAACAAAATCAAAATAGGATTGTGACTTAAAAATTCAAAATATGTAAATTTCAACACATTATAGTGTGTCAGATCAATATGTTAACAACTAAGTAACCAAATAAATGTACTGTAACAATAACCTTTTCTTTTGTGATTTTTCTTAGACACAAGTGATTAAATATTTGATACCAATAATTACATTACTATACATCTTATATAAGGTAAGTATTTTTCACTCAATTGTTTTGGCATTTTTTAGTTGAATGGAGTTTTCTAAAGAGATGCTTATGCATAACTGTATAGAAATGTATAGCTAAATTTTCAAAGTCATGATAGACCTACTTACCGTGTAAATACAATATCACATGCACAAAAGTATATGAAGGGTAACTTGGACTCATTTGATCTAAAGTAGTGTTCATAGAAAAAAGATGGGTTTGTCTAATTATACCTTAACTTACCAAGTATGATTTATATGCATAACTTTATGGAAATATGAGCTGTCTGTTTTGATTTTACCTAAGTCACATAAAAAATGCAGATTACATGCACGTTGTTCAATTGTGTAATGATTTACTGTAAGAGCAGAAATAATCAAAACATTCACTGCAAAAGATACTGCATTGCCTCATCTGATACATTTTAAAATACAGAACATAAAAAGCATAAAAAATGGCCTAAAATTATAACATGTACAAATCTATTACTCTGTCAAAGTAAGGAGAGTTGTATCATTAAACTAACAGGCATACTTTCCTTTTAACCTACATTTGCAAAGAAGAAAAAATCAGAAGGTTCTTCATTGAAGAATTAACTTCTGCAACAGTTTATTTAGTGAAGTTGCACTAATATATTCTACAAGTGGACAACTTAGAATTTTTTTTTTTTTTCCATTTGCATGCTAGCTGGGGAAGTCATTTACCATTTCTACCATCTATGAAAATGATTGAAATAATGACATTTGTTTTGATACAGGTGATGCTAAGAGCATAACATTCTAATTGATGGTCTAACGTGACAGATCAGATGGGAATGCATTTCTTCTCATTCTTTATGAGTAGATAGAAAGTTCCTAAACCCTGTCAGATTCAATTATGAAGTCAACAGGAATCACTGATTTTTATATGCTTTAGATCAGTCAGTCTCATTTTTATGGTTGTTTTTTTTCCCCCTAGATATGGGAAATAATTTTTACTGACATTAAAAATACCACTATTCAAAGTGCTCAGCTGGAATAGTGAAATTTGTCAGCCTGGAATTTTTTGTTGGACTTTCAGAAGTCTGTTCTTACAAATACAGATATAAGAGGAGTGGATACCTATGTATGTCTTCCTTGAAAAGCAAAATGGGTTAGTGAGCTTTCAGAAAAAAGACTGACAGACCTGATAGACAGATAAAAGAAATTGTCACCAGATTTTCCCTCAATTATTGGAATAAAAATTCTTACAGAGGAAGATCCAGAAACTGCCAATCAGTTCTTTGAGACAGCATTTCGTATTCTCCCTCCAGAAGCTTTAGACAAAACTGACAGAGCAAGTGGCTTTAGATAAGGGACTTTTTTTTATCTTTTTACTTTCCAGATAAGAATTCATCTGTTCTTGCACAATGACTGCTCAGACTGCATGAACACCTTGCATATTCATCACAAACTTTTACTAACCATCATAGTTAGCTATTTTGAACTAGCAGTGAATGCCAATTTGCATTCTATAACCTGTTTTGGATACATTTGTCAGAAGAACCAAGCTTCAGCACCGTTCCTCAAAATAGGAGCATTATGGGATTATTAGCCTAATCCTAAGTAAGCTAATGAAAGCCTCTTTTGAGGCTTGCGGTTACTAGGGTCCCAAATACATCACTTGATCATTAATTTTTTCAGATACGAGTGCAGCTAAGATACTAGTTGTTCAGATTTCACGAAGTCTTGAGACCTACAAAACATCTACATTTCTATTTAAACAGATTTTCTTCATTAGTATGGTAGAAATAACTTCTTTCAGATAAACTGAAAGTGTTAAATTATTTCTGTGAATTCTTTAACTGCCTCAGCATTTAATACATAGCCCAGCGTCATTAGATTTTCAGTACACCACAGAGCAGGTTTGTAAGATAATCTATAGAATTAAAACAGAGTCAATTTCCTTCAGCCTCCAGTCAGAAAGGACTCCAGGCAAGTGATGTTCCAAGCTCCCAAAAATGTTTGTCTTCCTGGGGTAGTTCAGCAGAGTGAAGAGAAGAATTTGTCTTCCCTCATTTCACAACTGCTTAATTTACTTATTAATCTCATGGGAAATTAAGAGCAGAAATACACTGTTACAATACTAGAGCACTTCGCAATACACAACCAAAGCCAGGATTTCTGCCATAACTATCTATTAGATGTTTCTCAGTGTAGTCAATATTTAACAAATGTATCAAGTACAGAGTTATACTAATAAGTGTCTTAATTGGGCCTTAATTGTATCTCCTGTGCTCCAGTCCTTCTACATAATTACACTTATAATGAAAGAACATATTTTTACCAAGTAGCTCATCAGGATCAGTTTCAAATTTGTCCTGAGTTCCAGGATGAAAAATGGTATAAATTGGATGATTTGTTGCTTTTTAAATCATCAGGAGGTTTTTCTTATACTTTTTCTGGTGACATTTCACTTTGCAAGCCAGCAATTCTTATTATCTAAAGAAAGTAGGATTGGAATGGGTTTCACCCACTACAGCTTCTCTAGTAAAGACAGATGCAAAACAATCAATCATTAGCACTGTCATCTTTCTTAATTGATCCCTTTTGCCCTTGATTATCTTCCAGCTTAAGCAACAAAAATGTGTTCTATTAGTTGTTTGGGTTTTTTTGGTCTGTTTTTGATGGCTTTGATGGCTTGGCTGTTACACTCTGAACTATTATCTTATTCCTTTTCTTAAAGCTTGCTCTGGCTGGAAAAAACTCAAAACATTACCATTCATTCAGAGAACTGAAGTGGCTTGTTTGTGAACTAGATACCACACACAACAATCACATTTGGTGGCAAATTTAGTTTCCCATGGGTATTAAGATATAAACTGATCTTAAACTAATAAGAGTACTGGAAACCTTCAGTGAGATCAGAATCTGAAAAAAGTTAGTTTTCTCCTCAAGGTCACCACAAGTCATTAGGGTCCTTCTGGTCCTCTAGCAGGAGCTGCAGATCTGTAACTCCCAAAATTTGTATTATGACAGTCCCATATATTTCTGAAGAAGAGTAGAGCTTGAGTCTTGTATTCAGTGAGCTGGACAAGACTGATTACCAACTGAGAGGAATTAATATGTATTTCAGCATCCAGAATTTGGGGTTTTTTGTTTTGTTTTGTTTGTTTGTTTTTTTGCTTCATTCTGTCTTCAGTTTGTGTATTTTAATTGCAGTTCTGGCCAGGAATAATGGATGAACTGTTAGAGCTCAGAGAATTCTATGACCCAGACACCGTGGAGCTGATGAACTGGATTAAGTAAGAGGATCTTTTCTCTATTTAACTTAAATGCTATTTATGTAAATCTAATGTTCTTAGTTATAGTCCTCTGTTCTGTTTATCACAGGTTATCAGTGAACTCTGGTGACCCATGGAGATAGTTACAGATGAATGGGGTATCTAGAGGTTACCATATTAATGGCTGTGGAGAACAGCTATATGCAAAGTCCCTCAGCCTGCTCTTCTCTGGTTCAGTATCATGCTATTGCATTGATGTGTGTCTGGGAATCAGTTGACTCCATTTGCTCCCACGAGCACAGTTTTCCCAGCTGAAGGAGGTCAATTTGGAAGCATCGAGCTTCTTCCATCATGTTACGTCTATCTCTTAAAATTAGTAGCTCTTCACATTCCAAAAATTTTCACCTACTTTATAATTTTAAAAAGCTGAGATGTAAAGTTGTACAGCTGGGAAATCTGTGCCCTACAGTTTGTTTCTTGAACTTCAAAATATTTATGCTTACAAGAATTAGTCCCAGCATAT
Organism: Meleagris gallopavo; assembly: GCF_905368555.1. Taxonomy (NCBI): domain Eukaryota; kingdom Metazoa; phylum Chordata; class Aves; order Galliformes; family Phasianidae; genus Meleagris; species Meleagris gallopavo. Next base: position 9,180,800 of record NC_139416.1, read on the forward strand.
GCTCCAAACTGTAAACAAATTAGTTGTACTTGACAAGGCTAGAAATAGGTAGAACATCTCTTTCAGGAGTGTGAGAAATATTTCAAGCCCACCTCATCATGTCTGCCTTCTCACAGAGCATAGGAAAGTGGGTGTTTTATTCATGGGAACAGTTTGGAGCACAGCATACAAAAGATCCTGAGAAGCAATGCCAAAAAGGATGTTCTCTGGAAGACTGTGAATTTAAGAGATGCATTCTATTAACATAGAGCTCATCACTAAAATCTTTCAGGTTAAGTTTTGAGGACAGACATTCCTAGAATTTGTATTTATTTGGAACATTTAATTATATACATATATTTTTAATCTTTGGCAAAGATTTTTTTCAAAGCCTGTTTTTTACAGCAGAGAATATTCTGGAACATACATCTGAGTTTACTACATTGAACACTGACCTATTTGAAGTATTTCCTTGGAGCTCTCTGTTGTGTTTTCATATGCAGTGAACTTGAGTGAAACCACTCACCCAGTCCATTTTTCCATAGTAGTATATTTATTACACTCTATAATGCTGTATTTCTTTAATCCATAATACAGAAGGAATAATTCAGAAGTGGAATGTATTACAAACTTTCACTCACTGTGAAAGCAGGCCATGTTTTCTCCATCACTTAGAATCTTTGCAGCCATACTGACACAATTTTGTGACTAATGTTAACCAACCTGCCCAATTTAGCACTTCTGTTTTATTGAAAGGTAGTAAATGTCTCCTGTTCAGGTAGTTCAGATAGTTCAGATCTCCTGCATACAATAGATGAATTCTGGTATGGATAAACATAAAATATGTATGTGGATTTATTCCCAGCCATGCACTGGATTTGACTTGTTCCAATAAGAGTGAGTTTTCTTATGTTCTTTGCACTGGTTTTTGTCCTCTTTTCCTGTTGAGTTACAACAGAATTAGAGAAAATTGCTATTTAAAATTTACTGTGCTTATAAGTATTATTCATGCAAAGAGTTAGTTATCACTACACTTAATACAAGACAAATATTCATGGTAAGCTTCTTAAAGTAGGACTGATTTTCTTGAGTTTCATAGTGTAAAAAAAAAAAAAAAAAAAAAAAAAAGTACTTTATGATCTTGAGCTTGATAATTCTGCTACAGTTAATGACCTGTCAAGATTGGTGTCAGAAACTAATCATTCATTATTAAAATTCAGCATGAGGAGCTCTAATTTGTCATGTGTATCAGTGAATTAACTGTGTCGCATACTCTGCACAATAAGAAAACCCTTTTACCTGCTTAGATCAAAATGCATATTAACTTGCCCAAATACACAGTCTGAATCATAGCGAACTATTAGTCTGTCCACAATGAAGCATCTGCAGATGAATCATTAACTCTCCCCCTTACTAACATTACCGTAGCATTTTCAGGAGATAAACAATATTTTAAATATATAAACCAGTCCATAGACAGTATCAGATTGCATCTACTCTACAGCACAATTTTTGACATAATAAGTTTGCATATCCCAGTTTCTCATTTTTTCCTACCAATAGCCCAAGGATAGTTCAAAGCTTTGCTCCCAGATGGGAAGTGTATATTAAAGTTCTTAGTTTGGACTTCAGCCCTAAGACAACAGGAACAACACAAATATCATCAGGCTTTGGGGTTCTCTATTTTTTTTTTTTTTAAGAATCTCAAACAGCCAAAACAGTGGAAAAGTAAACTGAGACTAAGATTTGCCAGAGCATAGTTATGTCAAATGGATTTGACTCAGGCATGGGGAAGAAGCAGGCGAATTTTTATTTTACTGGAGACAGCTACCATTTTCAGCTAAGCCTGTAATATTTCAGTAGAGCATTCTGCAAGTAAAAAGACCATATAAGAAAAAAAAATTCTGGAGTAGCATACCTGAGGAGACTTAGTCAGAATCTCCTTCTCGAGTCCCTTTGTTTTGTTGATTCATATCATACCCAAGTGTTAGGAAAGGAAATAATCTGAGATTTATCAGATTTTCTAGCTTTGAAAGCTGACTACAGACTTAACTCTGGAGGGCATTCAATAGAAATAGCTATTTTCTTTCTAATAATAAAACCTCTAATTGCAACATTTGCCATTTCAGAAGGACTTCCTCAAAACAAAGTTGCAATAATTCTTTGGCAGCTTAGTAAGAAGAAGAATTGCTACCACTTTCAGCATCTGTGCAAGTAAACCATAGACCCTGTAATTCCTGTAAAGCAGTTTCATTTTTAATGTTTAGTGTTTACATAATTCTCTAAATTCTCAAACTTGGATAAAGGAAAGCTTCACACGTTTTATTATAGTGCTTAGTTTACCCATTAGTTCAGCTGTAATTAACTTGTTGAAAGCTTAGAGCTTCAAAAATAAATGAGATTATTTGTTCAAAATGCCATCAGGTCTGCTTGGAATGACATTTAAATTATATAATGTAAATCAGTTTGACCTTAAGTCCTTGTCATTATTTAGTGACATTTCATACAGAATAAATTGTTTGCAGGCTGGGCAGTGTGGTGCAGAGCTTAGCAGAAAGCTATAAAAACAAATTATCCTTTCATTTTATACATCATTTGCTCAGACACTTGTAAAAATTGCTTCATTTTTCTATAATAGAGAAGTGTCATTCTGTGCTTTGAAGCACATTAGCTGTCTTGGATACAGACCACAGCAGTTAGTGTCTGATTCAGGTAGTGTTAAAGAAGGATGCTCGCACGAAATGTAGAAATTATCCTGTACCTGACAAATATTAGTTAATTGTCACATCTCCCTCTAGTGGTTGTTCCAGAACATTAAAGCTCAGTAGCAGCTATGATCTAAAGTTCTACAAGAACAGGGAAGGCAGACGCTGCAGGGAGGTCACACTGGTAGCAGCCACATGTTGGCTTAAATAATGCTTGGTAAATAAAGAATACACTTAGCTGTTTGTCAGCCCATCTAGATAAAAGCAATTAGGCTTTCAGAAAAGAGGGGGCTAACTGAACCTGCACGTTCTACATTTTAGATAAGCAGTGTTATTATTACATAACAGAAAAAGGACATTTGCCATTTGCTCTAGATTTCTTTTGTAAGAAAAGGCTGCAGGTTGTTTCTTGGAAACTGTTTTTGTTTGTTGGTGGTGGTTTGTTTTTTTTAACCAAGCCTGACTCTGCAAAGTTTGCTCTTGGGCCCTTCATGAATCAGAGCTGCAGAACTGCCCTGGTGAGGCCAAGTCAGGAGATAAGTACTGCTGAGCATTTTAACACTTGAACAAAACCTGAACAAAAATAGACTTCTCACACTAAAACTTTAGTGACCCAAACATGAACGCTGACATGAAGGTACTCTGAGAGTCATTTTCCATTTAGAGTCTAAGCTTCATGAAGTCCCTGTTTGAACCTTGTCCACGTTGTTTTCAGCTTAGCCTAAAGAACTGTGCTTTCCTGCAGATGCAAGGATGAACCCTCGCTGACAGCCTGTCATGAACATTACATTTATACTTGTTCAGTTCTAAGACTAATTTATTTCTCTTAATGAAACATTTATTTATAGTGCTCATGGTTTTGAATGTTTTAAGTAAAACAAATTTTTATAAGAGACTAAATATTTTCAAAATTTAAAATGAAACTGGTTTTAAAAAACCGCTGAAAAACTTGTATACAGAGAATGTTAAACTGGCATATTAAAATACTATCTCTGTCCCTCCTAGATGAGATTAGCAGTGCAATATTTTTTAGGAAGGTTTTATAATTATTAATTCATTTCTAAGCATAATCTCTTGAAAGGCAATAGTAAAAGCTAATACTTGTCTCTCACCATTTTCAAGCTGTCATGGAGCTTAAAAATGACTGAATTTGTAGATGCAATTTCAAAAGATTCCCTAAAGCACACCCTAAAGCATCACATTTGTTTGAGTACCATAGGTGCCACGTGTTCATGTATATGAATTTTAGGCATCTGTTCACATTCCCTCAATTTAATTTTACTTGGTTTAATGTATACTTCTTTCTGCTGTTTTAATCTTTTGATAGAACATCCCTTAGCTATGTGCCCACTGGGAGATGGAAACCAGCTAAGCACTTGGCACACTACAGCCACTTATTAGCTTCTACTTACAGTAGCCTCTCCTGTCTGGCATGTTTATACTATCTTTTTTGTCTGTTGTCTCTTTTCATATATTTTATATTTTAAACATTGTGGGGGAAGCATAGATAAGAAATCTTTGGAGATTGTGGGCAGGGTACTTAAATAATCCCAAAATGCCAAGGACTTATTTAGTCAACAATTCTAGACGCTGGCTATGGTTTTCAGATGAGATCACAAAATCAATAAGAGTATTTCTGTCTGGTATCTTCCCGCATGTTGCATACCCCCGAGCAACATCCATGCTTTTTGAAACTGGGAGACTTCTTTCATAATTTGTCTCCCACAGTTGCCCAAATAGGAAGATCAGTACATCTGACAATAAAATTTTCATTCCAAGTAAATACTGAGACAGTAATGAATTAATGCATTCAAATAATCTGTTTTATGTAGAATAACTTATATCAGATATAAAATGTAAGTCACAGTAAGTTTCATGAAGTATTTAAGTAGTTAGGATATGGAAATCTACAGATACTGAGTGTCTGTATGAACCCAAGAAATCTATGAAATACAGAAGTACGCTTTCAGGAGGACATCATTAAAGGGAATATTGGAATTTAAGGCCTCATATTTGAAAAAAACAGTTACTTGAACACTTTGCTCCCTGAATAGTGGAGAGAGAAATATTTTTTCCATCTTTTTTCTGTCTGATCTGAAGTGATGCAAAAATGCCCCCACAGAGACATCCTCAGACTTATCAACATTTGTTTAGGTCAAATACTCCAAACACAGCAGTGTTTGCTGGAAGCATGCAGCTATTAGCTGGAGTCAAACTGTGCACTGGACGGACATTAACTAATCATCCCCATTATGAGGATAAACATCTGAGAGAGAGAACAAAACAGGTAAGAGTATTTCAACTGCTTAAGCTAGTTTATCCCCATCACTGGCTCCATTCAGGAAAACTCTTCCACCTCTAATGGCATACTGCAAGTGACGTGTGCTTTACTTATTACTCCAACTTACTGTGAGGTACAGTTCCTGGGCTTTATCTCATTTGCAAAAATCAGTGCTTTGAGTATCTGGCATATGTCTGAGTAACTGCTCAGGCTCATTCTGAGTGAACTGCGTTGGATGTTGTCAGTATTAATCGATCCTGCTGCCCAGTTGGGCTGTTAAACCCACATAGAGCACCTCCTCATTTGCTTGGCAATCCCTTCAGTTCCCATGAGAAGCTATACAAATATGGAAAAACTGTTCTGAAAGTTTTACAGGCATGTACCAGAGCCTTTCTGAAAACAGTTGAAATATATTTCAGTTTTTAGACAGCAGCAGTACTATTACCACAGCATCCATAATGTAAATATGAAAATAATATAAGAAACTGTAAGTGGCAAATCAATAAGAGTGGGGTTTTGGTTTACTGTGGGTGTGTTGGGCTGTTTGTTTGTTTTTTTTTAATTCCTTATTCTGATCACATGGATCTCATTTCTTCCTTTGGTTCAAGATAACGGAATCATGAAAGAGCATATAAATACATGATCATGCATGTATCTTACAACTTGTTTTCTTCTTTTATAGATTTATCAGATCTATGCCAAGAGGTCTCCTGAAGATGTTTACAGAATATTGCGATCCTTCAGCACAGACTATGTGATCCTAGAAGACAGCATTTGTTATGAAAGAAGACACAGTAGAGGCTGTCGATTGCGTGACCTACTAGATATAGCAAATGGTCATGTAAGTATGACACAGATTTATAAAGAAAATACGTTTTAGCTTCTTGTTGAAGTTCTGTTATGACCTGGAGTAGCTTCAACCATTTCCACTTCATCATGAGTGTGGAAGTAAAATCTGATGGAGCTTTTGGACATACTCAAAATTGCCATATTGAGCCCTCCTTGCATTTACCAATATTTGATAAAATGCAGCCTGCACAAAATAAGCAACAGCTTCCTGCTGAGCTTCAGGTTAGCAGTAAGCAAACAGTGCTCTCATTCACAGGGTAAATCACTTCACAGCTTTGGTTCCCTTGGAGAAAGTAGACAATTGTATTACAATCTTGTTAGGGGAATTTTCAAGCTTTTCCAGAACTGACATGGAACCACAGCAGACCATGTTGTTCAAAGCAGGTATTTACCACTGACAAGTAAACCTTTTATCCATAGTAGAGACGATGGTGCAGCAAATCTTACTTGTTCAACACAGTTTGTTAACAACTCCGACTAGTCTGACCCTCAGAATGTGTTGTCGAAATTATTTCTTATAACTGAATTGCCTAAAGATATTTGACAAATCTGTTCAATTTCATTACAGATCATGGATGGTTTGGGAGAGAATGAACCAGATTTGAAGCCTTCGTTGTATCCTCGCTTCTGTGAGGAAATTAAAAAAAATCTGCCTTCTTATACTATACACTTCACTAGAGTGTTTCAAAACAAAACATTCCATGTTTACAAACTTGCTAAGCATAAATAACATTACCAACAATGGCTTCAAGTTCAGGATTTTAATGCTAGGACCCACATAAGAAAATGCCGAAATTTACAAACATTTTACGTTTGTAAGACATTTTACACGGATGGTTTCTTGCTAATTACTGCAGTTCTTTTTTATTTGTTTGGTTTTTTTTAAAAGACAGTTTTAGTTTTGATAATCTTTTTGATGTTGCCAAAATTTTCATAGATTCATAAATAAATGCTATCTGGGACCATTTTGATTATAAAATCTGACCTGCTGAATACATAGGATGTAACTGTTTTCCAGCTGTAACCAGTTTAAAGACACACAAAACAAGCAGCATGCATGACCACTGCAGCCTATGCAGATCTGCTCAGTGCTGTGCATTTTTACTACAAAATGACAGAAATTCAACGAAAGCAGGTGATGCTATTCTATACTGAATATGTATTATCTACGTGAGTCTTTAAAATGTTTTAAAAAGAAAAAACAGTTTAATCTTACAAATCTGATCTATTCTGACAGGTCTTGTATGCTCTTTCAGTGCCTCTCTTTTGAATTCATTGGGATTGTATATGGATATGAGTTTCCAAGTTTGTGAGTGTGATTGCAAAAATTATTGTCCTGCATTTTTAGCGAGACAGAAACACACTATTTTATAATGTGAAGCATTTAATGATGGAGTGTCGTATTTCTGATGAAAATTGAGATCGGAGCATGCTTGATACACATTGCATGTATCACTGTAAAATATCCTTTTAGAATGCTCAGGACAAACAAAGAACAAATTTCTCAGCTTGGACTTTTGTTTTATTTCCTCTATTTGCTCTCTGAACTACAGAGAATCTATTTTCCCCCCCACATGAATTCCATAAGTAGGGTACCAAAATTGAACAGTGCCAAATTTATAAAAAGAAATTAACCCCTAAAATTGATAGGAACTTTCTGGTATTTGAGCTTTGATTTACTTTACTCCAGATGCAAAGCTGTCAATTTTGTTACAAAAATCACCGTATCGATGCCCTCTAGGCTAAGAGACAGACTACAGTAACTTAAAATATATTTGGAAGATGAAATGAAGGCAGTCCTCAATCCTGAGATTTTGTGATTTGTTTGTAGCCTTTGTCTTTTTACCAGACTAGAATTTTGCAGACTGTATTGACTTTTTCAATGCTATGTAGATGATATGTCACTTTTACTGTGTTTTAGTGCAGCTTTGGTTTTATATTGAAATTACAGATTAAGTCTAATTGGAAGTCTAACAGTACTCTCCAACTTTAATTAGATATCCACTAGGATCATTTATTTCTTACGAAAAACAGAATTGTAATAATCAAGTGCCTCTAGGCCAATGTTGAATTAACATTTGAACACCTATAAGAGTGTTTGTGGCCTGTGCAAATAACTCTGTTATAATAATTACCAATGCAATTAATTTCTAATGATGGGAAACTTAAAGTGCTACTGATAGCAAACTCCACTTAATTTAATCAAGATGTGTAATGAGATTAGCTTTCACAACTGAGTTGTGTTCCAATTCCAAATGATTTAAATGTTTTTCCTTTTCAGTTGTACAAAGGTAAATTACTGCAGAGATGGAGATAGTTCTGTCACATGCTCAAACAATTTTATATTCAGTAAATACTCATTAAACAATGTTGAACATCTCTCTGTACTTCCATGCTAACACAAAAGGAAAGCATACTTTAATCAGACTGTATTTAAATCAAACATTGACAGTGGCTAGGTTGTTAAACCGAGCAACTGAAACTCCTGAATAATTTCTGTTCTGTATCCCTTAATGAGGTTGGAGACCACTGCAGATTAACATAATACAATAATAAAACATTTTAATCAGTATTAAAACTTTAATTAGGCCTGTAATGATGCATGCCTGTTCTTGCTGAAAGCATGGGTCAGTGAATTCCTCAGTGAGTGCCTTACAGTAATTGAAAACAAGCACATGTAAGGTAAAGTATATCCAGACTGAGCCATCTTATTTTAAAAATGCGGTTGTATCTTTCTTTAAAGGAGCAGTAACTTTCTTCTGATTGAAATGAGAGATTTGAAGCTCCTCTGGTACCCCAGGATTCTCACAATTTATTTGTCATTAACAGCTGAAACTAGAAGTCCAGACCATAACAATAAGTATTTTTAAATAGATTCCTTTTCTTCAATAGCACAGCATCTAATTTAGCTAAAGAAGAAATGTAACCTTTTTGTAGAAAATACCAAGTGGTTTTGTTTTTAAAAAAATGTAGAAAACAGAAACCAGGCATGAAACCCATGTCTCTCCTAATGCAGAGCTACCACAGTAACACAACTTCTGCTCCTAATATAAACATCCCCCCCTAAACTAGTGCAAAAGAATTAGAAGCATTAGATAGATACCAAACATTTTTGAAAATTTTTGCATTTAGCAGCCATTGAGGCCAAGGTAGTTTGTGACACTTTTAAATAACTCCAACAGTTTCTGTACCTGAATCACGTAAGATAAGATGGAAGCGCACACTTAAATAACCACATAGTAAAGCAGTTAGAAGACCAATCTTAATACAGCAACATAGAAAATGCCAAGAAACAAAAGCACCTACCAGTTCTGAGGGCATGCTCACCAGCACAGCCCTCAGAAGCAGCAAGCAGCTGCTCTCCTGGTCGACTTGAAAGGCTTGCCAGCAGCAAGGCATGCTAGGGAGGCTGTTGGTCAAGGCATTGGGCGGGGACACAGGTGGTACAAAGGGCTACATTTTGTATTCCTGGAGGCTGGGTATAAGTACTGAAGACCTCCAGGAGGTATGTTTGTCTGGCTGATTTCTTCCACTTCTTGAGTCTTGAAATATTGCATTTAAATGTGCAATTTTTTTGTTTTTGTTCTATGACTTTATCTGTTTCTGAACCACATTATCCTGATGCACCTTATTTCCAAGTGGCTGTTATGGCATCGTTGTTTCATCGTATTAAATACGATGCACACCCAAGAATGCAATGCACTCACAAAAATCTTACAAATAATTGGCTATATGAATGACACCATCATGATTTCTTGTCTGTGTTACCTACTGCTAGGAAGGACTGCTAAGCTGTGCACTATCAGTGGAATGGTAAGCACTGAATAACCTATTTTAAATCACAGAGACAAAGTGTTATCATGTAGTCAAGATGTTTTTAGGGGAGAAAAGCCCTTAGGTCTGTAAGTATATTTTCATTTTGTGTTTCAAAGTTCTGTTGGTGTGATCTAACATATAGTTATTTTATATGTTGTTGTAAAGGGATGTGTGTACTAAATAAATTGTGTAATTTGAAAATCAGATATTTTGGTTTTTATGGTGGGATGGACTGAGAAAATTGCTGTTTTTTTATTTCAGTCTGTACTAAGGGAAGAATTTTCAGGTTTCTACTTTTTCAGGCATCTTCACACATATAGTAATACTCTTAGGAGGAGTTTTTTGAGAGTTTTGTCAACAATGTTAAGTACAATTAATTTAATTAGTGGAATGTAATCATAACGTGTTGTGCTTGTGTAGATAGGATTCCATGTTCAAGAGGAGCAGGTTTCTCAAAACATCTTTATTCATCAACAGCACTCAACATGAAGGTGCACACTATTCAAATCCCCAGGAAATGGTCATGGCTATTTTATTTTATTTATTTATTTATTTTAATTTATTTTATTTTAATTTATTTTATTTTAATTTATTTTATTTTAATTTATTTTATTTTAATTTATTTTATTTTAATTTATTTTATTTTAATTTATTTTATTTTAATTTATTTTATTTTATTTTTTGTCATTTCAGTAAGTAAGAAATTGCTCAGCTTGTTCCTCCTCTCCTAACCCTACTTCTTTCACAGCTGTGGTTTTTCTTCTAAGCATGCTAGCCAGTAGGTCAGACCTAAGGACAATCAGCTTTCATGTGGCTTGGCTACACATTACATACTTGGAATGTTATGTTAAAAAGGGAAAAACACAAAGATTAATGCAGTTGGCAGGCAGATTAAATACTAATATCCACATGATTATTTAAATTTCAGACCTTTACAAATATACTAAATAAAATGTTCTTTACATGTTAAATTCTGTAAAGAATGTGGAAGAAGATTAGTAGAAGTACCAGATTACTGAAAATCCAACTACCTAGGGACCTAGTGATGTTTATTTAATATTTTTTTTTTCTCCCCCTCACTCATTGCAAAGCTTCCTGTTGGCAGGCCAGCTGTCCCTTCTTCTAGAGAGATGTTTCTGCTGTACTATGATAAGGGTTTTTGTAGAGGAACTGAAATTCTTGTGTCTTATATATGTGGAACAAGTGCTTTCAAAAACTGCACGGTAATTAAAAGAGCAACATGCAAATTAAGATAAATTAATTGAACTAATTAGCAATCTCAAGAAACAAGGAAAGCAGGTCTTTAATAGAGCATGACAGCTGCAAATGAGTACGTGCTGAGATTTTATATACTAAGTTCATGTAGCATTTGAAATTTTTTTCTAACCTTTTTGTTTTATTCTGTAAAAATCTTTGTCAAACTGCAGTTCCAAACAGATTAACTCTGAGTGTCTATTTATTATTTATTTACAAATCAGTACCATAGCTGGAATTGGGATAGCAGTAGTAGAGCAGCAACTTCAGTTCAGTTCCAAATTGCCTCTTTGGGAATGGAAAGGAGAGACTTCTCAACCTGAGCAACTCTACAGCTGTGACTGAGCAACCTAGCTGCCCATGTAGCTAAAAGTGACGAAGCTATAAAGTTCTAGTCTGGCTTGCTTTTACTCTCACCCAATGACCATTTCAGTACTTCATAGATGCCTAAGAGCTTCAATGGGTCTGAGCTCTCCTTATCACTATATCCTGTAATCAGATTATTTGGGCACTTTCTTGGGAGGTGAGCATGTTTATAATTCTTCTGAGAAGCTCAGGGATTTGCTTAACTGCACTGAATGTGCTGTTCATGGCATTCATGTGAGAATGAATTAAGATTACAGGATATGGAAGAAGAGGAAAGAAAATGACAGGAGAGTTTTGACATGTATTGGATTTGTTGTCATTTGTCCTGCCTAAACACCTGACAAACTGCCATCTGCCTTTTGTACAGGTCCATGTCCTGTTCATATGGTGAATGTTAGGCTCAGAGTGACAGGGCTCACTGTGTCTGCATCTCAGCTGCTGAATCCCAGCCTGAGAGTTGAATGTAGAATGAGGCCTGTGAGGAGTACAACATGAATAACTCTACTGCACGTAAAGTTAATAATTTTCTTCTCAGAATAATTGCAAAAGGTCTTTGTTTCTGAGAATAATACTGGCCTGTTGCCCCAATCAGCTTGCAGCAATCTGAATTGTATACCCAGAGCTTGAATCCACATGTCAGCTAGTAGCATCAGCTGCTTCCCTCAGCTCCTTCTCAGCCAGAACAGGATCCACGACTGTGTCTGTGGAAGTGGCTGATCAAAGCTGAACGAGGAATAACTCAACAGGAGACCAAACTTTAGTCGACCTTAAACATATGCAAAGAAGAGACATCATATTCAAAAGGCTTATTTATTATTTATATGGTGCTTTAGGTATGCATGACACTTCACAGGCAAATAAAAAGACATTGCTTGCCCTAAAGAGCTTACAAGCTAAATTAAATTAAAAGCAACCAAAATAACAGTATATCCATAGCTGTGGCAAGAACACAAGGTGTGCAGATACAATTAATGCTGCTTGAGGAAGGGATAGTTTTTTGTTGTTTGGGTTTTTTTGTTTGCATAGTTTCTATTTACTTCATTTTTCATTCATTGTTTGTAACTGCTCTAGTAATGTACTATAGAATCTGACATAACTGACTTGTGACCATTACAAGACATTAGCCAATGTCTCCTTACAGGTAGATATATCAGGAAAACAATAAAATAACTTATGTGCCATCTGTGAATTAGAATTACAAGGCATGGGTAAAAATAACCTTTATCTTTTCCAGAAAAAATGCCATGTTATCTGAAATGTGTAACTATTAGTTGAAACTGTCCCACAAACATGTGCAAGAACAAAATTCTGCATGAACATTTATATTTGAGAATTTGCTAGTTAATCTAGCCTATAAAATAAAAATAAAAGCCAGACCTCCCAAACAAGCTACTGATTCAGCTGCAAGCAAAACCACTGAATTTCTTCATTTTAAGTACCTCATTGTTTTATGCTTTCTTTCCTTTAGTTTTTATCCCCAAAAGTAAATATACAGAATGTTCCAATATAAAGAAAATATTTAATAGTAGGAGCTTAAGTGCAAATTGGTGCCCATTAGTGGGAAAAGTTGTTTTGAAAATAAAAAATAAAAGAAGGAGGAAGGGCATTGGTACATAATCACTGAAAGTAAGTAGCAAGAGCATGAAAAGCTGTCCTTCACGCTCCTTTCCCAACACAAAATAGTACAGCTGGTATCTACCGATCTTCTGCATCTGTATGTGAGTAGAGTTCACTTAATTTCTCAAACTTTGGTCCCCACTCTTTAATGTTGTCATACACTATAGCCTCATCTGGCTCAGAAGAGCTCAAGGTACTGAGACCACTAGCGACTGAGCCTTCTCCTTCAGTGTGAAACACCTGCACTGAGTCATGGGGAACAGCCTGGGGACCGTGGTCAGCAGCTCGAACAACATCTGACAAGTACTGACCAAAGGCTCTGCTTGTAAAAGATGTTCGCATAGTCACTGATGTTCTGGTCTGCTCCTGCATGCTTGGAGATGCAGCACTAAAGAAGCTGTTCAGTTTTGTTGTTTTTACTTTCTTCTTGTAGAGGGAATAGGCTGGGCTGGTTTGAATAGACACCTGCAGTTCTGCCATGTTGTATGCATCCTGGAGTGAGAAACCATTCACATTACATTAACATTCTCTAGTGTTCCAACTTGTCATGTTTTAGCGGACAGAAAGTAGAATTTATAAACAGAAAGAAGTTATTAACAAGTAAAGTCTGCATTGAGACATCTTTGAGAAAACAAGGATAGCATTTGGAATAGCAGAAAAAATGCTATCTCCAGACTCCAAGAAGAAACAGTCTATACAGAACAGTCCACATTAGGCTCTTTCAAGCCCTTGGTGCTACAGCAGTACTCAGCAGAGAACTACAGCACCTCCTGAGCCATGAAAGCAGGTATCAGCTGTTGGCTCTTTACTGCTAAACTCATGCTACCAGAATGTTAAAGATGCACATAGGATCACTTGCTTTGAGATAAATTAAAAATTGATAGGCACTTATCCACTTACAAAACATGAACCCTTGCATGCAAACCCTTGCAAATAACTGATCTATCAATTGCATTAATAAAACAGCAGAACAAAGGTTAAGGTCCTCAGCTGTAAAGGAAAAGCATAATACACATTTTCATTATCATGGTATCATTTTAACAGTAATGTAGCACAGCAATCCTTACTTGATCTTGTTCCCCACCCCCTTCTTCATTGTAGTTGAGGATATTTTCTCTGATGTCCTCCAAATCATCATGATGTACAGCTGCACGGTGAACTGCTCCTTCCAGACCTTTGTGACGCTTCCAGTGAGCCCACAAGAAGACAGCACTGAACAGAGCTGTGTAAACGCACAGGAGCGAAAAACAGAATTCAGAATATGTACAGAAGTGCTGCAGTGTGACTAAGACATGAGCCACTCTACACAAGGACTACAGAACTGGTGTACAATCAGAAGCACTAGGGCTCTAGTTTTGTATTTCTCAATAAGTGGTTGATTTTTGCACTCTTCAATGTAGTTACAAGTGAATATGAAAGACAGAAGAAAAGGCCTTTAGAGAGTATTTTTAAAAACACCTTTTGCGTACAGCTTTGAAGTTAAGAGCAGAAGTAACTGAAGAACTGAATGTCACAAATGGTGTTCAGAGACCTATTTACCGCACTGACTTAAACATTTCAAGAGAAAATGTGCAAAGAGGCAGCACATAACAGTGAGCTGAAAGTCACAAATACAATAGACAAATGAAGCACAAGACAACAGACAAAAGAGGAAATTATTTTTACATAAACTCATAGGCAAAAAAGTCGTTTTGCCTTAACATCTGTCAATTTAAACATTTCTCACACTGACAGTTGGAAAACTTCAGTATAAGATACTGAACACAGCATAAATAGAAGCTTGTGCATTAGTGTGCTACCAACTCTGTAAAAATAGATGAAAGCTCATAGTAAGACCTCAAAGCATTGGTACCACTAACGAACACAGCAGTGAATTAAACCAGAATTTCCATCAGAGCGCAGTTCTGTATCATCATCTACATGAGCTCTGAACTGAAACTGGGATACACTGCAGTCCGTTCCCTGCACTGCTCTCTGCCTTGACTTTTCAAGCTGAATCAATACATTCAGAATGTTTTCCCCCCTCAGATTCCCAGAAATATAACATGATTTTTCACACATGGTAACTTATATTGGCAGCTGTTATTTAGCTGAGCTGATGTTGAGATACTCAAGAAGTCTTTTCATGTTCTGCAACTCTCCTGTTTGTGATATTGAACCAAGGTGAAGTCGCCCCAGTGTTGCTTTAACTTGCAAAATGGTTCCAAATTTGAATTTCAAAGATTTATTCAGATGTCAGAAAAGCAGCTTTTCTAATCTACTGGAAATTTACAAATGTGTAACAGAATTGCATGTATTAGTCACTTTATAATGCATTACTACTTTTTGGAAGGTATGTAAGAGAAAGGGCACTTGAGATCTTGAGAACAGTGACTTTATTAAAATTCCTCCTAACAAAAGCTGCTGGTATGTGATAATACCATAGTTAACCACATCTTTCACAACAACACACAAAACTTGTTAAAAACAACTCTTTCTGATGTATAATTTAGACCTGAAAGACCAGCAAGATTATCACGTACAAGTTGTCATTGATTTCTCAGTCGGGTTCAGTCAAGTACAAGTAACAGCATGAAGTCACAGTAAAACTGTTACATCACAATAAAAGAAAAAGTCCTTTAGTATAATGATCTCTTCTCAATGACAAGTAACTGAGATTCTAAAAGCTGTGAAGTCAGCTAACTTCCCACGTTATCTGCAGTTCATATTTGCATGGCAAATGTAGCAGACTCAGAGAAGGAGATGCTATTTCCAGTATCTACAGATAAATTCAAAATAGCCCACAGTAAACTTTCATATTCTTACTACAACTTCTGAACTAAATAAAAATTGTAAAAGCTATGAGCAAAATCCTGTGTTCTTACTCAGGCAAACCTTCATGAAACATGAATAAGAAGGACCCGCACATGTGGTCCTTCCTCAGCAGTGAGATCCTTCTTTGGCTTTTCTTTCTGCGACTAAATACCAAAGCACAAAAATGGTTCTAGAAGCAAAAAGCAGCTGAGAGTTGTGTCACAACTGGTTAAGATGCAGGAGACTGCTCTTTCCAACCAAGTTCATTCCTATCACACAGCGTATTTCTGCTGCACTGAAAAATGTTTCATGATCAGTAGTATTTCAAACAATGTGTTCGGTAGCTTTTTTTCCTCATTCTCTTCAATTGCATTTGCTTCCAGTTACTATCTGAACAGTTCCTTAGGAATGAAGTGAAAATGTGCAAAAAATAGAACAGCAAAAATTTTCCATAGCTATCAAATGTTATTCACTTAGCAATAAATGCACATGGGGATGAGAAATGAGTTCGCTGATGGAGCTGAGACCATGGCAAAGAAGTGAAGGCAGTCAAGTTGCCAGTAGGAAACTTAAGTTCAGCGTGAAGATGAGATGATGACTAGGACAAGATGGATAAATGAGATCACCAGAGGTAGTACAATAAGTAGTTACCATAACTACCTAACAGTGCCAAAAAGCAAATGCAGATTGCAAACATGGAACTAAAGGTCAGGCCTGTATCCTTGTGGAAGATCGCCAATGTGATCTCACAGTTACGTCCAGTATAGCCATCAGGGCAGTGGCATTGGAACTTGGTTGGTGACTGCGAGATGCAGGTACCATAGTTACAGGGCCTTTTTGCACATGCAGTGAGGACACACTGTCTGCCTGTGGCATTCTCCACAATCATGTGTCCCGGAGGGCAACTGAAAAGACGAAGGCAAAACAAAAACATTAAACTCTGAGAAAAGTAGACATGAAAGAACTCATTTAATACTTTAGAACAGTCTTTAAGGACTCTGTATAATTGCTGAAGAAGCTGCTAGAAGTTACTTGTATTAGAGTAACTATGGGACTGTACTCTTTTCTAGAGCAGTCATACAATAGTGAGCTCCACAACTCTAAGCTTTTACATCTGGGACTTTCAGAACTGAGGTAGTTGCACTGCCTTCTGCAAGATTACCCATCCTACAAAAACCTAAACTCAGCCCCAGCTGAACACACAACTCTTATGGTGCTTTTAATTCAACTTGAGAGGCCTGTAGGGGAACAAAGGTCACAGCTTAAGTGATGTAAGAGACAGGTACTAGCAAAAGAAAGCACATCTACAGTTGCACAGCATAAGCCTCAAGAGTTAGAGCCATGCTAGTACTGCACTCTAACATACCCTGCTTCATAAATTTTGGGGGTTTTAAAACATTTTGCACATTCTGCTATTCTCTAAACATTTTTCAATTAAGACAGGCAGCCAAAATCATTGCAGAATCAGTAACAACTATGCTAAGGGCAGCACCTAAAAGGAGGGTGTTCTCTTAGTAACCTGATGTCTATGCAGCATCCAGCTGTTTCTCCACAGTTCAGCCAATTTGATGAGTGGCAGTCCTGAAGCTGCATGCTTCTCCAGCAACCACCCTTTCCTACCTGAACGTGGAGAGTGCTTTCATTTCCATTAATTACCTGCATTCATGCATCATCCACAAATCAATACAAATAAATTCCTGGTTACAAGGGTTATTCCTACAAGCCTCTGAAGAACAGCCTTCTGTGACACCTCGGGTACTTAATACTGACACCAGCTCCTTTGTGCGAGTGTCCAGTGGGATCCTGTAGTTATTAAATCTGACATCCTTCATACATCCTGATGCAAGACACAAAGAGACTGTTTTAAAGGCCATTCAGCAAGAATGATTTGAAGCAGCTGTAAGCTTTGGCATAATTTGTGCTTGACAAAGGACCAGATTACCAAAGCTTAAATCTAGGACCGAGTTTATCTAAACTTTCTTATTACTCTCCTCTATTATCTGACAGAATTTGTTAAAATTTTGATCAAGATTCCCCATGTTTTCTACAAAACCCAAGTGCTGCTGCAGACCTGTATCTGTGTTTTCAATAGAGAATTCCAATTTGCAGTTTTGCAACATCTTTCAATGGATACCAATGTACCTTGTGTTTGGATCTCAGTTACAAATGCTCTTCCCATGACTGCATCTTGAGGTTACCATCTTTGACTGAAATCTCGTAGCTAACACTATGCCCACATATTTCTCTGCTGTATCTTCTCCTAGTCAGAACAGTTTATTTGTCCCTCTTGCAAAGAGTCACACAAAAAATCCACTTACTATGGGCTCTACCGAAATGGGGAAAACCTCTCTCACCATGCCAGTGTAGTATCAATAAACTTTCATTTTCACAGGTTCATATTCTGAACATCGTAGATCATTAATTCCTTACCTTGAAAACTCTTGTTGAGATCAAATGGGTAGGTGTTTCCAAGGACCAAGCTGCTGGGGTCAATCACAATCTCTTTGTATACTCCTGCTGCTTTCAGAATTTCTCTCTTCCCACCTCCTTCATGAAGGCGAAGAGTAAATTCATTTTCATTTCTGTCCATTGTGATGTGATGCCACTCACCATTATCAATGTTGTAGGATGGAAGGCTTACAAAATAATCTCCATCACCCAGATTATATGAGACTGCTAAGAATCCCCGAACAACCTTATGGATAATTAACAAAGCAGTAGGACAGAAAAGAGAAGTCAGTTTATATTGATCTGTAACCATCACATTACTTGAACTAAAACATGTACGTAGTCATCAATCTTAAACCATTTATTTCTTTAAATGTAGGGAACATTTACACTGTATACACTGAGATGATTGCATAATAATGTAAAGTTACTTTAGGTGCTTCTGAACTAGACAACTTAAATACTGGCAGCTGTGTATCCACAATAGTACATAATTCAGAGCAATTTTACCCTGCCTCTCTCAGGCAACTTGATAGGGTTCATAAAAGAATGAGAATCTGGTGCATCACTTCTACAGTGACAACTTAGCTCAAAAGACAACTCATTCAGTGGTATGTATAAGTGGAACAGGATGTAATTTTCAGAGGCCCACACCATTAGATCTGCTTACAGGCAGCTTTCTTGGCAGGGTTGATCTACGCAGAATCAGCCACTCCTGGCCATGGCTGAACAGGACACCAGAGCAGACAGAGCTTTTCTGTATAGCTAACTTGACTTCACTTAAGCAGGCATTAAATTCCTTTGAAATCCAGTGGGATTCCAAAGTGGATTGTAGGGTCAATGTCTTAACAAAAGGCTCAGATCCTTAGGCATCCATAAAAAGAACTCCAAAGGTTTTTGTGCTTAGCATAAGGATTTGAATTCTATTTCCAACTCTTAGATTAGTTTCTCTGGGCTAAGTATAGGCTGGCATCGATTTAACTTTATGCTATTACTGTCTGGGATGACCTGCTCACCTGCAGGGTTATGTGTTCATCCTTATTTCGGGACAACATGCTTGTGATGACACTGTCAGGCTGCCGTGTCCTAATCATGGCTTCAAACAGTGTCCTGCGGGCAGGCACACTGATGGGAAGCTGATAGCGAATGTGACTTCCTGGCCCAAATGTGTACTCTCTGGCAACTAATAAGACAGGGATAAAGAACTTGAAACCATTCTGTAGCGAGGAGTAAATGTTACAATTCCTATGATTTTCATATTAAAAGTAAAAGAAATTATTGTAGTGCAGAGCATGGGATCCATGACACATAACTTGGCTATGTCCTTTCATCTGTTTCCATAACTTCCCAGTTGTTCTCCTACTTCATATCTTCCCCCATAAAGAGGTGATCTCACTCCTGACTTAATTCTCCTAATGCTCCTCTTTACAATGGCCAGGATGACAGCAGGAAAGCAGCAGCTCTGACCAAAACAAAAGAAAATACTGCAGATAAAATGCTACAACCAATTTTCACAACCTATTCTACAGTTGTCTTTTTGCTACAGACTTTGGCTTCACCAGGGCTAAAGCCATTAAAGAAGGGTCCTGAACCTAAAGCACAGTTCCATGAGCCCAACAGAATCTATTTCAGACATCAAAGAACCATAAACTCCAATTCCAGTTGTGTAGTTCTAATTCTCAGCAATCACTACTTGCAAACATTTTATGTTTGTATTGTAAAATGAACCTATTGATAGTGTAACAGAAAAGCAGACCTCACCTTTATCACATCGATAGCCATAGTAACCAGGCAAGCAATGACAAGCAAAGGAGCCCCAGTCTCCAAGACACCTCCCATGAATACCACAGGAAGAAGAGCCCATGGCCTCACAGCTCCCATCAGTAAGTGTGCAGCCCGGAAAGCTGTTCAGGGACTCTGCAGGAGACTGAAGGTCATATACCTTCAAAAGAAAATGGTATTTACACCTCATTCTTAAATAGAATTAGCTATACCATGTCAGTCTGCTCTTCAGTTGTAGTGTTTAAGACACTGTTTGCTTTTTGACACTGAAATTTTAACTTATTTCAACTGAAGTCCAATTTTTAAATATTAAACACCAAGACTGTAGTTTGCTTTGAATAAATTCAACTGAGTATGATAGCAAAAAAAAAAAAAAAAACCAAACCTTAATATTTCCTAACAAACAACACACCTGGCACAAAGACACCATCAAGCCATTGCCATTCAGAAGTTCCCCTGAGTGAACAAAGCAGCATGAAAAACAGCTGCACAATATAGGGTATAAACAAAGGCAGAGGTTTGTGCTCTCTAATACATCTGTTTGTAATTATGAAACATTTTTTCAAGGTAGCTATTCTTATTATGACTGAAAAATCCAGAATTTTCTTCTATCAAACACTGATGCAGAAGGGCATTGAAAAGAATAATGGAAGCAATAATTTCAGATGTAATAGAAATTTACTAAAAATTTAATAATGAAATTTTCTCCTTTGCTAAAGCAAAACATTATTCTTCTCTTACCTGGCTATCCAAGATGAAATTGCGCAAACAACCAGAGAAGTGTTTGTGTAGCAGCTCTGGGTAGGAATATGGCAACGATTCTTTTACGCCGCCCAGCTGAAGAACATGGTTCCCATTCACATACCTTTTGACATGATATGCATCACAAAAGCAAATGTGAATGTATCTTCAAAGACATTACATAACAAGATGGTTAAACATCTCTACTGCATTTCCGAGGAACACGGGCTTTCTAAAATAACAGAAGAAGCCAAATATTCCTTCTGTCTCTGAAATACAGCTGATCAGTGAGCAGAAACTCTGGCCCTTTAAAGTTAAGGATAATTTATTGTTTTCTTTAGTGTGACAAAGTCTGTTGGGAGTTTAACTGTGGGATACCTTATTACAATTCAAATGTCTGTGTTCAGGCCAGGAAAAGCTGTAACAATCCTATACACCAAGTGCACTTTTGTGCACACGCTCCTCTTAAACTGCAGGAACAAAGGATGTTTTGCATTGATAGAGGCCAGAAAGCTAAAAGTTTGCTCAATGCAGTCTTAAAGGTACCCATGCTCTGCAATTTCTTCCCATCACTCCTCTGAGCCAAGGAAACATACCTGGCCCTTCGGGGAACAGACCCAAAGACTTCACAGTTTGTACGATCGTCAGCAGACAGCCATTTGCCCACTCCTTCTATCTCTGAAACAACAGCTGTGCTGCAGTGATCCAAAGTGAATCGAACCTCCTATGCCAAAACATAGGATTACTGAATTAAGAATTACTGTAAGAATCAGGAAGCAAAATGATAGCAATTTTTCATCTTTTTTTTTTTTTTTTAAAGATCATAAAGCAAAAAATGTTGTTTTTTTTTGTTGTTGTTTGTTTTCCACCTTGCAATAAAAACAGTCAAGCCAAAACAGAACCACCTAACAAAAAAGATTTAATTTTTACCTCCAAGTATTTCAACCATTTCTACAAAATCTGTAACTGCATTTGCAAGTAAGCAAATGCTTTTTGCACATAGGTCATTGATTTCAGTGTCCCAGTGATACTCTGATCCATGAATATAGAAGATTACAACATAAGTGGATTTGAAATTGACAATGCTTCCTTCCCAAAATTCATATTACTCATTAAATCTACAAGGATAATTAGAATAATACATAGAATTATCCAGTCTCTTTTCTCTACTTTCATGTACCTGCATAGGTAAATGCCAATATTCTGAAGGGGAAAATCAAATAACTGACCTGGTCATTGGTTCTCACTTCCAGTTGATGCCATTTTTTGTCTGTGACATTCAGGTGACTTGGAAACTGCAGCATCACAGAACCTGAGCCATGACTCATCTTCAGCACAGGAATGCCACTGGAGAGCTCTTACACAGCACAGAAAAAATAAATCACAGCCAGCTACAAGTGTCCTTCTATTTTGGATATTTTGGCACAGCTGGTGGATGTGGATTTAATGGTTCAGTATAGAAGTTTCAGTATAGAAATAACAATATTCTCTGACCACTGCTATGTAGAAATATTCATTTAATACAGTATTTTTCTACTTGAGATTGTGCCACTTCTTTGTCGAGAGTCAAACACTAGAGCTAATTCCTGATAAGCAATTTGTAGTTTTATAATGGTCTACAACAATTAGCACATGCAGATTTTACTCTCTCCTAACTTCTCCCCAGATTTACAAGTAATTGTAAAATAGAGCAGAAGATACTAATGATTAATGATATTCAATATTACCTTTCAAATAATTAAGAAAGCACCAACTATGCCATGCATCTTGTATATTAATTAATTCACAAAAAAGCAGCAGCTTGCTACTGCTTTTAGATATGTGTCAACTTCAGGCAACGAGTTCTACTTGTGTATGAATTTTTCTGTGATAAGCTTGGCATGCAACTAGATCTGCATTGATCATGTAATGCCTATCCTCAAAGTACCAAAATTCCCTTATGGCACGACAACTTTTCTAGGGGAATTATTTTTAAATATACAAATCTGTTTGTTTTATTCTCCCCTTGGTTTCCTCTGCAACAGACCAATGCCATAGTTACAGGCTATAAAAAGGCAATACCTACAAAAAGCAAGACCTGTTAGAGAACATTTCAAAATATGTTTCAAAATGTTTTTCAACATTTTCAGCCCAGAAAATAAACTATCTCATGAGATGGAAAGACTGAATGCTGCTCACAGCCCATGCATTCCCAAAAGACAATGTTCTCCACACACAGTTGCTGCATTACCTATTGCAATGAAGTTTTCTGTATTCCCAGGTTCTGGATTTGATAAAGGACCACTGTATAATAGAAGTCCATCTGGAACTGCAGTAATAAACTCTAGAGAAAGTGAGCTTTCAAAACAAGGCCTGATAGGACGAAACCATGCATAACCATTTCCATGGAAACTGTGCTTAGTCTGCTGGCAGTCTGGTCCATGAAATGAAGCAGGACAAAGACATCTGAAACGGCACAAACAAAAGATATGTCAAAATTCCCCAGTGTTCAACTGTTTCCTTGGTTCTACATGCAATAAGCATAGGGCTGAAGTCACACTATGAAGTGAAGTAATGGTGTTTGCCACCTCAGGTATACAGAGGTGCTCAGCAATTATTAAGATGCCTTAAGAATAAATAAATAAATAAATATCTGGCCACCATAAAACCTGCATCCAAGAAGTATTTCTGAGACCACAATGTTGGGAACAACAAACTATTTCACTTCGTAAGCAAAACGAAACATCAAATATCAGTTGGTCAATTTATTGCAGGGAGAACTCAGCTCAAATAAAACGTGTCATTTCACCAAAGGAATACTGCTGCATGCAAGTTGATGTGTCAGTAAAGAAATTTTCCCATGTAGTGTTTTTTGAAGCCCTTACTGCTTGCTGTTTTCACTACATCCTATTCCCTCCACCCCATTGCTACTTAATTTTTATTAAATGAAATGCCCTTAAAAGTGAGGTGTTGATAATGCCACCATTTTTTCCAAGGGCTTTTGTTCTTGCAGTATTTCCATTGATATCAGGACTAAAGCAACCACTACTGAGCCACTTGTAAAGATACTGCTGCCATTAAGTTTACACTCCAGTACACTCGCAGGTTTTCTGTTTCTCCTTCAGCTAGGATTGCACTCATTGTTTTACAAGAGCTCTATCTTGTTAGCTACACTTGGCACTTTAAAAAAAAAAAAAAAAGGAAAAAAGTAAGAAAAGGGGTGCAGTAGAAGTTTCCTCACCTGTAACCATTCAAAGTGTCAATACACATCCCACCGTTGAGACAAGGGCCGTGGGCATAGGAGGAACAAGGCTGATGGACTCGGTTCCTGGCAGCACAGGTGCAGACAGCGCTGATGGTGGTCGTCACAGACACCAACGACACTCTCCCTGCATCCACCACCGTTGGGATGTTGCTCACAGAGAGGTGGTTTGTACAACCACTGCCCTCGCTACAGTTTGCGCTCCTACATTCATCCACATCAATCTGTGAGATGCTCACTTGTAAAGCTGACTGGATCTAAGGGAAAACAGAGTTTGACGTATTACCATTCTTTTCTTTATTCATGGTTTTATTCCCTCCTTCCTTTATAAAAAAAAATAAAGATTAAGCTACCATAAAATTAATGGAACGCTTTAGTTTCCTGAGTATTAGTAACACCCCCGTCCATAAAGGCAAGCAAAGGGATTTAACAAATGCCATGATTACACAGAAAACTTTATAGTAGTATTTCCTGAAAACTTAAATCACTGACATGATGGATATTGCATGTGTTAAATCAGTGCTGCATACTACCGATGTTATTGCTCAGCATCAAGGCTCTGACAGCAGCGATACTCTGCCTTCCCAGCTGCGTGGTCTACCTCATGCTTCCTGCACTCTGACAGCAACCATAACTCCTGCTCAGATGTTATATCTTAAGTTCTCTTAAGTTCTGCATCCATAAGGATGTAGACTGGAAAATGGCAGCACTGAGCTGCATTCAATAGGAATGTTCACAGACAGTGACAAGTCTGCAGCAATTAGGATTCGGCCCACTGATTTACACCTTAAGCTTCTGTTTCATCTCAAACTGTCTCAAACAAAATGCAATCAACTCAGCACCTGGTCATTATGTTTTATTCCACGTTAATCTTTGCTATTTCCTTATTTTTATCACTAAGTAAAATTTGCTTTGGAAGGCCCAAATAAAGAGGTCTTGTCATACAGTAAAAGCGTTTCCACAAACAGACATTAAAAAACATGCCCAAAGCTTCCTAATTTGATTTGTATTTGAAGGAAGACTCAAACACACCGAGTGACATGCATTTAGTGGCTAAACCTGAAAACAACAGGCCTCACTATGGCATAGTTACAAACAATGGAGATATACAAATGTAATGCTAACAACATGAGATTCTTCTTTGTACACTCAATACATATTTTTTCAAAGGATAAAATGAATGTCAAATATTTTACAAATAGCTGTGAAAAGACCAAAACAAATACATAAATACTGAAGCTTTTGTTTTGTTTTACTTTGCAGTCATCTGAATTCACAGCCCTAAGAAAACTGACCTTTATAATCATTTGTCAAATATCCTACAATATCATAACGTGTATTGAAATCACATCCCCAAAGGCAAAAAAATGTACATTACATTGACACGATGCATCCTGTCAGAGCACTCTGGTGCCTGTTGCTCACATCAATCACCATTAGCAGGGAGTCAATAATGCACTCTTAGGCAGCTGTGCCGTACCACTGCAGCAAAGCAGTGTATATAAACAATCTCAGCTCCTTTACAGGATTAGAATGGATTATTTTTACTGCTAAATAAAAACAGTTGTTGTAAAGCTACATCCCAAGAAAGTAATGCAAACATATTAATTATTTAGCAATTCAATGAACAATCCCAGCACTAATTACTTATTTTATTTATAGTTAAACGTTACAAAAATCTACAGAAATTCTTCAGATATGATTGGTTTTCTGTGGATTGTTGGTGATTAGTCACTAGAGCTATTAATTAAATACTGAAAGGTTATATATAATTAATACTAAATTAACTTTTTCGCTACAACATGTGAAGCAATCCCTTGTTGCCACTCTGATGAATTCACCTGTCATATATTATGGCACAGAATATCTGAAATCTGTACAATCTTCCATACTATTGTTGCAGTAATTCTACATGTAAACAGAAGAAACAGATATTACATGTTATGAATAGCACTCACATTTCCAACTTGCTCACCAAGTAGGTTCCTACAGTCCACACTATTTAACATCATACAGGATGCAGGCAGGTGGCAAGAAAGATACTGTTTGGTTCCAAGAATCATACAGACCCTACCATAATGACACACATGGAAAGCAGTGTTCCTTCTTGAAACTTCCACAAGATGTACCATGTATTAAACTCAACTAGAGTGGGGCAAGATAAATTACATTCGGGTAACTCTGTTAGTGGGCATGCAGAAAGTGGTAAGGTAGCAGGAGAGTTAGGTATCATCCAGAAGGGAAAGAAAACATATTTTACAACTATTTCCCTCTTTAAAAAAAATATGAGAGGAGGCATCCCATTGTATTTAAGAGTTATCCCTTGATAAGTTAAATAAAATAATTAGTTGTCTCCATCTATCTTATCTAATTTAACTGTTCTTCTAACCTGCATCTTCCTTCCAGCATGATTGTTTCTATGGACTGCCATCTCTCTGTACAGCAGAACTTCAATCTGGGTGACATCAAGCCTCTACTATAAGGTCTAACCACAAGGAGATTTGGTATTTCCATCAGCATCTAGAACATTCAAAAAGCTGTCACTTTCAAGACGTTCTCTTGTAAAGTATTATAATAATACTTTATCTTCTAAGAATTATTCTGATTGATATCAGAGTACGAATTCATGTCCGATAGATCATACAACAAAACTGACTGGAGCAAACACAGGGAACTGCACCTTGCAGGGTCATCTATGTGCAACTAAAAGCTGCTTTGTCTACTGCAACTGAGTTCACTCATTGTATGCAAGGGATTATGGGGAAGGAAGACAACTTGAATTTAGCATTTGCTTGACAAATGTTTTGTCTCAAGTGAGGCAAAAAACAGGATCTGCAGATTCTGCGTATTCTTCCAGTAAAGTTTGTTTGAAGTTTGGAAAACATACCTTGAATGTGTCATTCACCCAAACACTGAATCCATGGGACAACCCTAGAACGTACCTCATTTTTAAAGGCTGCCATCTCAGCATGCAGTTTCTCAGGTCTGTAATAAGCTGAGCCATCATGAACTGCAAATCTTACATCTGCCTGTTTTCCATCAGTGTTCATCAAACCGAAGACAATGATATCGCTAAACTTAACTGATAGCATTTTTGCCAGTAATTCCTTGAACATGTTGCATCTGTTTTTGCCATGTTCACCACTCTGTATAAACTCCTCTGCAGTGATATCTGAGTTTGGAATTCAAAATAGATAAACACGAAATAGAGATTAATCTCTCAACTTATTTAGAAGCATACAGAAAAGTACACCTGCCCTACAATTGTTTCTAAATCAAAATCATAAAATAAGTCACTAAATATAGACACAGCTGATCTAAACTCTCAGCAGGCACTAAAACAAACCTGAGAGACGCACGGTGGCTGAGTTTTGTATGGCTTCATTTTCCAGCTCTTTGACGTGGATTTGTACTGTAGATATAACATCAGGACAAAGTCCATCTGAAACTCTGATTTTTAAGTTGTATATTCCTTGAGGAGCATTATCCACCATCATCAACGAACCAGTTCTCTGATTTAATCTGAAAGACCTAGACATAAACCTTCAATCAGGAAAACTTAATAAACCAAAACTGAGAGCTTACATTACTCATTAATTTAATTCACAAGGCCTTAAAATGTTGTTACAAAGGTTATAGATCAAAACTTAGGGAATCCACAAACAATATCAATGAACAACAGAAAGAGCTCAGGAAAGAACAAGCAATTAGCAGGGCTTACACAAAGATGTTTCTTTCACTTCCAAAACCCTAGACCTTCCCTGTCCTGGATCAAAGCAAGCAGTCTATAGGAGCTGTTGCAACTGTGGAGTTCAACATAGCCATCATGTACAGGTCTACATGAAAACAGAAATTGACAGAAACACACGAAGTCCTTCAAGACTCTCATTCACTCATTCAGAATAGGAAGAAGTCAGTAATGAAATCTCTGACATAGTTTTCATGTACCACCTCAAAGGGAAAGTAAACAGTAACTATGGAAATATTCCATGAACATTACTGTGAGGCATTAACCTCCTAAAATGGAAACAGTTCCAATGGCTACCGATAAATAGACTAACTCCAATAAGTTAAAGAGTTATGATTTTCCAATGCAAATGTGAATTGTCATCAACAGAGATCATGGAATTTGCTTCCACTATTAATAAAATGATTATATTATGCCCCTTGGAATTTGTGATTTGTATTCCATCAATTCTGATGGTTAGTGACAGGCAGTAAAAACAGCCAATTTTTAAATTGGGTCTTACAGAATGTGTACATTTTAAAAAAGTAAAGATTAAATACAAACACCCTCGTGTGAGCCTGCATTCTCTACAGTAAAAAAAAAAAAAAGAAAGAAAGATAAAATCATTTCATGCATTAAGTTCTTGGTGACTAGTTACCAGGCTTTCTTTGTTTTTGTTTTGTTTTTGTTAAGTACATTCAAAAGTACATTTCTTATAAACTCAATAATACCAGTTTTGCATACATCCTGAACATAAAGAAATACATGGTGAGTAAAATAATTACAGAAGCATAAGTATTATTGATTGTGACACAAATACAATCCTCACTTGAACAGTTTTCCTTCAGAGAGAAATGTTTTATTGTCCCACTCATCCTGATCTGGTGCAAACACTTCCCCAGCACTGTTGTTGACCATTTTCCTGTTGAGATAAATTATAATAAATCTGCATTTAATTTTTGCTTTTGGGCGCACTTTATATTCCACAGCTTCATTACTGTGATAATTATTTTCAGATTCCCGCATAATTTGGTGATGGCTATGATCCAAGATTCTTAAAACAATGCATGGCCTGCCACTTCTGGAGAGGTGAATACACTATGGATGTCACAGAAAGGCATGAAGCCCAAACACAACCCAATACAGTGCAAGATACATGAATATAACTGCATATGAAATTCTGAGAAATTAAAAGATTAAAATTAAAAGAATAAAAAATAAAAAAAAAATCACAATATCAGGAGTGAAAACCACAAACCACCATTGCTACTCTGCTGTTTCAGACAGCACACAGCTGATACCCAGAAAAAGAAGGAAAGCATCTTGTAGGGTACAACTGGGAAAGAAGAGTGTGACCAAGAACAGGAAATAAACAAGAAGCCACTAAGCTGTTTCAAATCATGGCCATTTTAGGCTCCTGTGCTTTGTCACAGAAGTGGAAGATCCATTAAAAATAGAAAAAACTGTTCTAAAATAGCAAAATTAGCAGCCCAATACAGAACTACTCTAGATAACACTTACCTTTGTTACTGTAAACATAAATATCCTTATGGCCAGATTCATGGCAGTTGTCATTTTCATCACCAATTGTTATTGTTAAGGTGTTTGTGGAGCTCATAACTGGAATCCCACTATCTGTTATAACTATTGGCAGATGAAACACCTTCTGCTTTTCTCTGTCAAAGGACCTCAAAGCAGTTACAGTTGCAGTGTCATCTCTGTTGTCAGTAAGAGAAAAATCCAAAGAATTCTGATAATCTGATGGCAGTGAAAATGTAAACGGTGACCCATTTTCCTTGCTGTCTGGATCGTATGCATGAAGTAGTTTTGATGAATGATTCATATGCACTATTTCAGGGCTCAACATGTTTTCCCAAACTACTGGCATGTATGGTGCCTCAAACCTTGGTCCGTTGTCATTAACATCAAGCAAGTTAATTAAAACTGTAACACTTCCAGTTTCAGCAGGTGTCCCTTGATCTGAAGCTTGCACAATTAAACTGTATTTCTGAATGACTTCACGATCTAGTTTATTTGCCACAATCACATGACCATGCTGGTCAATGACAAATTGCCTCATAGGATCTGAATCTGACTTTATAGAATATATAATGTTCCCATTCAAACCCGAATCCTTGTCTGTTGCTCTCACTGTGGTTACCGTAGTACCTACAGGCATGTTTTCAAAAACAGGGCTCGTCTGAATAAGCTGAGAATGGAAAACTGGACTGTGGTCATTAGAGTCTTCAACTTCAATCAGGCACGTAGCAGTGCTAGAAAAATCAAGATCTTCCACTTTAATAGTAAGATTAAACTGTCTTTCGTGTGCTTTCTCAAAATCCAATTTTTTTTTCAGTCGGATAGTGGCACATTGCCATTCTTTGTCATTCTCAATATAAAACTTCTGATCTGGGTCTCCCCTGATGATACTGAATGTTAAGTGAGCGTTTTCCCCACCGTCTGCATCTGTAGCAGACACTCGCAGAATTTCTGAGTTGATGGCACTGTTTTCAGGAATTGCCGCCTGCCACATCTCTTTTGTGAAATTAGGTACGTGATCATTGACATCTGCAATCCAGATGGTGGCAGTGCCAGTTCCTGTTAGCCCTCCCCCATCCCTTGCTTCAACAGTAAGAAAGTAAATTGCAGTCCTTTCTCTGTCTATAACTCCCCCCGCCACACGGATAGTACCGGTATTGGGGTTGATATTAAACATGTCACTACCTAACTCATTTTTTACATTCTCTGTTATCGTGTAAGTCAAAACAGCATTAAGACCTACATTCGGATCATCGCGATCAACTGCGCTCATCTCCATGACTAATGTATCTGCAGGAGAATTTTCAAAGACACTCCCATTGCAATCATCAGGCATGCATGTGAACATGGGTGCATTGTCATTTATATCCCACACATTAATAATTACATCAGCAAATCCTGTAAGTCCTTCTCCACCTTCATCGGTAGCCAAGACAACGAATCTCCAAAGTGCTCTTTCTTCCCGATCCAGCACCTTGTGTGCATAAATGCTTCCTGTGTTCTCATCTATTGTGAAAATATCAGCAGCGCCATGCCCGTGCAACGAGTAACTCAAATCTCCTTCATCCACATTATTATCAGGATCATTTGCCATAACCTGAAAAAGTATTGAAAACAGGCATGATAATTATAAAATGACTACATTACATCCTGCATGCTTCTACCATCTAACAGAGCCCAAGCAAAAGTATGACATACTATTAATATGTGCAAGTAAGATGGCAATTGAGAGGTGGGACAATTAAGAGTAGATAAATGTCTTTCACACTACAATAACAGTGTAGTGTATTACACTACTACAATCATCTTTTATTTTTTCATATTTATAGAGGTAATTTAACTATATTATTCTGATAACCATTTTAAAATGTTAATGATCTGGTTTTTAGGATCACAAATGATCCATTCTGCTTATCTTGCTTACTATATCTTTATAATTATTTTTCCATAGACGTCCATTTCTCTTCTTCAACTGACAAAAATATTCAGTAAAACTACAGTACATTAATATATATGTGCTGCATTATTATTCTGTGCTCTTTCATTGAAATATGGCAATCTCCAAAAGCGCATGAAGTGCACTACCTGAAGCACAAAGACTGGTAACCCATCCAGTTCTTCAATTATACTTCCATAGTACTCATTGATAGAGAAAACTGGAGACTCATCATTTTTATTCATAACATTGATGATGGTAACTGCATAATCTTCCCATTTCCCATCAGAAGCCAACAAGTGGATCTCATAAATTTTTGTTTCTTCGTAATCCAGCGGCTGGGCAATAAAAATAGCTCCCGTTTCTGGTTGTACACCAAGCACTCCTCCTGTGTTTCCAGCAGTGATCTGATAACGTAACTTAGCATTTGTTCCTGTCAATTAACAATAGCGTCAGAAAAAAACAATTTCTTGAGGTACATTAAATTATGGGATGTTGAAATGAAGCACAACTCATATTATAACTGATGATTTTTGGTATTACAGTTCGGGGATATTTTAAAATCTGCCGATATGCCAGACTGTTTACCCAGAAGTTCAGTTTCAGATATGACAATGGGTACCAAAAAAAACAAAAAAAAACCAAAACCTTAGTTTACTAGGACATAAAAATGTACTCATTTGCTAAAAATAAAAAATAAAAAAGTCTCTAATAAATTTGTACTCGCACAGAAATCACTCTCTGTCATCCCACATTAGTGCATTGCTTCATAAAATAGGAATCACTTGATTTATGACTCCATTATCAAATAGCATTCACACGTGATCAGTTCACACTCAAAGAAGTTTTCAAATCTAAGACATCTTCCTTTCTAACACCATTATCTCCTGGTACACTGAAATTAACTCATTAATATTTTATAAGCAGCTATGGGGAATTCCAATGCTTTACCTTCATCTTCATCATTAGCACTGACTGTAATGACAGTTGAGCCCACATCCTGATCCTCATCCACATTTACTTCATAGACACTCTGAGTGAAGACAGGTTTGTTATCATTCACATCAGTGATAAAAACACGCACATAGGCTGTGTCTAGAGAGACAAGGAACAAGAGATTAAAATACTCAGCTGTGCCACTTCTGTCAGCTACAATTCCTTAAACTGTCTAGTTGCACATTAAATGAAGACTAATATGTAGACAATACAGAAACAAACCCTTAGGGGTTGAGGACAAAATATATATATACCAATATTACTCAAAAGCACTTGGATATCAAATGAATCTCACATCCAATTTGCTTAAAGAGATAATACATGAATAATTGATGCCTAATATGGCAATTGTACAGTTTTAAATCCTAAATTCTTGTCCTTAAGCCACAAAAGTCAAACTAAGTATTTAGGCACAGCTGTCAATTGAGAATAAGATTTTCTGTCTCAAACTTTCTTCCTTCATACTTCATAATTAGTCTTGAATGAATACAGTGGCTTAAGAAACTTCTTCATGACCCAAACAAAGTCTGTATCCTATGGATGGATGCACCTCTGCTAGGCAGAAAATACTCTTTCAACTCTAACTATGAACCCCTATTCTTCTTCTAGTTTCAGAACAAAAAACCTGCCTGACCATCAGTCATCATTTTAAAAATTCTATTCAGTTCTGTTGTAGACAAAAATTTTAAAAAAAGAAAAGAAAAAGGGAAATTAAATGTTAATCTTGCATTTCAGAGCTTCTGTTTTCAGATACTAACCCAGGCAAAATCATGCTTGTCACAGACAACTGTTTCTTACCAGAATTTGGCCTCCCATGTTTTCCAGGTCGAGCTGATTCAGAGCCATCAACTGACTCAACTTCTAAAAGATAAGATCCCTTCTTCTCTCTATCAAACACTGAGGTAGTGTATATTGAGCCTGTCTGCGAGTCCAAGCGAAAACATGTATAGTCTCCACTACGGTCATGTAACATAGAGTAAGTTATCTAAAGGATTAAAAACAAGATGTTAATCTATACTTTTCTTTCATTGGATAGATCATAACTGAAGAAGAACTTAAAGAGAATGGCTGAGAAAATGAAGTAAAAATGCAAATTTGAGAAATCTCTAAGTTAAAGTCAATTAACCTGAAATAAATTTGTCTTGTCTAATCAGTTAATGAGTTCACTAGCAGATTTGAACAGTACTTGCGCAACAGCATTCAAACTTAGCTAAATATTCCAGGAACTACCATCATAGCCATGTGAGAGCTGAATTTGCTCACTGCTATGGACTATGTTCTCATTTCTGTATTTGTATGTTTTGATGCACTTGACTTCAGCTTTCATTTTTGCTCCCAGAGAGAAATCAGTTTGCTTCCAAGGACGTGCCTACTTTAGATTTCTAAAATCAGTAGCGAGCGCCTCCCATAGTTTACTACTCACAAAAGCATTTAATAACTTACTTTTTCATTAATTTGTCCAATCACATTTTAGACCTGTGTAGACCTTTCAAAACCACACTGTCCAACAGCCAAGGAGTTTTTCACCTGAATACATATTGTATAAAGAAATATTTATTGCTTTCTATTTCATACCTCCTAATATATTTGCATTTTTTCACATGGCAGGAAACACATTATTTACTATTTTATTCCATCTCATGTTTCCATAGTAGCCATTCCTTTTCTAGGCTGAGGATTACTACTATATTTAGTCATTGTTTAATACTGAAACTATATGACTGTACATTTCATTACATAAAACACAGATCCCCACTTGCTTACCTCACCATTCTGACCAAGGTCAAGGTCGGTGGCAGAGACCTGAATGACAAATGTCCCAATATCAGCTCCCTCTGTTACTGAGGCTTCATAAATAGATGAGGTGAAGAATGGGACATTGTCATTGACATCTAAAGAATCAGAAAGAGCACATAAAGAGAAAAGTATAAAACAGAGTAAAAAAAAAAAAAAAAGAGTTATGTGATTATGTGATCACTGAAGAATTTACACACCTGTTACATTAATATAGATCGTAGTGAATGCTGCTAGAGGAACTGCAGCAACATTCTGTGCTCGAACTCTCAGCAGAAAGTTCTTTGTTGTTTCATAATCCAGTAGCTCAGCTACCAGGATTGAAGCAGAGCCATCATCTCTGTTTGGAGTCAAGTAGAAACGAACTGGCATGTTGGTTTCTGGAACAAGTCCCTCTTCTAGGTTGTAAGTCACACGAGGATCACCAAGGGGGGAAGTCGCTTTGATTCTCTGCACAGTTCCAAAAATTTGAATAATCAACAAGTTTGTAGGTACAGTAATGTTTCTAAAGGATTCACCAACTCTTCTAGATCCTCAGCTCTCAACTGGAAACAGTAAGACAAGTCTTGCTGGTTATCAAATCCTAACCCTCCCTGACACATCTCCAAGCACAAACAGCTGCGCCCAAAGGTTACCAGCCATTACAGGTTTGGTTCTTCAGGATGTTATCCTAAAAGCATGTACTTTGGAGTTATTTTGTAAAACTATTCTGATTATCTGCTGTGAGAAATCAAATCGAACAAGTTGAAGTATTTTAAGTCCAATAAGCTCCTCAGGTTATACAGTAGCACTCAAAACAGTGGAATTCGTTTACCTACAGTGTTGTTCAAATGAGAAGGAAATTAAATAGCAATTATCCTCACATAAATTTAAGAAAAATGCTGGTTAGTGGTAGCATTTTTGAATGAAAAGGGATGGCAGATGACCAGCCACTGTAATTCACAAAACCATTATAAAAGCTCACTACAGTTAGGTAAACAAGCACATTCAGATACTCTAAAGCCTTATAAACAAACAAGTGTGTGTCCCAAACTTACCAAAACTGATGCATCTCGTGTAGTATTCTCCGGAATGACAACTTCATAGCTGCCTCTTTCCCACTGCGGAGGCTGGTTTTTTGCACTAGTAACAGTTACCACAAGTTCAACTTTACTGCTCCTATTGCCTCCATCTGTAGCAATAATATCTCGAATTATAGATGACCTCTGAACAGTAAAAAGGGGTTAATTACAGAGGGTTTTGATTAGGGCTCAGGTGAGCTTTTTTAGCAAAGTAAATGGATATGCGAAGTTAAAGGCATAATTAAGAAAATCTGTGCAAAAGAAAAACATCCACAAACGGAAAGAAGACTTCAGAATATGAAATAGGTACAAGGTTGCTAACAAAATCTGTTTTCTTTATTCAATACTGTTGGTAAATACTACTATTTATCTCAATAAACGTTAGCAAATTTCAGCACACTAAGTTTAAAGCAAACAGCATGAGACTTAGGTTTAATTTAAAAATTATATATTGACCCTTTAAAGTGAAGGGATAGCATAGCAGTAAGGGAAAAGCAAAAACCTCAGTCCCTCCAAAGGCATATTGAGAAGGCCAGTTTAAAGTGAAAATAATCACCATACCTGAGATATGGGTTGGTTAACAAATATCCAGCCACTAGTGGGATTAATCTGTAAGTAATCTGTTTCCCCATTTGCTATAGAATATGTGATGACAGCATTAGAGCTGTAGTCATCGTCATGGGCTGTAACACGGAGAAAGCTGGTCCCAACTCTTGTGTCCTCTCTTAGGAAATCTAATGTAAGGAAAGGATTTTTCAGACTAATATTTCAAACTGATCATCAGTTCACTAAAGTAACATGAACATCTTACTACAAAACATGAGGAAATACTAAAGTAAAAATGTATGGAAAATATAACTTTATCTTCCTTGGAACAATGCCCATAAAAGCAAACCAAATATTTTCAATTGTTGCTATCAATCCATAGCTATGGATCACATTTTAAATTCACGTTATTATGTTCATAACTTGGAAATCTTATTTCCCACAGTAAATTACTTTTTTTAAGTGTTTTAAAAAAATACTAAAGGACAAATATTTTTTGATGAAATATAAACAAACAGAATTTCAGAAAAGGATCACAATGTCAGAAACTACTTTCTAGGATTTGTATATTTTAATTAACTGAGAATATCAATCTTTGTTTTTGTCATGAAAATGATCCAGCAGGATTTTTTGAACAACCAGGAAGGAAAGGTAAAACAACAAATAATGCAGAATGATAAACATCAAATGGGAAAATATATGACCAAAAAAAAAAAAAATTAATCAAGAAACATACGATTCAGTTACTGCTCAGTGCTGCAAACCACATGGTCTTACACATCTGTGCAGTGCCACAGACACTCACTGCACTCAGAAAAACACAGAAACAGCTAACGTTTCAAGGAATTTTCCCATAACACTCACACAGGCCCGTTAGCCAAAGCTGTACTTGTTACACTGCACATCATACAGATTGACAATTCTGCAATTAAGCTAAGTGCATTTCTGGCTACAATCACTGCCAACACGGACAAAATCCAAAAACCTTAGACATCAGGTAAGCTTAAGCTCACAGTCAAGGCACTGAAACGCTATCCAATGACTCTCAATTACATTCATAGCGGGTGTTTTCAAATCTGGGATCATTGTCATTTTGGTCCAGAATGAGAACATTTATCTGACACATTCCAATGAGTGGTTCTGCTGCCTGGTCTGTTGCTGTCACAGTGACAGGATATTCCCTCTGTTTTTCTCTATCAAATACCTGAACAGTTGTCAGAACTCCTGAAAACAAATCAAATACCAGAGGTTAGAATACTACGCATCTGAGAATACAATATTCAGATGTCTATTTGACCATCAACAAATAAATTGAGATACAACCCAATCGGTTAAATACAACTATAATGTGAATTTTAGGTTCAAAGCTTCAGTCACAAGACTTAATCTGAAGAACTTCAATTGCTCGTGTAGACACAACTAAATATACGCTTACATCTTTGGTTCAGAAGAAAGGTAAATACCAAACTAGCTTTAAGAGATGAAGTTTATAAAAATGATTTATTTTGAAGCACATAAGGGATATAAGACACGTCTCACATGTTCTACCCTCTGAAAGTTCCACCTGAATTTAGTTTTGCCCTTCTGAGAATTTTAGTCTCTTGGTGCTTCATAAGACTATTGTATTGGATATGTCATTGATAAGTCATTAACAACATTGCAAGATAATATGCAGTAAAAATAGGTATTTCTTTTTAATTTGCTTACAAAGCCATACAAGTTATTTTACATAGCAGAACTTCTACATTTCAAGGAAAATATCAGACCTAGCTCAGTATTTGATAAGAAACTACGTTTCGTGGAATTAATAGAGCTTGTATCTTGTCTGCTGTCAAAAAACTCAAAAACAGACTTTGTGCTGTTCACTATTTCAGCTAGTTTTCCATCAGTGTTTACATGTGTCAGTATCAGTTCTGCCATTCACTTTACCTGTGTCAGGGTGAATTCTAAATGCTGGTAGGACACCATCTCTGTGCATCAAGCCATATTTCACTATACCATTGGCTCCTTCATCAGCATCAGTTGCTTCAACTTGCAGTACAGCTGTCCCCAAGGGTTGGTTTTCCAACACAGAAGCATGTTCCCTATAATAATGACACTACAAAATAAAATAAAATAAATTAAGCATGTACCTTGCCATTTGATTTAAAGATATATTAGAGGGAAAATAACAAAAACTACTACTTAGGCACATTTCTTAATTTACACACTTCACTTTGCTGTTTTGTGGTTATATAAATGAACAACTACCAGTTGGTTAGAATATTAGGACAGAAAGTACAGCCACATGTACTTCCAAATGCAAATATATTTCTATGTTGCAAAAGCCTTATAAAAAAGAGTGCATACATTTGCCCAAACCACACAGCTGCTCTGGTCAAACAGGGCCTTCCAAATAAGTAAGACTGCAAAGAACAGATTAATGATGATCTACAAAATCAATACAAACAATCACTTCTCAAAATATGCAACATTTTCCACTAACATACTAGCCATCAGCATCAAACTTTAAGTTTGTAGACAACAGAATGTTAATAACAGTGAATATTCAAAAAACATATTCAAGCATTTATTTTTCACAGTACTTAACCATTTAAGCTAATTCACCATCCTCTTTCGCTTCTTTCATCAATTCCAGACATAAATTGACCAGAAGCCCTAGAGTTGCTCTGGAATGTTTTGTCACAAGTCCACTGAATAGATACACCTAATCCATCCCACCTCATGTGTCATACTGAAGCTCCAAAAAGTAATCACTGGACCCTATCTTCTAAAATGCCAGAGACGAGGTGGGGTTCAGGAAAAGAGCGCCCATGTGCTGCTCAGCCACAAGAGAAGAACAAAGCACATGAGGCTCAAGAAAGAGATGTGAGAGATGTAGACAATCAGGGCATCAAGAAGAGAGAAAAAAGTGGATCACCTCTTGAATTAGTCATCTGCTGTGTCACTTGCAGTGACAACAGTCTTAAACATTTACCACCCAGTCTAATGCATATCACCTAGTCTCATCTATTTGTACCTTCTGAAAGACTGGTTTGTTGTTGTTGACATCATCAATTTTCACAATAACCTGAGCAGTACTTGTAAGAGAATGGGGCCCTCCCGAAGCGTTATCATCTGTAGCTGTGACATTAAGTACATACTCTGTCCCCTGCAGCTTTGGAAATGGGCTTGAACGAAGTCTAACTAGCCCTGTAAAGACAACAATAGGTTGCATTATTTTATTTTCGGTACATTAACGGATTACTGTCTCTCTTCTCATTAGTAAGCAAGACAACATCCATTCTGATTTACCTACTTAAAAACAAACCTCATGGCTGCTATTTCTATGGTTTAATTTCTATGGTATTTTTACTGCAGTCTGATATTAAAACAAAATTAAGACAGTACAACAGCAGATTTGTCTGCAAGTATGCCTACAGAGCTGAAGGAGACACCAGCCACAGCTCAGCTGACTCATTCTCTTTACTGCATCTGTTTCCACCAAAAAATACCCAGAAACAAAAACAAACCCAGACTTTTGTTACCTGCAACCATATTTTCAGGAATCT
The DNA here is from genome assembly GCF_905368555.1 of Meleagris gallopavo. Taxonomy (NCBI): domain Eukaryota; kingdom Metazoa; phylum Chordata; class Aves; order Galliformes; family Phasianidae; genus Meleagris; species Meleagris gallopavo. The sequence continues at coordinate 9,219,822 of NC_139416.1, forward strand.
GAATCTAATATTAACATTGCAAAGTACAGTTTGCAATGAAATCAAAATCTTATGCTAAGTGAACTCTAAAAGATAAGGAGTTGAAGCAGCTCTCTCCCTCATATATATTCAATGTCCTCAGCATATGCTTTGAAAAATATGCATTCAGATTTTGACTTCAGTTCATAACATAGGTATAATATAGGGTAGTTTCAAACAAAGCAAACAGAGCAAAGAAATCTCAATTTGAAAAGTTGTACCAGCCTACTCAGATGCTGCCTGTTCATACTTTTGTTTGTTGTCTGCTTTTGTTTGCTGTAGCAGTGAAGAGTTAATACATCATTACCTTTCTTAGGGTCAACAATGAAGTTTCCTTTTTGATTCCCAGAGGGAATATCATAGGTCACACCATCTCCATCAGGGTCAACAGCATTGACTGTAGCTACCAATGTATTTGGGCCTGCATCTTCAGAAACAAAGCTCCTGTAACTGTTAAACAAAATTATGATCATTTATGCAATTTAGACAGAAAAAAATACATAGGACTTCTACTAAGTGTATAAAAAGGGTACTGCAGTGATCTCTAATTTATTACTGTAATTACACTACTAAGTAATACGCTACTTTGTAACAAAACTAAATAATAGCACTGATGACTTATCCAGCCTTCCATATCTCATGTCTTTCTGTGATTACCTCCTGTAGATTTCCATTGTAAACTTCCAGCAGTGTTGACATTTTCACGCTTCAGAAGGTTTGGGCTAAACCCATAACTTATTCATTTATTTTGTTCATTTAAGTTATACAATTCACAGAATCAAAGCAAATATTTACTAAATTTAAAAACACTGTTTATATAGCATATTCTGTTTTTGAGACACGTTAAAGTAGCTTCAGTGCAACCTTTGCAGCAGCAGGACAAAAATCAGATCTGGGGGTGTGCGCATAATGTCACTTTTACAAAAATCTCTCCTCAGGACCAGGCACATCACGACACTGTAAGCTCTTAAGAGGCATTATCAGCCTAAGCTTAATGCTCTGAGTTGTAGAAAAGCCCTCTGCTTTAGCAAAGTCCCAAATACTTCTTATCTTCTCTGACTGGATTGGGCATAGGCTAGGCTAAGCGTACAACAGACCAGCCTATGTGGATATCCCAAAGCTCAGCCACAACAGTGCGTTACAGCTGGCTCTGTCCAACAGCATAGATAAAATACATGGTATCACTGCACTCAGAAAACTCAAATCTGCTATGAAATGTGAAGAGTGAGCCCATAAGCAAATACAATCCTCAAGATCTCGGCTGTTACATAAAATAAGTTACTCTGACACTACATATAATTATGCAGAGAACAGCATAAAACTCGAAGGAAAAAGAGACAGATGCACAGAAAACCTCGCGCTTGTATTCGCTGTCCCAGTAAGGGATTTCATCACAACATTTTCAGTGACAGCTTTTTATTCTCCCCCAGTTTAATATGTGATGAAGTAAAAGAAGTAAATTATTCTGGTTGAGCTCAATCACAACCCTAGTACGCTACCTTAGCTCCTTATCTGGAATGCAAATGACAGCAATTTTGATAACTGTGAAAATGAAACGCAGGGACAGAGGAGTTCAAGTCAGCAGAAAAGGTCTCTTAAAAAGCAGAAAGTAGAAACTGGCAAAACGAGAGTAGGTACTTTAAAAATAACACATGAAAAAAGACTCATGGAAAGGAGTCATGAATACGCCCTGCACTGTAAATCTATTTAAACAAAGGGCAGAAAGGACAAAACATCGTCTTGGTTTGTATTAGCCTTGCAGATTGGTCTCTCAACATGAGCCAATTTGTGGATGATGAACTTCTCTTACAGAAAACTTCAGCTACATCCAGCTACTTCCCAAGTTGCCACAATCCATATAGTTGATAAAAGCTACCCATTGTGTATGCAGGAAAAAGCTACTTAAAACACAGCAGAACTGGAAGCAATATGCTGCTTACTTATTTAGAAACTGACAAGGAGATCAGCAAAATCACAGAACCATAGGGGTTGGGAGGGACCTCAAGAGTCCAACCCCCTGCACAGGTTCTGCACAGCAGGTCACCCAGGCAGACATCCAGATGGGTCTTAAACTTCGCAGAGTAAGTGAATAGAAAACAATTAATTGGTAGGATATTACTGTAATTTCATTTTCAACTGACCTAAAACTACTTAGAAGAAATGCAAGATCTGTCAAAGGAGACTGTCTAGATATCATCCCTATCTAAATATATACACAAGTCTTTTTTTCTTCAACTGTAAGAATTTATCTGCTAAGTCAGTCTAACTTTCAAACTTGATTGAACCTAAGCCAGTTACCATCCTATAATAATCAGTCTTCTGACTAAAACAACAACAACAACAAAAACAGTAACAAATAAGAGATTTAGGAATATATATTTACATTGTCTGGGAAAACTCAGGAGCTTCATCATTTACGTTTGAAACATGGATCCTAACAGTTGCTGTCCCAGTTTTTGGATCTTCCCCTTTATCCACAGCCATAATTATGAACTCATAAAGATGGTTAGGTCGTTCATAGTCCAATTCTCTTGCTGGGAATATAGTACCATGAGAAGTAATACTGAAGTCTGGACTCAAAGTGTAATACAATATTTCAGCATTTTCTTTTGAATCACAGTCAGTGGCTGTCACTGTTAGAAGAGAAAGACACTATCAGATCAGAGTCTACGAACTGGAATGTGAAGTACTTTAACAAGAGAATTAGTGCATAATATAAAACTGTAATAGCATTGCCTTGGCATGTAGTGCTTGAAATAATTTATAAAACTTTGCTATACTCTGTACTTTTATTCAACCAACCTCTCAAAGCAAGTTATAGGGAGAAGAAAAAAAACATGTTAAGGATCCTGATTGAATTAAGCCACTAGATCTTGTTTTTGATGGGTGTAAAGAGTCCAGTATGACCAAGAACATATTCCTACACAGAGCCATATATACTCACGTCCATCTGATGTATACTGTTGACTTGAGACCACTTGGACAGATTAGACTCTGTGTGATTAAAGATGAAACATTTACGTATAGTACTTAACTGATGCAAATGAAAATAATGAGCTTGTCAGATCCCACTTAAAACCCCACAAAAATCTAAAAACTCAGTCACCAGAAGAGTAATTGACAGGCTATCATCAGTCCAGGCCAAATCACTGTGTAGAACAATAGGTTATAAAATCCTATTTACTAGGAAACTGCAATTTTTCTGCAGTTTAATTTTCTTTTTACCCTCAAGATTTATAAATTTTATCTATGTGTGAAAGACTAATATAAGGAACTTGTACTACAGTTAGTTGACATCAGTTTGCTTTATAGTCAGGGTCTGCTCATTTCTTTATTAACATTATCAGTATAAGGTTTTTGCATTCTACATAATATCCAGAATATCATCATTTAAAGCTTAATTTGTAGGTTATGTAGGGAAAAAGAAAAATTTTTCTCCCAAGCATCCTATGGTCCGTAATGCAAGCCCACGCATAACTTTTAGAAGGGCAGAGAAGGTGAGCTTCTTTGTCTATAATTACTGATGTAAAATTATTCTCTTTTCAAAAGAAAAGCATTGCAAGATTGCCACAATAAGCCTGCTGCTATTAAAATAACCACAGCTGAAGTCTTGTTACACCAAAATCCCATGAAGACAACCTGTTTCCTTCGTGCCTTGTCCTCCAAAATTGTTTGAGCTGTGGCAATAGTAAGTAATTATGAGCAATTTTAGAAGATGCTGAAGAGTTGTGACTTACCCCATCCTGAGGCTTTCTAAAGTGAAATCTAATTTTTGGAGGGAAGAAAAACATTAGCACCGATTGTAACAAATGGTTTAGAAAGTACTAACCTTGTAGAAGTGCAGTAGTCGTAGTAACTGTTTCAGGAACACTGGCTTTGCTGTAAATGGACTGATGGAATTCGGGAGCGCAATCGTTCACATCGGTAATTACAACCAAAACCTCAGTGGAAAGAGAGAGCGTTAAATAGCATCCAAGTGAAACAAGGTAACAACTCCATTGCTCTAGAAATACTGGATGGAAGAATTTGCTGAGATCTCTAGAAGCTGTAGCACATAGGAAGACTCATTTTTCTCATATTGCTCTTTTCCTGCTGAGAACTGCTTAGATATTAAATTATACATTTGGAATTGTCAAGTCCTAGCCCCCACTGCAACATTTCCATTCATATTTCATCTCCATTGATTATTTCCTACTATTAACTCAAATGGAAATAGACTGTCTGCTTCCAAAGCATCCTTTTGCCATTACCTCCTAATACTTCTATTATTTGTAACACCAAAAAAATTCTACAGGTGCACATAAAAAAGGCTAAATATATTTGTAAAGTAATAATAGAATCTTCTTTCAAGTCATATTCCATCGTTCTTCATCTTGTAGTACCTAAAAGGGTCAATGGAAACTATCGGTCTCTGGTGTGCCACAGCCACTGTTTGTTACACTAAAATACTCTGTGTCCTCACACTTGTCCCTAATAATTCTACCTCCTGCCCTTTTGTGGTGTACACCTTATTTGCTGAAGCAGGAAGAAGTGTGATATTACACAGATTTCCAAACTCAGAGAATCTTGAATTCAAACAACAGTGATAACTGTATTTAGAAATATTTTTGCTGTCAAACAGCTTTCTGATACCGCATGAACTGTCAGCTTTTGCTATGAGTTTTTATTACCTCCTCTCTTCACTATTTCACTTAATGTTCTCGAAACAAAATTTTGTTCCCATTTTGTTTTGTCATAAATTGGAATATTTTCAAATATGCATCATAATTTAGGAGTAAAACAAAGCCTCACGTTTTCCTTGCCTGCATCTACTCCCACACCTTTCTGGGTAAAGCCTAAGACCTACGATGGAATGGCATGACTGGTCCCTAAGAAACAGCTTTCTGAGGATCAGCAAGAATAAACTCTAACAGGAGCTAAACCAGTCCTCCTCCAGAGACAAAAAGATTTTAAAGGTCCATAGGGAATCTGTACAGAGATTGGGAAGGACTCAAGAAAAACACAAAAACATACAGACATATAGAACACCAGAAATAAATGCCTACCTCAGCTGCACTACTGAATTGTTCATTTTCTTCTGCTCTGACCAAAAGAAGGTACTGGTGTTGGTCACTCTCATAATCCACGCTCTGCGTTAAGCTGATATCCCCTGTTGCCTGATCAATGCTGAACAGACCACTTGGATTGGTTAGCAAAGTGTAGCTCAGGGATTTGTTTTGATATGATACAGCAGTGACCCTAAGAAATCTGCAATTAAAGAAGTCTCTTAAACATGTAATAATTCAACAGTGAAAAATATGGCAAAAAATGCTACACATCAAAAACAGTTGCAATCCCATAGATCTGATTAGAGCAGCACGTGTTGACAGCTGCACCTGAACTCCAAATTCAAACATTTTGTAACACAGTATTTCTATCATCTTGAGATCAAACAGAAAAAGATAAGGCTCCTGCAAGCTGAGCACGGTAAGGATTAAAAACAGAGAAACAGGGGACTTCATTTTTGGAGCAGCTGAATTTTTCTGCTCTATCTTTCTTATCAGGTGGTGATGATTCTAAGGCAGGAAAGTCTAAACATAAAATGCAAAATATTCCTTTTAATAATGACATCATGGTAAACTTGCTGCTGCAGTCATACTGCCCTAATGTTTTAAATACCTGCAAACAGGGAAAAGGCAGTCACTGGCCATGTGCCTGTAGCAGTGCACACAGAACCACAGAGTTTTAGCTTATCTGACACTTTTTCCCATAGATGTGCTTGAAGTCTTCAAGTGGGAAATGTATTTGCAGCATGAAGTAAAAGAAATACATTATAAAATAGTAATTGTTACAGGGTTTAAAGCAGAACACTAATTCATCAAATGTTCATCATCTTATTGTGAAGATTTCTTAGGAGAAAGGATTCAATCTCCCTGCAACACCTAAGACCCACTGACAACTGCATTCAGAAAGACAAAGCTCAGTTTGTCTGAACACTTCTGTCCTTTCTTTATTTCATGCTCCTGCCTTCTAAATTCCCTCAGGTGCAACTCTGAAACACTGCAAAAGGTTGCTGTAGGTCACTTTCTTGCTTTCTTCTTTCTTACCTTTCTGTTGTCTCACAGTCAGTTTAAGCCAGCACAAGACCATGTTCCTGCCAATAGGAATTACTTTTCTCTCTTTCCTTCTCTCCACCCCAGCTGCATGATCATGCCACCTCTCCTCTCCTCCTGTCAGCACAATCACAAGGCTCAGCTGTGAGCACATCTAACAACCCAGCTGAACACTCTCTTTCCTTTTTCATTCTCTTTCCCCGGATCAGCCTGCCAGCTCAGCTAACATATTAGAGCTAGTGCTGGACCAAAGGAAAGGTTTGGTAATGCTTCTTGTCAGCAGCAGTCTTAAATCAACCTACACTTGTGAAACCCAGCCCCAAAAACACAGTGCATGACAGCAGCTCTGTTTTCCTGCAGTTGGTCTAACTTAGATACAAAAACTTCAGGATTCCACAGCGATTTCCAGGACCGCTTCTGGGTAGCACACAACAGTAAAGCACTTTCACTGGGTACACCGTTCATATTAAAACCTCTTATGACATAGTAATAACCATAACCAAATATTGAATTCCTTTTGGATATTATGTGAATTGACAAACCAATTAATCTCCTATCATTATAACAGGTGCGCAAGCCTATTTTTAAACAGTGACAAAAAAGAGTTACAAAGAATTCTATCATTTTTCATCCTCATTGAACAGCAGATACCTGTTAGGTATTCTGGCATTACACACTTCTTTAATTTCTTTTATGCCTGCGCTAGATAACTTTACTGCAGTTTTAAAGAAAAACATTATTAGGTGCTATTAACAGCTGATGATTTTTATTTTTTTATCTTGACAAACTTAAGACACTGTAAAACTGCTGTGAACAGTAAAATACAGTACTACAGATTGTAACAGCTGAATAACAGTTGAAAGGCCACACAAGGGAGATGTGGACTGACAAAAAAGTATTCTTTTTTTCCTTCTTTGCAGAAGGAAAATGTTTGCCCTGATACAAAAAGAATCTGTGAAAGATGGAACCGAGTATTCAGGTGGGCCTCCATTACTAACACTTTCTGTGCTATTTGGATGCACATGGTTAGCCAAAGGATAGAGAAGTAAAATGACAAGTTTTGTGGCATCTTCATTTTCACTCGGTTTGTCACCATGATTGATGAAGACAGCAAAGAGAGCCTCTTGTTTTTTCCAACTTTCATTTGGTGGTGAATGTACTTTTCCAAATGCTGACACATAAAACTCACACACACTTTCATGCCAAGACAGCTTCCTTTGCAATGTAATGCTTTTAATTTGAATTCTGCTTTTTGTTTGAAAATTAAGAGACAATTCTGCTAATACTTTCCTTACTGTTTAAAATCAAGAAACCATACTTATTCATCACCACTGTTCTGTGTAAGAGTGACTAAAATACATCAAATTTGAATTTAATCACTTCAATTAAAGTATCTAAATTAATATTCACAGTATCTACGATTCATAGACAACACTGAGGCTTTGGGGAGATCAAGCAGATGTTAAACTAAGAACATAATATCACCACACTACTTTTTCCTGTTACTTACGATTTTCCTTCTGCTGTATTTTCAGGAACATAAACCAAGTATGATGTGTTGGTGAACTGTGGTGTTCGAAAGCCAGCAATTACAGAAACAGAGGCTGGAGACCCTTTGCTTCCAAGTTTATCTGCTGCCAGCACGGTCAGCAAATACTCCTTATTCCTCACTAATGGCAAGCCTGTTGTTTTAATCCAGCCTGTGTCCCTCTCAACCTGAAATCTGCCTTCTCCACCTAGGAAGAAGAGTCACAAACTGCTGTCAGCAAGAACATTTTTATTTGATTAATATTGAGAATAGGGAATCAATTCCTGAGTTGGTTTTGTCTTAGAATTAACATTCACAGAAAAAATATAAAAAGTTTGTTTTGAACTCACTAATTACAGTGGTGATTACATTTCTGAACTGTATTTTACTTTGTTAGACGTCAGCCTTCTTTACCCTCCAATATTTTGCTGTTATTTGATGCTGAAATATCCCTCTGAAGAAAATACCCTGCCAAGATATGCTCTGGTCAAGAGGAACAGATTGCCTCTGGAGTGGTACTCCTATTCCCTTTCTGCTTACACAACTCTGAACTGAAGTTTTTTTTAAGTACCCCAACTAAGAAAATGATGAGTGAATCTGTAGCAGCTTTGCAAAGCTAAGGTGCAACCCAGATCCTTAAGAATTTCCTCGAAACTGACCAGAAGTATAACTCCCACAAGGAAAAAGGAACGTCAGCTTCTTCCAACCAAACCAGAAAGGTGCTGACCATGGCTACCACTGCAGCTCCTGTGCCCAAGCCCTGTGGTACTGCAGTACTACTCCTGTGTCCACCGCCCTCACAGGCAACAATCTGGTCAGGAACCCAACTTTGCAAAGAGAATGAGCTTCCAAACTGACCAGTCTGTCCATATACTCACGACAAGTTTACCTTTCTCACCCTCAACACCAAAGACTTGTAAACTTTTTTTAAGTAGGAAAGGAAGCTTTTCCACTAAAAGTGAGAAGACAAAAATGTCACAATACTGAAGCTTAATACAAACACAGAAGAGAGGTTTAAATTTACCTTCCAGGAGAAAATATTCTACGGTTCCATTGATCCCTTCATCCGCATCCACAGCCAGCAGCTTATATACTTCAGTTCCTTCTGTAGCTTGGGGAGAAACCACAGCCAAGAATGGGAAGGGCTTCATGGCCCACTCAGGTACGTTGTCATTCACATCCATCACAGTAAGCGTTAAGTGCAACAAATACCAATCTTTCCCTAGCAGTCAAAGAGAAATGAAGAAATACTTAGCTACACAACAGCATGCAGAGTAACAAATGTGTGTCCTGAGGATATAATGTCTGCAATATTGTTGGCATGCGATCCGGAAAAACCTTTTGGCTCTTCTCCTACAGTCACCCACATACAGACATAATGGGAAAAAAAATAACCACAACTACTGCCAAACTGCAAGATTGGAGTGACTCATATTACTTCCTAGCAGTATTTCTTCTTAGGAAAGATCACACATTGTTAAATTTTACAAGTTTGAATATGTGTTTTCAGAAAGTGTGCTACTAGAAAAAAAATAAAGGTATGTTTTGTATATTCGATGATTATAGCAATTCTGAATTTTGAAAATAATTAAGTATTTGTTGTCAGAAAGAGTCTAACTAATCCACCTTTAGTAATGAATTTCCTGGATAAAAAGCTCACTGAAATTGCAATACTGTTTTCACTTCTATTTAAGAAGAAAATAAAAATATATATATAGTCGACAGAGAATGCAATGATTCCAATCTCCAGAAACCAACAACAGAAGATCCTTAGAGGTTGAGAGAAAAATTCCTTTTTTTGTTTTTGCTATTACACCAATCAGTGAGCACAGAAGAGCTCCTGATTGTGTAATAAACAGTAGGGAAGCATCATAGAAAAAGTGACAAAAAAGAAAAATATCAGTCTGGAAAAACACTGCACATGAAGCCCAAGTTTCCAAACAAACAGAAATTGCCTCATTACAAACATACCTTCTTCTCTGCTTGCACGTTCTGTTAAAACACACATCAAAAAAGAAGCCAGAAGGAACCTCAAAAGCGCATTCCAGAACCTGGATGTACAATACAGCAGCACGGTTCTTCTTTCCCTATTCTAACCTATTAAATGAAACCAGATATGATTCAGAGACATACTACATGAAGTCCCAGGACAATAAGTCCAGGAAACCAGAAGAAAATGCAGGGGAGGGAATGTGCTCAGTGCTGGTCTGTGTCTGAGGCTGAGATACACCATCATGACCCAAAATGGGAAGAGCTCTAAATGAAAAGTGCCAAATCAGAAGATCAATGTCCGCCTGAATTCTCGGATGATCTTAGTTAAAAAAAAAAAAAAAAAAAAAAAAAAAAAAAAAAAAAAAAAGACTAAATGCAAAGGAGAAAAGCTAGTATCAAAATTGCCCAACTACCCTCTGTTATCTTGGTTTGCCTGGGGACACTGCAGGCTTCAATAGCAAGCGCTAAACCAGAACCTGAGTTAAGTACCTTCAAAAATCTTCCTCTGTAACAGAAAGATCTACCAGGGGTTTGAGTGCCATCTCAGTAACACTGTCAGGAGTAGAAAGGTAGCCGATTTTAACTTCCTAGAATCTGGAAATCAACATCCTAGTCAACCCGCAAACTCACGTTCAAATTCTGCTTAACTTCTTAACCTGCACATATTTATTCACCAAAACGTACATTGTGATTGAAGAACAGCTGTTTTCAACTGAGGAAGTACATCCAGATACAAACTCCTCTTGTCACTTATTGTTAGTTCACTGAACATTAATATATTGGTTCTTAATACACAATTATGGATGAGATACGCCTCTTGTAAAGAAACTACGGACAACAGCATCAAGAGTGAGATTCAGCCTCAAAAGACCCAATAAGTTCTAGTAATCAAAAACTAAAAGGACTTGGAAATGTTTCCCCAAGTACCTGCTTTTAATAGTTAAGAGACCTTAATGTCATTTGTCATCTGGGCAAGTTCAAAGCTTTCAGCAATATGTTGGGTACCTCTGAAACATGTGAATACTTCACAATTTCATTAGGACAGTCAGCATGAACTGTGCTGCATATAATCAAAGAGACAGACATAAGTGTCTCTCTTGACCTGTCTATGTATCCAGGGCATGTGGCCTTGCAGGTCTCACCAGTATGTTATCTTCTTCCATCGATCACAGGCAATCTGATTCTCAAGCAGAAGTACTAAATAAATCATCAAAATTAGACATTATTTCCCTTTCAGATAAAGGCAATCTGGAGAAAAATTTCTGTGTTTCCCCTTGACTGCATACCATATATCAAAGCAAGAACTATAACAGAACTGCACAGGACTATACTTGTCTGCACTGGGACCTACAAACGTGACCTGACAACTTGTAGAAACAACATCAGGGCGTCCAATGAAGCATGACCAGACAAGGGCATGCCAGAGGACAAAGAATGTGATGAAGAGATTGGCATGGACAATAATGTATAACGTATGTATTTATAGCAGACATTAATGATTTCCAAGTATAAGAACATGAATGTGATTTGTTTAAAATATAATCCCCCATTCCAACAACTGCTGCAAATAGTTAAAAGCTTCTCATTTGTTTTAACTGTCACGAGATATATCCTACAAAATGTGGTCTCTTACAACTGGCATCTTTTGCAACCAACATGGTTGCTTTCCTACAGAACAGCTGTTTTTCCTGCAGAGTGGAGCTAAAACCAGATCTCCAACTAATCTTTAATGAGGTATGTGAAATTCATTTTTTCCCCAGGAGAGAATTAAACACTATCATTTATGGAAATGATTTTTGATTCAATGATAGCAGAAGGAAGGGAATTTTAGAACAATAGCTCTCTTTGACAGTTTAAAGTGTCTCACTGCTACCCTCCAAAACACACACACCACCACCCCTAGCACGCACCCAGCAGCTCTATTAACTACACTAGTGTGTCAACATCAGTACTAGATTGTTACATCTGCAGTAGTACATTATGATTAATAGTAGTTTATTAGTAGTATATAAGTACTACACATGGAACAAATATTATATTCCACTCAAAATCTTAGCAGAAACAGCTTAAAACTGATAATCCTCTGTGTATTTGGGTTAAGTCCTACAAACACACAAACGGGTTCTACTTGAATTATCAGTTCAGAACATGGAGTGGTGACAGCAAGGCGGCACTGCCTGCAACTGCATTCAGTGCCCTTGCACGGAGATCCTATGTGAGGAACTGTCATAGGCCTAATCACCTTGAGAAGAGCTGCCAAACAGTGCAGTAACACACTACCAGTAGGAATCTCTCAGTATTAAACACCAGATACGTGACTTTCAAGCCAGGCACACTGTAGATATCTTACACAATTTTGTTCTTTAAAAAACTCCTCCTAAAAGAAAAGTACTGCTAGTTATCTTGTAGACATGCGTGCAGATTTTGCACTTGACATATATCCCTCCCTAACTTCAGATAACAGAAAAATGTAAATAGTTGCTTTTTCACAAACACAGCCACAAGACAAAATTCAAGGCAGTTCTTGTTGTATAGGATGACAGTAACATAACAATGAAACACCTCACATTAAAAACTAGCATTTTTAAAAGCTATGCAGAAAACATTGTTGCATATTCAAATGGATCAAGCCAACTTTATTTGACCAGTAAGTGTTTTCCCCTGTTCTTTTTTCCTCAGTACAATGAAAACAGGTTACACGAGTAGATTGTTCTTTACACACATTTGCAAACACCACTTACCGGTCCTTTGCAACATCAAAACTCAGCCCTCCCCCACCCCTCTTTACAGTTCACAGAGAAAAACAAAACTAACACTATAAACTCCAGACCAGAGGCTTTTCCTGCTTTAGCTGCTTAATTCCCTATTAGAGTCAATTCATCTCTCACCAAAAATCCTTCTTAGGGCAGCTCATTCTGACATTCTCTCCTGTTGGAATGATTTCCTTTTTATCTCAATATTACTGACAAACACCACAGAGCTGAAATTCATTCCCTATCCCCAAATCAATCTTACTAATCTGCTGCTGAACCCTCATCACAGGTGCCCATCTATAATTGCTTATTTTTCACGTGTGTCTGCGACTGAAAAAGGATGGGCACAGACAGTATTTCATACACCACCTTCACACACTGAACTCAGACTGCACTGGGTAACAAAACATGATAGCTCACAGAAGTTTCTGCTCACAGGAAGTATACTGATATGCGACAACCCATTTTTTAACCTTCAGAGAAAAGGAATACACATTCTTCCACCAACCTAAATTGTGAGAGGAACAGGAAGGACAGGAAGGCATTAACACTTAACCACAGCTAAACACAACTTCTGATGTGCAGCACTGCCTGAACCAAGCCTCAAAATCACGTGTGTTGAAATAGTTTGATTGCAATTCCAAACAGTGTAGGTTGGATTTGCCTCCAAACCCATCTCCCTTCACCATGTCAAATTACAAAAGATGCTGTCAATCTGTGAAATATGGCATTCTTTCAGACTTCTGATTTCATTAGGATTATGACTGCCTTTTCTCTCAAGAATCCAATGGATGCATCTGGAAGACGAGATTTGAAAATAAAATTATTGTATTCATTAAAAATGTGGGTTTCCCTGCCACAATATAATTGATAAAACTGACAACGCCAGACATTATGATTTCTAAATCTGTCAATATAGAACATTTATTTGAGTGAACATGTCTCTACAATTGCAGACAAATATGCTACATGCCTTGAATTTACCGAGGGGAAAGGTATTATATTATCGTGATTAAACAACACTGGGTGAGAAGCCAGGTTGCTCTGGCATTTTTGGGTCATATAAAATTTTTAAAGTAAGTTGAAAAGAGAGTTAAAAGTCTTGCAAGCCATTAAGTCAATATCACTGTGACATTCTCATCTACATGGGTCAGCAAACTAACTACTCAAGTAATATTTTTCCCTTTGCTTTTAAAGTTTTTCCAATGTCTACACATTAACCATAGAACCAAATGAGCCAAGAGTAAAGTAAAAAAGTAAAAAAAAGTAAAGAGTCAGAGGAGCTACATAAGTGTGGCAGGGTGGATCTATTAGTTACCAATTAAAAGAGAGTAAAGTGATAACCATATTACCAGGGATTCCCAGTGCAGCATGCATCTACCAACAGCAACAGACAAAAATCCAAGCATGCCCTGAAGTGAAATAAATGACTGCATATAAATAATGCAGCAAACATCCTTAGATAACAAATAACAGGTCTTAAGTGGTGACTACAAAAAGCTTTGTAATGAGAGAACTTAGATATACAGGAAGCAGCCACTGTACATGTGTGAAACAAGAAGATCTCCTGAAACTTTGGGGAGGGGGGGGGGGCAGGAATCCCCATTTAAAGAAGTAGAATTTCTTTATATGAATAAGATTAATCTTCTGAAACAAACAAGTTTCATTATTTAAGGAATTACGACACCTTACCAGAATAAGGAATGTCTGAATGTTGTTCATTATTAGGTGAACCAAAAGGAAACAGCCTTCTAAATGATTAATTTGTTTTACAGCAAAACAGTTTGAAGCAAAAAAAAAACAAAAAAAAAAACAAAAAAAAAAAACCCTAAAATATAACTATTTCAGAATCAAAGAAAGTTTAACATAATTGCCATGTCAGACATGGGATCAATATCCAATTTGTTATGTTATAAATCAGCTTTAAGAAAGATCCTACCCATATGTTCTATAATTCTGTAATTTACTGCTTCCATCAGATTAACAGATATGTACTGAAATTCAGCTAGATCTTTAAAAAAGAGAAAAAAAAGAAAAAGAAAGAAAAGAAAAAAGCCTATTATTCTTGTAGAAACTAAATGTTTGAGATAACAGTGGATCTAACAGCTTTGGTGCACAAGTCCCAGAAGACTTACAAAGATATTTTTAATCAAACTGCTTGGCATAGATTCTATGTAATGTTTTTTGGACTGAATAAACACCAAGATGGTGCTTTAAAGCTCCCTGAGATATTCCTTTCTAACAGAAGTAAGATCCCCAAATTGTCAATGCCCACAGCTGCCCCAAACACACACAGGATGTCCACTTTTTTTCAATTTCATAATGTGAAATGTACTGCAGTTTAAAGAACCACATCTGCCTGAAAATGCATGGTTTCAACTGAAGCTCAGAGTGATGTATAACTGTTAAAGTAACTGTAATCCATAAAAGAGGTAATAAGAATCACAGAAGACCAAATACCAACCAGCGATGGTCCACAGCTCACAGGGAAATGAGGTCTCAGATAAAATTAGAACAGATGAGCCAAGGATGAAAACTTCTCAGGCTTAAAATACAGGCATCACTAATGTTTGTATTTCCACTCTATACATTGATTTAGACAAGACAATTTGTGTTGATTTAAACAGGACAAACACAACTGACTGCTGTTAACTATTTGGAAGGCATGCCCAACATCACCCCCAGTAAATCTTCTGATAAGAAAAAAATGAAATACGGGATTACCCAGCTAATGCCCATGGATGAAGTGAGGTCAAAGGAGCTTGTGATGGCAAGGATTAGTGAGATGGGATCTTTCATGCACTTCCCCCAAGCATTAACAGAATAATATTGGCCCCTTCTCAAATTAAACGTTAGCTCTACGATTGTAAGAATCTAAGATACTTTACCTTCTGTTCACTGGACAAAAACTTAAAACAGTATTATGCTCCTAGGAGGTCTAAATAAATGATTTGTGCCCTAATAAATGAAATAAGAAACAAAATGCTACAGAAAACATAAGCATAACCAACACTTCTTCCAGGAACGGATAAGTGAAGAATAGAGCTCCAGGTTGGATGGCCATAGGGGTCAACCAGAGGAACGTGCTTGTCAAGGACCAGGAGACAGAAAACATCTTCAGGAAGTCAAGCCCTGAATTTAGGAGTTCAGTCTGGAATCTGGTGTACAAACTAATGTACAAGTCTTTCCTGCTGTTTCCCATTGATTTTGGTTTTAACAACATATTTGTAACTTTTGGAAAACTTAAATACTCTTGGAGCCTATTTAAATAATTTCAAATTAGTTATTTCAGCTCTGTTAAGATTACAACTTTGTCCACTGTCTAGAAAAGCAATTTAAGTTCCCATGGTATTAAGGGTAGCTAAAGTATTCAATAGAAATGCACGTGTGCTTGCCAAGAGGAAGCAAGGATGGGCTGCCCTGCTTGTCAAAGATGAACATGGAGACCAGAGCGACTGCAAGGCAGGCATGGACCTCAATCTCAGCGAACACGAAGAGTAAAGCAGAGCCTATGATGTACTCTGGGTCACCCAGCAGCTCAGCTGTCACCAGACAGGTCTGTGGTGACGAGGCATGGTTGAGGTCAAGCCAGGGAGCCAGCTAGCAAGGCAGTACAGGGTCAGCAAGGCGCATGGCCAAGGACAGAGTTCTGCACCCTAGTGGAGCTGGGGCCAGGCTGGAGCTGCAGCACAACCCCCAAGGCATGGGGCAGAGGCTGCAGGCAGGGCTGCCCACCACTGACTGCCCTACTGGGGCTGCCTTCCCAGAACACCCAGCTCTGCCAGCCAGCCTTTGGGAATCAGGCACAGTATTCCAAGTCTGTCTCAAACACCTCCGTGCTTTAACTATTACATTAGAAAGTGAGTATTCAGCAACTTGAAGAGTTCTGAAGGTACTAAGTCTCTATTAGCCTTTATCTGATTAAAACAACAGTACTAACAAAGTCATCTTTTAAAATGTAGGCTCCTTGAAACAAACTTACAACCACCAGCATCCAAAGAACATAACACTCCACCAGCATCCAAAGAACATAACACTGTGCACTGTTAATTGCCCTCCACCTGGTCTCTGAGAGCCCGAATCAAGCTGCACATAAAGATGATTATCTACTTGGTCCTGCTGGCAGTAATATATCAAGCTAGTGGAAAACACTACAAAGCTATTTTCTAAAACGACATGACAGAGAATTAAAAGAAAACCTAAAAATAATTTGAAGCTGACTGTGGTTTTTTAACTGTGGTTTTTTATCAGACCTTGCTTCAAGAAAGCAATCTGCAACACGGCAGTGTGACAAGCTCAGCTGCAAGCAATCTCAGGCTTTCCCACTCAGACTAGATAAGAGTGAAAGCCATCACAAAGGTGAGAGTCGTAGTAACCGGGGGCAAGGCTGGCTCCCATTGCTGCAACATCGTCTGAATCCTGATAGAGGCAGCTGCAACATCGACACAGGGCTGAAACTTGAGCTACGTGACAGAGCAGCTGAAAATCCCAGAAGCGCCCTCAGACAGACCCGATAGATACTGTCACTGCTCTGAGCAATAACAGTCCCATCACAAGGGCTCTCGCGGGGCCGAGCACACAGACAGGGCACAGAAAGCATCTGTGCCCCGGAAAGGGATCTATCAGCTCCTGGTTGGCAGCCAGAGCTCAGGCTGAGCACCGTGCACAGCTAGAGCCAAGGGTTGGCATCCAGCTGCTGCAGCAGCACTCAGACAAGTCAGGCAAGGCCCAGACTGCTGCTTCCCGGGACTCAGGGGTTGGCTCCGCAGGGAGAGGAATCTCATCCCTGTGTCTGTCAGCACTAACCGGAGCCTTGCAGGCACGGCAGAATGCACTGCTGCCAGCTCCTGAACTTGCTTGGAGCCGTTAAGCCCCTGAGAATCCAAGTTCTCACATCATGCAAATCATGCAAAATCCCACTCAACCCTTCTGTGATGAAGTCTCACCGGCCAACCACTCCATGCCAACGCAACCCTTTTCCCTGAACACCCACGTTAGGGACATGTGAGGGACGTGTGAGAGTTTCTCGAGGCACTCCGCATCTTCAGATCGCCACAATCATAGGCTGCACAAAGTAACAAAAATGTGAATGGATACAAATGATCACCGTCAGTTGACTTACAGCAGAGCTAAACTATGCTCGGATAGATGAAAAATATCACACAAGGCAATGGAAAACAAAACAAAACAAAACACCAACAAAACAGTTGTAAAATAGGCAGAGATAAATGATGTAGGCCGTTCTCTGGATGCCGAGTTAAAGTCCCATACAGTTTTCTGTGCCGTTCGTTAATGACTCCGAGCTTTAGCAGCCGCAGCACGAGCCCCTTACCGCGGGGAGCACCGCACCGCCCCGTACCGCGGCGTTCCGACCACCGGCAAAGCAAAAAGACCAAAGCCCCACCGCGGAGCCCACCCGCCCCGCCCGCTCCCGGCCGAGCCCCGGGCACACACCTGCGCGCTGCCGGACGCGGACGAGGACGTCCCACGCGGCCGTCGCCTCCCGGTCCAGGGGCACAGCGACCGTCACCGCGCCGCCGTCCCGCTCCACGCGCAGCGGCGATCGCTCGGCGGGCGGGGACACGAGCTCGAACCACGCGGCGGCGAAGGGCGCGGGCGGCAGCGCGGCCAGGAGGGTGCCGGGCAGGGCGTTCTCGGGCACCGCCAGCGCCAGGGGAGCGGCGGAGGGCGGCGGGGCCCGGCGGCGGCGGAGAGCGCGGGGCGGCGGGAGGCGGCGGGGCTGCGGCAGCACCTCCAGCTCCAGGGGCGCGCTGAGGCGCGGCGGCCGCCCGCGGTCCCGGGCGTAGAGGCGCAACGGGATGGGCGCGCGCAGGTGCAGCAGGGAGCGCACCAACACCACGCGCCCGCTGCGCGGCACCACGAAGAAGTGCGCGCTGCTCGGGCGGGCGAAGTAACGCAGCTCCGCGTTGGGCCCCGCGTCCGCGTCCTCGGCGCGCGCGTGCCACACGGCAGAGCGCAGCGCCAACGTCTCCTCCACGCGGAGCCGCGTGACGCCGCCGGGCGGCCCCCCCACGAAGCGCGGCGCGTTGTCGTTGTCGTCCAGCACGCGGACGGTGAGCGCGGCCAGCTCGGCGGGGGCGGCTCCGGGCGGCGCGCAGAGCCGGCAGCACAAGCCCAGGCGCAGCGCGTAGAGCGGCCGCGCCTCGCGGTCCAGCGGGCGGCGGGTGCGCAGCCAGACGCGGCCCGAGCGGGCGTGCAGCGCCGCCTGGAAGTGCGCGTGGCCCTCGCCCAGCAGCTGCAAGCGCCAGCGGCGGCCCCGCACCTCGGCGCACCAGGGCTCGTGCCCCAGCCGGGTCAGCGGGATACTCAGCCCCTGCACGCGCGTGCCCGCCGGCCGGTTCTCCGCCACCTGCCCGCCGAACGACGGCCTCCTCCTCCGCGGGGCAACGCGGGATGCGGCCAGCGCGCAGCATAGCAACAGGCAGCCGGCCGCCCGCCCGGCTCCGCGGGGCCCCATCCCGGCTCTGGACCGGTCCGCCGCTGCGCCGAGCGGCGCGGGGAATGGGCGGGCGGGGTGGGGCCGCGGCGGGGCGGGGAACGGCTGCCCGAGGGAGAGGGGCGCGCCCGGCCAATCCGTGCGGGCGGCGCCGAGGGGCGGGCGCTGCGGGCGCCGAGCCCCGAGGTGTCGCCGCGCGTCCCGCTTGGCGGGCGGCACGACGTCTGGTGCCCTCCCTGCCCGAAGCCGCTTATCCCGTTCGTGCTGCAGCCTCACCCGGGCGGCGCGGCCCCGCCGCGATCCGAGCCGCTCCACAACCGGCGGTGCCGTCCGGCCGTCGCACCGCACGCACGGAGCGGGCTTTGCCGACAGCCGCGCGTCTGCAGGAAACGCGTCCTGCTGAGCTGTCGGTAACTTTGGAGCACGTCGCAGTTATTTCTGAGTTGCAGGAAGATTTGTATTCAAGTGCTGGCTGCTTCCAGCGGGTAACGAGCAACGCGTGCTCCTCGAGCGTCCGGCTCCGCGTCTCTTCCGATGCGAGCGGAGGTGCTGAGTAGGTTGTCGCTGTTTGTAACGTTTGTAGCTCTTCTCTCAAGTCTGAGTGTAAGTGATAACCCCTTCCCATCTAATTTTGCGAAGTGAACCTCTAACGCTTGAAAACGGAGGACTTTTTCAGTATCTTTCAGTACTTTATAATGATTTATTTCCAGTTTATTTCAGCCACCTGGAAGAAAGGAAGAACCTTTCTGTTGTTAAGCAGTGTGCTGTACACGAGTGTCATAAGGTTAGGATAAACGCTTTAGTTATAATAATCTGCAGAAATGGATGTACTTCTTACAGAGCCAGGAGCACCTCCTGAGTAACCCGTAACCAAGCTAGAGGAGCTGTACACCATAAAAATGTGAAATCTGAGGTGTGCTGCAGTCAGACAAGCCAGTAACAAGTCCTCACTGAACAGTGCACTCAGTACATTGCTTCCCCGGCTGGTGCCTTGTTACTGAATGAATTACATTAATAACCTTGGTAAACAGCTCAAAGATCTTTAAAGGAAAGCTCACACACACACACACACACACACACAAAGTGTTCATATGATAGCTTTTCTATTAATCAGAACTTTATGTGACTGACGAGTTTCTCAGCACCCTGCCCAAAGGGTTGCTCAGGTATGTGCTGCTCCAGGTTCTGCAGTTCAGGAAAGCACATCACACGCTGCTGCCCTATGGGGGCTGAGGGCCCCAACAGCTGCTGACTGAGTGAGACGCAGTGCAGCACCTTCACGGAAAGCACTGAGATCTGAGATGAAGCACAGAGATTGCTGCCTCTATTTTAATGGTTTTGGCTGCTTTATGAACAAGTCACCCTCGAGCCTTACAGAGGAAGGGAAATCCATCCCTTGGTATCCCTAGGAATATAAAATACACATTTTTCATTACTCTGAGATATTTTGCATTGCATTTTGTGCAGAAAAGAAAAAGGCAAAAAAAGGGGCATCCCAGTCTCACCTTTCCCATCTCTCCTGATCTTTCTCTAATAGCATTTTGTTCAGTCTGGCTTTCATTTGCTTCTCCTCCTCTTTCTCTCTTAATCTCCATGTATGAACCGCAACTGGAAGCGGTAATGGAAAGTGAATTACAGTGGGTTAACTTAAACCAGTGCCATCTTCTGTTCCACAGGCTCTTAATTAAATGAATAATCAGAACCAATATTGTTTCATACCTATGAAGTAGATTTGCTTCCATAAGCTAGGGAAGAAAATAAATTGTTGGAATGCAATGAATAGTTCCACTACCAATGAAAAAGAAGAACACGAATCTTGTTCAGTGCATGTATCTGTGTCATTTCCAAAATGTAGCACAAACTACCAACATCTTAGCTTTGACAGTAAAGAAAGCTTATGTGATATAATGCAGAGTTTCAGCTGCCTCATGTGGGTGCAGGTATGTTATCCAGAAAGCGGAGAATAACATGAGGGACAGACCTTTGGCCAAAAACCCAACAGCGGTCATGCTTTACATTCATGGGAAAAAAAGAAAAAAGAAAAAAAAAAAACCACCCCAAAAACTGATGTGTAAAACAAAGAAAACATCAGAGCATAATAAGCAATAAAGTGGCATGAATGGCTTCAGCCATGTCAACGGAACTATCAGCATTTCTGTAGTGGAGCAAATTCGTGAGTGACAATCCTAATGTCTGTATGAAATAGATATCCTACATATTATATGGATATGTACATACATACAGGATTTTCCCTTGCTGGAAGCCAGGCATGAGCTCAGGCATCTTACAGATGTTGAGCCCTGCTCAGTTCCTGAAGAGCTCCTGAGGCACTGCCTTGACTTTACAGGCTTTGGTAGCAAATCAACACATATATAACAAAAGAATCTGCCATCTGCAGATTTGGTGGCCCCACATGGATACATTCCTCCAAAACATTTGCTGCTTATTGTCTAAGGAAGATCAGAAGAAAAAAAAAAAGTAAGAAAAGAAGAAAAGAAAAAAAAAAAAAGAAAAATGTATCTTGAAAGAAAGGTAATGAATAATGCTTTTTTTTTCTCTCACTCCCGTCTTCTACAGTCTGAGGTCTCCTCACATCTCCAACTCACACCCACACCATTCAGTTTCCAGATCCATTCTCCTCATTTTTATTTTGTATGCAGAACCCATCACCACGACATGGCACAGTGCTTCTCAAGAGTGTTTTTATTGATTTAGGGCCCACTGCTGAGGCTCCTATTCACACTGCTGCACTGTAGGTCATCCTCACTACAATTTTTATTCAGTTTAGAAATGAGAGAGCAAGGATTTCATCAAGCAAGGAATTCTGGTGCATCTCCCAGTCAGAACCACCTCACAGCTGCAGTGCTGCTGTACCTGCAGGTCTGCGGTTGAAATTGCTCGAGAAAGGGGGGTGTTTTGTTCTGTTAACTGCTATGACATCGTTTTTAAGGATAGCTACGAAGTTACTGTGAGCATCGCTGAAAGAAACAATAATTATTGAGATTAAAACCTCATGGGAAAAAATACGGTCTTTTCCTGAGCCCTCTGGTGTCTGAAACCAAAGGCGCAAAGGATGTGGGAAGGAACTGCTCTCAAAATTCGCGCCTTAAGATTTTTATATCTTTCTTAGAAGTGAGAATCTCCACAACGCTGCCGAACGGTGCAGATCAACGTCCCGCCCTCGAGGCCGTCCCTCAGCACAACGCCCGGCCCCGCCACGAGCCGCACGGCCGTTCCGTGGGACTCGGGCGCCCTGTGCCGGCGGCACGGGGTAAAGCAGCAGGCGCGAGGCATCCCGGGCAGCCCGCGTTACGGAGCCCCGCTCCTCGGGTCCCGATGACGCTCCGAGCCCCGCCCCGCCGCCGTCGGTCGGACTGCGCCGGCGCACGCGCGGTGCCGCGGCTCCGCGACCGTCCCTCAGCCATGGCGGACGAGGAGCTGGCGGCGCTTCGGCAGCAGCGCCTGGCCGAGCTGCAGGCCAAGCACGGGGTAAGGCGCGGGGCCCCGCACGACCTTTGGGAAGCGTCATTGCCTCCGTGCAGCGGGGAGCCCTGGCGGCGCCCGGGGCGACGTGCGGGCAGGGCCGAGCTTGCGGAGCTGCGGTACGGAGGCGGGGAGGCCTGGCTGCTGCGAGGGCGGCGATGCTCGGGATGGAGCCCCGCAGGCCGGTTTGGGTCGCGTTGATTTCTACTAAAATATTTAACCTTCTTGTCCTGTCAGTGACGTTTCTGGATTATTAGTTTTTTATTCTCGTCTCATTTTTTAGGATACTTCTGATCCATCGCAACAGGAGGCAAAGCAGAGGTACCGATGGGAACTGCTGACTGTCACCAGTGTCTCGTCTAATCGTCTTGAAACCCCCCTTCTTTTTGTGTTTCTCAGCTGAGCTTCAGGTGTTGGAAGAAACCATCAGCAAAGAACCTGAAACATGAAAGATTTCAGTACAAGGGAAAAAAAACCAAACAAAGCAGTTCTGTACTTTCCAAAGTAGAAAATGGAAAAAAATAACTAGAGACTTTTGAAAGAAGTTGGGGTGAGAGCTTAGGGCTTGTATTAACTAAAACACACAAACTAAAACTCCCAGGATATGAAGGCTTAGTGGAAACTGCTAAATGCATAGTAAGGTTTAGTTCTGTCCTGCAGTTGTATGGACTTCTTGGTGCCTGATCAGACAAACACTGCTTTTGGAACTAAATGGAACTGATCACAGAATCTTGACAGCAGCTAGCATGGTTTGGTCTTTCTGGCAAGGTGTCATGAATAAATAAATGTAGTAAGGGGAACTCTAGATGTTGTCAGTTAATGCTTTATTGTTGATATGTACAGCTGCCCATGGCAGAAATGCTACAGAAGAAATAATATATAAATATAGGGTTACTTTCAGTTATACAAATGAAACTCTTCTGTAAACTTTGTTTTTGTGCATATTGTTTCATGTGTTTGAAATCTCCCTTTTAATGTATCTAATTTCCATTACAGGGAAGCAGAAATAAGAAATACAATTTTAGCTCAAGTTCTTGATCAAGCAGCACGTGCCAGATGTAAGTATCCAAGAAACTTTTAAATAAAGAATTCTCACCTCTCAAATCGAGAACATACATGTCTGTATAGAGGCCACACTGAAAAAAATTGAGGGGAAAACCAGTTCCGCTTTTCAACTGGTGGTAGGAGTGAGGGGACTGGTCAACTGACATCTGAAAGATATTAATCCAGTCCTCCCATGAATTAGTAGTAAGAACTGTAATGAGTCAATGTTAGTTAATCTAATAAAGAACAAATATTTAAAAGTAAGAAATGCAGCTTTTTCTTTTATCTTTGTCAAAATGCCTTCTTCAGTTTATTTCATCATCCTGGCACAAAGAGGATAGTTTCCTACTTTAGTATCTAAAAAGTGACAGTGAAGATATTCAAAGTGTGTTCTAAAGCAAACTGAACAGAGCCTTTTTTGTTGCAGTAAGCAATTTGGCACTTGTGAAACCAGACAAAGCAAAAGCAGTAGAGAATTATCTTATACAGATGGCAAGATTTGGACAGCTACCTGGAAAGGTGAGTTATGTCTTGCTTTTTTTTCCCCTGTATTTTTTTGCATATATTAATTTTCAAACCTAATTCTCTTAAGTATATTTAATGTTTTTAATATTCATAAAATTAAATAACTGAAAAGGGCACTTAGGAACACTTCTAACTACTATGGTATCATTCATCAGTCAGACACTTTTTACAATGGAAAATGCGTTTCATTTGTTTGATACTACTTCTACTTTGCTAGGTATCAGAACAAGGTTTGATAGAAATACTTGAAAAAGTGAGTCAGCAAACAGAAAAGAAAACAACAGTAAAGGTAAGTTTCATTTCCTAAATATAGTTTATTATAGATAATAAAATATAAAAATAATATGTATGTAATTTAATACAGTTACAAACTCAAGCAGGAAAACTGAATGTAGTGCACTATTTCAGTTCAGCATAGAAATTTTCTTTGTATTTACCATCACTTCTCTTATCCACACTGTTAAATAAGTATTGGGTTATACCTTTAGGAATAGTCTAACTTGCAGATGTTATCACTGGGATATCAGTGTTGTATTGTGAGACAGACCTGTCTTTTGATCTCTCCCATTATGCCAGGTAGGGACTGGAAGGTTGCGATGGGGTGAAACTTCTGCTTCCCAGTAATAGATTGTCAGATGGGTGGAGTTTGAAAGACTTTTTCTGTGTTGGATTTATTGTGACCCTTGTATTTCATTTTAGTTCAACAGAAGGAAAGTATTGGATTCAGATGAAGAGGATGATTATTAAATACTACTGTAAGACTGCCAAATAAACAGCTTGGACAAAGACAACAGTTATCAGGCAGAATGCAAAATCTGAAAATGTTTACGTTTCTTTACTTTTTTTTTTTAATATATATAAATATGTATAAAGGCCAACAAATGAACTTGTCTTGTAAAATACACCTGAGAAGGGGATTTTATAACTTAAATTTTTGTAGTATAAGTGGCCTGAGCAATGTGGAGCTCTCCACTGCTTGAGTAGCATGAAAATTGTTGCCCCTTACTCAGTGTGTAAGCTATACTTTCAGCACCAGTACACCCTTAACTTGCTGCTATTGGAGATACGGTAACATGAGAATTTAAGTGTAAAGCTGGGAACAGCCACTCCATGCAGGAGTTTAAAGGACTTACCTCCAGAGTCTAAGTCACAAAAGTGTTACAAACAAGGTTTCCTGAGCCCCTGCAGGAAGCCTCTCCAGCAGCTCATAGACTCTCTGCTCTTTACTTGAAATTTATAAATTCAAGTTAAAGCATCAAAGTAGCCATTATTTGCATTTGGATTGGGGGCAGTCTCTATTAGAAAGAAATTGTTACCATCATACAATTGAAGTGTTCTCCTACAAAATAATCAGGCTGTCTCAAAAAAAAAAAAAAAAAAAAGCAAGTTAAAATTAACTGTGTAATTGTAATACAGCACTGTTCAGACATTTGGTATCGTACATTCTTAAAGCTACCTCCATTTTTATCAAATGGCTGGAGTGTTTCTTAAATAAAAAAAAAAGCAATCAGTTTTCCTAAATTTCTGCAACTCCTGCATGCATAAACTAAAACTTGTGCTGTACATTTATTCAAAAACATTGTGCTGACAAATACTCTACAACCACAAAGCCCTTTTCTGACATCATTTAACATAAACATGTATGATCCTAACTGCAGTGTTTTTTGGAACAGAATAAAACTGCTTAAAGTGAGCACTAGTAAGTGTGTTATTCTTGTGCAAAAAGCATGACTTTACCGTGGCTGTTCTACAGACAGTTGGGGAGAATTTCTAGGAGTACTCCCTTCAAATCTTATCTGAGTTTAGCCTACAATCACCATATTAGAATATTAGTATATTTCTTTAATGATAAGCTTGGTTAAGCATGTCAGAGGAATCTTTCACTTACCTAAATTATTTGTTAGATGTTATTTGCAATTGGTCAGGATTTAAGTGCTTTGGTACATACAAATCCAAAATGCCTGGAAGTAAGCTTTATCCTAGACTGAACACTGAAGTAAAAGTGAAGCATGGTCTGGTCACTTAAGTGGGTTTGGGTTCAAGAGGACAACTGTTCAGATAGAACAGCAGCAGAAAACTCAAGTTAATGAAGCTACTTTTAGTTTTGTGGGTTTTTTAGGGGGGAAATTTTATAATTCATTCAAGAGGAAAAGGTTTTCCAAAGGCAAGCACTAGTGTAACACTTGGCCAGTTCCTGTAAAATACAGGAAGAGTGCTTTTCCTAATCAGCCCATCTCCTCATATTGGTATATTCGTAGTTGTGCTTCATGTCCTACACTTATGCATAGTCTCAGTAGCACCTGGCACTACCCACAGTCATAACTGCTGCAAATAGATATGCAAATATGTGGCACTTCAGAGCATTGCTGTTCCTGCATCTGTGCTTAGTGACTGCTTATTGTGGGCAATTTCTCTGCTGTGTATAGCTTCTTACAAAAAGCCAGTTTAAGATCATAGAATTGGAAGGGACCTTTATAGGACATCTAGTCCAACTCCCCTGGTGACTAGAACTTCCAGAATTGCTGAGGTAGTGCAGGAGGATGTCTGTACAGCAGGGAGATGCCTATTTGTCC
Source organism: Meleagris gallopavo (assembly GCF_905368555.1). NCBI lineage: Eukaryota > Metazoa > Chordata > Aves > Galliformes > Phasianidae > Meleagris > Meleagris gallopavo. Next base: position 9,246,287 of record NC_139416.1, read on the forward strand.
ATCAAATGGACTAAATTTTAACAGTGAAGTTAACCAATTAATTACATAGTCATTTATATCAAGATGTTGCAGCTATTTCACTGCTTGCATAGAATACAATGGAACACTTTATGCTTCAAATAGAACAGTATTTAACAATCTGTTTTCCATAACCCATTGTAGTCAAAATTGGTTTTTAATAAAAGACAAAACTAAATTCAGAGTTCACATCCTCTGATACTTATTTCTAACACTTTCCAAAGGTATTTAATAAACTCACTCAGAATCTGTTTCCAAAGCTACTCAACTTTAAGAAATATTCTGCACTTACAAACTGTAGCATAGTATCACCAGTATTAAAAAACTATGGAGCTGATTTTTCTCATTCAGACTGTCATGAAATCTTACCTTAATTTAGGTAAAACACATACTGTAATTAAGACATAAGCTAAATTCTCAGCATTTAGTTTTGAAATCATATCTATTGAATTTTATTACTATCTTTAACTTTACAATGAATCTTTAGATATTTCAAGAACATCCCAGGCAGGGATAAGCTCTAGGACAACCTTGTAGTGTCAGGGAAGAAAAAAGACTAACTCGTTCATTTGTTCACCTCTCCGCTTGCTCTTCTGATTTGCTGTAGTTAACATCAATCCCACCTTTTCTTAAATGAAGAAGGAACTTATAAGTGAAAATGTTCAGTTTCATAGACAATTCTGTATTTAACATTTATATGCCTGAAATCCCAAACCACACAACCTACTAATACCAATCTATGAATGTAGAGTAGAAAAGGGAAGAAAGTCCTATTGAACGTGACTGTAAATTCCAACAGATCCCCTCAATTTACACATAGATACAAGGTGAACTCTTCACATGCCTACAAAAACAAGGAAGTAAATCTACACAAAGACGCAATGCTTTAAATAAGCACTCAAAGAAAACAGCATTTTCAAGAATTACTTTACTAGCTTTTTCTTTCCATCTTTTGGCACAAATCCAAGGCACATTAGAAAAATCAGATAAACGCATAAATTATTAGAAAAATAAACACAAGATCCTCAACTCCAAATGTCTAAATGTGCACTTGCTGTGAATTTTACCTCTTAGATTAAAAAGTTACTTGAAAAAATCACCAGCACATCCTCCAGCTTTCTACTTTGCCAGGCAGTTTACTAATATCGCAATTAAAAGAAACAGAATTATTCATACAAATAAAATGAAAGCTGGATGTGGTGAGCCAAGAATAAAAAAATACTGCACTTAGGAACCTGGCTTGTGCTATGTACATGTTTTACTACCGTAACCGAAACAGTAGAAAACAAAGTCCAAATCTAAGCAGCCATTTCAGTTACTCGTGAGCTTCTGATCTTCAGTGATCAGCTCTGGGAATGATTTATTCCAACAAAAGCCAACTGATGTGAGAGGTACCTTTCAGAAATGGAAGTTCACTTCTTTAAATAACAGTCTGGGTTCAGGCTCTTAAGCAGCGGTTTTGACTGCAGGCGTTGCCCAGGTTCAGAATCACGAATATTCGTGCATTTTTTTGAATGGCTAGCTTTAGAGGAAGAAAAAAAACAAACCTTAAAACAATTTTGTGTGTCCTTATGCACTCTTGCTTCTGCATATTTTTTGATCAGGCTGAACACTGAGTTTACAGTTTAGCCTTGCAGGGGTTCTCTACTTCTCCCCACTGTCTTGGCTCCTAAAAAGAACTTGATGTTGTAGATCTGATATGGGGGAGCATTAGAAAGAAATCAGGAAAGATTAGTTCCCTTCATATTACTAGAGTGTATATATGTCTAACATGGTGTCACAGATGCTATGGACTACTGTTTTCTCAGCTACTGAAATATACAGAAATATATAACAGTTTGTAATATTCGAATAAAAATAGACATTTCAATTACCTCTGTCAATAAATAGCTTGTTATCCAATATATCTTTATGTATATATAAATATATATATTTATATATATTTATCCATTGTAGTGGTAAAAACCAAAAATGCGAAAATTATTCAAAGACTTTAAAAACAAGGTGGATGGCTGAAAAAATACAATACAGGGTTTGGTCTGTTATATATGATTTTTTAGTAAGTGCTAAGTAGAACAGGAAGGTAACTTTACTGCCTACACACATCGGTATTTCCCTGTTTGTTGAGATCAGTAACAATCTGGCTCTGTAGTTACCTCCAAGACAGATTCAGTCTTCAAAAGTTCTAGGAACATTCTGTTTCTGCTGAAGAGTCATCCCTGTATTCTCTTCTGAAGGCATAGCTTGCAAGTGTCACCAAGTTCTTTGATATGCAGCAAATGGATACTGAAATCAACACCACCTAGTTCCTCAGCTTTTGACATCACATTTGCACTTCTTTGTCAACGTTTGGAAAGCAAGTCATCACAGCAGTCTCTTGATTGTGAAATACTTGGACTTCCAGGGCTGGATAAACTATTACCACTGACACTCTCTGCTGAAAGCGGAACATTAACAGTGTGTCTCCGGTGCATTAATTTACTCCTACAAGGAGTTTCTATCATGTCATCATGTTTCATAAATTCGCCACTGCATTCTGCGTCAATAATCTTAGCTTTGTTCTGGTCCAGTGTATCAACAGATTTTAACTTGGTTTTATCAAAGCTTTTAATAGCTAACTGTGGGGAAAGAAAAATGGCACGTCAAAAGCACTGTCTGGTTTCTTCACCACAACCATGGATAATTAAAATAGTTTCATGAATATAATTATCACATTAATGTCATGATATTGACACTGAGAACACAGTCGAGAATTAGAAATAGTGCACTTTGTAGGACATTTATCATCTTCAATCTAAATATGTGAAAACAAGAAGAAGCCAACTTGCCACAGCATAACATCAGTACCAGAACTGAAAAGACAATCAAAGCATTCTAAAACTTATTTTCTGATATGATCCTATCTCTTACAAACATCTTTTGTAGTGCAGGTCTTAAGTTACTGTAACAGTTGTTTCTCATACCACTAAGAAATGTGCTAGCAGTTACAGAGACAGGCTCAACTAGACACTGCAGAATTATGTCCAAAAGCCAAATTGCTACCTGATCTGTCAGGGGAGAGACCCTGTGCTCCTTCGAGACTCTTGTTCAGTCACTCCAAGTACTCCTACCTTCCATTTCTATATCTGCCTTTTCTTTTACAAAAAAGGTGGCTTCCTTGATCGCTGGCCACTTTGCAGATTTAGATATAAAAATTTGAAATATATATTTAAAAAAAAAAAAAAAAAAAAGGCCAAGCATACTAATGACTGATTTTCTGAGAAAATAGTTAAGGGCAGAAAACAATTATAATACCCTTTTGCTGAAATAATGGCCAAAAATTGAAAAAGTTTCAGAAAGAGGCTATGACCTGTAAATTTACAGAGCCATGACAGTCAAACATGGTGCTATATATCATTGTCACATATTCTGTCAGTTGATGTATTTGCGTGACATGCTCTCTTTGGTGACCTACAACTAAAAAATCCAAATCCAGCATTTAATTAATGGAGTATTATTATTAATGCTAGAAAGAATTAATAAAATATTACACTTTTATGGCCTTGATTTGGCATTCTCAATTCACAAATATTAGACCTAACAAGAGATCCATGAAATAGAAGAGCATTTCATTTTATAGATGAAGATGAGAGGCAGAGTCCACATTTCAGAGGCTACATCAATCTAATAATAGACAGCTACCGAACTAACCTGGTAGAAAACTGCTTTCTTTTGAATAGGTTTGTTCTCCTCCTGACTTAGTATGCCAGAAAGGCTCAGCGAGATTTCCAGTAAGAGTCACAGCCAGTGCAAAGAAGGAAGAGGGAATGCATGCTCGGGGGGTAGGGCAGCATCCAGCAGCTACATTGACTTAGGGTGCCACAGTACACCCAACCACTGATGAACTGACCACAACATATAGCTGTGATACAGCTGACAATGCAACATCCATTTTGCTATCTCCCATGTGAAAAGTCTCCACCTAGAAGCAGATTTATCAATTTACTGACAATTTTCTTTCCTGTGAATAGCACCTCTGCTTGGCAACATCTATTCTCACAATGTGCACATTTTTCAAGCATATCCTAGATTTTGCTGGACAAGCAACAGAAAAGACAAAAAAATTAAGTCTGCAAGAAGAGGTTTAAGAAATTTAAAAGAAAGACATTTAAGAGATGGATGTAGAGTATGTGTAGAGTAGTACAATTAAGTCTGGAAAAGTATGGAACATTAGCAATTTAGCAAGCACATCAGAACCTTGGGAATTCGTTGACCACCACTAGTAAAGAGATTTCCCTGTTACACGTATCTACGTTAATAGCAGATATATATTATACAAGTAATGTGTTTCCTCTTACCTGGTGCAAGAACTGATAGTCAAAATTAGGGACACTTTTATCTCTTGTTATTGTTCTCCGTAAATGTTTTACTCTAAAATACAGTTTAAAGAAATTAAATTTAACTTGATAAAGAGACATACTTTCATTTAGTCTTTTCATGAGTCTCGATGCCACCCTCTAGGTGGCACTATCTCAGCACACAAAGGCAACTATCTGACAGTCACTTTTTCCACAAAAGAACAGCCTACTACTATCTCCTATATTTTAGGATCATAGAATACTTCGAGTTGGAAGGGACCTCTGAGGCCATCTGGCCCAACTCCCCTGCAATGAACAGGGACACCACAGCTAGATCAGGTTACTCAGGGCTCTGTCCAGCCTTCCCTTGAAAGTCTCCAGAGATGGGGCATCATTTTATCACACAATATAAACTGAAATTTGGAAGATAATAGCAAAACCTGTCCAGGTGAAGCATTAAGATATTTTTAAAACAGCCTGGTTCAGAAATCGCTGATTTATGGCATAGCAAGAATCAGTGCAAAAACTATTGTAAATATGTTTGCCAGTACTACCTTCAGAGGCTAGCTTTTCCCCTTTCTGCTTTACTGCTGTTCACCACCACCAAGTACACCTAGAACATCTGTCTGATGCTATTAATGTTTATGCCTCTTTGGATTAATATCTACTGTTGTATCTGTCTACTTAGACATATCTGATGTGCAACAGTGCTTGGCCCACTTTTGGGCGTTATTGAACAGTTACATGTTTTGTTTGCTTATGGGAAAGAATAAATGTACTTCCACAAAAGCTTCTATGCTTACTTGTTAAATCTGTTAATTGATTGGACGAGTTGATGTTGCCTGCGTATGGGATCATCAGCTTCCTCACATGACTCATTCACTAGGAGTTTAAAAGAATAGGCAGCTATAAGTACAACTTAGTCACAGTGAAGAATAAAAAGTTCTGAATGAAAAGTGATATCTATTGACAGGCGAAAAAGTTTTGTATTAAAAATACTACAGTAATAACTTGAGTCAGTCACCATTTCTCTTCGGAAATTTTAAACCATTTTAAATTGCAGGAGTAAGTACTGTTGATCAGATTAACATGAGTGGCCAAGATTCTGGGGAGTCCAGTTCTGGACTTCGAGGCTCATCATTCCAATTTTTACAAATGTGTATAACTAATGTTTTTCCACCTCTTCATTAATACTTCTCAGTTATGTCTTTTGCTGGTCTTTTAAAAATTATTCCCATGATATTTGAAAGGATTGTATCAGTCTCTGGCAACAGTATATGGTGATAAACTTTGTTTTAACAAAATATTTACGTTCTTTCCTGAGGAAGCAGATGAGGTACTTTGAAAAGTCTAACTAAAACTCATTGATGCTGAAATGGGTACTTCTACCTTTCCTTTTCCCTCTGTCCTGGCCATGCAGCCTCAACTGTCTTCTTTCCACAACTGGGGTGATAGTAGGCCCCTTGCTATGCTGAGTTATGTGCAGCTTAGCACAAAACATGTTTCTTGTTATACCCCTTCTCCTCTGCTTGTGAACTGTATCAGCTGGGAAATCATCTGAAAAACTTCTGAGCCAGCCTAAGGAAGCAGTGGATAAAGACAACAACAAGCGGAGGGAAGGAGAGATGAAGTGATGATGGGCCAGGAGTAACACCCTTTTTTTTAAGTGGCAATAAGCTACATCAGCTCAGCTGTACCATCAAACTGTACCATGTGTCTCAATAAATTTGTTTAGACTGTACTAAATGCTGCCATTTACAGAAAAGCATTCTTTTGCAAATCTTGCTTGCTGGCCTAGAAAATTATTTCTGTAGCTTTGGTTTCTGTCCCATAATCTGAGAGACAGAACACATTGAAGTATCATTGCCTAATCTGTTTTAGAGCAATGTGAATGATAACCAGAGGTGATTTAATCCCTTCTTCTTTGCACTGAAATGGACAAAGTATTGCATGGTTAATTATATAATCTCAAAAGTGCTATTTTTTTTTAACATGAAATGATTTAGTATGTAAAATTCCCTGCTATGCACCAAAGAAGTAAAAACTGAGTTTGTGAAAGATGTCATATATGTAATTAAAAGTCTGCTGAATTTAGTTATATTATTCTCAGTGTTTCCTGTAATAAATATGAAAAACAGTTGGCTATTCTTTAATTATATGTAAATCATATTGTCTCAGATTAATTCCTAAATCTCTTTCTATTCATAAGTGGATAGAGGATAGGTACCTTTTCTTCTTATCTTGATAGTAGCATGCTGCTCACATTCCTTTTCTTCCTCTGCTGATGCAGGTACATAGCTTGCTGCTGTTTCCAGCAACTTACTGATATTTGAATTCTTAATTTTAGAAGTTTCCATTTTCATGAATGTTGAAATAAAAATAAGGAAATAAAAGTACAATTTCAGAATTACAGTTCATGCAGATGTGTTAGCTGCTGAAACGAATGTACACAAAAATACCTCTTTGTAAATAAAGACTTCATATCAGCTTGACTCTGGACAAAGCCTGTGTTCCACAAGGTGTGATGTAACAGAATGCTTTTGCAGTCTTTGTCAACTATTTCAAATTATACCATTGATGGGTAAGCTCATTTATGATTAAATTGATAATACATATGCTGAAATTGATGCAGTACAGAATTTTGTGGCTGCTATGCTACATGTCAGAAGCTACTTAAGTACAATAAGATAGGAATCATTTAGAGAATAATTCCTTATAACCTAGTATTAATAAAATGAAAGTTGATGACAACAAGATAAAAGATATCAAAAAGAACGAAGGGTGAAACATGGTGGGTGAAACAAGATTGCTAGCAGGGTAACTGATTAGAACAGGGTGTTTGTTTTCCTACAGCCCGCATTTCTTCTGCCTTCTCTGCCACTACTAGTGTTTTCTGTAGTGCCATTTTCACACATGTATGTGCTTTCACTCTTCCTAGGCTCATCCTTTTTGTCTAGGATTTTTATTTTAGAAGCACTACAGTTTTCACATATCACAAGTCATGGTACAATAAACAGGCATCTTAGTCTTTATATCACATATAACTTTTGAATACAGATGTCTCGGCAATGAAGGGCTGAAAATGCTGCTGTGACAAGCAATTACATCTGTGTTACACCTATGGAACTTTAGAAAAACGAATGGTGGAAGCAAACTTTCTGCACTCACCGGCTCAGCACAGTCTGCAGGGGTACAGTTCCTTTCATTCTGTATGTGCGTCCTCGCTCCATTCTGAAGCAACAAGTCTACCAGGGCTTCATTCTTCCCTATCACAGCCTCATGCAGTGCTGTATTTCCTTTGGCATTAGAAAGGTTAACAGAAGCTCCACGCTGGACAGCAAAATAAAATCAGAGTTAAGAAAAAGCAGCATAAATTTGAGATAGCACGTTATTACTGTGCTTCTCTCCCCTTTCATTTTCTATGTAGCAATGAGAACAAAGCAACAGCAGCCTTGTAGCTATATACAAAACCAGAAAGCATATGCTAGCAATCACCAGTTCAACAATAAGCCACCTGGTCATATTATTATTTCCTACTCTCTCATAGCTACAATTTCACGGAGAAACTCATTTCCTTTTTTTGTATGTATCTTCTAGATAGGCCAAGTCTAAAGGAGACTTAAACTAAACAACAACACACAAAATGCTAAAAAAAAAAAAAATTGGATACAATCACAAAGAAAACCTGCCATGTGCCACAGAGAAGTTCCATAAAAGCAGTTAGCTGTACAATTGCAAAGTAACACTTATCTCATCAAAAACTGTGAAAGGAGGAAGAGGAAAAAACGCTCTTTTTTTTTGAGTAATTTTAACAGACAAAAGCTTAAATAGTAATACTAATCTGAGTCCTAAACAAGCACCAGTAACACATAAAAGCAGTATTCTGAACACTGTTTTCAGTGATCTTACCTGTAACAACAAGGCAGTAGTCTCATAGTGACCATTCAAGCATGCATAAATTAAAGGAGTATTTCCATATGCATCCTTTTTATTTTGTTTAGCATTATAATTCATTAGACATTCTACCACCTGTTGAAAGAAGTAACTTTTTAATTTAAGATTCTACCTAACCGCAATCTTGCCCATTTCCTTACATGTATAAATCTGTAAATAGAGAATGAAAAAGGGATGGAAGAAAGAAGATTGAAGAAAACAAGTCTTAGTTTTGCCAAAAGATGACCATCAAAAGCACTAATTCTTATCATACTAGTTTCCATAATTTAGGCCACATGAACCAATCAACCATCACCTCAGCCTTAAGCATCAATAAACTAACTGTTAACTAGTTTATCTTGTTGCTAATTTCACAGAAGAGTTTTTTGCTGGTGGCTCCGTGTTAAATAGCTTGCATCTAGGAGGAGGCTCCATTACCTGGGAATGGCCTTTCTGGCAGGCTAAATGAAGAGGTGCTGCATGTTCTGCATTCTTAGCACTGATACTGGCTCCATGTTTCAACAAGAGAGAGACAAGGTCAGAGTGTCCATGCAGTGCAGCCATATGCAGTGGTGTAAAACCATCTTGATTTGACATATTTACACCAAGGCCATTAGCAGGGACCCTTGCAAATTTCTGTTGAGGAGTACACAAAACAAAATACATAATTAATTCTGTTACTTTCTATTGACCAAAAAGCAATCAAGTATCTACTAAGTAAAACACCAAGCAGATGGACAGACATTACAAGAACTTCAACTACAGAACCTCACTGAAGACTTTCAGGAAAACAGCTGGTTGTTCAGGAAAACAGCACCTTGGCAATATTTTTCAAGTTTTTTTCTCTTCTTTCAGTATGATAGCTCCCTATATGGAAATTCCTGGCAAAGTATTCATGTTATTAAAAAGGGACAAAAGCTGTGCAGGTTGAGATGGAAGTAAGGGCCAGAGTTTTTATATAGCTGTTAGGATGCTGTTACATACAGAAACTGGGTGTTAATACTTTATGAGATACATTTCACAAATAGACATTCATGGTCTTGCAGACACTATGTACCTATCTTACTGCACTAGATAATACTACTAGGTAATACATATAATAACTAAAATTATTTTTTTTCATGTGCAAGTATCATTGTTCCAGAGCACAGACTCCATGGGGAGTCAAGAAAACTACCTGCAACGTGGCTTACACAGCAGTATTTATTTTTACTCCTCTTACAAACTGCATGGGTGCCTCATGTTCACAGTGGTAGATCTTTCATCCTGCTTGTCCTCAGTGTTCTTTAAAAGATATGCTTAATCAGATCAGTTAACAAATGATTTCTGCTTTTCATTCAGTAGGCAAGTAAATTCCAAAGCCAGTGCCATTCCTTCCCCAACACCAGCAGAACTTCACACTCTCCAGGTGTGGCATCTTTAACATACGGCCTCCATATTCAGAAGTGCAAGGAAACAAGTTATCAAAGAACAAACCACAGACCCTACACAAAATAAGTGTAAGGTAGCAGTGAGGAATCTAGAAAAACTTAAGCCATCTCACATCTTTGCTCTTTATGGATACTTTTACTTCAAATTAGCCAATGCAGTGAAAATTTATAATTTGATTTATTCTCCAGTGACTTATCTGGTGATGTACATCTTAAAAAGTAGAAATTCTTCTTGAAGGGCAAGTAATTGGCATTCTATTTCCAGACAGCCTGAATCATTTCCTTACTTAAAAAAAAAAAGTGTATTTTAAAACCTCTGTACTCCATGATAAATCAGTCTTTGTACAATTTACTATCATCAGATGAGTTCTGTTGTGGTCTGTACATATTTCATTGCTTTTTGGACAGAGATACAGAGGTGGTGTGCTATATGAATGCTATTTCCCTTGAGCTAAAAGCTGAATTATATGAATACAAATTATTCTATTTACAAAATGAATATTCCAACCTTTTGTGCTGGCCCACATTTTGAGCACTGGCATAATGGATGGCAGAATTCTGGTTTCAATGTACTGACTGCATCATCTTCATCTTCTAAGTCTTCTTCTGTCCATTCCAAGAGATAACGTACCTGGTAGAAAAAGCAAGTCCTCCTTTATAGATCCCAAAGGTTCCACATCCTAATGAATCTGCATATCTGCATCTTATACAAGTATGATTTCACAAACACATACTTGTGAATATCACAGGAAGACTATAGCTACCTCCTGCCATCACTTCCCGAGGCAAATTAAAACATCAAATGTTATTGTTGACAAAGAAGCTAGAAAATTCAGCAAGTATAGCAGTGAAGTAAATTATAAATGACTTCTTGCTGCCTAATCAAGACTTCAGTGTTCACCTCCGCTCAAACCTTCCAAATCCCTTTAGCTCAGATGATGATTAGACCAAGATTTGTGCCAGCTTGTGTCAACGTGAATTTTGTTTCATCTTTTTCTTTAACAAACATAAGAAGTGACAAGGATAACAACATTCAATCAATATCCAAACTTTGCAGGTGCACTGATTTTTCCTAGGTCTGTTACTTCCCAGAAGCTTGACAGTTTTACTTTCCCTCAGTGTATAATGCCTCCTTTTTAAGAGAGAGCTCTTCAGTGAAACTAGTCTTAGGACTCAGAGCATTCCCGAAGGCTTTGCATGCAGTGACACTTACTGCAAGTTAATTTTAAACTAAATTATATGCAATATAGCCATTGAAGAAATACATTTTTACACTGGAATCCATTCATCCAGTGTAGACTAAAGATATCTTAAAATAAGTGAAGGCTCCATTACTGCAGTAAATGACCATGTAGCAAGTATAGCTTGAGAACCTCCTTGCAAAAAGCTGGTACATAACTGAAACATATTTGGGGAATAAAGCTTAATCCTTTCTAGACAGATCTTCTATACTGTCCTCAAATACTTTTTTCTCACTAAAGACACAGAGGATTTACCAAAGTGAGCTGAATGTTATTTTCAGAATGCAGAACCGTCATTGGGTCAGTTAATTAAAATAACTCTCACTGATTAACATAATTATCTCTAATTTAAAATATAATTGCTTTTGAAGTTTGCAGGTGCTATGATAATGACAAAAGTTCTGGTTTTTTGGCTTCCTGAAGAATCAGAGCATAATTATTATTTTTGTTACATCTTCCAGTTCCATGGCACTTTGTTTAATGCCTCCTCTTGCAAAGCTGAACTGGCTGTCAGAGGAGAAATCTACAACAACACTAATGACCCTTCTGATGCTTCTGTTCCTATGGAGACAGAACTCGGGCTGTCACAACAAGATAAGAATTTTCAAATGACCCTTTTTTAAATAGATATGCAAGCTGTAGATGATATGCTGATACGCAAGCATGTATGTGTGCATGCCATCCAGTTGAACAGTTCTCTTTCTAACGAAAAATTTTACATAAACTTGAATAATGTGGAAAGTAAGGCCACAAAAAATAAGGTGATTCTGTCATCTGAACCACGTTAGATTTCTAAATGCTTCTCACTGACGATGTCTCTTGATCAGTGCTAGATATTTGTTTTCTAGCAAATTATAACAATATATTTAATTTTCCTTAAGTATTTTATGATAGTTTAGATTTTGACAAAATCTGTGAAGAGTTAACTGTAATACACTCTTGTTTACTATTTGCCAAGGCCCCAGTAAATGTCACTGCTGTGTATATTGCTGCTTCTTGGAAGGCCTTAAGGGTTGACTTGGAAATAATTGCTAAGATTAAGCTATGCTGTAAACTAGAACAATGACATTTACATTTTCTTTCCCATGATCCTTTCCTCTATCTCCAGATAAATAAATTCCTTTTTATCAGCAAACTGGGACAAAATACATGAAAGAATCAATATTAACACTGTATGCATTTCGCATTGCACTTTATCTCTTTTTATTACGACTGTGTGATTAGGATGTGAAACTCCCAAAGTGCGTATCACAAATGATTTTTTCAGAATATGCCTCCTGAAGAGAAACCTTGCATTCTCACACAGTTCATGCTTTTGTCCAGTGAAGTACAAAACAAATCAGAAACATACAGCCTTATGTATGTTTTGAAAATATAAAACTTGTAAAGATTTCTAAGCAATGCCTTCAAGTTTTCAGTGGAATGTCATTGGAAACATCTTATTTTTCAAACTTCTGGTCATAAGTGGCCATAGCAACTCAAAAGAACATCAAAACAACAAGCATCCCAAGCTACAGGACACCAGTTCTGAATCTGATACTATTATAAACATCAACTCATCTATTGAAGAGAGATCTAGACTACAGAAAAGTTGTACACTCCTAAGGTAATTTCTATTCTGTATTGACTGCTGTCACCAAAGGTTTCTCTAAGCATAAACAATAAATACAAGTGTATCACAATAATCAAATAAGGGCCCACTTTTCATTTACGCTGCTTTACGCTGCAAAACAAACAGTAGACAACATTCAAACCATTAGATAATGCAGAAATGTAGGCATGTAGCCATACCTGGCTAGGCATGCATTTTTAAATAGCAGTATTTCATAAGGGACAAAATTATTTAAAGTGGCCAAAATAGAAAATAAAAGAGGAATCTAAAATATACAAAAATACAAGATGCTATTCACGTAAGGCCCCCAGAAGAATACCAAAGTCAGTATGTGCAAAAATCACACTATGAACCTAGGGAGCAGCAAGAGCAAGAAAAACCATAAAAATAAAACAGAAATAGCAATCTTGTATATCAGGAATATTGGGATAAATAAAGACAATTCCACTAATACTAAGCAAGCAGCAAATTTCCCTTCCAACTCCTTGGATTTTACTTGTTATCTTTTCTACCTCTTCCAGCAAACTGGAATGTAAAGCTCTGTTATGTACGCCATAGCTTGAGTACAGGGGATTAATGGGATAACAGTGGTTTCCTGTGCACACATTCATTCTTCAAGGTAAATCTCAGCTCTTGGAAGTCATGAAAATTTCTTGTTCTTTTCAAAAATTGCTACCAACAGAATTCTGATGAAGATGACCCCCAGTAATAGCTCTATCAGATGTGACAACTTTTTTCCAAAATCATAATAGCGTCCCAATAAATATCATTAATGTAATATAAACCTGTAATTAAAAGAAGTATATTTAATTAAACCAACAGCTCCCATCTAGTTGACACTATGTTATACTAACCAAATTCATTTCTTTACTGAACGGTCATGAAAATGTCAAAATAATAACCCTCAAAGCACTGTAGGTAAAATGATTCGAGGACATCAAGTGAAAATTCTTGGTAGAAAACAAGCTCTACCTGATTGTTGCTGAAGGAAGATACTAAGTGAAGTATTCTTACCTTATTATTTACAAATAACTTCCTCAATCTGAATGAGGTAAATTGGAATTCGGTAATATTCAACAGCCATTTTAGTACTCACCATTTCCAGATCTCCATCAGCAACTGCTCTTAGGAGTTTTTCCACCTACATACGAAGAAAATTCATTTGCTTTGTTAGTATTAAGCTATGCATGGAAAATCCTCTCTCTTACCAACCACTAAGATAATGTAGATGGATTAGTGCTGGCCATTTTATATTTGCTAATGAAGTTTTAAAGAAAAGAACACCTTCCTTTAAATACAAACAAATACAAAAGCTGTGAATTCACATTCATTCGGTGATAAATAGTAGTTACCTAAATAGAACACAAGTTGTCCACGTATAGGGAAAGCCATATAAGCTGTTACACATTATTATTACACTGCTTCAGCAGCAGTTGACCATACATTACTGCTGTGAATTTAAAACTAAAGAAAACCTTACGCAAGTGAAACTCCTGCCCTGATGAACACTACTGCTGTCTGGGCTCTTGTCAACTTTAGCAAATTATTCCAGCACTGTGTCAACATCACCAAAGAGACTGCTGTAAGAACAAAGTTGTTTCAATCAAGTTCAATCTCAAGTTGAATATAACATCGAGTAACAGCTAGAGTTGCATTTCAATCTTTATCTAAATATGATAAAGATTGCTCATTACAGCTGCATCTCAACAATTTATAACAAATGCTCAGCATGCTGTAGAAAAAGGTATAGCTGATAGCAATAAAATACTTTCATCTCTCACTGTTCCAGAAAGCAAGCTATCAGGAAAACTCCTTTTAGAAAGCATATATGACAGTATCACTCAAAGGAGGCACTATTATTCATGTAACAGAAACAAATGGACACTCCTTGAAAGTGTACAGCTTTACGTATGTTACTAATGGCAATATACACATCAGTAACATTGAGCTTATGTTTCATCACTACAGTATGTTAAGTAGTCTTCACTTTTATGGAAGGGTGGGGAAAAAAGGAATTGTTCATCTATTCTTAAGTTGAACATAGCCCACCTGAGTACGAAGTAGCTGTTTTTCACATTACAACTCTACTACATTCTGGGAAACAGAAATATTTATCAGAAAGCTGTTAGCAAGATAGAGAGTTTTTAATTTTTAAAAGGCATGAATGAACATAAAATGTTTCTGATTAACTCTACATTTTGTGCACGAACTATCAGCTGCTTCCTGTAGCATTTCTGGACAGAGTTTTATTATTGTTTAATGCCAGGTTACAAATACAAGTAAAGTTAAGAACCTTTAAATTATGTTACATTTGGATAAACAGAAAGGTAATGTCACCCTAGATACTGCTAATGGTGGATGCGGAGCAGTGAAAGATTGCAAGAGCACCAAGTGACTTTTAAGGATACTCTAGAATTCTCTGCAGCTATGTAAAGTAGGAAGGGAATCTAGATGGAAGACAAGCAGGCTGTGACTGTAATATTTGGTACAGCAAACATGGAAGAAT
The DNA here is from genome assembly GCF_905368555.1 of Meleagris gallopavo. Taxonomy (NCBI): domain Eukaryota; kingdom Metazoa; phylum Chordata; class Aves; order Galliformes; family Phasianidae; genus Meleagris; species Meleagris gallopavo. Next base: position 9,261,364 of record NC_139416.1, read on the forward strand.
GAAAATAAAAGGAAGTCATATTTCACTGGTCTGATCTCCTTCAAGGTTTTATCAGAACAGGACAAATCTTGTACAGGCATAAGACTAGAGGCTAGATTAAATCTCTCCATCCCTTTTTATTTCCTTTTAGGGAAGCTACTAAATTCTGTTCTTCCACATTACTACAGTTGTAGTATAAGGTGAAGTTCCTTGAAGTCATGCTCTAGGCCCTCAAGGCAGCATTCTCCTTACCCAACTTGCAATGTCTAAAAGCCATCTGTATAAATCTAAACTCTTTCCCTGGTACCTGCAAAATAGAATGCAAACAAACAACACCTGAGTACAGCTCAGCTCAAAGTAAGCATCTAACATGTCTAACTAACTAACTTCTCTCCACTGATTAAGGAGAAAAACAGGTGACTACACTTAAGACGATTGTCTTTCAGACATGTGAAAGCAGATAAGCTGTATCCTCTGCACATGCACATCTAAAATGGACTAAATATATTAAGATCTGTACCATCCCTAAATTTCCCTTAGCACAGTTCCCGAATCATACAGAATACTGTCATCACAGAAGCTCTTAATGATTTTCAGGGATCAGTCTTATCACATGTAAGATACCTAACAGCAATAGCAAGTGATCCACAAGCTCTGATAATTTCTTTACAAAAACAACTTCCTTAGAGTTCTAAAAACTGCCCCAGGCCTTAACAGTGAAGAAATATATAGATCTATTATGCAGCTTATGGATTATTTATTAAGAGTACTCGGGCTAAAATGTCTGCTTCATGCATTCCTCCAACTTTCCAGCTTGCTTTCTCATTCCTCTGTGGAAGGTAAGTTCTCTCCTTTAAATGTAAAAATAAAAGAAACAAAGCCACTTGATGAAATCTACTGCAACTTATTCACATACTCAGTTTTTCTGCTGAACAGAAATTGTACTAAGAGTTATCAGTTCCAGCAAATGACATTCCAAATTTACGTGTCTAGCTCTTTTTCTTTTCTAAGTTGTAAATGAGATACATTCAAGACTATATGCCATAACCAGCAGTAATAAAAACCTCCACTGCATTCCTTCAATCCATGATCTAGGCCTTGAAGTCTGGAAAACCGATCTTATCAATTTCCCATTACTTCCAGTGGCATTCCCTTTATGAGGATCTCTCAGGATTAGGCCCTTGTCTCTTTGCTTAGTAAGAATAACAGCAGTGAGCTCATTTGAAACCTGGCAAACAGAACTGACCTAAAGCTGGATTACAGGAAGAGGTCATTAACCCCAAGAATATAAGGTGTAAGCTGCTTGTAATCTCTTCCCCTGGATTGAACTACAGTCTTAGCTCTCATAAATTTGTTCCCTCAAGGAAAAGCAAATCCTCAATCTATCAGGTAAAGTTTTATATACATTAGAGTTCATTTACAGAGCCTGCATGCACAGAAAGGTACACTCCGACATCTAGGCTCCCACAGACTAAATAGATACCAAAGTGTGAATTAATATTGTCCTTTTGGCAAACTTAGATGTAAAGTTTCCTGACAATTTTTAGAAAACAGGAAAGTTTGGAAAGAGGAGAACATTACAGCAGAAGGAATGCAAAGAATTAAAATGCAGAAATGATATGGAGGGAAACAAAGATACTGTGGAGATCAAATTGAAAAAAATGGAGCAGGAACATAAAGAAATACAAACAGAAGTATCAGAAGGAGTGATGATATGACAGTCTTGGGAGGGTATAAATCAAAAGTATGGATTTAAGGTCCCAAATGAAGTAAAAAAAAGAAAAGAGAAAGGATATTTTTGAAGAAGCAGTTTAAAACAGTCCTACACAATATCGCTCTTCTAGGTTCACTCATTTTGTTTTTACCTCAGTCTTACCTCTTTATAACTGTTCTTCACTTCATCTTGCCTTACATCAATTGATGCTGATGACAAACTAGAGACAGATGATCCTCTGCTGAAAGTTTCTGTTGAGTGCTGAGGAGACCTATGTGGTGACTTCAAATTGAGAAGAAGAAAAAAAACAAAAAAACAGAAAAATTTACATCATCAGATTAAGCAGGTTAAAGGTAAGAAAAAAAAATGTTCAGTGATTTCCATTGGTTGTTACCTCAGAAGCACTCTGCCCCCGCTCAAAGGTTAGATAGTTTAATTCCATCAGTGACAAAATCTGCATAAAAATATTAAAGAAAACCAATGTAACTCCACCAACTGAAACATAAATTAGCCGACAACCTAATATTAGTAACAGATCACAACTGAGCAGATTAAAAGTACCAGTTTACAAATTTATGTTCTGTACTACTGAGAGATTGTATTCATACTACTTAGATTTAAAACAACCGTTTTACCTCAAAAGCAAACTACGTTTTAACTTAAATAGTATTAAAGTACAAAATCTTCTTAACAGGTAAGCAGCCACACTTCTGTGGAATTACATCGAAGAGGAATCAAGCTGGAAGATAAATAACAGTACCTTGGAATTTAATGCACACTGTAGCGAAGTCTCCTTCATCCGGTTTTGAGTATTTGGATTTGCCCCATTTTGCAAAAGCACTTCTATGATCCCTTGATAACCCCAACGAGCAGCTATATGGAGAGGAGTATCTCCCTTTTCATTTCCAATATCTAGTCTACAGGAATGCACATCATAGTAGACTAATGCTTTAACGCACTGGAAAGAAAAGGAAAGCCATTAATAAATTATCGTATAGTCTTCATACAACATGTGCAATCCTAAATGGTTTGTTTTCATTCCTACTCATATAATCCATTGCATAAAAGACAGGCTTTTATAGTTGAGTGTTATTTGATTTTAACTCTTTGTTTAATAACTAAATTAGCACAATATTATATTTAATGTGAATGTATAATTAAAATTGTTATGAAGTATTGAATAAAGTCTTAGTGTACAGCATTAAACAGTTACCCTCCAATTTATTTTCTTTTTAAAACATGGAAATCCAGTGCAAACTGGTATCATGATTTAATTCCTTTCCACTTAGATGTCCACTTAGTTTGTTACAAAATAATTACTTACATCCTCATGACCATAAGTGCAGGCTAAATGAAGTGGAGTATTTCCATTATTGTCCTGACCGTCAGTATTTGCCTTATAGTGCAATAAGAGAAGCTTAGAAAAAAAATAAAAGCAGACATCTAAATAACTAAAAAATTAATACAGAAACAATTGTTACTCTGTATATTCCTTTAGGTTTCTAGTATGATGAACACTTCATGAAGAACTCTCTGTCCCTCCTGCTTCAAATACTAACAGTCCCTTTTGGCAATACAGTACTTCTTTCTTACCCTAACCCAAGAAACAAATAAAGCTGCTGGTTACATATTCAGATTTGTCATTGAAAAAATGAATCATCTACTGCAATATATATACACCACACAATAATTTACTCCACATATTAGCAGTCTATAGTGGTGAAGACATAGAATTATTTAAGCCATGGTAACTCAAGGATCTCACATATACAAAATTCAAGCACACAACATAGACAGTCTATCCTAAACACAGTTCGAAGAAATTTAATTAATTCCAATGACTGCAATGGCTCTTTTGTCCTAGCCAAGAGCAAAAAGTTAACAGATTTTCCATTGATACTACATATCAGAGATTTGTATTAATAAAATGGATTAATTCTCAGGCATTCACAGCTGTCAATTTCTTGGTTATTATGAATGGCAGAAAAGGAAAGTAAAACATAAAATATGCAAATAAAAATGCTGAAAGATCCTCAATTCTGACAGCACATATATGTCTAGTAAAGCCTTCTGAGAAGACCTAAATGACAACAGTAGAACAGCTTAGTAAGAGTCAGATATCTATTATTTAGGTTAAGTACTTGCTTTTATTTCTAATTAAGCCTTTTAGTGCTTACTGTAACATTTTGATATCCCTTCTGACAGGCAAGGTGAAGTGGAGTTGAACCATGGTAATCTGTAGCATTGACAATGGCTCCTTTGGCTACTAGTAAATCCACTAATGATGTTTGCCCTTGGAAAATACACAGTCATTAGAAGAGAGAAGTAAAGTTTCCTAAAGAACATTGCTACTTTTCATATTCAAACATGATAACCCCCATTCTGCATGCTATCCTTCTACATACTGTATATTTACTTCCCACTGGGTATTTTCTGTTGTAAGTTACACGTGGTCAAGACTCTGCAAAAGAACCGCCAGCTAAAAGCAAGCTAGGTTTGTATTCTGAGTAAGAAAATAAAGTTATGTCACACAAACCTTTCCCATGTTAGGATTCAAGATAATAATAAAAGAATGAAGGTGGTTAAAAAAGGAACCACAAAGAAAATTAATTCATCTTCTAAAAAATTAAATATCAGTGGCACAGTGAACTTTACAAGACAGAACATGATACAGAATCTACCATGTATAGCCAGCTACAGGAGAAAGAAATTATTAATTTCTCAATTTCTAAGTTCTTTAAAAACATGACTGGTTTCTGATGAAATTGTAACTTTTTTCACAACTCACGGAAGGCAAAAGTAAACCACTGGCAAACAAACAATAACCTGCCCATAAGAAACTTAAAAGAGCTTAAAAGAAAATGCAGCAACTTCAGCATGGGCCAAGATATCAGTTCTCATAGCTAATAAGCTAAAAACACTTCAACGTTAAATTCACTGTATAGTGAAAGTTGGAAAAGATCTTAACAGGAAAAAGTGGAACATAAGAAGGTGAAAGCATTAGCAAAGGAAACCAATGAGACTCACCACAAATAGCAGCTATATGAAGTGGCGTATATCCCCGGTCATCTCGGGAAAATGCAGTGACAATTGAAGGATCATTCAGTTTCCTACAAAACACAGTGGTTTAAAAGCAGCTCAATTATCTATGCAGCAGGGTTAATGAGGAGATGAAAAGAGAAACTGCCAAGGCTGACAAGAAACTGATACTGGAACTCCTTATCCTTTAACTTTTCACACTACTCTATCCAGTCTTTTAGGTTTTTTGAGAGTGTTTTTGTCCACGATGTGTAAATTTTGCTCAAGAGAAGAAACATTCCACATCACACTTACCAAAAGATATACAGCCTCCATCACAAAATTTGCCTGGATCCAAAGCATTCAGTATCCTCCTAATGTTTCTTCTGCTATTTCAAACTACATGAGCATAAGCTCTCTATTATATCCTGAAGTGCTACTAACATCCTAAAGTAAATCTTAGATTAACACTTCTTACATAGCTTTTCCTGCATTTGCAGAGATAAAAAGTGCTTACCCAGAAACTAGCTTCTCACATTTGTCACAGTAACACAGTGGATGACACATTTTTTGTACAGTGTCCTTATCACTGTCACCTTGACTTAGTAATCGCTCCACTTCCTCCTGATTACCTGAAGCAATATGCTACAAAAAGCCAAGAGAAGAAATAGAATGAGGAACTGATATAAAAAGCCATCCTCACAAAAATTTAGGAAAAAAGAAAAACAATTTACCGAAGCACAAAAACAAAGAAACTGGTCATAAATGACACACACTCAACTGTTAGAAAGCAGAAATGAACAGTGTCACAGAACAAAACCCTGTAATGGGCATTCAGCATTAAAAATAATCTGTTCTTGGCTTACCTCGCTTTCTATTAAAAAAAATTAAAACAATTAGACTCGATCACAAAATTGAGCTCCTCTGCGCAAAAACGTTTCTATAAAACTACTACGTCTCTAGCCATAAGCAGCAAACACATATAATTAGAAGCTCTGCTTTGTTTCCTTGTACAGGGAAAATTCTTCTAGAACAACAGTTAGAGATAAGTACATAACATGAAATAGCTATCGGGTGACTACGTTTATGTTATTTCAGCAATCTCTTTAATTTTAAGCACTAGAGGTAGTGAGACACAAGCAATTACTAGCATTACATACTTGCTTTAAATGGACTGATCAATACCAATAACAGTAGCATTTCATCGTCATCTGAGTCCATATTTCTTAGGCACCAGAATCCATAAAATCATATTAACTTGGTAACGTTTTGGCACAGAAACACAAGCATACTTTTAACAGCTACTAAAACACATTTTGCAGTACTAATATAATTAACGCTGTGTTACGTTTCAGAAAATCACACAAAGGACAGTATATAAATACGAAATAAGTATGTATATAGTTCTGCCAATAAAGTTACTCACCTTAAATAAGCAATCTATTGGAGTAGTAGACATCTGGGACAAAAAGTTCATCCTTTGTTTTAAAAGCAACTTGTCATACAGTCTGTCAGATTCCTGAAGACAAAATACGTAAATAAATTACCAAAATACTCATTTACAAGTAAAAATTAAAAGTTACGGTCAGTAAAAATTCAGATTTTCTTGAAATTTCATCAAGGAATCCCCAAAATCAACACCTCTCTTGCAATGCTGCCTAAAAAAAAACCCTCTGTTGTTAAAGCCAGTAGGGTTGTTAGAAACATCTGAGAGGTCTACAGAGATGAAGGTTCAGATCTGTACTTCACAGTAAGTTATCTATAAATAGAACTCCTTTCAATACTTCAAATGTTGACATTTTAGAATGGATACATAATCCAAGACTGCAGTAGAAACCGAGCAGCTGCAACCTGGATGTGGATCTGTTCTCTATCACAATATTAAAACCTCATTCATAAAACACATGGTATCTTTGTAAACTCAGTAGTCAGTCAGTCTGTACAATCTTAACATGTCTACACGGTCATTTGGTTGTATGTTTATAAGATCACCCTTCCTAACACTGTAGCTAATTAAACTGACAGCTTCTAAAGCCTGAACTCTTTGGGAAGGAATGCTGTGTTCAGCTATTTATGCTATTAGTTTTGCTTTTTCTATAATAACAGAAGAAAAACTTTAGCTCAGATTTCACCTTATTAAGAAGAAAAAGTTGTTGGCTGATGTGAAATTATTTTTATTGGTTTTGAATTTAGAGACATGAAGGTGACATTCACGAGTTTTTCAAATCTAGGCACTTCAGATAAAGATACCCACACATCTATCTTCTCAGAATAATAGAAGTACGTGATCATTGATCTCCTTGGATATTTTCTTATGTGTGACCAGGAATAACTTCCATTAAAAAAAAAATTATCAAAATCTTTATTAGTTATGAAAAATTATAAATACTGAAATGGATTCTTGAATACTGAAACCACTGAAGAATTTCATTAGCTGCTTGCATGCTCTGTATTTTATAGAGAATCTCAAAAAGCAGCAAAACTTAGCATAGCTTTAATACTGTCCCTTTCATGGCGCGTTTTATATGAAAAGCATTTCAAATATGGAAAAAAACAAAGAGCCATTTAAGACAGTAATCCTTATGTGATGAGATAAGGCCGTCATTTTATTATATGAGTCAGGAAGAAGTCCATTACAGGTGAAACTACATATCATTTATAAACAAGAACTTGAAAAAAGGAATGGCATAAGAATCAGGAATCGGTTGAAATACCAAAATAAGTCCTTCAAAGACAAAATTGCTTGTAACAACTTAACTTCCACTCCAAGAATTAAAATAAAGCTTTGCTTAGAGTGAGACTTCTCAGGTATGACAGCTGTACCTAAGCTTTATTTAATCTACAACCAAACATTACTGATGTTTTTATCTGATGCAATTCTTTACACAAAGAGATATGTGCACCCAAAGAAGAATCTCTATACAGCAACCTATCCAGAATAATTCCACCAATAACCACCTACAGCTTGTGAAAACTCTCTCCCCCTCTTCACCCCACTTCCTGAACCTTATTAACCTCAGCTTGTGTTAGAGACTTCCCTTCCTGCCCTCCTACATGCACTTCTTCAGTTCCAACTCCAGGGCCATCTGCAGCTCCTTCCATACAAGAATCTAAATGCTACCTATTTTCTTGTGCATGGCTCCAAGCAAGTCCCTGTTTCATATCCACTTTCAACTCTCTAAAGTAGGTCTTACTATGTATTAGCTGTACACACGAACTTAACAAGGGTCCAATACTTATTAGACTGGAATCCCATTAAAGAAGTTTAACCAGCACCAGAAAACAAAATGTAGCCCTCCACACTACTGGTTGCATGCTTCTGTCCTCCTTTTGACCCACACTGAAAGTGTCTCTCCAAGACTTCTATCATCTTTAGTGAAGAACTAGGTAAGTTTTTCTTAAGTGCAATTTTCTTACTGACGTGAAGATGATAGATGATATACCATTATCCCACAGGGTACATTAGCTCCCTGTGGAGTTCTCCTTCTGTAGTTTGTTTCATTAGGGATTGGACAAGAGCATTACTCAGCCATCAGAAACGCCATCTGAAGCCAACTATAAAATTAAACATAGCCACATGAGGAGCTGTAACGAAGGCCCAGGGCACAGCAGTGTTCTTGCTCAGAGCCTGAAACCCTTCAAGCACAATCTGGAAATAGAAGCCACGGGACATCAATCTGACAACTGCTGCTTTTAAGCAGAAAGCAGGTCTCCTTTACCACAGAATAAGGAAATATCTAAACTGCTAGGTTTCTGAAGGGAGAGCAATTCCATCAGAAGTTTCTGCTATGTTCATCCATCTCCTTACTTTCTTTTTTCAGTTCCCATGGTGGGGCTATCTGCTACAACAAAGAGGCAGAAACTAGGTGTATCACCTTTCCTTTCTACCTGCAGTAGGGACTTTCCTTTTAAACTGTGCTAGAGACTCATTTCCTTGTCTTCAAGACTCTGTTCTCCCCCATTATCTAGTCATGCTGACTGCTGTGATAGGAGGTGTGGAGAGTTCCTGTTGCTCATATACACAAGTGGAAAGTCAGAAAGCAGGGAACTTGCAGTCCAGGTCTGGAGCTGATCCAGCTGAGATATGGAGGAAAGCTTGCTCTTCTGAACACTGTATACTGGTGCAGACACTTACGTAAGTAGCATAGGATTGCCCTCATACAGACTGAGATGTACTTCATCTTTCAGGACAACCGTCTCCCAGATAAGTACAGTATCTTACTGCAGCGACACTTACCAGGAAGTTATAATCACTAAGGGCAATTCCAGTTCATAAAAAAAGAAAAGCTAGCCTTAGCTGTGTGAGAAGAGATAGAAGCAGGCACTTAATCAGAAACAGTTTTTATTTTCTTCAACTTGCTGATATTTTTGTGGAAGACAGTTCTACTTTGGCTCCAGTTCTCCTTCTAGTGCATTAGCAGTGCTATTTGTGTATTAATTATTAATGTTAGCCAAGTAACTGCAGGAAGCAAAATTGACTGGCAAGTTTGTTTTCCTTTTAAACTAACATTTTTATTTTTTTTCCTTAACAATTTGAAACAACACTGCAAACAAGTAGTACCATAATTTCTTCACACATATAAGAGTGCTTTTTGTTTTTTTGTGTACAAAACCAACAACATGCATGACAAATTCATGGAGAGAATAACAAAAAACAAAGCCACAAATAGCAAAAAGACTAGAATGATAGTTAAGTGTTTAAGATTGTGCCCCAGGTTGTCCCATCCCAAGCCCTGCACACTGAGCCACTAGTCTGGCTCCTGCAATTACATTCCAGTGCTCTGCAGTTGGACAGACTGAGACACGTCAAATTCGTTCTTGTTCTGAGTTAGCTACTTTTGATTTCTACAACAGAGCATGAAAAAACAATTTTGCAACAGTAGACTTATAATTTTCTTTTAAGCAGAAGACGCAAGATTGAATATCTTTAATAAGCTAGAAAGTTTTCAGAGACAAAAGTTTCTAAAGTCACATCAATATCATTCTGGATCCCCAAAGAGATTAGACCTGATTGACAGAAGGTCTAGCTGCAACAGATCCACAAACTTCTAATCCCTGTTAGAAATCCTGAGAAACAAATTTGACCTTCAAGCACTATCTAATATGATACAGTCCTGAACTCCCACTAAATTATCAACTTTGTGTAATGGAGTTATGTGCACCTCAAACACTTTTATTTTTAAAGAACTTCAACTGCAGTGTAATGTAAAATTATCCAGTAAATCTTCATTCTGCTAGCTAAGTTTTTTAAAATTTCAGGAAAAATGTGTTTAAGTTCAAGCTATGCCTACTATGATGTACTGCATTGCTTTCACAACCACAACAGAATGAAGACAGAAAGTATAAAAACTTTCTTAAAATTCAGCTCTTGGGGAAAAAAAAAAAAAAGGGATGTCACTGTTTCTAGTCATAATGAAGAGACGCATCTACTTCAGATTTACCTACTTCTTAAAGTGTACAGTGAGCAAGTGTTGCTACAGGACTGGCACTTCATTCTAACATTTTAGCTTCTGCTTCAGGTACAGCTGCCTCCTAACCTTCAAAGGGTGAAAAATGAACTGTTTGCTTCTTCTGATTGGATTTACCACCACAGTGGTACATAGTTGTGCAACTTATCAAAAATCACATTTGACAGACTTTAAGAGTAGCTTACTGTTGATCTGTCAGAGAGGTTGCCTTGTCGTATGTATTCTATTGCAGCCTCAATTGAGGTTAGACAGTATCCCAATTCATCCTTCACCGAACTGCAAAGCCTGAAGTTCTTGATGTAACTCAAGTTGGCCATCCTGAAATAAAGTTAAAACCATGAATCATTAAAGTTGACACTACCATGTCATACCTTAATATCACAGCTCATTTCAGACAATCCAAGCAGATATTAAATGTGAGTTAAGAAAAAACTTCTAGAAAGATTGTTAGGCTGGCATTATCATAGCTGTTCTGAGCTTTGTGGAAGGATCATAACACTTCAGTTCTCCATTATGTGATACAAAGTTAAAAACTAGATATAACAAATATAAGGGACAAGGTAAGGACAACAGTAAGAAATAAAGTCTCACAAGTTTCAAGCATCGTAAGTACCAGGGTAAATCAATAAAATCTGAGATTTTTTTTTTTTTTTACACTAACACAACTGTTCAGACAAAGCTGAAAGGTTTATACATACCTTTCCCAACAGATGAAATAACCATAAGAGCATATGCTAGTAAGCAATTAAGCATTCAAATCACATTTCTCCATGTAACATATCTCAAGCATCTAGAGACTGCATAAAATTTTGCAGTTCCAATGCAAATGTGGATGAACCAGTACAAAGTCCACACCGGACATGCAGATCCAGTAAATGGAAGATTCCCCCATTACAATAGTTTTCCAGAGTTGGAATCAAAACAACCAACACTTGAATTCCCAGTAAGTCCTGAATTCTGTCACATCTTTGCTGTTTATCTGACAAGTTTTCTGTATCACATCACCCCTCTTAGACTTTGGGTAGGCTATTACTAGAAATCCAAAAACATCTGACCCCATGCATCATTATATACAACATGATGGAGCTTTGTACAGCCAAGAAGTTACATACCAGTTTGGGATTTCTGTTTTTACAAGTAAATACAGCAAGACAGAGAGAAGATCATCTGCACACATGGTTTCCATGTTAACTAAAAGAAAGAATTTATATCTGATATTAGTAATCTCATGGTTCAAACCAAAACTAATGCCTATAAATGCAGCTCTGCCTCTTAAAACTAAGGTCAGCTCTTCCAGTTGACTAGTAACCAATGCGACCTTCCAAAAGTATGTTCTCAATCTCACTCTAAAAATAGACTGCCAGGAGCCAAAAAAACAAATACAGCTGCAATATTTAATTAGCATTCCCTCCTTCTTCACTGGAGAAGTCAGAACAATGGCTTGAAGGTGAACACTGTCCACTGACATATTATTTCATATCCCAAGGGCTGTCCAGGAGAAAGAAAGTGATGCTGTGATGTAAGCAGTATTCCAGCACACCACTTTGTTTGCCTATTGGTAGCATCTTCCCTTTCGAGGCTACATAAAATAATAATCAGATCAGCAGTCTGTACTTTCCTATCGCAGAATCAGTGGCACTCTGAATGTAGTCTATATAAGGTTCACCTGACCCAGACTCCCAACACTGCATTTCGCAGTGATACATCTCTATATTTCTGATTTCAAGATTATCATGGAGCACAGACAAGCAGACAAGAATAAGCCAACAGCAACCTTCGGTGTTTTAAATGGATGACACTTTTTTTCCTACCTGAGAAAGTCCTAGATTACATAAGCTTGTCACATGCTCTAGCTACAACTGCAGACCCGGATGTAGTTGCTTAACACACAAGCCTAATTCAAACAGGTGTTTATATGCCACAGTGCATAGATATTAAGAAAAAAAATCTCAGAGCTTTATTTTAATTCATATTTACTGACCTCTTTGGCTAGGACACTGCATAATAATTTGTACCACTTTTCGTAGACAAAGTAGCTTCTGTTGAGGGGAAGTACATTTGTTCAGCTGACTCAGTTCTCGCTTCGCACGTGGTATGTTAAAACTACAAAATAATTTGAAAGAAATTGTCAACCTACATCAGAGCTCCTGTGCAGGATGTCCAAAATCCAAGTCTGAACTTATTCCGAGCCGAAATGAAGAATGGTATTAACACATTTCTATCTCTACCCTACACTTGCATTTCTGCGCCTTGTAGATTGAATGGGAGGCATAAAACCCCAGAAGTAAAGAATTTCAATGAAACAACTGCCTTAAAATGATACAGTTTTTCTATCTCAAAGGAATGAAGCATAATAAAAATTTACTATTGTCTGAAGGATAACTTTTGGGCCTGCCAGAAATTTATTTGAGACAGGATCTCAGTGACTGCTCAAAAACTAACACTCACCTGAACTCAGGCTTTACTCCAATGTCTTTTTGCTGGAGGTCTTGAAGGCTTCTTGTGATTTTGTTAAAAGCAGCATCCTAATCATAAGAAAGGCAATAAATGTTTAAAGTGCACTGGATTAATGTAATTGATCTTCAGCAATCAAACAAACTTACCTCACTTGCCTCAATAGTCCCCACATATTTAAAGACTAGATCATAAATAGCATGGTGGACATACATCTGTTGGAAAAAAAAAAAACCAACAGTAGCTTAGACATGAAAGGAACAGCTAAAATTGTTTGCCAGTTGTTTTCCTTCACTTCAGATGCTTACTTCAACTGCTTGTTTGATCAGATTCATCTGTTCTTCTTGCTTCGCAAGCATCTTCTAAAAAAGGAAAAGCCACAAACAGCAAGAGAGTTAAATGATTTATTGCTTAAGTAACACTACATACTATGTATTTAGTGATGTGTTTACCAAGTGTGAATCTCTCAGAAGATGCTGGAGACATTTGGTATAAAGTGCACTGACAGAATCCTAGAAGGCAAAAGAAAAAGTAGATCTGAATTAATGATATGAAGCAACAAAGCATAGAAGAGCAAAGAAAGGAGAGCTTCTCTGACTTAGAAGCATACAGCATCAACAAAAGCAAAGTAGTATCTTTAGCTAAAAGCTGCTTTTACATAACAGTCAAGATGCAGTAATTCACAGTTACAAATTCTTTTCTCCCTTCCTACCTTCCTCCCTGGACTATTCTGACATAGAACATCTTAAAAGGAAAATATACCCAAAGCAGTGAAGTGAATTATGTTTAGTAAATTAAGCATCAAGCAGCAAGATACTGACTATGTAGTGGCGGAGGCTTTTCCGTTCGTGTTCTTTAAATGTTCGGTAGAAAGATCCTATGTATTTATCAAATCTCTCACAGTGCCTTCCCAAGAATTCTCTAACATCTTCAATATTTTTAAGAGAATAAAGATTTGATGAAGCTGTAGATTCATCTAAAAATGAAACCCAAGAGTTAACACATTGAATACACATGTACAGTAAAGCTCTTTCTCGTTCTAGATAACAAGCCAACTTGCGTATAATGAAACATTAATTCAGCTTACTATGCTTTTAAATGAAGGTGTTGCTTTCAATTATGAAAAGATACTGCAATTAAATAGCCACACTTAGAACCAGCTCTCTTGCCTTTTATGTCAACTATCCGTTTGGAATAGCTAAAAATTAATTCTGCATACTCCTTTCCTCTGGGGTAATTTATTGCTCCTCATAACTCAAGCATGAAACAGGCATGAAATTTAAGAAAAGCATATTACAGTACTGAGTGCCCATGCAGGAATATAGTGTGCTCTAAACAAGCTGTAAAAAATAAAACACCCACATCCTGAAATTTAACATAGCCTATTTAATAGCCTATTATTATAGGCACACTTTTTTCTGAATGAGAGGGCAAAGTCACACCAAGTAAATGTTGAACCAAATCCACTTTTCTTCTAAATAATACAAATTGATCCCTTGTTTTGAATTCATATACTTATATATAGCTTTTCCAAGAAAATTTCTCTAGGCAAGCCCTTCATCTGCACTCAAAGGGCAACTAATAATAGGTTTAGGTCTTATTTCAAATTACTTAGAAATTACAAGCCACCTCACTTCTGAAAGGCTGCTGAACAATAGCTGAAAACTGAAGATTTTATGCATATATTCATAGTCATAGTTTGAGTCTTTATGTATTTCAGCTATTTTATTTTCAACTGAATGTCCACACTTCTCACAGTGCTATTTTCACACTTGCCCAGTACCATTTTGTCATTTGTTTACATTCTTACTTATTTAGAAAGATGGGATGCTTTTAATTCAGAAAAAGCATACATTTCAAGTAGCTTCAGTTACTTATTCGGTACAAAAATTCATAAGGATATCCTGTTACATTCACAGCTTGAGTAGCAGCCTTGGAAAGAGCATTTCCAGCCTCATCAAGAGGCTTTTCCAATATTAGGAAGAAAAGAATACATTAAATGAAATGTGACAGATGACCTCCAAATGAGCTGCTATGTAGCTATGCTACACAGCCTCTAAACACTAATGAAGTGACTATGAATCTACCACAATCCAATTTTGTGCATCCACTTTGCATCTGAAGACAGGTGTGATTAAAGAGATTAAATTCTACCTTTAAACAGCCAACACTAAACGGAGCATTGCTAAAAAAAAAAAAAACAACAACAACAAAAAAAATCAAGCTGTATCAAGTACTCCGTAATTCTTTACCATGGAGACTGGGACACAAGCCCTAATAAAAGTAAAGTCTGGCTGGCACCAACTTAATGCTTTTACAGCAACATACTAACATCCACACCACCATATCAGTAAATGCTGAGAGCTTCAGTCAACACAGACTATTCAGAATGAATAAAGCACATTAAATAAAGATACTGATTTGCTTGCTGTGCAAACAAGGCCAACTGTTATCACTGCAATACCTACTTGAGTTTTCTGTTTTTTCCAGTGGATGAGCTATGCACAAAATACTAAAGCTCTCTTCTTTTTCATTGTAAAATGTTTCCTCAAAAAGAACAGGTACTGAGAGATGATAGTTAAAACCAGTTCCTAAGATGACAAGATTTCCTTGTATGAAGATCTCCTGAAAAAAAAAAAAAAAGTGGAAAAATTCCAAAAAACACAATTACCTTAACTTCTACAATGCACAGTTATATCTCCAGGGAAAAAAAGAGAATCTTGCAACATGGAAGAGTCATAGACTCCAGATTTTTCATATTCTAATGCTGCGTCGGCTGAAATAGGGATTCCTGCAGTTTACAACACCTAGCTGAATCTTGCTTGTACTCACTTTCCTTACAAGCACCCTACTAAAAAAGCTTTGGAGAATATCTGAAACCAAGTAACTATTTCCAGATTTTCAAGCACTTTTAGTAAAAGGAAATTGAAAAAAAAATAAAAAATTTATATTTGTTATCTAGAGTTCAGCTTAGTAAGACACCATTCATCTTGGATATGTTTCTCATGCTCAGCTTTTATCTCCTAAATAATTCCAGTGTGAACACCTACAGTAGGAATACCTAGATGACTGCCTGCAAATAGATGCAAAATCTCAGACTGTACTGCAAAAATGGCAAGCAGAAAAGAAAAAAATTCATCTTAAATCTATGCAGCATTAGCATTGGTTATAATGGCTTTGCATTAGTTTCTAAATCAGGCCTCAGATACTACTCAGTATTATCTTAACTGTCTTAAACTGTGGTTAACTTGCATCTGCATACAATACAGGCAGCATGAGATCTAAAGATGCAGTTAACTAAGTGAAAGTGGCCTTTACACCAGGCAACAAGATTCTTAACAGCCAAAAATGGAGAGAACCCATTTACACAGTCAAAAATTCCGCAACTAAAAAACACAGATAAGCTTGACAGTTGCTTCACTGAACTAGTAAACTGAAAATTGGAGTCAGAGCCATCTAAATAGGACAACCATTCGAGTACATACCAAAACAGTTTTCACTAGAAAGCAACATATCCCAGAGAACACTGTCTTAAATAAGTGACACTTATTTTGCCAGCTAGCGCTAACTCTTCGCTAGCTCCTGTAACCATTAGTTCGGTTAGTTACTGACTGAGAGTCATTTACCAGTGTCCCCAAGATACCAAAACGGAAATACCTTTCCATTTAAGGTCTGAAAATTTTCTTCTAGTGGCTTCAGTACATAAGATTCAAACTGGCAGTTGGAAAGACAGTTGCTTGAAAGGCTTCCTTTGCATGGAACTAATACCTAAAATAGAGTTTGATCACAATTTGGAGATAAATACAATAAATCACCACTTAAATTCTGATTGCTTTTGCCTTTCATACTACAATAGATTGGCAGATAAAGACAAACTCTTGACTAGTAAGCAAGACTCATTTTAACATCTGTTTACACAAAGCTAATCTACTTTTCAATTTGTTCTGATGTCAAGAAGCTCAAACTCCTACTGTTAATCCAAAAGGAATCTTGAGTTTCTTCTTTTAATTAAGTTATTCTCCATTTGGACTAAACTTTCTCAGAGCAATTTCAGTCACTTGGAGTAAAGCAATGGATGAGCACTTTCAAGTTACAGTAAATTACTATTCAATGAGAAAAAATTATGAACAAAGTGAGAGATCTCATTCAATACCAGGAACTCTATACACACTGAAAAGAAATACATTTCACTGTCAAGAAATAGCATCTTCAAATTGCTTCTGCTCTTAAAATGACATCCATCCTTTTCCAGAAGCAGCAGTACAATTCAATATGAATACTCTTATCCTGGAAATGTAGTGTTCCATTAACAGCTCCAGAACCACCAGTATAAGAGGTCAGACTTAAGAACAGAAAGAAAATTTTAAATGTTAATGGCACACTTGGGTTCTGGAAATATTTGACAGATTTTTGTCTTCACAAGCAGTGTTCAACTGCTCATTGATTCTCCAATAATCCTCTGAGACTATACAAATATTTACTAAAGTTGAATATACAGGTATTTCTTTAAAGATATGCTTTTAATCCCACATAACATCACAGAGATGACCATACATACTAGAAGCCAGCAAGTTCGTGCAAGTGTGCAGGGCAGTTAATGCAAAGAATTAAGGATAAGACTAAGGTAAGGATGTCAATGATATTAGGCATTAGAATACAGATAGGACTGGCAGAAATGCTAAAATCTGTTCACTAATCATATCACTATCTTAAGTAATAAGTAATAGAAAGAGCCCTGTCCAAATAAAGCTTAATTTTACAATCTGATAGAAATAAGCTGAGTTTAATGGAATCTCCACACACTTAATTTTAGATCAACACTTACAGCAGGATACTCAGATTGGAAGTTTTAAAGAATTACAGTTTTTTATTCCAACTCATTTTAATGTCTTTGATTTGCTATATAAAATTGTCAGAAATAAGTGATTGTCTATCCACCAGGCATTTCAAGAAGTCAATCCTAATTTAAATCACAATTGCAAGAATATACAACTAGTTCGTAACAAAGAAAGTAAGTTCCCTGTGAAGGTTAGAAGTTATCACTTCCATCTGTTACTACTGTGCAGTTACCAAGAGATCCATGTTTGCAGACAAAATGTTTCACGGGCTTGTACTGATCTTCATGACTCTTAGGAAGCCTGGAATTTAAAAAATTTGCTGCTATTTAGTAAGTTATTTTAGAATACACTTATTTATACTTACAATACCATGTTGTTCTGCAACTTTGCTGCAGAGATCGGGACGTCGCTTCTGAATGGCCAAATAAAAGGGATTTTTCAAAAGGTCTTCATCATACATAGCCATATGGACTTCAGATACCCAAAGGAGATTTTCTAGAAAACATATGGAGATTGTTAAAGCATAGTACATGGTATCTGTGAATGTATAATATTGCAAAATACCAGAGGCAAAAAAAAAAAGTAGCTTCAGGTCTCTGATGTGAGCTGTCAATGTCATGCTTAATTAACTAGAAATTAAGTGTAGTCACTCAAAAGTTTATCAGAAGGAACTATGTCCAAACAAAACTACACACTTCCTGTTACACATGTACCCTCATAAGGTCTCCTTTGCTCTTTAAGTGCATGATTTGCTGGGAAAAAACTTAATGGAGGAAGATAGATATTAAGATCTACATTATAACCACTCTGAGACACAAGCTAAGGTCTAACACAAAGCAGAAGATAGGAATTAAAAGCTTTGTCACAGAAGACTACAACACTTCGGGACATTGACGCTTTCACAGTAAGCTTAGGTAAGTGACAATTACTGACATATCAGTGAGACACTCAGACAGTGTAATAGGAATCCCTGTGTAATGTAATCCCCAACTTTCCAGGGAAAGTTTTAGGAAAGGTACAAGAAGCAGGTATGTACCATCAAGTCGTAATTAAAAAGACACCAATGAAATCCAATATTTGTGGTAACCTCTACTTCCATAGAAAAGGTGTCAATCATCTGAAGTCAGACTGACAAGATCTGGCAAAACAGCAAGCAGAAAAGCTACCAGAGACAGAAATTCAACTGCTAGACACTGGAGAGTTATCACAAGGTGCGTCACAGGGAAAAGAGGATTTCCAGAGGCACTAAACCCTCAGTTTAAAAGGCTCTGTACTTTTAATTCTCTAGACACAAGGACATGAAAAACCTCAATAGGACCCTTCTAGACTAACTTCAGCATTGTTTTATTCAGAAGAACAAAGGTTAACAAGTTTATAAGGGCTTAATTAAGTAGATTGTCATACCTTTTCCACTCATCCAGATTCCCCAAGGAAACTAGAAACACATAGTAAGTAAAAAGGAAAAGGTAAGAAGAGCAATAGAAGTTCAATTTGAACCAAGCCATCCTTACACAATTAGCATTTCCAGGTTGGAAATGCCCATGTTGGAAGGGGCCCTGGGCAGCCTGGTCTAGTTTAAGATATGGAGGTTAGTATCCTAACTTTTACTTAGCACATTAGTTGCTCAGTGTGAGCTTCTGATGCTTATCATGTAGCACTTGAAATACTGAGCTACAGTAGTGCTGTACTGGTGCCACAAACACGTCCTTCTCCACAGATTGGCAAAGAGACATGAAACCACTATGTTACAGTATAATAGGATGGAAAAAAACATTCTGAATTTGCACAGATTTTTAAACAGTCCTTTAGTTTCAGTTATGCTGTTAACTGATCTATTGTCTGTTACCTGATCTATGTACTGTCTGGTCCTTCCTTATAATTAGGCACAAGGAGAACTCAACACAAACACAATCAATTAAGCCTGAAAGTCATTCCCACTACAAAGTTATCAGCAGTTTCTTGCAGCCTGGATTACCTCAGCATGAGCCACTACAGACAACGAAGGCAGTGGCAGGTAACTGTCTCCAGCAGTTTTTTTTCTCATGAAGCTCCAGATGAAATATTCATCCACTTTCCAGAAGGACAAAAATAATATCTTTTATGAAAGGACATTAATTTGGCTATGCCAGCACTAAGACAGGACTTACCAAGCAGGACTAATTACCTGTTAACTGCTTATGAACAACCAGCTAAGCAATAATTCCAGTAAGATCTTAAATGACTTAGAGCTCACAGTTCAAACATGATTCAACATCAACTTATTATATAGAAGGCAAATATCAGAGGGCTGTATGAACACATGCAGCAAGCAAAATCATCAGCATGGCAAAGCTTATTTTGGAGTCCTATATTCCTTTTTGGGTGCTACACTTCAGGGCAGATGAAATTGACTGAAAAATCTTAAGTGAGAAAGGCAGAAAAGGAAGATGTAGGACACAGTGCAGTGATACTGGTTAAGGTAAAGAAACTGTATGAGATAAGAAAACCCCCCAGATGTACAGGATGTCTCAGCAAAGGCCTTTTGTTCCACATCTGTAAAAGAAGAAACAGGCCTCAGCTTAGGTAAAGAGAGTCAGGTTACAGATCAGGAACAACTTTAAAAAAAAAAAAAAAAAAGAAGATAAACACATGTTTTAGATCACTTGTCAAAGCTATCAAGTCTCCAATATTGTAAATCTTTAAGAACCTGTTAGACAAACCTCTACTAGAAGTGATACAGATCCAGCCTTCTAGCCTCTCTAGATTATATGATCTCTCAAGATACTTTCCACAACAAGCTTCTACTGAAGTAGATGGCCCACCAAAGCATCACCTGCCTTTTCATTTGTGAATTCATGTTCACTATCCAGTCAACTGATAGATGAGAATGCTGTGACCTTCTACACAGTATGCAAGAAAGTATTAGGATGCCAGGTGCTGGGCAGTGGGGAGATGAGCCAAGAGCACATTGACACAACAAGGCAACTAAGCATCAGACTGCAGAGACAAAAATGCAGTGCACTTGTGTTTCTAACTGCTATATTGCCCATTTTGCAGTTTAACGAATCTAAGTCCAAAGAATTCTTTCCCATAGTAGAAAAGGGAAGGAAGAACACATTCCACAGACCTCCTTTCTCCAGAAACCTGCCTCTCAGTCGAAGGAGTGAGAAGCTTTGCCTAGTAAGAAATTAACAACAATATTTAATACCCTAGCAAAACAGATAGAAGGGATGTATTGGAGGGGAAAAGCCCCCTAGAAAACCTTAGTTTATGAAATTTGCTGTTTGACTGATGCAGCTCTTAAGTCATTGCCTGCATGTAAAAAAAAAAAATCAGGGTACTGTAAGAACTGTTTCAGTTAACAGATCGACCCACTAAGTTTGAAACAACAATCTTCAGATCTGGTTCATGAGATACCATGTAGAGCCAGGCATTTTGTTTACTACAGGACTACTGACTGCAGCAGTAATACATGCTTGAGAGCTCAGAAAAAGAAGCAACAAGAATCTGCATTAATTCTAGCATTTTAGCTACTGTAGTACAACTAAGAAGCTGTCAACATGCTAACACCCTAATAAGGAAGCTTTAGCTTTTAGTTCACAGAAGAGTTTACCAGTTATCTTGAGCAGAAGCAGACTGAGGACCCTGATCTGCTAGCTGGGCACATCAAGCTGCAACCAAGTCCCTGCACAGCAGGAAGTAGCAACCAGTAGTCAAATGAGTACTGTTTTGAGAATGGATTCTCAATTTCCTTCTCTTTTCTCAACACCTCTGTCTTAGCCCTGCATCTGCACACTGCCCCATTAGTGGATGGCTACCATATCTGATTAATGTGTGGGCATGCAAAAGAATGAAAGAAACGTTCATTAAATTAACTGAAGCAGTTAATCAACTACATTTGCCCAGACAGAAATGGGGATGTATTGGCCATGTAGTATTAGTAACTACAACAAAGCCAAGTCCTTCACACTACACTTCTATAGATCAAGCCTAAGGAAACTGAAGAATACATATTAAAGATCCCCCAAATTTTGTCTCAAGCATTTTTGAGATAAGTCGATTTCTTTCCATCTCAAAAGTTAAGTGCATCTGAACATAACAGCTAATGCATTGCAGTAATTCTAAGAATGCATTAGAATATTCCATTGAGAATTTGTTGGCAGAACACAACATCCAACTTTAATCTAATGGAACTGAAGGGGCAGGTGGTGGAATTATTCCTCATACAGCTTTAGATTTACTAACATTACACAAGTAGGAAAAAGCACAAAGTCATATAAGCATTGAACAGTTCTGGTAACATGTAATTGAAAGCCCATTAAAAATTTTCCATAAGCTATATTCACTAAGTTTATTAAATTCTATCATGCTAAGCTGTAAAGCAATACAGAAGTACTACTTTCAAAATGTTTAAATGGAATCACTTCGCTGTGTGGCTTCACGCCTGTAAACACAGAAATAGCTCTGATTGCTGGAAGAACAGAAGCCAGCTCATCAGAGAATCCAATAAGCATTTTGTTACCCTGCACAAAAAAGCCCCACCAACATAATCATACCCTTAGAACAGCCAAGTCCTTTGTAGATTAAGAACAGAGTGATAGTTCTAATGACACATCTTGCACCCGGAACAGCTGAAGTGAAAAGCCATGCAATGGAATCCAAGCATGTCACTTTTTTCCAAAAGAGTGGAAACCAAGTCCTATGACCTTTGGTACTGAAAGCAGTAAGCAGGACTTGGCTACAAAAGTTTTTGTCATAAGGTTTTCCTTAAGAGATACTGAAATCAGGTGCTTTTCAAAGACCTTTCTTTCATTTCTAACTCTTTTTAAGGAACATTTTGAAATAGTCAATAAAATAGATGCCACTGCTTTTACTTGACAGCTACATTATGTCCTCATTCTAAAAATTTTTATTCAGTTCTGAAGTATACCTCCTGAATATCCCATTTTAACATTGAAGATCTAATGAGACATACTACAGAGAAAATGCCTTTCATAATAGCACAAAGCATTCTGTATGGAAACACAAATTTAACAGTGGGACTTAACTAGGCTCAGTACCACTGTAACTAGTTTTATTTGCACTATTACTCCTCATATTTACACTACTTGAGGCTAAAAGTCCCAGTTTGAGACCTGAAATCATTTCATCGTGAAGCCTTCTCTGTTTCTGGGCACACAGGAAAAACTCCCACCCCTAATGAATGAGCACTGAGCATTTGATGAACTATGGCTCTGAGACATGTTCCAGTGTACCCTGCTCACCCAGAAGGGACAGATAAAGAGGAAACTATTTTTACATTCAGCTGCAACTTATAGCAATTTCAGTGATTTTAGTGACTATATCAGAGTATCACCTCTAAATTATCAGAGTATTGAGTAGTGAATCTGCATCAGTCAGCTCAAGGTTTCCTAGAAACTGGGGGAAAACTGAGTTACATCATCCTCGAATGAGAGCCTGACAGTGATGCAGCAGGTTCTGGGAAGGAGAGGTCAGTGCCATTCCAGAAAGATGCTCCTTTTTCAACAGCATCTCCCCTGCAGTCACATTTCTTCAGGTGAAGGGTACAGAGCACAGATTTTTGTGTATGATGTTTGTTTTTTTGTTTGGGTTTTTGGGGTTGGGGGGGCATCTCTGCACATCCCGCTCCACGCAGATCCCACTTCTCTATTTAGGGTCAGACAGCTGTCTCTCATCACTTCTCTCAGCATGATGCTGTGCCCTAGGGCACTGCACAATGCCTGACAGCAGCAGGCAGTGCCACGTAGGTGTGTTCTGCTCATCCCTCACACTGCTTTCCATTATGACCTTCCAAAAAAACTCTAAACCAGAGCTCATTCTTAAAAAGAACATTCAACCTTTCTAATTTAAGTGCATTCGTATTATAGTTTGATGCTAAAACAATTACATTTCTCTCAGACCTGAGGCCAAAGTACATAGCAGCCTGACTCCCACCAGCCACCAAATTCATCCTTCTGATCAGCAGTTCACCCTCCCACAGGATGCTGTTTGCTCTCATCCAGTCACCTCCCCTGACTTCAGAGATCAGCACTCTTGGCATTAGCCAGGTACTTAGAACAAGCTGCATTCCTAACAACCCAAGAGAGTACGGATTCCCAACCCTTGCAGGTTTAAAAATGTACAGAATAGCTGCAAATTCCTCACCTGTGTTTGTTCTCTAGATTACCATTACTAAGACTGCACTCAAGTCTCAAACTGGGAATCCTGAGCAAGTCACAAGCAAACTGTGAAGGAAGAGTGCAGAAAAGGCTGATCAGTAGAACTACAAAGATTAAAAAGAACAAATATTAACAGAATGGACAAAGTCCTCACCATCTGCTCAATGCATTTACACAAGGTCACCTCTGCAGGCTTGCAAAGGTATCAGCATATGAATTCACAAGGGACTGGCCATACAAAAACACACCAAAACTAAGGTGCTGAAGTACAAGGATAAACAGTGTTTTCTTAAGCCAATTACAGCGATCCTTAACTCACAGAGACAAAGCAGTTGTAGAACTCAGTTTATGCATTGGGCCCAAACACTAAAATGGAGGCATAAATACTGTCTCGACTACAAAGTCACAGACCACTCATGTTCAAGCAGACCACATCTGCTTTCTGTGTATCTCAGTAGGAAAACCAAGTTACTTCAGGCCAACAGTAGCTTTGTCTCATTGATGCTAAGAGCTTAAACATCCACCCATTACTAGATTATCTAGTTATGGGAAACACTGCTGAATTACACTAGATATCCCTCTTGAGGAGCAGAGAGGAAGGAAGGTGGGAGCAGTTGCACAGGTAAAGTTCTTCCAACTAGCACAGCAAACAATTATAAGCACTACTTGCCTTTAATACCACACTGGACACCATACACTGGCCCAATGTAACTGAAAGCCATGCAACAGCAAGTCCACAATAAACTTATCAGACTGATGATCCTCCATGATAGAAATCACAGAATGGCCTGGGTTGGAAGGGACCTCAAGGATCATTGAATCTCCAACCCCCCGCCACACGCAGGGCCACCAACCTCCCCATTTAATACTAGACCAGGCTGCTCAGGGCCCCATCCAATCTGGCTTGAACACCTCCAGAGATGGGGCATCCACAACTCTCTGGGCAGCCTGTTCCAGCACCTCACCCTCTCTCTGTAAAGAACTTCCCCCTGACATCCAACCTAAATCTTCCCTCCCTCAACTTAAACCCATTTCCCCTTGTCCTGCTGTTATCTACCCTTTCAAAGAGTTGATTCCCCTCTTGTTTATAAGCTCCCTTTAAGTACTGAAAGGCTGCAATGAGGTCAGCCCACAGCCTTCTTTTCTCCAGGCTGAACAAGCCCAGCTCCTTCAGCCTGTCTTTGTGGGGGAGGTGCTCCAGCCCCCCGATCGTCTTCAAGGCAATGATGTGGAAACAAAAATTCTCACTCTGAATCAACATTTCAAGACACTTTACAACAAAATGCTTCACAAAATGCAAGCCAGGAGTTAACAGCAGTTATATGAACAAAGCTGTACTGTGTTGTCAGACACTCAACCAGTTTTGTTCACGCTGCATCCAATCCTTATGTTCTGGCCTGATCTCAGTGGCTTTCAACCACCTCAGGTCACAGCATTCAGATGCCTGAACTCAGCGTATGAGCTCATCCCAGAGGCGAAGCCACGAGGCAAGATTTACCAACCATTCAAACAAAACAGATTTCTATTTACCTAAAATACCACTTAAGTCTATTAAAATGATACAGGACTTAACAAACACTAATGCTCAAGAAGAAGCAGAGTATCTTGCAGTTTTTAAGAGTACTGCAACATGAAGAACACTATCATAAACACCTGTTGGAAGGAAGCCTTTCTACAGAACCAGCAAATACATTTCTGCTTGCACTCATTATGTTGCTTCCTAGCTCCCTTATAATTGCAGGGTTTGGCTTTTTTTGTCAAAATTTTTGGACAAAGTTTCAGCTAGTCAGCATCTTCTTTGAAGGCGTTATCATGGCTTGGATTTAACAGCATCATGTCTGATAAGCTACAGGCAAATTTTAAGAGTTTTCAGAATCAACCTGAATAGGATAATTGCACACAACTGAACTTAATTAGAGCTATTCTGCAGAACAACCTTTCTTCGCACATGACATATCTATGAGAAGTTTTTAGGCATTACCTGACACAAATTGTAACTGCTGCCACCTTCGGATTTATGCAGTCACATGCTCCTAAACAACATCCCTTCCCCTCAGCTACATCTGAATTTCAGAGAAACTGATTCTGGCATGCCACAAGGAAGAGCAGCCTCAGTAAGGTGCAGCAGTGCAGCTCCTGCCCACATACACATGGATGTCTAACTTAGTTAGGATTAAGCTTAAGTCACACAGGACTCCAGATTGAAACCTAGAGCTAATCCTTCTACCACATGACAATAATTAAGCAGTTACAAAACTTCACATACAAGGTCAAAAGCATCTTCTGCTTCTTCATTCCAGCAAGGAACAGACATTGATTCATTACACCTTGTCTACTGCTGGCAGGGAGCTACCCAGTAGCTCCACAGTGACCCCACAGCCTGCTGCAGGACTTGGCAGCTGGTTTCTTCCACAGGTGCACAAGGGTGCAGCAGTAGCCACACACGACTTATGGCCTAATCCAATAGAAAGGCAGAATAAAAAGCAGTCAGGGGAGCAGAGGACCAAACTCCCCATGTAACTGAATCATAGAAAAGGAACACAACCTCGACATACCCCCCAGAACCTGGCCTGCCCAGAACAGTGCCTTATCTTGCCTGTGGTGCACAATGCAGCCACAATAAGGGACAGGGTCATGATCTCCCCCTTGAAGGATGTTTTCACTTCTCATAAATTACTGTAGCAACATCAAACCATACAGTTGTCCAGGAGCATGAAGGCATATGAGCGGTGTGTGGCATGACAAGCAAGCTCTCCAGAAGTCTGCTGCTGTGCAGCACTCAGCGTCAGTGTTATCTGTTCTTCTGGAAGACACAGGCACATGTACATAGCCTACAGCTCATCACTAGCCACATCATATTTCAGAACATACACAAGGGCAGCCACTAAAGTATCATTTTTTTATGGTAAAAAGTTTGTGTTTGCTACACCTTCTGATGCATGATTACTTGATTTCAACTGCCCTTAGACATTCTGGGCTCCATACTCTCACACTTCCTAGGGGCCTTCTTAAATAATCCACAGAAAAAGAGTAAAAACATGCAAATTCTTGCCCCCGAGAAACGAGCTGAACCATCTGTGAGACTGATATACAGAAAGTGTGCATCGCAGAGCCCGGTAGGAACCGAAGTGCACTTCTCTGATATAAATAATGCACGTACCAGGGTGAGAAAAAGTTCAGCAGTGCATTAAGCGCTCCCGACGCTGCGCAGCGCGGGCAGCAGGTCTACCGCAGGTGGCAGCGGGACCGCGGGCACCAGCAGCCCCGCGCCACAGGCCGGACGCCGCCAGAGCCGGGGCTACCAACGCGGCGGGGAGCACGGCGCGGGGAGCGCAGCGCCGCAACCCCAGCAGGGCCGACCCAAGGCCCCACCGGCTCCGCGCCAGCGCCAGCCCCAGCCCGGGAGCAGGCCGCGGCCGGCACCTCCCCTCTCGCAGCACGGCTCACAGGCCGCGACACAGCCGTTCTGGCTGAAGAGAGGACGGCAGGGCACCGCCGGGACCGGCCCCGCGAAAAGCGACCGGCGGGCTGCGGGAGGAAGAGAGGGAGAGGAGGAGTGAGAGAGCGCCCTCGCCCAGCCAACGCCACCGCCCCCCCCAACCGCCCCGCGCCTCGGCCGAGCCCTACCGGGAACCAGGGCGGGCCGGCGCGGCACCGCACGAAGCCAATGGCCGGGCAGCGGCGGGAAGCGAACGAGGAAGCAGGCGGCCACCGGGGGTCGGAGCCTGTAGGGGCGGAGCCTGCGAGGGCTTATAGGGCCGGCCCGGGCCGCGCCCGGAGGCCGCGGGCGCTCCCCGCTCGGCGCCATGTGACCGAGCGGCGCCCAGCTGCGCCGGATCGGGCTCGTGCAATCGGCGGGCGGGGGGAGCCGCCGTTCTCCAGAGTCAGAGCTTTAGCTTTTGGGTTTGTTTTCGTCCCGTGTTTGGCACTCGTCAAAGTACGGCGCCCGATCGGCGGACGCCCGGCGCTCTACGGGATGGCTCGCCTCGGTCGTGCCGCCCGCCGGCGGTAGCGGGAGAAGCGATGCTGCCCGCGCCCCGCGCACCCGGAGCGGCCGGCGCCGCCTGAGGGGCCGCGGGGCGGGCGCGACCCGAGGCTGCCTCCCGCCATGCGTGCTGGTAGCGGCTGCGGTGGGCAGCTCCTCGCTCCCGAGGCCGGATAACCGCGGCGGAGGCGCCCGGACGGCGGGACCATGGTGAAGGAGGAGTGCAAGGCGCTGCTGGACGCGCTCAGCAGGGTGACCGCCTGCTACCGGCACATGGTGCTGACCATCGGCGGCACCTCGGACTCGCAGAACCTGCGCGAGGAGTTGAAGAAGACCCGGCAGAAAGCCCAGGAGCTGGCGGTGGCCAACAGGAACAAGCTGACCACGGTGCTGAGGGACAAAACCGTGAGTAAGGAGGACAAAGCCGAGTTCGAGAGACTATGGGTGATTTTCTCCACGTGCCTAGAGATCCTGGAGATCGACATGAGGAGAGCCCTGGAGCTGGGGCACGAATTCCCGCTGAACGTCCCCAAAAAGCACCTGATCCAGACGGGCATGAGCGGGGGCACCTCCGGCGTGGCCGCCCGGGCCATGAGCGTCCAGAACATGAAGTACGAGGCTGAGCACAACATAGATGTGGTGGATCTGAAGGACCTAGAGAACGAAATCAACCAGGTAGGAGAAATGATGTACGAGATGGAAATGAAGGTCAATGTTCCCCAGTGGACAGTAGAAGCTAAGCAAGACCCTGGGGCTGAACTCAAATCCACCATCAGTGTGGGCGCTTCTTCCATTGGCATGATCTCTGTGGAGGAAAATAAATCCTTCTGCGATATCAGCAAAGTTCTGGCTGGGATTATTTTCTCCGCTGTTCTCATTATTGCTATCGTGCTGGCAGTGTGTGTGGTAAAACTCTCATAGACTGTGCTGGCACTGGAGAGCTCTCACAGGGCCACCCAAAAGTGCTTTGTGCCACACATCTCTTGTCATTTGGGTGCACTGAGAATCTCAACCTAGCACTTGGAAACGTAACAAAAAACTTTTGCCTCTCTAAATCCTGAAATGCACAGTTCCTTTCATGCTTTTTGAAAAAAAAAAAGATGCAAATCAGCCTGCAAACTAGGATGTGTTCATTAGCTGGACTTGTAAGGGTTAATTGTGAAGTATTGAGGGTATTATCACTACTGGCTATGACAGCGATTTGTCTGCTATTAATAGATCATCACTCTCAGAAGCCTGTATTTTTTGTTCTTGAATAGGTTCTGCAGTTTGCTGCTGCTCACTGTTTACAATATTTCTGACTGACACAAATTTGGAGGCCAACACAGGTGTTTTGCATGACACTGAATAGATTGAGAATTTTTTCAGCAATACACAAGATATTACTTCAGTGGAGGAAAAAGGGAAGAATGGACACACCGATAAGAGAATGTAAATGTCCATTTCAGTAAAGGCTAATGATCAGGGAAAGGGGAGGTGTGGAGGAGAACAGGGGAAACTAGAAATATTCAGCAAGTATAGTTTGTAGCTTTAGACTGGGTTGCATAGAAGCCAGCTACCAGGGTTGGCACAGCACATACTGATGGCTTTCCACATCCTGAGAGAGAAAAGCGAGAGCTGCATACTCAGAAAAATGCTAGCAAGCCCTGTGGTTTTCTTCTACATTAACCATGATCTTGTCTCCCCCTGCAGAAAGGCTGATTCTTGCCACTGGTTCAGATTCTTTCTGAACATGCAATCTGTCTGAACTTCACAGTTAACTATGAGATGAGGAGCAGTGAATCCACCTACAGCAGATGCAATAATTTCTGACAATAGTTTGGCAAACAGCAGTGATGTAGGGTGACAGCAGACCTTTCTAGGCATCCTGAAAGAGATCCTGTCTCATGTTCACAGACAGAGACTTTGGCCTCTTGACATACAGTCAGTCACATTTCTGGAAACTCCCACGGTCTTTGCAGAAATCCAGATAAAGCTAAAAAAAATCTGTTTCATCTCTCGTTCATTTCTGAGAAATTATTTGGGAAAGAGGAAGTCTGTGGTACTGGACACGTAACTGGTCAGTTGGATAGCCTGCAGTTTGGGAGGATAAAAGCAAGAGCAGCAGAAAACTTTCCCAGTGTTTACCTAAAAATTGCCTGTTTAAATGTAGAACTGAGAGGACATTAACTAACAGAAGCACTGTTATGTCTTGTAAAAGGACCCATGTGTTAATGTTCTTTATTATGTAACCTAGGGAGATTTGTTCTGTTCATGTAAATACATGCCATTCATTCAAGAATGCTTAGTACAAACATTATAGTGCATATGAGACACTCCACAGGGAGTTACAGAGACCTGATCACATGGGGGTTTTAATACATAATCAGTTTGCCACACCGATTACTATGGACACATTATCAAAAGGTAATAATCAGATACGTCTGGTGAAGTTACTATAAGATAATCTTTGTTAAGAAAAGTATGTTACCAACATATATGAACAGGTGATAACTTTTTGAGTTGAGGACTCAAAACTTTTAAGAACAGCAGCAAGTAACCTTTTAATATGTAATAAAACTGAATTGGGGTAAAAAAAGTGTGTAACAAATTGAATCTAGTGAGGAAAAAGAATGCCAAGTGAAGGCTTAAACTGTGAGTTATGCACATTGATCCAGTCTAGACACGATTCACATAGGAATTTATGTATAAGACTCTACGTTCCTTTCTACGGTGTTTCACTCATTCCATAGGATGTGTTTTGTACACAGCTATCTTAGGTTTGTATAGATTCCCAGCAGCACTCTTAAACAGTCAAGCCTGTTTTAATTGGTGCTACTGCTTCAGTCTGTCTAGACATACTTGAGGTGTAATAATAGCTGTCTTTTGATTTAAATGTGAAGAACTCTTTCACAGTAATACTGAGTAAACACATTTAAGGAAAATACAGCGAAAGCTGCAGGAAGATGTACTGTTAAGGATGGCCACCACTGGTCACTAAAGGTCTGTGAGTGTTTTTACTCACTGCAGTCTCCTTTACTTTGTTCACATGAAGGTGCATCAGAAATTGGACTTTTTCTTCGCTTCTCGAAAAAGTCATATATATCAGATAATTTGAACTCATGTTCTGAAAGCCCCAGTAATGCAAGCCAGGTTTCTGGTGGATAAAAAACATGGTAATATAGCATCTACTGCATTCATTATTTTGTACTTCGTTATCCTAAATGGATGTAATGTTTAGCAACAGTTATTTGTATAGAGGGATTTTTAAGACTCATCTTCAAAAGCAAGCCACAGTGAGTTCATGAGCTGAAAATTTTCAGTCCATTACTTTTTTTCTTTGATTTTCAATAACACAGGACCTGAAGACTTGGTAATTATGTAAGTCTTACTCCATTTGAGTGTGCACACAGTTAGTAAAGGATTGAACCTCGAAAAAATAATGTCTTTTCAAATCTTAAGACAAAGGTGGCTGCAGATTTATCCACTGTTAATTTGTTCATTAAAGTCTGTATTTTCTTATACGTGAAATCATAAGATGAAGTAGAATTCTAAGTGGATCGTTGCAGTCTCTTCTAAATGGATAGTGTTCCTGTTATTAATCTCCTGTTAAGAAAAGTAGAAAAGCACACTTGATACAAGTGTATGCACAATGTGACAGAGTTCAGGAGCATGAGTACGCAAATCAAAACAATATGAAACACCACTGTCCAAAAGCATTGATTTTTTTTTAAATTATAGATTCACAGATTTTTTCCCACTGGAGTGTGAGTGGAAGGAAAATGGAAAAGCTATTCTTGTTAATAAAAAAAGTCAAATTTCAAACACTCTGAATTTAGCGTGATGAGAATACAAATACTCTGCTGCTGATCAGTGAATGAGAATGTCACTGTGTTTTCACTACAAATGAAGATGCTCACTGCTTAATTTGAATCTTGTTCTACTTCAGTTTTGTCCTTATTCATAGGACACACATTAAATTTGTTGTATACTGAAATCATATTGCTGACTTGAATTACGTTGTTTTTGCCTGTGCATGAGTGGTATTTTCTACACTTGAATGAAACTTGTTATTGTCACTATTTATTTAACTTAAAATAAAGTATGTTCTTACAACTTAATGGTTGGCTTGCAGCAGTGATTAAAAGCAAACAAAGAAAAACTGGAATATTGATGCACCTTTTCAATGAGTTCTTCTAAAGAAAAAGTTCTTATTTCAACTACAGAAATTAAGCTAACATGCTAAGCCTTCACATTAAGTTTTCTTTAAATAAACATACCCTTCTCGTGTACCCAAAGTTGAATACGATGATTTATCTAAATTTATAAAGCAGAGAAATCAGGCATTTGAAAAGTAAAAAAATCGCTGCCGTAAGGACAGCAGGCATGATGTTGCTTTCAGCACTGCTTTCTCAGGAGTGTTGAGTAAATACTCAACTACTGGCTTTGAAAGTTGAAATCTAGAGAACATTTTAGGTTAGAATAACAGATTCTCTTGTGTTAGGATCCAAATGCTGTCCTCATTTTTCTAGCATTTACTTTAACAAAACATATACACATTTGAATGAGTATAAAATTTAGTCCTGTGGTATTGATAGCAACAATGATCAGCAGTTGTATCAAACTATCTGAACTGAGGTCTGCTAAATGCAGCACTATCTCGTTTTGTTCCAGGACTCCTAGTCCATAAATGTAAGAAAATGCTAGTTTTTTTAATTTGCTAACAAAATGAATGCAGAACCACAATTAAGTGACTCTCCTCATTTTGCAGCCCAAACATCACTTTAAACTTAACAGCATTATGAACATGAATTAAAATTGGTTTCAAAATTCTTCAAGTAAACATGGAAGTTCTTTTATGGGAATGCTGTTATTTAACAACCAAGTAAACTGGCTGATACCATTAGCTTCTGGACTAAAAATTAAACACATGCTTACTGTTTACAGTCTGAAAGGATTGGTTATGTGCTTTCTTTTCCATCTTATAATACAAGGTTTGTGTTATTTACGTATATTTTCCAGAAACCTATTATATTTAAGTGCTAATGGAACTCCTACTCAACATATTTACCCTTCACAGATTTTCATTATGTAAAAAGTCATTCAGGAAGACCAGTGGATTATAGATCTCTAAGTGCTCTCTCTCAATACGATTATGTAAGTCTTTTAATGCGGGAAGAGATCTGGACAAAATAGTAGTCTACACGTGAGCAGCATTTGCTATGGTAAGCATACAGTAAAAGTAGGATTAGAAAAGACTATCTTTCTCATAAAATTATGTGCTGAGGGAAGGACAAGATACTGAAAGGAGACAGATGTGTGCAAATACCGTCTTCATTTTACGTGCACAAAGTATGTTTTCTGTTAAATAGCAAAAAACAGCATCAGGGTATTAGGCTATGACTCTCTGTAAGAACGCAATGTCTTACATCCATCCGGAGTGGCCAGGAAAATACAGCATATCTGAATGGAGCTGATTACCCATTCTCTGATTAACTGAATACAAAATAAGAAAAAAAAAACATTTTAATTAGCTACATGTTGGTATCAATTTTATTTGAAAGAATACTCTTTTTCTCTATGCTTCATGCTACTGAGATGAAGTGATCCCAGAAGGATGGAATCTGTCATCAGCTAGCTGCTGCAGTGTTGCAATGCAGTTGGAAACGCAGCTTAATCAGCTACCACTGAATAAACCTTTAAGAAGGTGAAAAGTCACATGGCATGTAACCAACAACAACGCTCCTCCGAATCCTATACAGCCAAGCACAAGCAGTACATGCTGGAAGCTGTGCACCTAGAAGCCATGTAGGCAAAAACAAAATTACAGCTTCTCTGAAATTCTGTGAAATGTGGAGGCCACTTAGAAAAAGCAATTATGTCGTTCTGTTTTAGTCATTCTGTCAGAAAATCGACAGTGGATTTCCCAAGAGGCAGAAACCCATTTCCCGAGCCTCTACAGTGTCATTTGTGAGTTTTCCCTTGTTGTTATTGTTTTGTTCTTGTTTTTATTTTATTGTGGTTTTGTGTGTTTTTGATTGAATTGTATGTTTTATTTACATTGTTATTACATGACATTATTTATCATATGCTTACTCATAACATCTTCACCAAATTATAGAAACAAATCCTCTAAAAGCTAGTTCTATTTCAGTGCACAGTAATCATGGAATAAATGTACAACATGTGTCTCTCATCTTCTTGGAACTTATTTTAGATAGTTTTTCACTATGTGTTAAAAAAAAGTCAATGAAGTATACCATCAGTCAAGTCTGTCACTTGCACACAAATGCTCAAAGAATACGTACAGTTGAACTCATTGATGTATCAGCATTAAGGAATCACACAGCCTAAAACATGACTTCGAAAATCATGGTGGTTTTTTTTTTCCATAAATACGTATTTAAAGTATTTTACGTGAGACATCACACAGCTATGTGTAACTATCTTAAGAAAAAATAATTATTTAAAAATTCAAACGCAATTCCTCTGAATGACCATGAAGTAGTGATGTATAAATTGCATAATCTTTGGGAGTGAAAAGAGTGTGAAAGATGGAAATGAAAAAAGAAGACAATATATTTAACTATTAAGATAAAGCAACTGAGGAGTACTTCACACACCAAAAATGTACTTTTTAGCAACTGAATCTAATATGCTGTGTGTGCAACTTTACATGCAAATATACATTTGAGGTTTGGGTCCCAGATGGAGTTGTCTGGATCATTACTCATGCACACCGTCACTGTTCGTGAGAAATTACACGTGTAAAGACTGCTCATGTAATTAAAGGCTGGAGAATTAGAACCATAATTTCAGTTTGCATGAAAGATATAATCCACCATGCGTCTGTTGGAGGTAGAACATTTCCAGTTGTTAATGCTGTCTGTAACCTAGTTTTCTGATTTGCTTTGATCTGTTGGAAATTATTTGGCATGAAGGTTACTATAAATTTTAATGATGCTATAATTACAAACCTGCACTGTCAAGATTTGACATTTATTCACATTTTGGACACAATACTTGGAAAAGTGTACAGTTTATAATTTATTTTTTATTTTAGTTAGTAAGTGTGCCTATTCATTGTAATTCATGAGCTTAAACAATCTAAAAGCTTTAGGATTTGTCAGTTTGAAAGAAGACTGTTTAAAACTTCCTCATTAAACTCTTCATTTTTTGATACTTAAAGTTGTAACATTTGGTTAAATATATTAAGCACTACACCTGCATGGAGACAAAACATCTATCAGATGCAAGTTAAAGTGACTTCCAATAACCATATCCAAGTCACAGGACAGTATGTAAATCAAATTAGATTGTGAAATAATGATGGACCTTACTTTTCATCTATAATTAACTTTTAAAGTGGTGTGATTTGCACTGATTTATCATTCAGCAGGCATGCAGTATAATTTATTCTCATTTTAGGGCTGGCTTTCCCGAATAAAAGAGTATCTCAGATTTCGCATTCTTTCTGCACTCACTCTTAACATTATATAAAATTTGAAGTACCAATGAGATGAACTCTGCATTTCAGCAGAATATATTGAAAAAAGAAATCATGTAATTTGGAGATGAATAAAAGAAGCGTTCTTTGTACTTAACCTAAATCTAGTTTGGCTTTAGGACATTTTCCGTATTTGAGCTATCTTCAGCAACCTAAATATTGCCTTGAAAGAGGAGATGCATGCACATCTGCAGTGCTTAGATTTTGTCTTTCTTGTAGGAAACTAGAAGGAAGTAAAACAATGTTTTGCATCCTAGATCTTTGTGCAAGGAGTTTCTGAGTGTCAGTTAATTCTCAGAACATCGTATTCATCTGCTTCTGGAATCTTGCATGAGGTGGTTCATCTCTGTCATGAAATAATATTGAACTACTTTTTCAAAGACACCATTGAGAGGAAGTTCCTTGCACATGGAGGTGCCTTCCATACCCCAGGACTGTCTGGTAAAATGCAGCAACAGGAGTGGAGAATCTGTCTTAATTCGCATTTGCATTTGGCTGTCTTCGGTCCCAAAGGACTGCCGTAAGCAATGATATAACTACAACTATTTCTCTGCCACAATCCCTCTATTTTATATGTGCTTGAGGAAGCAGTGTATATGCCAGCCTAAAGACACTACATTTCCACCCATGAAAGAATACCTATGAAACTAGATCTGCCAAATTTAGTACCGCTGTATAGCAGTAAAGCTGAAGGAATTATCCAGGATATTCTGGCTTGTTGGCGGCCTACTACTGGCAACTCTTCAGACCACTCTGAGTTAAAAAAATAAAAATTAAAAAAAAAAAAAAAGATAAGTTCCTGTTTAGAAGCTTAGCAATACAATCTGCACTATTCTCTAGCAGATTTTCCTAGAAGATGTTGCAAAATAATGTTCCAGGGAACATGACTACTTTCTACTTAAAATGCCTTCATACTATTATTATCTGACATAATGGATCATAAATCTTTTAAATCAGCAATCATGCTTGTTGGACATTAAATCTTGGAAAACCTACATAGTTTATTAATATTTTACCACTAAAGCAGCTTTTAGAGAAAGCACATTCCTACAAGATGTATAATAAAATAAATGCAAAGGCAAACAAACATAACAAAAACTCCATGATTTGAGGATGTCTTCCTTTAGGAAATGGGAACAGCCATGTACTTTACATTTCCATTGCCTAAGATGGTAATCACTGATGGACAATGGTAGTTAAGCTAGTACGAAAAAAAGAGACCACAAGAAGTCCTGGTTTTACATATGTATTTGGTCATGAGGAAGGGGGAGACCGAGGGCAAACGTGAGCACTGTCTGGCTGTATTGCAGCTGCTGCTCTGCCCCAGTTCTGTATAATCAGCTCAGTGGCTGACCTATTCTCTGCCGTCTGCAGCCTAGCATCGGGATGAACTTAGGATCCAGTTGTGTTTGTGTTGAATTATTTTTCTGTCAGTTGGTATATTCTGGGATCCTACTGGTTCAACTGTCTCTAAACATTTCAGTGATGGTTCACATCTCACGAGGATTAAGTACATGCTCAAACAGAAAATAAAATGCAGTGGTTGTCAGAGGCACGGGAGGGTATATGAGTATTTGCCAAAGACAAATCAGCAGCAGAATGATGATGAACAGCTTGACATTTGTGCATGTTACACATGTATCATTCTTACAAAATTTCTCAATCTATTTCATCAGTTTTGTTCCACTCAACCTCCTTGCACATTCATTCTATGATTGAGGAATTTAACACAAATGTTAAGTGATCAAAATGAAATTTCCTAAAATGAAATTATTCTTCAAAAGACTTTCAAAGATTTGCTGTCTTGCCTGAACACACACATATATATGTATACGTTTCAGTTGTCAACGTACTCCAGAGCCTCCAAAATCAACAAAAAAGCTCTCTAATAAAAGATTAGCTAAAATCTTACGAGGCCCTGCTCTTCAAAGGCTAATAAAAAAAAAAAACATTCGAACAACTCGAGGTGTGGAACGTTTAACTGAAGAACTAACACGATTTTTGTCACGCCCTAACGTGAAACACAGATAAGGGGATTGCCCCGAGGCCAGTCGCGGTCACTCGCAGTGCTCCGACTACAAGTCGGAGCCCTCGATTCCTGACCCTGCACTGATTCCCGGGACTTCAACCGCTGTCCCTTCAGCACCTCTCGAACAGATGGCGGCCTCGAGGCAACCAACAGCTCGACACATTTCTTGTCCCGTTGTAAACACACTCGGTGCTGTGAAAACTCAGGAAGTGCAAACTACCTCTTTTTTGTTGCTATTTTTTTCTTTTTTTTTCCTTTTTCAAGTGAAGTGACAGCGATCTCCTCGCTTCTCTCAGCCGTTTGCCATGTGCCTGCAAATCCTCTGCGTTTCCTTAAGCCTTGCACTGCACGGACACTAATCACGGGATTATAACCGATCAGGACTGAGGACTGGGGCCGCTGGCGGCTGGCTGACAGGCTCCGTCACGCGAGCTGCCATTCCATTCCCTCAACCTCCGCAATTAGGGGCGCGCACGGCGCTCCCGCCCGCGCCTGCAGTGGCTCCTCCGGGACCGCAGGCGGCGGTGCTGCCAGAGCGACCTCGGAGGGCGATCGTGGCCGCCGCCTCCCATCTGCCCAAGATGAACCCGCGGCTGCGGCACTGGAGGGAAGCGGCTTCGGTGCTGCTGGCGGCGGGCATGCCGGGGCGGCGGTCGCCATCTCCGCTCGGGCCCTGTGACTACGAGGTGCTGTTTTTGCAGCGGAGCTCCCGCAGCAGCTTCATGCCCAGCGCGCACGTTTTCCCGGGCGGCCTGGTGGAGGCGGCGGACTTCTCGGCCGAGTGGCTGCGGCTGCTGCCCGCCTCGCCGCGCTGCGGGCTGGGCGCCGTCCGGCCGCCGCCTCCGGGCGGCAGCCGCGCCCCGCTCTTCGCCACCGACCGGCAGCAGCTGGGCTCGCCGCTGCCGGGGGAGGTCGCCTTCCGAATCTGCGCTATCCGGGAGACCTTCGAGGAGGCGGGAATACTCCTACTGGCTCCGGGCGGCGGGCCGCGGGAGGGGAACGGCTCGGCCCCGTCGCTGCCCGCCGAGCTCCCCGCCGCGGAGCTGGGCGAGTGGCGGCGCCGGGTGCAGGAGGACCCCGCCTGCTTCCTGCAGCTCTGCCGCCACCTGGGCCGCGTCCCCGACATCTGGGCGCTGCAGGAGTGGAGCAACTGGCTCACCCCGGTGGGCAGGGCCGGCCGCGGCGGGCGGCGCTACGACACCGCCTTCTACCTGTGCTGTCTGGAGACGCGGCCGCAGCACACCTCGCAGGACGACCAGGAGATCGCGGCCTTCCTGGTAAGGGCAGCGGGAGCCGCCCGCGCCGCGCCACGCTCCGTGTTTCACCTCGCGGCCACGCGGGCGCCGTGACGGCGGCACGAGGCGCTGCCCCGCGGGCCTCCCCACCTCTCCCCCGGGGGTTCGTGCGCTGCCGGCCGGGGAGGTGAGCGGGCGGCCAGCCGGCCGAAGAGTGAGCTCGCCAGCTTCCTGCCAGTGCTACCTTAAGGGGTGAGAAGGAGCGAATCTGCCTCCTCTATATGGCATAGAAATGTAAAAGCACCCGATATCTTATTTTCAAAAGAGTTCATGCTCTATGCTGTAATGTTTTGCTAATAGTGGCAGAATTGTACAGCAGATGCTGATGGACACATTTGTGTTATCGAACTCACCATATTAGACAAAACAAGACGAACAGTTTATACTTGCAGAACCACACCATGTTTATTTACTGCAAATAGCAGAGCGTGAACTCAGTTTTTGTTGGAGCACACTTTTAGTCTTGAACCCAGACTTCATTTTAGTTTCCAAATTTTGTGTGCCTGCATTTAAAGTTCAAAATTATTTATTTTATTGGAAAAATGTAATTTTTACAAACTACTTTCCATATGTTTTTAGTAAGTTTTTGACTCCTGTTATTGATATAGTTTACATGTGACTTTTAGAAAACTTAAGACTTGTTTAAAGCTTTTTCTTACTCATAATTTTGTCTGCTGCTGAAGCTATTATTTCAAGGTTTGTTTTCCTCATGCAGTGGTCATCCCCACCAGAAGCTATTGAACGCTTTAAATCTCAAGAAATCTGGCTCGCTCCACCTCAGTTCTATGAATTATGTAGGCTGTGCAACTTCTCCTCGCTGAATGATTTACACAAGTTCAACTCTGATCGAGCTTTAGAAGGATGCGAACGTTGGCTGCCTGTGACATTAACTGCTGCAGATGGCTTCATTCAGCTCTTACCAGGTAAGAAAACAGATAAAGGTTCTTTGTAGTATATAAAACCTTTGAGAATTGATAACTATTTGAGCCATTTTTCATAAGCCAGTCTATATCTGAGGGAAAAACCTCTTAGAAGTCACATCATTGCACTCATTTCCTACTGTTTTTCTTCTGCAACCCTCCAGCTGCCCTGATACCGCTGATAATGGCTGCTGTCAGAAATGAGCTCCTGGACCACTTGGGCAGCATGGTGATTTCTGCTGCTACCCCTAATTTCATTGTTTCATATGGTTGCCGTTGATACAGAGATTTATGAAGAAATCGTTAACTTTTTTTCTTTTTTTAAATATAAAGGATATATTAGAACTCAGATTTAGTTCTTTTTAATGAGAATTCTCATTGACTCAAGTTATCTATTTGTAAGGGCAAGCACACAAGTCTTCACAGTCATAGTATAGTGATATAATTGCTGTGATTACAGCATGTTAGCATTAGCAAGAACTCTAAAACATGCACTGTGTCACTGACAGATATGCTGTAATGTTAAATATGAAGATGTTTAGAGACTATTTACTCATCAAGTCTATTCCCACTGAGTCTCACGTCCTAATAAATATTTTTTTAAATTGCAAGCATCACTCAAACAGCTGAAGAATAAGATAGACATTGTATAACTAAACGCCATCTGTTTGTTTTCTTTAGGTGATGAGTTATACCCTGAAGACCCAGATTATACAGGCGAAAAGAAAATAACTTTGTCAACAGATAAGACAGTTGAAGATCTCATGAAAGAGGGTAGTATATTTCACAGGATAGTAATAAAAAATACCAATACTCTTGCTGTCTATGTTAATATTCAAGCAAAATATAAACATATGAATCCATTGATGATAAACACTGATAGTTCAAGCTACAATAGCAGATTATAATGTATTTGATTTAAAGTTGGAGTATGTTTGATTACATGCATATTCACTGTGTTTCTCATCATTTCTAACAGCTTCCAAGTATTCAGGCCAGTAGACTTAAATATTCCTTGCCAAAGCATTTCATATGATTGTAGGTTTTAGATTTGTATATCTAATTCTTTGAGTCTTTGAAATTGCATAGTTGTGCCAGTTGTGACCTTCAGAAGCTACTGAAAATTTAACACAATCACCAATTGAATTATCTGGAGAAACTTGAAAGTGATTTGATACCAATTATACTGAGCAATTACCAACTTATTCTACTTACATATTAGTAGTGGTATTCCAGCTGGTCTGTTGAGTCACAGAGGTCCTTTTCTCCCTGAAAATTAAAGTGTATCATATGTTCAAAACAAGTATGCTTTGAGTTGAAGAATTATTTTACCATTCTTCTAAAGTTGCGTGTTAGACAGTTGTAACATATGTCTACAAATGAACGAATCTCCTGCTCCATTCCTATTGACACATTTCATATTTTGGAAAAACTGTGTATGTGCGTATATATAGATTTGTTAGCTAACGTTAAATTTTTTACTGAGAGGGTGGTGAGGCACTGGCACAGCTGCCCAGAGAAACTATGGGTGCCCCAGCCCTGGAGGTGCTCAAACCTGAGCTGGTGGGGACGGCCCTGCCCATGACAAGGGGATGGAACTGGATGGGCTTTAAGGTCCCTTCCAACCCAAGCCTTTCTATGATTCTAAGAAATATTTATTACAAACAGCATTTGTATTTGATAAAATGAAATAATTTATGTTAATGATAACTTATGCAAAACATCACAATTTTCAAAAGTAGAGATAACTTAGACAAACTATCATCTATCAGATTGAGTACAAACATTCTTCTTATTCATTCTAACCTTTGCCTTCAAGTTACTAGTAATTTTAAAAGAAAAAATGAATTTTCAGCTCAAAAAGATTTCAGAAACTTCAGGAAATAATGTACTGCCTTGAAAACAACTACTTCCACATTTCAGCATCCCACATAATGCTTCTTAACATGTCTTTGAGATTTAAAGACTTCAGAGGAAGGTCAGCTACTCTTTGATCTTTTATTTGAGGGCAGGAAGCAGTAAGTGGAGTATATGGAGCTGTGATGTGATATCTTCTTCATCTGGAAGAATGACTTGCAATGAGACAGTAAAGCTGTTCTGAAAGCTTTGTTTCAACGTTTGTTCTGTATTTCAATTAAAATAAAATTTTCTGCAGTATTTTCATTATACTGAATTTGTTTGTAGCATTCATTTGGACTGGAAAAATGTTCCTGTTTTTTTTCTCTTATTGAACACGCTCAGATGGTTCTAGGTTTAGAAGTCCCTTGCTACTGTGAAGCATTCTTCTTCACAATATTCTGGCTAATTCTTTAGAACATCAAGATCACAGGAAAATTAGAAAAATGGAGAGTGGAAGAAGCAAAGAATGTATCCTGTGTTTCCCTCTGACATGATTTTCAGCTCTTAGAGATTAACACCAGGTACTGTAATATTAGGTAGGTAAGAGGAAAAAGCATCAGTATTTTTCTTATGTCTAACACAAGTATCTTGGCTTCAAAGTTATTCCATGCAGGGCTATTTGATGAGCTACACTGAGAAGATACACTATTTTTTTTCCTCCCAGATTTTGTTGTTTGCTCCTTATTTTGACCAGATAGACAGAAATGTAACTAAATGAATGTTATTCTCTGTCGGATCGACAGAAACAGAAAAACGCTTGCAGAATGCCTAGCAGCAATGGGAAACTGCTCTGTAGATAGAGGCTTAAAAATACCATATCTCTGTGATAATCAATAATAAAGAAGATGCTTTAATTTTTGCAGTATTGTCTTTCCCAGTTCATGGACAGGCTTTTAGATCATTACTTACTGTTCTGTACCTTGTGTTGGTTCTATCAGTATATTCCTATAGGTTATCTAAGTGTTACTGCACGTCAAAGAGTAGTGACTTCAATACTAAACCTGCTTAAATTTGTAGTCTGCCTCTCCAGATTATCTTCTGCACCTTGTTTTTTGAACTAGTAAAAGTGAAAGGGTCCAGTAGGGGGAGCTTGAAGGCCAAACAACAACAAAAATAACGGAAAAGATACTATTTTGCTTTAAAAATGAAGATAACTGTCAAATAGAAACATGTTTTACAATACGCGGACAGTAAGTATCTTGTAGCATTAAGTTAAAAGCAATGGCAGTTAGAGCTGTGGATTTGAAATACTGAACAGACTGGATTCCGTCTGTGTGCTTCACCTGCTGCCCTTGGGCCGGCACTTTGACCAGGCAGCCTTGCACAAAGACATATCAGATGGCAAAAAAAAAAAAAAAAAAAAAAAAAAGAAAGCCTGGATAAAAAGGTGAGCATACAGTAGTGAATAATAACAATCAAAAGAGATGTAGGTGCTTTCTCACAGATTGTAATGTTATGGAACAGTCATTTTCTGGTGGAGATGTTCTTCAGCATAGCTGAATTCCACGAGAGAAACACCAGGTGCAATCTCCCTCTGCCTCCACAAGTCTTTTAACACATGCCGTGCTTCAGACTGAGAGACTCTGAGGGGAAAGACCCTGACCATTACAGCCCCATACAGCAGCACGGGCAGACCCCGCAGGACGAGCCCTGCCTGCCCCCTCCAGCCGCTCTCAGCTCTCCTTCTGCAGCACTTCCAATCTCAACCTGAGGCACGGGCAGCGGCACACACATGCATCATCCCTCCGAGCCCAAGCGCACCACCAAGAAAAAGGCCAGACGCTCACCTGTTGCGTTTATTTCCACAACAATGCGTTTAAAGCGCCGAAAACGAAGCTGCTTCCAGCCCCGACGACGCCTTCCCACCTCTTCCTCCCCACCGTACCTCAGTGAGGCGGAGTTACGCATGCGCGACCGGACGGCGCGTCCCGCCCTTTTTGGATGAGCGCGGGAGGCGGCGAGGCTTCTGGAATGTCGTGGAACTTTCTGTGGAGGTGCTGAGGTCTGTGCGGCTGCTCCAGCGTTGTATGGCTAAGGTTTTTACTTCTCTGAGGGAGAGTATAACGTTAAGATATAAAGTGAGGATTGGAATAATGGCGAAAATACTGTTTCTTATCGGTACTTTTTGTGTTGTGTGTTTCCTTATGCTGCTGAGGTGCCTTTGTGAGATGGAGTGGAGCTGGGAGGGCAGAGGGAGGTCGGGGCAGGGCTCAGCTCGTAGAGTGCTCATGTCAGACCTGTGTTGTCAGAAAGGCGTCCTTTCTCCTTTTACTGTATGCTTCTCCTTAAGGTAGCACTTGCAGTAATCTCGTGTCTTTCTGAGGTGAACAGGTGGTGTTGGGTGATCGCTGGGAGCAAGCCTTGGTGTTCTCATTTTTTTCTTAATAATGGAATGGCTGTTTATTAGGGGAACCAGCCTTTTTTCTGCGTGTGCATTGGCCTCAGTGGCTTCATAGATGCTTGTGGGCTTTATGCTTAGGGAGACGTAAAGAGGATAGGTTGCGTGTTATTGGCAACGTATTTTAGCAGGAGTTATTGTATGAGCAGTTTTAGTG
This sequence comes from Meleagris gallopavo, assembly GCF_905368555.1. Classification (NCBI taxonomy): domain Eukaryota; kingdom Metazoa; phylum Chordata; class Aves; order Galliformes; family Phasianidae; genus Meleagris; species Meleagris gallopavo. Next base: position 9,305,162 of record NC_139416.1, read on the forward strand.
CTGGCTTTGGAAGCTGAAGCTGCTGGCTTGGCTTATTGTACCTGAGACCCTCTTACCTCAGTGTGAATTCTTCTAAGAAGCAGGCCGAGCACTGCTGTGATGTGCAGGTCTGTGAAATGCAATATACATCGTTCGATGTAGCAGGTGGTGTGTGCTGCTGTTGTAATTCTGTTCCATGTGAGTGTGGTGTGAAATACAAATAGAAATATGTGGCATTTAAAACTGAGGCTGGGATTCGTGTCTGTGTTTATTTCTTTATAGTAACATTTGAGTTTCTCTCTGGTGTTGGTGTCCGGTTGGCCAGGTAGCTAGGTTGTAGCAATCCTTTAACTAAAATACTTACTTTGGCCTTTGGAAGTAAAATAATGGCCTATAGACTGCAAGTAGGTTGAGGATAACAAGTTACACAACCAACCAGTTTTCAGTATGTGAATAATGTGGAAGGCAAACTTAATTTGAAGTCTTTTATACATGTGAATTAGTTGCCTAAGGCAGTGTTTTTTATGAAAGTAGCAAAAATGTGTATTTGTTGTGTACTTCTTAGCTATGCTTCAAAACAAATGAAAGCTTTAAAGTAGTTAAATATTTGTTGGCTTCTTTACAGTAGTGTTGAAGAAGACTCAACGGCTGGGCATTATGGAAGTCTTCGTATTACGGGTATGCTGGTATTTTTAAAAGTTAAGGTGGTTGGTGTTTATTTCCATGAAACTGGAAGTCAGATTTGCAAATAAGATGATGCCTTTATTTCTGTTCAGTAGTCATTTCTTATATGTGTGGTGGAGATATATGTGGATTATACAAATTTTCTCACTTCAATTTTTGTCTTGACTTCCTCTGCAAAGAAGTTAGTAGGGATGCAGCTAAAATTTAAAATGGAAGGTATCCTGCATAATTTTAAATATAGCTTCTACTGAATCCTGTAGGACATCATGCAGAAATTTATTTTCCTCAAATGTTGAATACCCTTATTACCTGAAAAACTGGTATCTAAATGCTTTAAAAAGTTTAGCAGGCCGTGGCTGTATTTTAAATGAACTGTCTTGTAGAACCTGTCTCTGAACCTGAAGAAAATGTATTGGTGGTATTTTTGCATACTCCAGAGGTAATGTTCAAGTAAAAAAGCGTACGTGTTTGCAGTTAACTCATTATATTCAGTTAAGAAACCTTTTGAATAATGCTGCAACTTTTCAGAATGGATATGGTTTCGTGGTACTGAAGAGTGCAAATTGAGAAATCACTTACTGAACTAAAGCTTTGATGCTGAAAGATGTTTTGTTACTAATATTGTTTGTTCAGTGTTAGTTCTCATAGCTTTAAGGTACCTCAGTAAAGACTGTGTCATATTTTTACATTAACTGCCCAGGTGTTCGTAGAAGTATCCTGTCACTTCAGGTGACGATAATACTATTTGTTATTTTTGTCTGCCTTTTACACCAGATTGAAGATCCAGGTTGCTTTTGGGTTACTATGAAAGGATGTGGGCCTCATGTAGTTGATGAAATAGAATATAAAAAGCTGAATGCAGAAATGAATCAGTTCTATGACAAAGCTTGTGACGATGAAGTAAAGCCAATAACATTAGAAAAAGACCAGGTAAAATCATTCATGTGTTCTACACATAAAAAGAAATAATGTGATATTTGCATTAATTTAGGGGTGAAGTACCCAAGATGTGTTAATTTTTTGTTTGTTTTACTTTTTAAGTTATTTCTATGAAATAGAAAACTATATCGGTATGGGTTATTTTTCTTATGGGTAGCTTCATAACTGCATAAGCTGTAGTGCTTGCAATTTACAAAGTAAATCTAGGGCTATATAGAAAGTACCATGTTTTTGCCATTAAGTAAACTAATAGTGTAATTTGTTCTGATCGTGACAACCCATTGTCTTGTTTCTTTTTCAGCTTTGTGTGGTTTTCAGCGAGGAACTGAAGTGCTGGTGTAGAGCAATTGTTAAGTCCATCATGTACTGTGCAGACCATTATCAAATAGAATGTTTTCTAGTGGATTATGCAAAATATACTTTTGTTAAATCAAAGGAGTAAGTGTCTTTTTTTTTTTTTTTAAACTTATATGCATGTAAAATACTGTGATTTGTTTTCTAACTAGATACTAACAAGGCTCTGGCTTAATTAAAATGAGTCCACAAGAAACTGCTAGCCTTTATCATTGGGGATTCAAATATGGCAGTTATGATTGAAATATATGACTGCCGGTTAGCATTGCTGAAATGTATTTTCCTCTGTTATTAAGGGATTGGTTTAAAAAAAAAAAAAAAAAGAAAGAAACAAATTCACCATGTAACCCACTGTTTCTAAAATCATAAAACATATCTTAAAAATCTCTTCCATTTCTCAGCTATATTTAAGATTTATTTATTTAACAAAATATCCAACAAGAGCATTTACCAGGTGTTTTTTAAGGAAACTTATTTGTTTGAAGAGATTATAAATATTTTATAATCTTAAGTTAAAGATAGTTTTGAATTGAATGTTTCTGTATCAAAAAGCAACTTGACTATGCCATAAGTTTAAAATGTGTTCTCATAGAATTAAATACATAATATACTGCTTCAGTATAAACCAAATTAGAAGAACGGTGATAACGTATGGGTCTTACGAGATTGCTCTAGATGATGTCTTACTGATTGCTCTGGTTACTTACTGGTTACTTACTTGTTACTTGGTCTCCCACCAAGCCATGTGTAAGGGATAATTGTGTTGCTTTCACTAGAGTCTTGACCAATATATAGATATCTTTCCTTTTTTTCAGGGTAAGGAGTACAAATGCAAATAAGTATATTAATTTCATCCTTAGTTTTAGTCATATATTATTTTTTTACTGAAGAGTAAGAATTGTCAAATGGCTTATGCGGTGCCAGAAAACATACATATAGTATCATGAAAAGGCTTTAAACTGAACTTTCTCTGCTAAATAGGAAGTGTGGACTTTCACGGTGGGAGCCAGACATCTAGAAGAGCTGTGTTGTCACATACAGGATAATGAAAGGATGTATTTGAAACACCAGTGACTTCTGGGAATGCAATCTCTCTAAAATGAGATTATTTCTGTTTTTTGTTTTTAAGTGTTCGAGTTGCAGTGGAAGGATTTATGCAAATTCCCTTTAGAGCAAAAAAATGTGGATTGTATTGCACAAAGCCTGTGACATTGCACGTCAACCTCTGTGAAGATACAGCAAAAATAGTGTAAGTAGGTTTCCGTAATTGTATTCTTGTCATGCATTTCTTGGATGTAAAATTTCATTCGAGAATGAAACATTTTTTTATTTTTTTTTTTACAAGAGCAATTCATAAATAAAATTCCTTCCCTAATCATTTGGGTTTTGCTTTCTCATCTGTTTGAATCTTTTGATATTTTGATGAGCATTTGGCAGTTCTTGTCCTTTGTTTACCATCCTAGAGCTGTGTTACTTGGTTGCTGGCACATGAGCACCCCAAGAAAGAACACAGAAGGATGAACTGGCAGAGAAGCTCATCTTACTACTGACTGTCTTGTTTGTGGTTATTACACATTATGCCTGAACTGAAATTCTAATAATGTTTTTAGATAGCTATGCTTTTCTCTCTCTGAAATGCTTTGGTCTCCTGTTGTATTTGTCATCTTTGTATCAACGTGGAGGATTGGAGAAAAAGTTTTCTCCAATTCAAACACTTGAATGTTCTTATTTTAGATTATAGAATGTCACTGTCAAAGATCTGTCAGATGTCATTATATCATGGCGTCTTTATAGCAAGAAGAGTACTGTTTTGTGTTATTAAAGGATGTTCAAAACTAGATGTAGTCCAACAGGTGGTTTTTAAACACTTTGAAAGAAAAAATGTTTTACTTGCATACTCTGTCAGAAAAAATAGTAGCTTAGTTTCGATAGGAATAGCATCTTGAGTGGGCTATTTTTGTGAATTATCAAGAGGTTAGTAGATTAGTAGAGAGAACCTGTGTACATTTGATTGGTTTTAGTTTGAATCTGTATATTTAATATTTGCAGCTGCAGAAGGTGGCAATGACAATTCAAGTTGCAATCTTTTAAATTTTTAGAATTTCAGAGTTTATAAAGTGTTCACTGTGAAATTGTTCAATACTAATTTCAAGTAATTAATGTGTTCCATAAGTGGATTCTTGTTTGTTTCTTATTATACTACTTTAACTAGTTTGTTCTATGTTGGATGTATCCATCATATACTGGCAAAGCAATATCCATTAATTTTCATGTAGTTTGTTTTAGGAATGAATTGATACATCAAAATCTGAGTATATTCAAAGTATTGAGTTTCTGCTTATGTTTCTGTTAGATGCAGTTTTTGAAACTTATCAGGGTGTTATACACGCCTCACTATTCAGATTACCATTTGAATTTGTGATGGTGTGAATGTAGGATAACTGGTTGTGTTTGTTTTCCTAGACCAGCCAAAAGGTGGGATAATGCTGCTACACGGTATTTTCAAAGTCTTCTGGAAGGTAAAATTCTTGTAAAAATTGGCACTTTTGTTTTGGGCAAAAATAAGTTGCCAGGGAAACATAGTACTTGAATATGTATCCATTTTTAATTTTCACTAAATTTTTAATAGAAATGAGTTACACAGTTCTTTTTGTTTGTATGAATTGACTTAGCTAAAATTATATGTAGTCGTGCGTCTTGGGTACTGTGGGCTTTCATTCTGTGTAAATTGTGGCAAGTGTCCAAGTTGTGTCTTTCTGTGGTTTTTTTGGCAGGTTGAATCAGGTAGCACTCGTATAACAACTGTTTTTAACAGCGGTGCCTTTCTTTGTATTTAATTCTTAATTCTTTGAATCAGCTTTAAAGCTGTTTTTGCTAGTTGTGTGACAGGAATGTAAAACCAGCTCAGAAGAGATTATCTTGATTATAGTTACATTATTAAATGGATTGTGCTCAGAGTAGTTTCTAAGTAAGCTAGAAGGGTTTGCTCTCTGCTCTGTTTGTGTCCTTAATCATGTGTGGTGTTTCAGTAGCTCACCCAGACTTCTTCATATCAAGCATTCTATTTTGGTATGAGAGAGCTTTTGATCTTTCAAAACAGTTCTTTGCTGAGTTTGTCTGATCTTATGTGCTTCTACTGAAAGGCTTCCTACCTGCTTGCTTGCAAGTACAGCATACTCTATACAAAATGAGATTTGGGAAGAAGTGGATGAGTTCGTAATAACAATAAGGACTGTTAAGACTAATAGTTTCACACCATAGTGGGAACATGGCACTTTTTATTATTTAAGTTGTGTGTTTGCACATTTAAGTGTCAAATATTGCTATGCAGAGGGTAGTAGGGAGCAACAGCAACATTAACTGGATTTCACAAACATTCCCAGACTGTGGTAAGCCATATTATGAGCTGCTCTTAATTATTATTGCTGGTACATCAGTACTATGTGCAGGAGAAATACTTAAGAATTTTATAACAGAGATAATTTATTTGTTATGGTTGTTTTTTTATTAATATCCTAACCAAACTTTGCAAATGTGCAAATATACCTTCTTTCAGAAAAATTCTCAAGGTAGGAAAGTATGCATTTGTACTCTGCATTATTCATCTGAGGGTAGAATATGAATACTTCTGCTGCATGATTATGACTGGTATCTGTGGACCAGTCACTGGTCTGTTCCAACTCTGTCTTCCTTCAGAAACTGAGAACAATGCTTTACTAACGTTAAGATTTTTCTTGCTGTATTAGATTCCTGTTCCTTTTAAAAATCAAAACATTTGTACTAGTTTCTCTTGAAAGTAATAGATCACTCTCATCCAATCGTTCTTTCTATTTCTGTGTGCTTGAAAAATACTGATAGTAAGAGGTTAATAGAACTTCTTGTTTATTACTACTTTTTAGCAACTACCCAAATCAAAGCGAAGTTATGTTCTGTGGAAGATAATACGTTTCATGTTATTCTTTATGTGACAGTAGAAGATGAAAAGGTAGGATACTTCTCTATCTACAAACCTGTTGGTACACTTCACAGTAAAAATCATAATTTTGCAATTTTTAAGGCTGAAAAGCATTAGTAGTGAGTTTTGTCATTTGTCAGATGCAGTAAGTGCTGTGTTACTTATTAAAGATATTTCAGTTGTTAAAAATTGAAGTAATAGAGTAAGTTACTCTCTTAATTATTATTCCAATCTTTTATTTTTTAAAAAAGAAGCAAATATAAGGGTATCTGTATTAGGAAGAGACTTAAAAAAGAATATGTGAATGCTAATAGTGTTAAAAAGCAGAGCACTTTCATTTTAAGGTAGAATTAGTGGAGGTAACTCTGGATGACCTAGAATTATTCTGGGTGTGGTTTTGTGTACTATTTTATTTTCTGTGTTTGTGTATGTTTGTTTTTGTGTTCCATTGGATTTCTTCCAGCTGTAATGTATAACTGTTCCTGGAGGTTATAACACTGAGCTATGTAGTAAAACTGCATGTATTTCAGAATCTGGTGCCTGTTTTAAAACATTAGAATATTTTCTTTGCTTAAAACAAGGTGGAATAATGTCTTTGATATTCTTCAAGAAGTATTAAAAGTTATTTATGCCTAATTACTATGCACCCATGGTGAGATGCAACTTTAAAATAAAAATACGCAAATAGTAATTGAAATGGACAGCTAAGTGAATTATTTAGTGCACTTCTTTGCTTTTTTGGTATTTTTAAATAGTATTTTGCAATTGAATAATTGAAAAATCTTTAAATACCAGTTAGTTCATGCTTGCTTTTGCTTAAGACTTCATCCTCAAACCTTGGGAAAAACTAGTTCCAGTTGCCAAAACGTGTAACTTCTGCTGATGCTTTACTGTGGCTGCTGTCAGGCTTATGCAGCCATACTGTAGTTATAAAACAATTCATTTGCATCTGTTTGGAGTGTTCTGCCAACTTTTAGCCCTGGAGCTGTGGTCTTTGCCATAGACAATAACTCTTCAGGTATGTGTGAAGTTTAAGACCTTCTATCAGTTCAGAATCATAATTGTTAATACAGTCACTGATCTCTGAGCTAGTGAAGTTTTGGAGTTCTGGTATAGTAATACTTTTTGTCTGCCACGCTTTGATTCCTTCTAATCAAAATAATCTGCTTTTCTTCTTAATAGTTTTGAATTTTTAGGGCTGACAGAAAAGATTATTGGAGTACAAAATGTTCTGGAGAAGCATGAAATTTAAAGCTATATAAAATCTGTTTTGAGAAGGTACTGGAAGATATGGCTTCCTTTCCTATTCTGGATTTAACATTATTCAAAAAGCACTAATGCTGCTTAAGTGTTACTACTGTTTAATGCTTGAAATATACTCTAAGTATGTGATATTGATACTGGTCAAGGATCATCTTTTTTTTTTTTTCAGGTATGCATTAATGATGATCTTGTCTTAAAGAAGTTTGCTCGTTTTGAGGAAGCTAAAGAGAATATTCGAAGTCCAACAAAAGAACGAGATAACCAGACATCATTAAATGTTGATTTTCCTCCAGTCGAAATTGTTAATCCAGCGCTTGCTTTCAGGCCAGTGTGGTTGCAAGAGAAGGTACCAATGAATCTTGAAGCAGGTGGGGACAATGTATGTCAAAAACATACACTATGTTGTATATCTCCAATTGGACATACTGAACCTGAGCTTGCTGTCTCAGTTTGAATCGAGTAATCAAATCATACAGCGTTGTTAATAACAGATGTTTATGACTTCACAGCCATCAAATCACCAGATGCAGGAATACTTTGAGCTGTTCTTTTTTTTTGTAGTGCATAAGACAAAAACTGTGAGTTGTATTGGTGTTTGTTAATGTGCTTAATAGCATGAGGTATTATTAAAATCACTTGTTTGATGCATTACTGTTGTTTTTGCATTTGAATGGGTTTATTTTAAACAGAAGTAGTTGTAAAACTGTAGGATTTACAAGTTGTACCACTTGTAGTGATTTAAGTCCATTAAAAGGTATGCAGCTTCCATCCTGATGGAAGTTTTTTGTTTTTTGTTTTTTTACTATTAGCAAATGATACAAGAAACAAAACAAAACCAGTGATAACCGTGGCTGTAAATAATAATGGTTTTTCATGTGTTTAGGTAACTTGAAAATTTCTTCTTCCTAGGTCATACAGTTTTGAGTTCTTCTGTTGAAAAGACATACAAAAGGTCAAACATGGATCTCAGTGAAAATAATGAATCTGTAAGTATTGCTTTGTAATAAATTGTCAAAGGTGAATTTGATTAAATGTACGTCAGACAGATAAGGAATACTGTAGTCATCTGTCCAGTTCTTCTGCATAACTTAAGTCTGTGAGACCATGCTAATTCTTTGTATAGTTGGAGAATGTTCTTTCTTTACATGGAGGAACATTTAAAACAAACAAACAAACAAAAAAAAACCTAAACAACAACAAAATCTGTAGTCCTTGAAAAGATTGTACCTTCTTTTTACTCTCCTTCGCTGTGGTTTTATGAAGGTGATGGCTGTCTACGGTAGGACTCTCAGTTTTCTGAAAATGAAAGGTGGTGAGCTTTAGTGCTGCCCTGAAAACAAAGTAGTCATTATGCTATAGCATGGTATACGTTCCTTGGAGTTACTCTTATTTGTTCTTTAGTGCTTCTAATGTACTTTCTTGCTTTTTCTTTTTCTTCTGCTTGCTGTTGTTTTCTGAACTATTTTCAAGATATCAGCCCATGTGTGCTGAGTTGGTTACTGGCACAGTAGAAGGTAGTTACTATATCAGTGAGAGGAAAGGAGTATGAATCCATAAATTCTAGGCAAATAATGACTGGTAAATGGATCCTCTTTTTGCTTTTCAAAGAATGAACGTGATGTTTTTTGTCATTTTATGCTAGGTGATTTAAAGAGAAATTTACTTTCTGACAGCAATGTAACTAGTTCTTTTATCAGCTTGGAGGGAAAAATGAGTTTCACAGAAACTATAATTTTTTTTTTTTAAGTTTTGCTGAGTATTGGAGAGTGAAAACCACTACAGAACTTAAAGTGAAATACCTAATTAAGATTTTTTTTTTTTGGAGGGGGGGAGGAAGGAAATAATATTGTTAGCAGTAGATGATTATCCTGCTGTGCTTCTGTAACATTCTGTGAATGGCCAGCTGAACTATCTTTTACAGCTACTAGATGTTTTGTTACGTATTGCCTTCAATACTGTCTTCTACTCATACTATTCCAGAGATTTCAAAACCTTAGAGAAGAACGAAGCTTTGTCTTTCTTAGCAACAAAATTGAGCCAACTTCAATTTTGGAAAAAGCGCCACTTCACGATAATCTGAAAAAGGTAACACAAATATCTGATTTTATGCTGAATTTCTCCTAACAAGTGTATGGTGTTCTCACTTTATAAACTAAATATATACTAATAATACTTTATTTTGATTGAAGAATGTCTTAAGATGTTTTTCATGTGATGCAATAAATGAAGTTTTAAAGAGATGTCGACAGACACCCGTAAGCATCATATGGGTTTCTACTGGCATATTAACCATTAGTCATGTCATTTTGATATAGTAATTTAATTTTTTTTTTTTTTGTATTCTGTGTTAAGGATATTTATTGTGAAATGGATCAGAAAGCTCTTAAAAGCACTCCATGTTTTGTCTGGTTTTGTAAACTAATGTACCATTTTTCACATGGAACTCTTAATGTCTCATTCTTTAGGAACTTGCTCAGGATAAGTTTTTAGGCCCTAACTTCACAGAATCTTACTCTTGGCCAGCAATAGCTCGAGGATGTGACGTAGTTGCCATCTCCTATCAAGGAAATGACCCTTTCTTATATATTCCACCAGTTCTTGCTTTCTTGGAAGTGGAAGGCTGCTACAAAGCCTTGCCAAAAAGAAATGGAGTATGTATATATTCAAGTACTATCAGATTTTCTGTTCTGGATGCAGATGTAGTATAATAATGAAAAAAAAAAAAGTGGATATCCAAAATGTATGTGTCTAATGTGATCTTCATGAAATTTGCCAGTTTATAAAAGTCTTCTGCATAAGAACTTATACAGTTGAACTTTGTGAATACAACAGTCAAAGACATAGCAAGTAATACTTAAGTTATTATTGTTACATCACTTTGATTCTTAGCCTTTGTTTTTATAGGGTTAATCTGTTCTCACTGAATTTGTATTTGTGTTAGCTGTTCAAAATACTGAAAATTGTTCTGTGTTAGATCTCAGAAGAATAGAACTATGGAATTTTTAAGGGTGTTCTGAGGAGATGATGTAGTGCAAGCTAAGATCAGATGTACTATTAAATTTTTAGACTATGCTATTTACTGCATGCATCCTTGTCTCAGGGTAACTTGATATATGATTCCTTGCATCTGCATTTATTAGATGATGCAATGCTAAAAGTTCTGTTTCAGAAATGCTTGAAGGCATGTCTTTCAGACTTTCTTTGTGCTAAATGTTGCAATAGTTTTAGATAAAAGTTGAGAATTGTAAGTAATACAATGTAAATTGTGTGTATACATATGTAGCCGCTGGTGCTTATTTTATGTCCTGGTTGGAGGAAGGCACAGCTTGTTTTTGAGGTACTGAAAAAATACAGCAGATGCTCCAGACTGATTCGTCCAATGTTGGTAATACTTGGGAAGAAAAAAGAAGAAGCTGAAAAGGTGAAAATCCAAGGATGTAAGAATATTTTTTTATTTTCTTACTGATGTTTGAAAACAATGTGGGCTGTGAAAGAAGTAATTAAGTTACTCATTTATAATAGTATACTGTTTCTTTAATGCTGTAACTCCATAGTGATGTGTGAAGTTCAGTACTACTATTTAACAGTAAACTGTATTAAGGCTGTTTTACTACCTTCATGTCTTTTTTTTAATGAACTCCATAATAATTAGTTTTTTTACTAGGTTAGGATTTCATGAAGATTATGCCGTATTGGGATTGATCATGGACTTCCTTGATTTGAAACTAAATTTGTAATAGCATTTTGTTGGTACCTGAGCACCTGTGTTTATACCCTTTATTGAAGTTTAAGTGCCTGGTAGATGAATTAAAATGTCTTATAATACCTGTTTATATGTTTGCACATATCAGAATTGTGTGAGTTTTAAGCTACAGTGTGTGTTTGATTCCTTTTTTTTTTTTTTAATTTTTTTTCTAATGTGGAGGCTGCTTTTGCAAGCAGTTAAACATTTAAATTCTGCATTATCTGCTTCTGAAGTTTTCTTTTCCTCAAGGCTTTTACCTTATTGGAAAATGAGGTGATATCCTACTTCGTTAACTTGTTACGTTCAGGCTTCTTACATTTTCTAAAATTCTGTTACTTCCTGGTACTTTGTGTTAAGGAGCAGAATTAAATATATTTTTGTTATGTCATTTCAGGTTTGACATCTAAGAGTGGATGTCTTAACTGATTATTAATTTTTCATTATCTTATTCTCCTGGAATATGTGTAGAATCATACAGGTTAGAGAAGGGTACCTGAAGAAATCATTCAGTGGTCTTGTCATACAGTGTTTTTACTTGTATTCTTTGAGGTTACAAATTAAAAATACTAATAGCTTTTTCTTCTAACATGTAGGTGAAATAATTGTGACTACACCATATAGCCTCCTGAGATTGTATGAATATCACCTTTTCTTGTTTTCTGGACTTTGCCATCTTATTTTGGATGAAATTGAGGTACTATTCTCTGAAGCTGCTGAACAGGTAAGTGGGTTATGCATTCTGATGATAAAATGCCTTTCAGTTCTAATGCCCCTCACAGTCTTGAAGACTGGATGGCAATACAGATACCAGCTTCCTTCAAACCCTGTGGTAGAGTTGAGAAAAAATAAAGGAATTTAAAAAAAAAAAAATTGTATATGTATTTCTGATAGATTATAAAAATATTTTTCCAGTGTTACAGTCTTACAGTCTGTTAGCAGAAATGCTAAGTCATGGCTTGAAGCAGTGATTGAGCACCTGATGGGAAGGCAGGGCCAGCCCAGGGGAGCTCAGTGCATGCAGTGCACCTGAGTGACCAGAAAAGGTGGAGTTGGATGCACTCCTTCCCAGCCCTCATTTAAAGGTTGGCAGTGGAGGTAAAGGCATCTCTCTGGAGATCCCTGTATACCTGAGGCCTTCCAAGGGTGCAATAGTTTTTCCTTTGTTTCTGTGTTTGTGGCTGCTGCATTTGGGCTTATCCTTACTTGCTGCAGCTTAGAGCTTTGCTTCCCTGCTGTCATTGCTGTGCTTTGCATTGCATTGTAGCATTACATCTATTAATCTGACTTGTCCTAGTTTTCATATTTTTTTTGTCTGGTTGGGTTTTTATTGTTATTTGGAAAGCTGTCTTGTCTTGTTTAATGTCACTGCATCACCATCATGCTTTCTTCATTTGCTGTGAGTGGTCTCCCAAACACTTGGATTGTTTTCAGTTTGTGAAAACAACGCATTCTGTGTAGGAGTCCTTAATCTCCTTTTAAGACTGGCATCCTCTGTCTCTAAGGAACTTTTTCCCTCTTATCAGTTATGACATCCTTATCAAATGTTACGAACAGCTATAGTTCAAGAACACTCTCTGTTGGTAAGCTCCTTAGTTCTTGTAGAATGAAAGGCAGAAGTGAATGACTACGTATCAGAAGTAGTAGGAAAAACTTCTCTTTGTTGTCACTGCTGGCAAGGAGAAGCTGGTCCCAACATTAACAGGATCTTAAAAGAGGAATAGTATTAAGTTCCCAGCTAATTAAGTTGCATATGCATCTTACCAGCCTTCGAATAACCTTTTTATCTTAAGATGTCTTTTTTTTATCAAGATCCTGTTGACTTACAACACTGGAGTGTTCTTTTTTTTTTTTCTCTAGTAGATTTTTTGTAAAGGATTTAGCTTCTTTGGTTCTTAGTAGTGTTATTTGTGATCAGTTAATGCCATCAATTTGAGAGAGGTTTGTATGCATGTGAACACAATTGCTTCACCTTTTCTCACTTTCTTCTGACTTCATAAGGTGTTTATATAATAGGGTGAAAGCACAGAAACCACAAACTTTGTTTTGAGATGTGAAACTTGAGTCTTGGTGGTGGTGTGGAGTTTTTTGGTGGATGTAGTTTAGTTTGTGACAGGAAGAGCAGAGTATTCTCTGCTGCTTTTACAAATGCATTGGAATGAGCTAAGATTGTAAAGTTATTTTTTGTTTTATAGGTTTCTGTTATACTAGGTTACTACAAGAAAAACCTCTTTAATGAGGAATGGAAATACTCACCACATCAAATTATTGCTGTTGGAACTCAGTGGAATAAGCATATAGGAATTTTAATAAAGGAGTTCATGAATGATCCTTACATTGTGATAACAGCTTTGGAAGAAGCTTCCATTTATGGAAATGTGCAACAGGTAAAAGCTTGGAGCTGATGTCATTATTTGTTAACTAAGCCACTCTGTTGTTTATAATGACCAAGCTTAATCAATTGTTTATAATGATCAAGGGTTTTTTGTTTGTTTTGATTGGAGAGTGCTGGAATTGCAGTTCAGGTTGCTCAGGTGTACCTCCCACATATGAACTGAGGTGATTCTTAGAAAACATACAAAATAATCTCTGTATTAGCTGAATGTGATTTAACTTTTTTCCTAGGGCTGAGGTGAAGATGTTCCCTCAACTATCCATTGTATTGCAAATGAGTCTGAATTTTTTGTAAGTGTTTGCAAATCATATTTTCTGACAAAAAAAAAAAATCAAAGTTCTTGCACCTGTTGATTGTGAGTGGCAGAACTACAAGGCAAGTCTTCCTAAAATACAGCTACTAAAAAACAATTTCACTGTGGTATGCCATGCAGTGAAAAACTTATTTTTCTAAATCTTAAGTCAAAAACATATTATGAGTTCTTAGTTACTTGTTAATTGTTGGGAAATCCAGTGGAGCCCTTAAAACCTTTTATATTATTAAGAATAAATGCAGCCTGAATTTTACTGTATCTAAAAATGATTAAGAATTGGAAACTTTAAGAAACTTGCAACATTAGATATTGAAGTCCAAAAGGAGAAGAGACATCCCTTCCTGTGAGAAGTCTAATAAATGGTTGAGCAGAAATGAAAATGTGAGCATTTTCATGCTTTATGTAATAAAAGTATTTCAGGGAGTGCAGCACGCTTTTTAAGCATTAATTTAAAAAATTAATTTTTTCCACTGGTACTTGAAAAAGTCTAAGTTCAATTGAAAAAATCATTTAACATTGAATGATTGAGAAATTATAGCTGTAATTTTAATGGAACACTTTTATCAAATGTTTAAATATGGGATTTGGATTTTGTGAATATGTTCTTCTGGAAGCTGTCTGTAAGTTTATCTCTGTGAGAACTGTATTTTCTATAAATTAAGAGCAACCTTTTCTATCATGATGTTTGTACGGTGCACAGTACTCATTAGAAGGAAGGTAATGTAGTAAGATGTGTATAGATTATATTAATTAGCAGCCATCTATTTTGTATCAATTTCTAGGTTGTGCAGCATTGTGTGAGCAGTGAGAGAACTGCTGTGTTACTCAAAACAATGGATTTTACCCCTAATAATCTTCAGAAGGTGCTGGTTTTCACCAATTCCGTAGATGAAGTAGAAATAGTACATAAGGTAACAACAAAGTACCTAAATTTATGTATGTTTTATTTGAATGTCTGAGGGTTAAATTTTACTCTCCACAGATAGCACCACTTAAAAGAAAAAAAGGAAAAAAAGATATTTGTCAATGCTACAGATGATGATTATGCTTTTAGAGGGAGGTTTTTAGTAATCGCTGTATATTCCAACTTTGCACATCTTAAATGACATATAAAAGAATGCAAGTATTAAATTCCATGCAGTAGCCAACTTTAATACTTTTTGCTTTGTGCAGGAGATAATTTATCTTCATCTTCAGTATTTTTCATATAAACGACCTAAGAACTTCACTATTTTTCTCCCTTGCCTTCAATTCTTTATATTACCAAGGGTATGCTTGATACTAATATAAATTACTAAGAGTTTCTTAGAGTAGTTATTACTGTGTTGGAAGAACATGCAGTTTTTATTTTGTCATCAGGCACTGAAGAGCAACTCAATATTTGCCTTCAAAATACATAAGGAAATGGACTTTAATTTCAAGGATTTCTTAGAGCATTGGACAAAACGCTTTAGCAGTGGCAGTCGTGTTGTGTTAGGTGGGTATTTTATTGTTTTCCAGTTGTCTATTTCTTTGTGGTGACTTAATGTTCTGCATTAAATTATATTAGGTTATTTTCACTTTGCAAGGTCAATTCTGTCTAAATTACTTTCAGTTGTCTCTTTATTTGTTAGTGCTATGTCTATTCTAATATTTTTTTTTCTCCTTATTAGAACTTCACTGGTTTCATGATTATCTGCTAATGCAGAGGATATTTTCAGTTTGAAATTTGGAACCTCTGAAGTCATAGTGTAATTATTTCCCTTATGCTCTGTTGGAACTTTTACTTTTTGAGTTGCAATTGCAAAGACTCTTACCTTGTCTTAAACACAATTTTCTCCCTTTTATACATCATAGCAAGAAGATTGACTTAATTGTATCTGGTTCATAGGTTTATACAAAGATGTTAGCATTTCTGTGTTACTGGAAATGTTTTCAATCAACATTACTCTAGTAAATTATCTGTCTGTGGTCTATGATATTTCTTCATTTATACTGTTACAAGATGCTGAGTTGAACTAGAGGTAATGTAACACTGTGTTCTGTATACTCCAGAAACACTTAATGAAAAAAAAAAAAAATAGTATTCATAGTGATCTATATAGGGAAAAGACCTTACCTGTAAGTCAGTGGATGAGGAGGAGGAAGCAGCCATTGCAAATGAGGCATGTGAAGCATTACATCACAGGTATGTGGGTTACCTTATGTATAAACCTTGTGTTCAGTTCTAACAGATGACTGCATGCAGTTCTTGGAGATTACAGATGCATCTTGTGTCATACATTTTGGTTTTCCTTCTTCTCCAACAATCTTCGGTCAGCGTCTGTACAGCATGTCTGACAACTTCCATACTATGATAAAGGTTTGAGTGAATCTTCAGCAAATTAATATTAACATGTGATGATTTAGTACTGGATAAATAAAAGCTGAAGAAATATGTATTTTTAGGATTCATCTGATCAGGACCATCGACAGGCAAGGTCAGTCATAATGCTAACAGAAAACAGTGAGTGCCATACTGTTGGTATCCTGCGCTTTTTGGAGCGTGCGGAAGCTGACATTCCACCAGGATTGGCTGGGGTGCTAGAAGCTGAAGAAAAGAAGAAGTTTGCAAGGCCATTGTGCATCTATCTTAAAATGTTTGGGAATTGCAAGTAAGGACATAATATATTACCCTAAAGCTTATTATTCCTTGTTGCACAGGTGTATGCCCTGAATAATGACTCATTCTACTTCCTTCATGAATTATCCTGTTGGGTACACCAGATCAGATTTTACACATGGTTTTTTCTTATGTAGGAATAGAACGGTGTGTCCAGATCGTCATCAAATTAATTTACAAACAGACATGCTCCAGAATATGGCATCTAAAACTATACAAACATCTGGATATGTGACAGTAAGTTGTTTTAATTTTTCTTTGTCTTGGGTACTAAGAAGGGAGGTCTTATGTAGCTGCTTCAGCATAATACTACAATAGTATTAATTTAAAATAAGTATGTATATTTCAGGAATATTTTTTCTTGTTTAGGTTTTTTGGTCTGTCTGTTGAAGGGGTTGCAGCATCAAGTGTGACAGATTTTTTTTTCTTTATCCTTAGTTTCAAACTGAAATTGTTATGCAAGTAGTTCAGACTTGGCCTCTGATTTACTTCTGTGTTGATAATGATGAGGTTTTTATCCTAGCTTTCAATGTGAAGAGGGTTTATTCCTATATAGCTATATTACACATCTCATTTTTCAGAAATAATCATTCTTCTTTCCCTACCCCCCAATTTATGTTTTGCTTTCAGGTACTGCCTCTCCACGTTGTAAGTGCAACAAACTACTTTGGTCGTATAGTAGATAAACAAAAGGACCAGTATACAATTCTTGCTGGAGAAATCAATGAGTATTTTAACGAGACTAGTAATAGAGTTGTTGCTCAAAAGGTAGAGAAGCTAGCTTTGTATGGATTCTGTGAGAAAACAGTTTTTCACAGGTAAAGGTGTTTGTTTTTTATTTATTCATGTATGTTTTTTTAATATATTAAAAATGTTCAATGTTTGATTTAAAAAAAAAAAAAAAAACCAAAATAACAAACCCTGCCTCCATACCATGTTCCAAAAACAGCAAGAAATGACTGCAATACAAATCAGTCTTTAAAACAAAGAAATTTTTAAAAAGTGTGATTTGCTCAGTGGAAAATCCAAATACATATCCCCATAACAGTTTGATGTTTGACTGTGAGTTTTCTACTTTTTGTGAAAAGTAGATGAATACTTCTTAACGGATTGTATGAATATTAATTGTCTTCTTCCACTATGTGAAGGGTCCAGGTGATAGAGACTTCTTCAAAAGAAGAAAATTTTAACATCAAAATTAAATACGTAGATGAAGGCAGAACTAGTCAAGTTCAGAGCTCTCAGCTTCTTCACTTACCTGCAAGATTTCAGCATCTGCCACCTCAGGCTGTGGAATTTGTAGTTTGTAGAGTTAAACCCATTGATAATGACACTGAGTGGAACCCAAGGGTAATAGTCTTTGGTTTCTTTCGTAGTATTTTCCTGAAGTTCTTTAATTTGTGTGTTTATTTTCTATAAGAAAACAGTTATGAACTGTGAATTTAGTTACCTATTTCATTGCTTATTAGTGTTACGAATGAATAACTGATAGTGGGCTTGATTCTGAGAAGCTCGCTTTACTATTTTGTAGGCTAAGAAAAATAGTGAAATTGTGGAGTTTTATTATATATGATTTAAATGACTTCTTCCAGAACAAGTTATTGCTACTTTCAAATCTGGGGGAAGAGGGACAGCCTCTAAATTGACCTGTTTGCATTTCCTTCCGCTTACAGAATGATATGCACACATAATCCATGGTGTGGTTTTAGTATTTCATTACTCCACTCAAAATCTTGCTTTTATTTAGTGATTGCTCTTATCATTAAGCTCAGAAGATTTTCATTACAATTGAAATTACTACAATTTATATTGCTATACATATCAAAGATGGCTTTGTTTTCCCTAGGTGACTCGTTATATTCATCAGAAAATTGAAAGGAAACCACATGAAGCAAAGGTAGTACTTAGTTTAGGAAATACAGTTTGGATTGACCCAATGGTATGTATAGTTGCATGTTTCTAACAATGCTCCTTTATAACAAGAATATTCATTCATATCTGTCCTTCTGTTGGTTCCTATTTTGATTTTAATTAGTGTTATTCGTGTGTGACTGAGAACAAAAATAGACTGTTGGAAGGTTATATAATCTCTGTTGCTGGATGTACTAAGAAGCCATCTGGATATCTTGTCCAGGTGGATATGCTCTGAGACTGTTTTCAAGTATTTAAGATGTCTTACACTAGGTTTAGTTTATTCTGATTATATTTCTAAGCCTTTATTGTCTCTTCTGGTTCTTGCACCAGCTAGGAGTGGACAAAAGGAAATGTGCCACTTGTTCACACTGAGAATGAGTGATTGTTGTGTAACTAGTTGTATTAAGATTTTTTTTTACTCAGTCATAAAGTTGCTGATTGCTTTCAGATTTGTTGATCTTTTTGAATTTTTTCTTTTCTTTCAGACCTGTAGCCAGTTCTGGTTTTTTTTTTTCTGCAGTTTAAAAGAAGTCTTTAAATGGTTTTTCCATTAGCTTTTTTTCATCAGGATAGGAAGAATGAGAGCTATTGTTTCTGTAGTTTATTTTTTTACACTTCTACTAAAATCTGGATGATTTCTTGGTCTTGTGGAAAACTAATGGGCGATGTTGTGTGCATTTTTCATAAATGGAATTTTTTTTGTCAACATCCAGAATCATCCCCGTAGCGATCAATCAGCTATAAGGACTGCAGTACTGAGGTATAAGATGTTAAAGTTTTTGTTGTGCTGTGTCACTGCAGTAATCAGATGTGATGAAATTATTTTTCTGTCAAAACTGACTTTTTCCTGAAAGTAGCATGTTGAGATCAGTGCCATGTTCATATTTTTCTATCAATTCCCTGGCCCATAAGAATTGCTGTACTGGACTGGAGGGAGCATCTGTGCTGAAGGTACTGACTGGAAAGTAATAGTGAGAAAATTAGACAAATTAGATGTCTTTTATGCCTTTCCTGATGGCATAAACAAACGTTGTCTGTTAAAAAATAATTTTAAGAGCTGGGAGCTCTATGAAGAATTGCTATCAAACATAGCTCAGAAGTTGCAGAATCTTCTTAAGGTCAGGAGATGTTGAGGTATCCTCGTATGTCAGGATCATGATGCATTTTTTTTCTGTTTCGGTTCTGCTCAGGAGTCCACTAGGCTGTTTCTGCACGTTGAAATGTGCTATGCTTCGTTTTCCTGCCCATTCAATGAACTAAAAAATTGAATGGAAAGAGAAAATTATTTGCAAATGATTTTCTTCCATGCTTCCTTTCTCGTATGGCATTTCAACTTTTCGTCTTGATTTTTAGCTTTTGTTTTTGTTCCCTTCCATAAACTGAGGGACCTAGAGAAGTAGTTATAACTGCATGGTGTATATTTTTGTTGTAATTTCTGGAATCATTTCCAGAGTTTTTCTATTTACTTACTAGGTTGAGTCTTTTAGATGGACTAGCTGTTGTTTTGTTTTGAGAAATTACTACAATTAAAAAAAAAAAAAAAAAAAGATATTTTGAAAATATTAGTAAGTTATTCACCATTTGAAAAATCAGAAACAAATGGGCAAATGTCTAAAGTTTTTTAGCTAAACAGTAGCTTAGAGTTGGAGAGATGCAATCTGAGCTGTGGTTTTTATGTAGTACGTTTTGTCATTCAAGGTCCGGGTTACCAGGCTTTCAGATTTGAAGATGTATGTCAATGAATACAGCGTGCGATCTGAGATTTTGTCTACAGGGCTGGGAACTGATAATCCAGAACATATATTGCAACTTCAGAAGTTGTGTGAGCACGTGAAGTTATTCAGTCATACAAAGAATTTGGAGCTTTTGTGAGTGTTTCCAAATTATTTTCCGCTAATGTTTTATTAGGAAAATAACTGGATATTTACATTATTTATTGGAGAGTATGATTTTTATTTAAACAGATGATATTGTTTGTGATATCTGCTCTCATCTAACTAATTAGGGCACTACTCTTTAATGACTGGGGTTACGTGATGTTTTTTATGGCAACAATTCTGTGCACGTTGCTGTTTAAAAAAATTCTTCATTGAGTAAATATGTGGTGTGGAAGGGCACCTCTTTCTGTGATCTGTGAAGGATTCCAAGATTCTTCATTTAAAATGCATACGATGACGGCATTCATAGTTGCTGTGGTTTAATCTGCCAGGTGGCTAAGCACTACAGTCATTTGCTTGTTTTTTTCCTCCACTTCCCAGTGGGATGGGAAAGAATTAAAAAAAAAAAAAAAAAAAAAAGTAGAACTCATGGATTGAGATAAAGCTAATTTACTAAGATCAAGAAAAGGTTAATTATGCTGTTTGTGTGTTTGTAAATGTATATGGTTAGTGATGCACAAGCAGTTGCTCGCTAGCCCCTGATAGATGGCCATGCTAGCTCCCCAAGCAACAGAAGAGTGAGAGATGAAATCTCCTTTTGACCCTTGACCCCCTTCATAACTCCTTCTGCATAATGTCATATAGCATGAATATCCCTATGGCTGCTTTAAGTCAGCTGTTAGAGTTCTGTTCCCTCCCAACTCCTTGGGCCCTTTGCTGCAGGTGGCCTTGGCTCTGTACAACTGCTGCTTTAAACATTGGTGTGTTATTGTTTTTGTTCTAGAACCAAAACAGCATCGTATCAGATGCTGAAGAAAACAATTAAATCCCAGCTAAAATTAAAACAGTAATTTGGTTGGTTGGTTTTTGTTGCAAAAGTGCATTTTAAAAGTTCTGCACTATTTTCTGTATATGTTAAAATTAAAAACTTAAATAGTTTCCAACTCTCATTAGGAATCCTTTGAATAGTTAACATTTTTAAACATTTCATTTCATTTTAAAAGTATGTCTTTCTGTATTCAGAAGCATAAAGGAGGATGCAGCTAGTCCTGAAAATATGTCTGAACTGCAGAATGTGTCCTTAAAGGAAAATTCTTCAGAAAACTGTAATTCTTCTAAAGTGATTATGGGGAATCATCTGTGTGGTAAGCATGCTCATAATTTTCCAAATACTTCTTAGACTTGTTCTCAAGTTAAGTGCCTAGATGGACTTTTTAGTTAACAGTGCAGACTTCTCTGAGAACCCAGCACGGTACCACATAGCTAGTCTTTAGAGTAAGTCCTAGTTAGCAGTCTGAAGATGCTGTGTGAATAAGCCCTGTTAATATACCTGTTTTACTACTTTGGGAATTCACTGTCCTTGAAATACTCAGAATTGTTTAGCTCTGGAGTGTGGGAGCAGGAAATTTTAACTACCAGTGTTTTGCTGTCAAAGGCCATAGCATTGGAAGAAATTAAAATCTGCTGGAATATCCAAAGCGAATTACAGCATTGTTCACTGAGAAGTCTAACTTTT
This sequence comes from Meleagris gallopavo, assembly GCF_905368555.1. NCBI lineage: Eukaryota > Metazoa > Chordata > Aves > Galliformes > Phasianidae > Meleagris > Meleagris gallopavo. Next base: position 9,326,734 of record NC_139416.1, read on the forward strand.
ATTATATAGATTTAGGATGGTAGAAGACAGCTTTTCCTTTTAATCTAGTGTTCAGGGACTTGGTATTCAGTCAGTAGAGGACTAAAAGCACGTGGCTTGGTGTTAGCCATAGAAGAGAACAGAAAATGATCTGACTTGAGTTGAAATCTCAGTTTGGAGAGATGAGGGTTGAGTGATGGAGGGGAAAAAAGAAAAAATCGCAAGGTCCTGAAATGTTTATTGTAGATTATTTTTTTCTTTATTTACCACCTGGTGACAGTAATGCCATGTTTTGAGCTGTGATTGGTAGTAATATTACTACTAGTTGTTTCAGGGATCTGTTAAACTTATGCTTGGAAGACTGAAAAGACCTTTCTTACCTAAAAAATATGATTTATTTTTTTTAATATCACCTGTAATATTTTCTAGTTGAAACTTCATTTGAATTATTGATGAAATCTTTCTAAGTTGGAATCACCTGACATAAATGCTGGAGTTATGCTTACAGTTGTAATCTGATTGCTAGCAAATTAATTTTATAGTGTTACTGGGGTATTCTGGAAGTACCTGGTTTGTATAGGTAAGTATAGAATATCTTCCTGCATTTCTTATTTTTTAGATGGTGTTGCTCAAACTAAGGAAGCAGAAGACTCTTCACTGCATCAGCAGAAATGGTACAAAAATTCAGTCATTCTTCCTTTTTATTGCGAACTGCCAAACAGGACAGTTATCCTACTGAGATTATTTTGGCAGTAAATAGGTGGTATTACAGGTTGAAATTGGTTGGATTGTTTTCACCAAATACTATCCTATCTGAGCTTTAAACTGTAGCTCCTGCTCTTGTCTCTGCATGTTGGTATTTAATGAGATGAATTGGTTTTATCTTTCTCTTTGTGTTAATATTCTTTGAAAAAATGGGAATAGAATAATATAAATGTCTTCAACAGGAAATTATGGCCCACTTTAATTTTTTTCAATGAATCCCTTATCCCTATTGCTTTGTAGATAGAACAGTGTATGTTAACTTCTAATTTCAAGATTAGACTATCATACTGTCCTTGCATGAGGCAGTATGGTTTATTCCTTTGGAATGCAGCTTGTCTCCTGACTGGAACTATAACAGGTGTTCTGCTCCAACGACTGAGATGACAGTGCTTTTGTAGCAGACTGGGCTGGCATCTTGATATGCTTTTCTGTCATTGTTATTCAGTCAGTCTGTTAGGGTTTGAGTATGCATACAGGTGCTGTTTGTTGGCATCCTGGTGTGAGAATCTTGGCTGTAGTTAAGGCAGCTTATTTTCTATTTTTGGACTAACTCCAATTAAACTTTATTATAGTTTCTATCCAAAAATAAAATGGTTTGAAAATGAAGAGGCTGTTACAGTGAAGGTTCGAATAGCGAGGATAGCTGACTATAAATGTGAATTCTCTGAGGAAAAGGTAATTTTCAGGTAGGTTTAAGAAACTTAAGTTTAATAAACACGAAGTTCAGCTATTAGCTTGCATTTAATTTTTTTAATTTCTTTTTTTTATAATATAGTGCCTGCTCAGAAGGCAAATTTTACTTGGCTGATATGGAACTGTATCAGTGTATACTTACAGAAAAGTCTGCATGTGTGATTAAGGATAAAGAGGCTATTATTGTCCTCAGAAAAGAGAAAAAAGGAGCATGGTGCAAGTTACTAAAGAACAAGGTGAAGTGGAAATTAACTTGATAATCACTGAATGTTCCCAACATACTATCTGTTTTTAAGTTCAGATATTTCAGACTGTTTTTTGTTAACAGAATCCTCATGTGTCTTTTGACTTTGATTACTGGGAAGATTCTGAAGACAAAAGCCCTTTTCCAGTTGGTAAGGAATGAACAAATAAGTGCTTACTGTGCATGAAATAATTTGCATCCAGATTTGCATTTTATTTAAATAACTGAGTTATTTCATATACATAACTCTTGTTCAACTCCAGAAACACGTGAGAGAACCTCTACTAGCAAACCACTATTTTTTTTTTTCTGTCAGAGTACCATAGAAAGAAAGCATTTTAGCCCAATGTCTTGTAGTGTTTTGGTCTAGTCTGTAGCCAGAAGGGCTGCTAATTTTTGTTTTGAAGCTCTTGGTTTGTCTTGCTTTATGAGTATTATGCTTTGTTAATTACTTCTAGGTACTAAAAAGCTGCATCGCACTGCTGCAGTGGCAGAAGAGCTGGTTGACTTTTCAGAAGACAGTGGTGCAGAAAGTGATGAGTAATTGGGACATGTGTCTATTTTTTGTTTCTGTTAAGGTTAATATTGTAAAGTAGTATCTGTTGCATGACAATTACTCCCAAAATTGATGGAACTAAATGTATAGATTGCAGAATTGTCTTTAATTTTAGGAGGAAGATGGTAAGCAAAGACTTGACTTGGGTTCTAAGCATCTGGAGAAATATTCTACATGATAACTTCATATATATGTATTCCAGTGTCTTCACTTTAGAACTTTTGGCTTTAATGATTTTGTGCAAATACGTATATGTATTTAAATTAATTAAAGAGCTTCTAATTTACCTTTCTGAGTTTGCTGTGGTAGCAGTAGATAATTTTTTGCAGTTTAATAAGTTCTGATTGTTTCTATTGTAAATGTCCATGTGCATGGAAATCATCAGCTTTGTAACTGCCTGTTTGTCAGTTCTGCACAAATAAATTCAGATGGCAATTTTCCTTTGACTGCAAATACTTTGACTTGTTATAAAATACAATTCTGTTTGGTAACTATAGTAGCTATCTACTGTACGACATCAATGGAATTAATGCCATGATGGAATATTCAATGTTTATTTTCAATGTCATGATTCCACTTTTCCTGAATTCTTTTTCTTATTTCACGTTCTGTCACTTCTGAAACTCATCTCGTCTGTGGAATCTTGTCTGCCTATCCCAACGGCTTTGCACTTCTATATGTAATCTTTCAGTAAATAGTTTTTCACTGTTATATTTGTACACATTAAAAATAATAATCCCACAGTGATGTAGTAATGTAATAGCTATTCATAATACATGAAACTAGTGCATCTCTTTTCATCTGTAAGTCTTCAAAACATGTAGTTCCACTGGAGAAACAGACATGATGGTTTAGGATAGAAATTTTACAGACTTATTTTGAGAGTCTAACTTTTGTTGCATTTTTAATGAGGAAGAATATACTTGCTATTTGGAAACTTCAGCATGCCCTTGATAATATCTTTGAGACAGATTTTTTTTTTTAACATGCTAACAGAATTTTTTTAGTATTTGTATATTGTATATAATTAAGATTTCTGAATATTTAAGAATACTTCTGATGTCAGTGGGAAACTAGCGTGTGTCAATAAGTTGTGGTAATAGCAATTAAATATTGAGAAACACATACTTTAAAAAATTGTAATACCCTTGGGAATCTGATTATAGTGAGCTTAGCTTATAAGCTTTGCCTGTGCTCAGGACAGATACTGGCAACGCTGCAGTAGTTTTGAATGTACTTACTTAGTAACTAATGCACCTGTATTTTTGGTCTTGTTCTGCATTGTAATGGGAAGAGGAGACTGTCAAATGACTGAAATAGTGATTGGACAGGAGGTTTTCTTTCTTTGTGCATTTTGTCTGACTTGTCTGATATCTAAATACAGTATTAGATGGCTTTTTAATAGGCATAGTAAGTAATATCTAATGTTTGTTTGAAAAGTGGGGCACCCTACTTCAGGTAAAAGCAGAAGGTGTCTTTAGCCCTGCATTCTTAACAGGTACCAAAAGCCAGTATATGAAGAACAATGTAAAGAATATAGCATTAATTTCCAGAAATGTTATTTTGGCCTCTAGCAATTTCTGATCAGGATTTTCATGAGGATGAGGTTCTCTCTGGACTTGCTGTTTCTTGAGCTATGTCAATTCCTAACGTTTCTCCTGCACTAAGGAACTCAATAGTATTAAATACTTGCATTCTGAAGCCATCCCTGCTCTGTTGTCTTGATGTTCTGTACCTTCAAGATGCAACAGTAACAAATACCTTGCTTTTCCCACTTTACAAGAAAGTAAGATACAAGGTTTCTGTTGTTTTCCTCTCCACCCCCAATCAGGTATGTTTTTTAACCTTGAAAATGATAGTAGGTGGAGTCATTCATTACAGGGGGAAAAAAAAAAAAAAGTATTTTATTTTTGGTTCTTCTCTGAACTTTATAGTTCTTTCATTTGGGGTCATATTTTTGTCAACTAGGAGAGGCAGTAACAGCAGTGTGAGTAGGACGAAATGCAGTATTTGGTATATGTTTCATATGTAATGAATGAGAATTTTATTTTGCTTTTCTTTTCCCCTTGCTTTTCTTCGTCATTTTTGAGCTTTTTTGTTAGTTCTGCCCTGACTGCGTGTAGAGATATTTTCATGATTCTAACCACAAAATCTACTCCAAGATTTTACATATCATTACATGATATGTACTTTTGGTGTTGTTCATCCATCTAGGTAAATGCAAAGTGAGATATGCAGGAATATAAGATTTTTATTCATTTCTTTGTAGCTTCTGTATGATGGAAAAAGCTTCCTTAGTTGAATTCACTAGGCTATCATTAGTATGAACTTCTGTTGTTAAGCCATTTGTTTAGCATTCCTGTGTTATTTATTTAAAATGAGCATACTTAAAAGTTGTCGAGGGCTTAGCTTTCAGTATTTTGAACAGTCTTTGTTAAATTAATCACTTAAAAACATTGACAAATTACTTGAGAAAATTCCTTATCTATTTACTGTAGGGAATACAGTAAGTAAAGGAGATTAACCAAAAACCCATCTGTCTCTTGATCAGAGAAACTGAAAGCTGCATACTCACATATATGGATGTAGAATCTATTTTTTCAATTTCATTTTTGGCAGCTACAAAAGGGAGCATTTGTAGAATGGTGAAATTAGTCCTATTAAGTCACATTCATGCTGAGTGATAGCTTATGTTGCATTTACTTGGTGTTCTATTCCTTAGATGGCATGGGAGAAAATGAATATACCTGAGAAATTAAGCCTTAATTGATGACTTGTGTTAGTTTTTTGATTGTTTTTTTGTTCTCTGATGTGATGTTTGTTCATACTCCAGTCCCTCAGCCTTGAAGTTTTTTGATGACCAGTAAACACTGGTCTGAGAAACTAAAGATAGTCTGTTTTTTGTCTCTGCTGTTTTTGTGTGGCTTGTAGGTGTTGCTGCAAATGAGCTGCTGTGTTTACCTGTTCTTTGAGCAGGAAGAAAAGAGAGGTTCTGACCAAATGCTACTGGTAAGTTTTATTGTCATTTTAATTGAGAAGTCCTTATTTTAAGTGTTACTAGTGCAGAAAAGAAAGACAAGCTTAACATATTAGCAAGCAATGAAAAAGGCTTTGCTGTATACTAATTTGGCTCAGAAATCTTTTATTCTTTATATTTAATGTACTTCACATACTAAGCACTGCAAAAATGCTGCACACGAGTATGAACATACCAATTCAGAAAGTTTAAGTGTGCCCCAAACTGAATGGAATCTCCTTCAACTGATGTAGCACTTAAAAACACTTTATCACACAAAATATTTTATTCTGCAACTTCCTCTGGTGGAACAACTTCCAAAAGCATCTGAAGGTGCATAGTGATGGGGTCTGGGAAGGAAATGAATTATTAGAAGCCTTCTCGGGGAAAAAAAGTATTTATATTCTGATTAATAAAATTTTTCTTAGTTAAAAATATTCTTTGAAGTTGTTGTGTGTCTTCTCATATCTAAAATTTAAATAAGGGTGGGAAATTGAAACAAGCTAAAATACTCTAGGGTTTCTAAACTTTTTATAGAGTGAACTGTTTCTAACTGCATAATTATGTAATGGGTAATAACTCAGGTCGGGGGAGAAATGCATTTTTTTTGTCTGTAGAACTGTTAATTCTGCTTTCTGTAGCTGTTTTCCTCTTAGAAATTCCTGCATATCACAGTTTTTGAGAGATTACAGAGTTCCTTTTGAGATTAAGCAAAATCATTTTATAAATGATTACACTGCTTGCAGCTTTCAGTTTGCTCAACAGCATTGATTAAGACCAATATTAATGCTGACGTTGTGCTTAGTAAGCATAGTGAAACTGATAACTTGAGCCAACAGCGAAGTGCTCTGTGGCACACGAATATTTGCTGCTCTCTAATTAAGAACTACAGGAACTTTCTGAAAAGCTAACATTACAGTTAAAGTAGTTCTATTTATTTAAAAAGTGCTTCTTTGTGTTACTACTGCAGTGTATAGACCTGCAAACTAAGTTTCTTTGTTGCTTTAAGTTGGACATCCTTTTCTTTTGCAGAAATGAATAAAACGCTCTTCAGTGACACGCAGTGAGCTCTACTAACTTATCTGTCTGGAAGATTGCCTCCCTTTTTGTTCCCTGCACTATATGATTTAGTTGGCATAGACCATAAAAAGAGTTCTGTTGGAGTAGTTACTGTAAAGCTTAAGAATGTTCTGTTGAATTTGGCAATTGAGGTATACTTACCTGATATTTTTTGGGACCACTTGAACTTGAAATGAACGAAAAGTACATAAAATATAAGTCCACTTAGTATAAATAAAACACAGTACAAATAGGCCAGTTCAGGTGCGGTGATGATTGGTGCCAGAACCAATAAAATGGATATTAATGTCACTATAACTGGAATGACAATAGGTATCTGCAAGTTTAAAAAATAAATAAATAAATGATAATAATATTCACAAAAATACTTAGTGAGTTGTTTTACAGTTCTTACAGAAATTGCATATATGAGAGGCAGATTTTTGTTGCCTTATGACATTTCTGGAACTAGATCTGGCAATTAAAATAGCAAGAATGTGGATAGAGGAGGTCTTTTAAGTAATTTAAAAATCTCTTTATATTGCTAATTGCAGTGTAGTAATTCACATGTGTTTTAATGGATTTGGGACTTTACTCCAGTGTAGTGAACTCTGAACCTGTCTTTTGTGTCTGCTGACTGTAGGTTCCCATCCCTGAAAATCTGAAACGGAGCTTCTACCTGTGGTCTGTGTGTGTGTAAAAAAAAAAATAATAAAATATATATATATATAAACATTGCATGGGTTGCTTTGAGTCTTTGAGCTTTGTCCTGGTGTGAGACTTGAAGGAGCTACAAATAAATGGCTAAACTTCATGTGGGGCAGAGGCCTCTGCCTCAGGATGTTGTGTAAGTATCCAGACTTCTAGAATTAGTTTATGCTATTTATGGAAACATAAGAAAAGCCATACTGAATGCTGAACTTACCTTGATTGGTCTCTTGAGTTCCTTTCTTGTAAACCTCATAACAATAAGTGCAAATACACTTAAACCGTAAAATATCCAGACCGCAAAACTAAAATAGTTTATGAGTGTGTTAATGTCACCAGGGATAATATAAATAATAGTAATAGCCCCCTAAAAACAAAAACAAGAGTTAGCATAGCCTATTATTAAAGATTGAACTACACTTGTGTCCCTGTATGGGTGTATGTTTATAGCATTCAGAGCCTGATTTCTGTGTGCTTTTGCTTAAATATTTGAGTACAAGGGAATTGCAGCTACTTGTGTGAAGCTTAAACTCTGTTTTAAGTTAAAAGACTTAAATTGTGTGTACTCATTCATTTTGTTGTTGACTGTCCGTGTGGAAGGAAGGGACTATTTAAATGTGTTTTTTTAGGTAGTGAATTTACTGGGAGTGGATGGAGCAATAAAATTGAGTTTATCTGGTTTAACCTTTATGTAAACAGATAAAGTATAAAAATAGTCTAGTTTTATTTTAAAATACATTTACTAAGCGTAGAGAAGTCTTTTTAAATGGAGAGATGTAAATGCATCCTTAAGAGGAGGGAATGCAGCAGGAAATATTCTACAGGCATCCTATGAAGTAAAGAATTTGCCAATATTTTAATGTTTTTTTTTGGTTTAACTTTCATACTATGGATTCATAGCATTTTGATTTGAAAATTCATCTGTGGAATGGAACTTTTCAAATTAAGGAGTTGCTGCTCTTCTGCTGTCTTTTTTTCCCCTAATACTTAGTAATACTGTCATCTGTAGTCATATACAGATCCTAATCCCACAGAGATTCAAAGATGTGTCAAGACTGCTGGTAGGAAATTTTTAAAGTGCTTGCTAACATTTTGGTCATAATTTCTCTGTACTTAGGGTGTATACTTACATAAAATATGATAGCAGGTGCTGGTGTTAAGCGCTTAACGCTGATGTAAGAGAGCACCTTTAGCATGTGCCCTTCACGGCCTGCTACATAAACAAGTCTGGAAAAAAAAAAAAACAAAGGCCAGGCAAGCTTGTTAGCCTGGTGGAGATAAAGTGGGTTCACTTCTCCAGAAAGAGGAAGGGCAGAGTACCATTGATCTTAAGATTTGTTTTTATTGTGCAACTGCATTTGAATTGAGTTTCCTCTAGTGTGCATCACTATTTCCTTTCATATACAGTGGTATTTAGGGAATATTGTAGTAAACTGGAATAGTGGAAATAACTGATATTAATGCACAGAACTTGAAACTAATTCTGTTTTCAGTCATTAGTTTTTCACATTTCATTTATCCGGAATTGTTTTGGAAAAAAAATTTAGTGCTTGTGTCTTATTAAAGAGTATTTGTTTTAATTTTTTTCTATATCAAAGAACCTTGACAGCCTTCTCTTAAAGTCTGTACAATCCTATCGTGTTCAGATAGTATACATTTTCTATGAAATAGTAAATAGCAATGTTGAGCAATAGATCTAAAGGAGCAGCTACTTTTTCAAGTTCTTATTTTGACTATTAATTCTGTAGTCACGTTCTAATTCTTAATCTTTTTTTGTTTGCTTAATGATTTGCTTTAAATTCAGCCAGGAAAAAAAAAGCTCTACCTACTTTGAAATGAAGAGGTTTTTTCAAATCTGTATAGTGATTGCTTCTTTTTGCAAAATGTACTGCGGCTAGATTTGCAAGTACTTCAGTTATTTTCTCTCTATATTTATTCTGGTTGAATATAAATACATTATTTTTTTTTCACTCTTCAAAAAAATAATTTTAAGTTATTTGGAATGGAAGCTTACCTGCCTGCAGTAAAACATACCCCATTGGCAGATCCAATTGTAGAAAAGGCCACAAAGAGAGGAATTATCCAGGAGGCTGGATAAAGGACTCTGTCTCCAAACGTCTGGGATATGGGATTAAAATTAATCATTTTTGTTATTTTAACTGCATCTTGAAATATTAAAATGTTGGTGCCACTTCAAAAATAGACTGTATTTTTAACAATGTTTTTGACGCAGCATATGTAGGAAACACTGGGAGACTGATGTGAAAAAATACATTAAAATTCTGTTTAAGGCTTGGTTTGGGGATGTCTGCAAAACAAAAGATATGATTGCTGCAGAGATTGCTGTAGATGTACAACCTACAGAGAAAGATGTTACATCTCCACTACCATTATTGTTCTGAGGCATTACTGTGGGTGAAAACATGAAGGACAAACTTGTAAAGTTTGCAAAGTTCCTGCACCTTGTTATATTGGTAGTTTCTACTTGATGCATTGGGACTAATGTAGATACATTGGTCTGCTGTAAGGGAATTTAAATTAAAACTTGGACAGGAGGGACATTTTGGATTTGTATTTAGCAGCTGATTAACTTTTAAGTAAGTCAAGCATAAGGAGTTGTACTTCTGCTCAAGCTTACTATCAAAGTATAGTTGCTTTATCCAGTAGCAGGGTACTCACTAGCATTAAGCAATGAAGCTACTTCTAGAGATGTGTTCATACAGAGCACTCACTCTGCTTTTTGCTGCGTTACTTTTGTACTGCCCAGTAGCAGTTGAGATTCTCTTTGTCTCATCACTTCATAGCTAGTTCTGTGCTAGCTTACCATAGGTGGTGAGCTTAGCGAGAGAAGTGATCTTTATCAGCATTATACTTTGGATTAGGAACTATACCTCTTGATTGAGGAAAAACAAAGATAACTAAATTGCATCAAAATTATGTTTTATAAGATTTCCATGCGATTGAATATTTTTATGTTAATGTACTTCTTAATTGTGTTAAACTGCCTTCTGCATGCATATGAGGTGCTCTTTGTTTTTACATAAAACTAACAATGGAAAATTGCTGCAAGACACTGATCAGTGGTTTGGAAGCCGGATCCCCCTGGAAAATGTAATGAGTGGAACTGGAGGGACAGATGTATTTATGTAAGTTTCTAAAATCTTAGGAATAATCTTTAAAGAACTTTGTCAATTGTATGATCTTGCAGAAATGAAAAAATGATTTCTCTTAATCATGTTAAGTTAAAATTGGATCTAATGAGGAAGTGACCTACAGCCAACTGTTATCTTCAGAATGATAAGGTCTAATCTACTCATTTTGCATGTTCTGTTTCTTTGAACTACTGGAAACACTGTCAAGGATAAAGTAGCAGTTATTTTTCCATATACTTTTTAGTACTTATGGGGGGAAAAAAAAAAAAAGTTACTGAGCTGTAGCCCTTACAGAATGTTACCTCAAAGACTGCATTACTTTTGCTTGCATTTTTTTCCTTGGTATATGATGAAGCATTTTAAATTAGTCATTGTATAATTTTTTTATTAAGAAGACAACAGGAGTGGGGGAATCAAGGTGTGAGGCTGACAGTTCACAACTAAATTCTATCTTAAATTTACATCTTGCTTTTTATTCATTTGTTACTGCGGAAGAAGCCCGTAGTGCACACAGCCTTCTTCAAATGCTTTTATTTAAAATAATAATAATAATAATGAGACTTACCACAGCAACTGCCTGGGACTGCAGGAGTTCTGTTGAAGTCATTGTGGTGAAATATGAAATGTTTATCAAAATGTAACAAACTGTAACCAGGGGGATTCCAATAATTATAGATAGTGGTAGGTTTCTAAAGAATGCAAAAGTAAGACTTCATTAGCATTGCTGTGTCATTGGCATTGTTACTGCAGTGAACTGGACTCTTTTTCCCCAGATATTCTTCAGGTATGTTTACGTTCCTTTACTGTAGAGCAACAGAAATCTGGATTGAAAAAAAATTGAAAAAGGAAATCGCATTTATGAAAGCCAGAATGTATGATAGCTCTTTGTCTGCTAGTACTCAAACTTTGAGTAAGCATTCCTTTTGAAGTCAAGCCAAAATAAGTGCTAGCCTGTACAAAAATAGATTTTTGTTTTATTGCTAGAAATACAACTTTCGTGTGTATTTCTTTTACCTGTAAGGATTCTTCAGTTCTTCTGTGATATAATTGAGTTGATTCCTGGAAATAAAGACATTAGCAAGATGTTACTAGCAATCAGATGTTACTTCCTGTTGCTGTTTGCCTTTCCAGTTTAAAAAAAATTAAACTGTGGTCAAAAAAAAAAGTATGAGTTTCTTATCCAGGTGTGAGCCTCAAATAACTAACTTTTTCTTCCTTAAAGTTTTGATGCATCCTGCAATTTCAGAAGTGCCTGTATAATTTTGAATTAGATTGTCTTAGCTCCTGGGTATAATGTCCTGGAATAACCAGAAACTTCCTTTGAGCTTCAAGCTTTGTAATATCTAAATCTTTTCAAGTAAAAGTGCTAGCTGACTGTACCCATTGCAAGGACACAAGTTCAAGTCTTTAGCAATATCTCTTTAAGTTACATTGTATACACCTTAAATTGGAATTTACAGTTCCAGATACACATTTTCAGTAGACCACAGACAACATAAAACATTTTGGTTTTTTTTACTCTTCTGCTTCTGAAAACATGAGAAATTCATATTTATAGTTTGCCCGGCAGCTTTTGAAATTTCAGTCCCTGATGGTTTTTGAAATAATTCTTCAGGATTTAGGCAGTAGCTTTCCCTTCCCACCTCTCCCCCCCCCACAAAAAAAAGTCTAGGTAAGTATCTGAAACACAGATGTGCATGCTTGAGTTGAGAGCCTCAAGCTTGGAAAGAGAACCTGAAAGAATAATCAATTTAAATTTGGACTGATATTTTGTCTAAGGTTGTTTTGTTTTTGTTTTTTTTTTTTATTTTGTTTTTTTTAATCTTAGATTTGTACCAGCAGAGCCTCAAGCCAGTTCACATTCCTGTTAGTTCCAGGAAGTGAAATGTATATTCTCTGTACTGTAGCAGAGATTATCTATGTTCCTCAGGTAAATAAGTTTATTCTGATGAAAATAATAGAGGAAAAGTAGTCTTCTGAGTTACTGAATATGGATGCTTTATTTAGAACATGAATGTAAACCTAAAACCTTCCATATTTATGATATTATCTAACTTTTCTTTGTATTAACACAATAGATAACAACAAAATAGATGAGATATACACTGGAAGCTTCTCAGGGAAAGAATTGTTACTATGATAATTCCAACGGAAGATGAAAAAGAAAAGATGTGAAACCATGTCAATTAAAACTTCTAATGCTTACATTCTCTTGTACTAATTGAGTGGTTCATAAAACATGGACTTTAGGGGTAACCTGTAGAGCTTTTGCCTGAACTGATGGAATTAGCTGTTTTTGTCTCTCTCATTACTACAGTATCTAACCACGTTTAGCACTGAGTCAGTAGTCCTATCAGGATCTACTATAAAATTTTTCCCTAGTAAACAGTAACCTGCTGATTTTTTTTTTTTTAACTGAGGATACTGTTCTTTGTCCACAGTTCATTAAGAGATTATTTATGAAAATTTAGATGTTAACTTACATCTTGTGAGTCCTACTGGAGGAGAGAGTTAAGGCTGTTAAACTGTAACTGTTAACACTGGTAAAGATACCTTACCATCCATCATATGCCCAGAGTCCATTGTAGAATGCCAAACCAATAGAGCTAACAGAAATTTTACTGTCCTTGAAAGAATCTTGAAAGTTTTGGGTTTTTCCTGGAAATAAGACGAATACTAGTGACACAATGTTATAATTTGGCTAATCACCACTAGATGAAGAAAAACTCCAGCATCTCCTGGGTCTTTTGAAACATCTTGTTAAAAAATCAATTAGAATTTTTATGAACTTATTGGTAGTATTGAAATTCTTACCCCACTTCCTCTTAAAGAAAGTACTGTAGTTTTGAAGGGACTTTGGGACACTGAGGAAAGATAACCTTTTTTGTGCCATTTTTGTCAGTAGGAAATTCTTAAAGATCACAGCAGAAACTAAAATAATTGTTGGAAGTGAATGTATATTTGATTACCTTGTGCAAGGAGAACAATCCCACTTATAGCAATGATTGCCACTACTATCATTTTAGCAGCTGTGAGAAAATTCTGGAGATAACTTCCCAGCTTCACACTCAGTGAATTCACTATTGTAATTACCACTAAAAGAAATAAATACATGTCTTGCATTAAATTCGTCAGAGCCGAAAGAAAAATAAGCATTTTTTCCCTTACTCTCTTTAATGCTTTTTCCTCATAGGCTACATATGTAACTTGCGCATTTTTTTAACATGAATGGTTGATTTAAAGTAATGAGGAAAAAGTTATTGAACTAGGTATCTGCCTTTAACAATAACAAAATTATGTACATAGTAACTGCACTGCATTGTGATAAATACAGAAATGTCTTTGCTAACATTTTTTTCTTTTCTGGTCCAGATAAGTGTTTGTTTTATGGCTGTATTTTTCTTGGTAAAGCAGAAACCTAGGCTAGAAGTAAACCATCTATTTTGTGTATTGAGTCAGTGAGTCCTTCCCACAATTACTACTATGTTGTTCCAAAATTAAAATAAATTGCTATTAGTACTTCAAAAATAATAAATAAGAATTAATACTTTGGTCCAAAATAAAACATTGTTCCACAGTTCTGTTCCTTTCAGTGTAGCATTGCCTCCTGCTGTCCTCATAAGAATTAATGTACTGAATTCTTACTGTGCTGAAATGGATGAGGGTAAACAGAAGTTTGGAATTATGGAATTTGTCACTTATAATAATAATAATACAAATGTCTTACCAATGGCAGCTGCTGCAAGGCACTTGATGACTACTGGAGGTGGATCACAACCTGGATAAAAGGGAGCTGATGCATATTCTGCAAAGCTGAGACATATGATAGCAAAGGAACTGGGCTTTATGACAAGCAGGCTTGCCCAAGAAAATAGAAATGCTGGTATTGGGCCAAAGGCCTCCATAAGGTAAGGATATTCTCCTCCTGATTTTGTGATTGTTGTACCAAGTTCAGCAAAACAAAGTGCACCTGAACAACAAGAAATACAGTTGTTATTTTTTTGTTTGGTTTATACCTATCTTAAACTATGGGCTATTTACAGATAGTGCAATTGCAGAAGTAAATAGATATATGTAATGTATCCTTAGTTCTTTTGTGTTTGTGTACGTTTGACTGTGCACATCAGATTTTTAATTGTGAATTGTGAGGATGTGTGTGAGTTTGGGACAATCACTGAACCTTCAGTGACAATCTAGAATTTACTGTTAGTTATGTTTAAGGCTAGTAGATGAAGTACAAAGGTTCTGATTTCATTAAGAGCCAATACTTAACATCAGATGACAACTGCAGTAAGTTGATGTACCTTTTAGAAACTATAGGGAAAAAGATCTTGTTGCACAGTTTTGAAGTAAAATGCCTAGTGAGCTTATCTTTAAAGTACAGTGGCACTCTTAGTTTCATTGTGGTAGTTGGTATCTTACTCAGAAATGATTATTTCTATGCTCTGTATCTGATATAATGAACAATTAATTCCTTCTTCTTTTCCTAATTGAAATATTCTGAGATGCTTAGTACTAAATTTTGTATGATAAAATTAGACTTACACAACTATAAGTGGTATATAATAAGTGGTAGGAATACCAGGCCGCTGCTAGTAAATTTTGCATGTTATTTTGCCTGTGATTTAAGTAGGTGTTCTCTTCATTACAATTAGTTGCTAAAGTGAGCAAGACTTAAATCCTGCTTTAAAAAATAAGCTAAAAACATTATTTATTGTTTTAATAGCTTAAGCTATTGTTTATAAACAATACATTTGTTACAGTCATCAGAGTATTACTGATTTTTGTCTGGGTGCTGTTACCTAATTTGTGAAATGAGTTGTATGCAGACACGGGGTAGTAAATTAAATGATTTAAGCAAAAATTGAAACTTCTGTGTTGACTCCATTTACCTAGTGTTGCCAGAACTCCACAGACTGCCCAGATGGTTAAACAAGGACCCACAGCTCCAACATTGGCAAGTACTGATTTTGGAGAAACAAAGATACCTGAGCCAATAATTGTACCAACGATCATACAGATTCCACTAATTAGGCCCACCTTGAAATAGAAGGAGACATTTTGGTGAAGTAATTTCTAATAACTACTTTTCAGTTTAATATAACAATAGTAATTGACATTAGTGATTTGTTGTTGTAGCTTTCAACGTGAAGTTTCAGCTAACTAATAAACTGGAATTTCTTTTCTTCCAAATACATATATGGCCTGTGGCATGTCAGCTTGCATATTTGTTTTCATAAACCATTCTTAGAATTATTTGGGTCTCAAAATTAACTTTGTATAAGTGAGCAATTATCTTTATTTAACTTAACTGTCACATTTTGATGAACACTTGAATTCTGAATTTTTGTAACTCATAAGATGTGCTTTCTTGGAGGCTTTCTTGTCCTTCTTTAAGCAGTTGCTCTGCTCTCCTTGCTTCAGATATTTTCTGTGCAGAAATTACCTTAATATTGATATGATGAAAAGATCACGTTCTCCAGACTTTGTAGTGATCTGCATATTAGACGAATCTAATAAAACTTCAGGCTCAAAAGTCAATGGCATGGGCATCTTAAATTTTCCTTACTTTATAGCTAGTCTAGTAGCATCAGTATTTTGCCAGTCCAGGTTCTTAGCACCTAAATGAAGCTATGCAGAATATCATTTTCCAGGTTGCATAAACTGAAAGATAAATTACACTTCCCTTTGGGAGTCTTGTCAGAGGTAAAAGTGGCATATCTTTTCTGTAAAAGCATCCGTCACTTTCTGGAGAAGAAAAATTGCCATTTGTCTTTCTGTGCAATTAGCTTTTTAATGGACATATACTCTAACAAATTTGCAGAAGCAGTGAGCTGAACCAACCCTATTCAGCCTCTGAGAAGAATTAGTGAAGTTCATAATATTATGCTGAGCTAAGCAATTCTGAAGTATAAAATACTAAAAAATAATTTAAAGACTTGAAAATTGTATATTCTTTTAATTGTGCTTATATCAGAGCCATATACATAGTTAATGAGTTCATAAAATATAATTCAACCACAGCATGAAG
This sequence comes from Meleagris gallopavo, assembly GCF_905368555.1. Taxonomy (NCBI): domain Eukaryota; kingdom Metazoa; phylum Chordata; class Aves; order Galliformes; family Phasianidae; genus Meleagris; species Meleagris gallopavo. Next base: position 9,342,937 of record NC_139416.1, read on the forward strand.
ATACCAATACGCTGTTGCAAATAAGAGCAGTTTCAACTTTAGTATGATGATACGTCGTCACAAATACATTCTTACTGCCTCCCTGTGCTAGCCCTTCACTTGCACATATTAAGGAGTGGGTGTTGGCATTTACCTCTTTTTTTAGGTTCGTAGCTTGGGGTTCCTGACTCTGAATGGATTGTCCATCCTCCGTTCTGTTGCCCTGTTCTTTTCTTTTCCTCAAGCTTCCTTCACCCATTTGATTTATTTGTTGAAATATCTAAATAAAGGACAAAAAACCAGTGTAGTCTCTCTCCTTCAAATGCCTCTAGGAGACCAGGTTGATTTCATCTTTCACTTAGAAGTCAGCTTCTTTACTTTTGAAGAGATAGTTTCTGATTTTTGTTAAATTTGGCCTTTTCCTGATTTCTCAGAGATGCAAATATGTTAGACCAGGTGTCATTTCCTGACTGTCTAATTAGCAGGTCTTCGCTTCAAAAAGTGTTGCTGTTCTTCTCTGTGTTGACTTAGGGTGAATGCCTTCTACTGAACATTATATTCTGTTTAGAATTAGACTGTAAACAATTTGACTTCAAAAAAGTCAATTTTAGACTTATGAATGTAGTATTTTCTTGGGAATTTTGCTTGTTTCACACAGTATTAGAATAATATCCATCCTGAAGTAGTGATGGAAATGGAGGTTAAAATAGTTTAGTCCTGATTCCCACTGTTGATTTGGTCAGTCTTCTCTCTCCTTAAATTCTCCACCAGTAATTGTTAGAATCTGAACATGGAATATTGTTTTGCAGCTAAACAGACAGTAATTCAGGTATGCTTCATGTTCAGACAATTCAGCTAGTACCCACTTTTATTGTAGCCTTTTAAATTGATGGAATATCCATCGCGGTACTGCTGGTCTTCAGAAATGTTTCTGCTATAGAGAAATCTGGTTTATGATTTAAAGATTTTAAAAATCAACATAATCTAACTTAAGATCAAGCTATAATGGAAAACTGCCCATGTAAGGAATGCAGGGCTTGGGTCACTGAACTCTTACAGCTTTGTGCCCAACTTCTCTCTTTAAAGTTTTTTGTCTAGAATATGTTATCATCTAGTAATTCATACACTCACTTACCTTATTTGTATTTCTTTGGTGTAATTCACAGATCCAGGGATCTCTGTATAGTGTTTCTTTCCTCTTGTTAGATTTACCAGCCAGATAGAGAGCAACACAGGTCCATGTCCAAAACCAGAATATGCAGAAGCAACAGCAGCTTAAGTACAGAGGTTATAAAAGGTAATCATTAAACCTGGTCTCAGCCAAGAAGCTTTGAGATGGGAACTACAGGTAAACCAATAGTCCAATTAGTTTATCTTTAAAACAGAAAGGTTTTTTTTCCATTTGTTAAGAATGTTTGTCCAGTACCTAAGTACTTTATTATATAGTGAGAGGAAATCATAATTTGGGTGCATTTTGACTTCATGTCATGATATTTCTGCTTTAGAAACTGTGGAAAGATAAACTTGAAGTAATTGTTGTAGTGTGGATGTGTTTAAAAGCATCTGTCCAGATGTTAAGTGCATCCCATAAAAACAGCTTGTTTCATTTTGAGGAGATGGAAAAGTGTGAATAGAAATCTCTCATTTGTTTTTCATTAACCTGAAGACAGCTGAGCGGGCAGCTTGTGTTCCTTTCATCTGCAGTTTCAATTTTTCATTTTTGTAGATGTTTAAAAATCTTGCTTTAGGGGAAGAAAACCTGTCTCAATTTCTGTACAACTATATATCCAGGAAAACATTGCTAATACTGTCTGCTAAAACAGGGTAGCTTCATTCATGGTAGTCATCCCAAAACTACTAGCAAAAAAACTTGTAAGTATGTTTCACATCATTTTTAGTAATGCAAGCTGTAAATCCTAATTATGTCAAATGTGAACCAACTTTTTTTTTATTTCTACTGTTAAACTAACAGACTTCAATGTGATTAATACATTTTAAGACTTACTGTTATGGTAATGCCTCAAGAAAAATAGTAATACAGGATTGAAAATAAACCCATGTTGTTGGACCTAAATATCAAAACTATTGAAGAGTTGAGATTGTCTGTATGTTGCTAACACAAAGACTAATCATGACATGGAATGAGAGAAGCAAACTTTTACCATTCTGTCCCAGCTGTATACTGGCATGTTGACAGCCTTTTTTTTTTTTTCCTTCTATTATTTTGTTTAAGCATGCAGTCTTGATCAACAGGAATTCCTGGCTTTTGTAATGTTAATATAAATCTGTGATTTAAAAAAAAAAAAAAAAATAGAAAATGAGAGTCAACCTTATATTGATTTATCTACCATGTTTTGTTATGGTAGAGCCAGACTGTGCAACATCCATTTTTCTGAGACTGAATCATAGAATCATAGGAGTTGGAAGGAGGCTCTGGAGATCGTTGAGTCCAACCTATCTGCTAAAGCCTCCCTGGAGGAGGTTGCACAGGAAAGAGTCCTAGTGCGTATTTGAGTATCTCCAGATACTCCACAACCACTCTGGGCAGCCTGTTCCAGTACTGCATAACCCTCAAAGGGAAGAGATTTTCCCTCATGTTTGTATGGAACTGTGTTCCAGTTTGTTCTCATTGTCCCTTGTCTTGCTGCTGGGCACAGCTGAAAAGAACCTGGGCCCCATCCAACTCGACTACTGTCTTTTAAATATTTGTAAGCACTAAGAAGATCACCTCTTCATCTTCTCCACACTGAACGGACTCGGGTCTTTCAGCCTTCCCTCATAAAGGAGTTGCTTCAGGCCTTGGTCATCTTTGTGGGCTCTCTATAGAAGTTCCGTGCCCTTTTTAAACAGAGGAGCCCAGAACTGGACACCGTAATCTGGATGTGGCCTCACCAGGGCAGAGCAGAAGGGGAGGATCATCTCTGTCACCTTGCTGGCCATGCTCTTTTGTGTGTATCCCAGAATACCACTAGCCTTCTTGGCCACAGGGGCACACTGCTAGTTCCGGGCCAACCTGTTGTGCACCAGGGCATCCAGGCCCTTCTCCAGAGCTCCTCTCCAGCAGATCAGCTCCTAAACTGTACTCCTGCACGTAGTTATTCCTCCCTAGGTATAGGATGCTGCACTTGCCATTAATGAACCTCAGTGGGTTCTTCTGTCCAGCCTGTCCAGATCACACTGATTGGCAACAGAGCCTTTTGGTATGTCAACCACTCCTCACGGCTTTACATTATCAGCAAACTTGCTGAGGGTGTACTCTGTCCCTTCACCTAGTTCACTGATGAGGATGAGACTGCAAGATAATATCAGTACTGAAATCAAAGCTGTAGCTGCATTTTTGCAGCTATCAATTTTATTTCTCTTATTTATTTTAGTAAGAATTAAAAGCAGGGTTAAACTTTAGGAAAAGCTTTTTCATTGTAACTAACTTGTTCAGAAGTTACCATCTGAACTGTTGTGTGCTGTTTTTGTTTGTTTTACCATTGGAGAATAAAGAATATTAGAGTGAGAATCTTACTTTAAGCAGATGAAAAAATCAAGCATCAACAATTCACTCCTTTTTCTGCATCTTTTATAAAGACTTAAAAATTTGTCTCAGTTATTGTGATACACTGATGTTTCTACATCTATCAATTGTATATACCTAGCTTTGTATTGAATGCTATATAATGTATTTCTGTGTTCTGCAGTGTATTTAGAGTGAGTAATCTTAGAGTTTTACATGCAGGTCGATGTTCTGCATCCCTCGATGTTCTCAGATTTTTTTTCTGTATCTCACTTAGCCTTTATTTTGTTTGTTCAGATACAGTACAGGCAACATTGAATATCTGTTAATTTTTCACCGAGCAATCAATTTTTGGAATCAGTATTGAATATGCATTTGGAAAGTTCTCATTTGTTGAATGTGTTAAATTTCTGAGTGGCTTGATTTGAGTTAGCCTGTTTCTTTATAAAAATGAAGTATATTCATTTGTTATTTATTTTTATTTTAAGGGTTAATCTTTGGATGGTATAGAGCTGTTAAAGGACTTGGACTTTTATCAGCAACCGTTTTCTGAACCATTCAAAATTAAAAAAAAAAAAAAAAAACAAAAAAACCCCACAACACTGAGTTCAAGAATTATACTGCTGGTTTTTTTTCCTTCATGAACACGAGGAATTATATTCTACAGCCATGGGAGAAGACCCCTTCCCTCTCAACTGTATATGAGAGATCAAGGTGTTCAAATTTCAAGGGACTTCAGAATGAAGCACTCTGTGAGCTAGTCCTGTCAGTGTAGTTTGAACCTTTTCAAATACTGTTTACTAATTATATCATAAAAAGTAATTTTCAACTTTAATTCAGGAAGCAGCAAGAAAATAGCATATACATTTAGCTTTTATTAGCGTTATCACTAATAATAAAGGTTAATGTTTGTTGGGGTTGGTATTTATTGCTTGCAGTAATGCACGTATTCTTCTTTGGACTGGCAGTTCTTAAACAAATGGTAATGACTGTTCTAACTTGGAGGTTTTACTTATAGCTTAGTGGTATCTCAGAATAGATACTTTCCATTCTAACCTTGCTGCCTAACAGGTTACTTCATTTTTATCAGAGGAATAGTGTGTTTACTTGCACTTGCTCTTCTGACTCCTCCTGTTAACAGATGTGCTCTAAGAAGTTATCTCACTTCTGTTGATCTTAAGTGCATTTCATTTTTCTTCTGAGAAATTCCAGGTATGTTTTGAGTGGAATGTAAGAAAACAGTCTTTCTGAATAGTTGTGTCAAGCAGGTCATGCTCGCAGTTGCAAGTTCCTTGCATCTTATGGCAGTCAGTTGTACTGGCTGGCCATGCATTGCTGTGCTTTGACTTATAGCTAGAACAGTTTTAATGTCATAGCAGTGTTTTGGCTAGTGCTGAGCAGTGCAGCATAGAGGTTGGGGTGGGCAGGAGATGCAGTGAGAACACAGCCAGGACAGCCAACCAAAACAGAGGGTATCCAACACTTGTTTGGCATTCTATTCAGCAATAACAACTGAGGGGTCCTCTTGTTAGCCAGATATTTGTCTTCCTGAGAAACTGCTGTGCTTTTTGAGGCCCTGCTTCCTAAGAAGCAGCTAAACATCGGCAAAACATCGCTTGCTGATGGGAAGCAGAGAATAACTTTTGCTTGTTTGCTTCCATATGCAGCCTTTGCATTCTTTCCCCTTTCATAAAACTCCACTTTATTTCAACCTGTCAGTGTTGTTTTTAATATTTTCTTGCCCTGCTTTGTTAAGCTGGGGGAGTGAGAGTGGCTTGTTGGACCTTAGCTGCCCATTGACTGTCATACTATTGTGTAAATAGGAAAGATTAGATGAGTGTGTTGTTTTTATTGCCCATAGTATATATAGTTTTTGAAATAAACAATACTTTTCCCCCTTCTTTGTTTTTGCTTACAGTATATTTGTTTGGGCACCTGTGACAAAGTAGGGAAAGGAATAAAGCTGTTGGAAATGTCTTCAGGTTTGCTAATGGTGGTAGATCTACCTCAGTAGTTACTCAGACAAATCACTACAATGGAGTGGATAAAAACATCTTCCAGATTTGTTCTATTTTTTTCCTTTTGTTTTTTCTCTCACGCAGGGAGGTAAACAACATCTTTCAGAGCAGGTAAAACTGAAGATAAGCCACAAGAAGTCTGCTGATTCAGTAATTACTTGAATAATTTAGAAGAGTTTTAATCATCTCAGTATGTAGATGTTTTTTATTGACATGAGGATTCTTCTTTAGTTTCAGAATCAGAATTTAACACTAATAATAATCATTTCTTGTCTATGTCAAAATTTAGGCTGTATCTTAACCATTACAAATAAAAGTCAGATATGCTGTATGTTCTGTTTAGGAACCAGAATCTGAGTTTAAATTTATCAAAGCCAAATATTTGGTATGTAAAACAACTTGAAAATACTACAGTATATCTTTAGAGAGTACAGATGTGTTGAAATTCAGTACAAGAAAAAACCTCTAGAGGTGTCACTGAGAAACTGCATTTTTAAAGACAGAGAAGTCCTCAAAATGCATCTTCTCTTCGATATTCTAGCTGATTGTCATTGTAAATTTATTATTTCCATTATATTTGCAGAACAGGATGAGTGCACGGAGCTATTATAAATGTCAGAACTGTGATTTTTCCTAGACAGGGATTTGTAATCCCAGTGGAGAAACACTTGGGACTCCTGATTCTGTTTGCCTGTATAATTGCGTGAATTTTTCATGGCTTAAGAATGTTAGAAAGTTCTCTCTTCTGAGTTGTTAAAGGTCAATGTCCAAGCTAGAAAGATGCAGCTCCTTCTATATTAAAAAGTGCATGAAGGGGGAAGATCAGCAGCTGGGTCTAATTGTCTTCTGAATGTGCAGTTATTTTGGGAAATAATTTGATCTGTACATAATTTATTGCACGCTTTCTGGTAATCATTACAAAAGAAAAATTGAAAAACCCGTCTGCTGTTTCACCTCAACTTAATGATAAGCATAAGAGAATCTGAAATCAGCTCCTATAGATAACATTGTTGTCATAGGCTATAAATTAGAGAATGAATCACCAGCAGAGCATAGGACATTATCAGGCATACTTTTCTTAGCCAGTCTGAATAGTAGAATCTTTCCAGTATCTCTGCAGCGCACCTCTGAAAACCTTATTTTATTAGTGTTTCGAAGATGCACCTGTGTTACTTGAGTTTACTCGACTCTCCGGAGCTTTGTTTGTTCTTAGGTGGTGGTTGTGTTTACATTTCAAGTTAAAATCAAGTATGCTTAGTTATGAACAGAATATGATCTGTAAATGAAGTGATGAAACTAATATGACCACAGGAGTACAAATTCCGAATTATTTTCTCCTTTTCTTGGTAAAAATTGGAAGTACTTTCCCCTGTTTTTATTTTGTGAAAGGAAGTTGTAGCAGTGCTTAATTAGTTCATTTTACAGTCAGCAAGCTGTAAAAAAAAAAAAGAGGGTACTTTAAAGTCAGTATGCTCTGTCAAGCACTGATTGGGGTAAAATAGTAGCTAATGTCAGTGTATAACAAAAATAAATTGTCGTGGGTGAAGCTTTTGTAGTGCAATACAACAATTCTGTATCATTTCTTTACAGTAGTATATGTGTATCGCAACTACTAGACAATGTGAAGACAAATCGCTAACTAAAAAGACTCTAATGCTTGTGTATGGACAAACTCATTTACTCAATGATGCAAAATTTCAATGCATTCACACTTGGTTGTCTAATTAAAAGGTTATTTTCTCAGAACGGGATAGTTCTGTTCTTCAGCACTTCAAAGATGCATGGAAATTGTGTCGCTTATGCAAATAGGACAGAGTACTTTGTATTACTGTAATGCCTAGCATTAGCAGCCATGGCCCTGCACTTCTGAAGGAATGAGCTGCAGTAAGTATGCATTTATCAGTCAAGCTAAATCTGGCTTTATTTCTAAAAAATAATCAGCCAAATGGATGAGGAAGAATATCAATTTTATAAGGCTTTTATTGATGTGTCTCATGATATTCTCACCAACATGTTGGAGCGGCGAAGTCTAGAAAGTATGTTTAAAACTGTAACAAAGTAGATGAAAACTAATTGGCGAAAAATGTAGGAAGAAAGAACCAGTGACTCGCTGTCAGGCTGGGAAAAGGGTTTTTTGGTCAGAATTTGTCCTGATTCTGTCAGCAGGAATGATGCTTGTTCTGGAATGCTTGTCATCAAAGTCTCAAATTGATGCTCATTAGGTTAAAGAATACATTGAATGGATGGTTAATAAAATTTCATTCAGAAAGGAAAGTAATAATCCTTTCTCAGATTCACAATGTATAGGAATAGATTTCTTGTACTTAAAACGGAAGCAGGAAACATTAATATACATCTTCTTTCCAAGGATATTTTCCCATGTTTCTAGGTTTGTTTTGTGGTATTAAAACTAATCCCAGCACTGGCAAGAATCTGAACCAAATGTGCCATACCAAAAAAAGCTTCATAAGACATAGCTGTTTGAATCATGAGGAATGTTCATGGTTGCTTGGTTATTAAATATCTCAAAGTGTATGTTTTCTTGTTTCTTTCCTGTTTTGTTCTGTCTTCTTAAAGAGCACGTATTTAAACATTGAGCATGATTCACAGCACGTGCTTTGGTATGTACAAAGTGATTTCTATGCAAATTACACAAGCTGGAGAAGTTCAGTTTGCAGAGATTTACAATATCCATAAAACATCCACAAAGTATGTGGTAAAAGTTAGAATTCAGAGAACAGATTGAATGAACGTGTATGATAAAAGCTCTGCAACCTTTCCTAGTGTCAAGATTTTGAGGGTAAGATAGTTGTTTCACAGTTCAGAAGATTTTGCCTTCCACACTTTTTCCCAATGCTGCTTTCTTTCATGAACTTCATCCGACTGCTTAGTTTGGCGTGGTTCAAAGGTTACTGAAGTAATTATTTCTATCCTTGATGTTAACAGAAAAGTGAAGAATGATTATAAGTTTTGTTTCTTCCTTTGTTTTTGAATGCTAGTTAAAGATCTGAAACTTTGTATTTCCCTAAAGCTTCTTCCAAAGAGGAATGGAAATAACTGTTGTCAGATGACAAGTAAGCTTCTTTGTGATTTAACACAATTGCTTCTTTGTTCTTAGTAGCAGAGGTAGAAACAATTAAAATGGTCAATCTATACTACTGGATAATATTAGGAAGTTCAAAAAAATTTTAGTGGGAGGAGCTATCTTTCACTCAGAGAAGAAAAGGTGAGATAAGCAGATTCTAGTAGTTAATTGGGAGGGTTCTGCAATCATGTCTAATACAGTGAGAGGTAATATCTTTAAATTTGTAATGCGAAGAGAATTACAGGTTTTATTCTTTTGCATAATTTATTTTCATGAAAGTGTTTTGGTTTTCTGTTTGTTTAACCACTTACTCTGCTGAAGCAAAGTGAACGTGGACCTCCCGTTCTGTTGATACAGCTTAACATTGAAGATGAAAAGAACAGACCCGTGCTTATTTTGAAAGTAGCACCCTTCCTTTCACCTTCAATGTTTAAACCACAAATATCTCGTCTTAATATAATGTTGATACTATACTTTGAAGAGAAGAACAATAGGCAGTTACTTTTTAATGATCCTTGTTCAAGTCTTATCCTAACTTGTCCTGTTTGCCTCTGACTTACATAGCATCTCTCTTTCCTATCTTCCTGTTGACTACTACAACAGAAAAAGAAGATAAGAGTCACAGTCACTTCAAGCAAGAGGTAGCAGTTATCAGGATTCCAAGTCTGACACAGCTCTATCATCTTTGCAAGAGAACATTCTGGCAGTACCTCTTCCCAGTGCCCAGGGGTTGCAGAGACCTGATTTCCATACGGTTTCAAATAAACTAATTAAGTAAGGAAAACAATGTTAAAGATTGTGTGCATGCTTTAGGAAGAGTGGACTCCATATGATCATTCCCAAGTTAATAAGGCCAAGTACCCCTTTCTGGCAGTTATGGACTGCATAAGTATCTTTAACTGCCACAACTGATGCTGTGGTGGTGCCACAGCAATGACAGTACTGCTTCAGAAGTGAGAGATGGAAACAACTAGACTACTAGCTTTTGGCCAAGAGGAATATTCCTTTTGCCAAGATAAACTTCTTTGTCATATCTTTCAAATGCTAATACTGGTTTCTGCTACACAATGTTTTTTAATTGAGTTTTTAGTATGGCTGTAAAAGGAAAACAGTAAGGAAGCAGTAAGGAACATCTGACAGTTGAAATAGAGCATAATATGATGTTGTACGGTCATTATGTGAAGTTCCTGGTTGCCATTTCTCAGAACTGCTGATCCTGCATTCTTACCATTATTCCACACCACTGTGAGATGCATTTGTCTCTTTACTCATTTGCCTGCCAGTGCTTTATTTACAATCGGTTGGTTTTATGCTCCTTTCCTAAATTAAAATAAGTTTCAGGAGCACTGTATTTTACCATTCACTTGACTAGAATGTCATGTCAAGTATGTTACAGTGTATGCTTCACAGCGGTAGTGCCTAACTCCATGGTTATCTTATTGCGGTGTAAAAATGTTGTGATAGTGCATTGTTATGGGAATTAATGAAAAATGAAGAGGAATGCTTTCTAACTTCTAGAGGATGGATCTTGTGTTTTCATGATAGCATGTATTTGATAAAGAAACAAGTTTTCAATTCTCCACGTGGTTAATTCTTACCTAACCCATCTTTCCGATTTCAAATGGAACCAAAGTTCTCTGTTATACTTTTAGTGACTGGGGTTGAATCAAGGCTTCTGCTGGATAAATGCCTGTGATAAATGTTCTGTGGCAATGTATGAAAAAAAGTATGTTCTACATACTGAAAATATGTGAAATAAAAAGACCTTGTACTGGAACAGTAAAGTTCAATCTGTCCTACTTATTATTCAGTGTCTGTGTCTTTTATATTGCCTCTTTTTTCTTGTTCTAGATGGGTTTATGTACCTAATCCATGTTGCAATAAAGTGTAACTTAGCAACTGTGTTTATAGATACATTAACCTAAAGACAGACTGAAGGACCTCTACTTTCCCGAGGTAGGGGAAAAAAGCAGTTTTATTGAACGCATGCAAGTATATTAACAAAAACTGTACACAGTCTTGGTAACTAAAAGAACAAAGTTTATTTTGTGCAACTTCAATCACTATTCTTAAGTATTACCATTACCAAAACTTTTGCCAGATCAGCTGGGCATAAACCTACCTCTGTGTTACCTCAGCTGATAGCAGATAACGCCCTAGTGACACTACTGTACTGCATGATAAATGGATTAAGCAGTGATGAGAGGGACTGTACTTGGAAAGCTTTGATAATCCAACGTGCATGAACTTTTATCACTAAATAACCTTCCACTTTTATGACACCAATTTTCAAATACCATGTAACTGCATTTCATTGGAATCATAATGAGAAGTTGTAAAAGTGCTTAAAGCTTCTTAACAATGTTTGGTGTTCACATTCAGAGTTCATCCACCTTGAGTGATGTTTACAAGCAGTTGACCTCGATGTGTGTGTGTGGGGGGGAGCGTGTTTTACAAATTAAAAATTCTTCTAACTTCTGAAGATTTTTTTTTTAAATAGTGATAAATTCCCAGTACCGATTCCTCATGGTTTTACTTTATTATGAAAGAAAATGTCTCAAGAAAGCAGGAAATTTTCTGGTCCCTTACAGTAACAGTATGTATTCTTTTCAGTATTTAACTTTTTTTGTGTTTTGTTACCTTTATCAAAGTCAATGTGATGATTAAACATTTCTAGTTTTATACAGCCTCTATAGTTACAGATTTCAGTACAGTGTTAAAATTTTCAGGTTCCATTTGGGATTTTATTATGGATATGAAGCAAAAAACAAAAAGCTGATCCCAAAAAATATGTATGAATTCCTAAATTTAAGTAATGTATAATGAGACTTAGTACTGAAATACTTTCATATTGATGTGCAGTATTGTGAAAAAGCAATTATTAGGAAAATGAAGATGAATACACTTGATTCTAATTTAAGGACTGGCTCTGCTACAGAAAATGCTTTGGAAGAAGTCAGAGTGAGTTCCTGCGAAGCAGCTGAATCCAAAGTAGGACTCAGACCACTCAGTCAGGAGGAGGACTGCATCTTCTGTCAGCATCTCATCAACCTTGGTAAAACTGGGAGGAAATGTGCTGATGGATAGATTCCTATAATTCTGCTTTGTGGACAGCTGTGCTTTCACGCACCATAAAGCTGTTTGTGTCCCTATCTGCTCTGCAGTTAAGTATTTCTGTCCTTGAAAGAACAAGATCTTTGGCAGGCAATCCAATATAAGAACATCCTTGCAAATCAGGATGTTAAGATCAGAGAACAGACACCAAAATTGTTTGGTTTTTTTCTTCAGTTTTGGTTCTATTTCATCTATAGTTTATTCGGTGATATTCTGAAAGAATTGCCTGAAATTAGGCCTTTTAATTAAGATGTATAATGAGAGACATTTACCACATAGAGGCTTTCTTTTTTGCTGTTTAGTTAATCTGAAGCCAGGAACGTGCTTTGCCTGTGTTACAACTCCAAGCTTACCAGCAGCTTTGTTTTTTTTCTCTTTAACTGGATAGTTGTTTAATTTGGAATTGCACCACATTTTGCCTGAGTAAGGAACAGCTTTTTCTTCAAAAAATAAAAAAATAAAAGTGTAGATTTATATTCATAATTACTATAGCTAGAGAATATGCTGTTGTCATATTAATATTCTAAAAAATAAATTAATTTTGAAGATGGTAACTGTTCTACTGTTCGGTGTTGTCAAATTCAGGCACAGAGTTCTTCCTGTAATAGTCCTGTTTTTAGTGATAAAAATGCATAAGCTATCTTTATTCTTATTGCTAGGATTGTTGTTGAGTTTCATTTTTAGTAGGTGATTGTTTCACATCGCAATAGCTAAAATCATGTCCATAAAGAAGATCCTTCTGAGAGATTTCATCCAAGTATGACTCATTACCTGTAACAGTATTCCACATATTGGAATTTTTTCCCAAAGATTTACGTAAGAGTTCTCTCATTCTCCTGTTTTCTTTGGATGTGGATTCCCAAATGACTTCAAGTTCACCTTCTACTTTTCTAGGAAGAAAAATGAATATAAATCTTAATCTTAAAACCACTTTTCAGCCGTATGCAATTATGGTATGCACATAAGCAAATTATACAATGCATGTATTTAGATGTTTGAAATGTTCTGATTTGAAATTAAGTCCTATTTTGCTTTTAAAATCCCAGCAAATGTAACATCAGAGAGGACTGAGGTTAATTCAACACAAAGAACAACATTTGTGAGACTGTGACTGCCTTTGAATCAGGCTGTTGTGACTGCATTTCTGCTTCCTCTAGCAGGTATGTTTCTGTAACACATGCACCCCCTTTTCTGCCAGATCTGATTTCTGTATCTTGTCTACCAGCTAAACAAGTCTGATCAAGCAACAGGTCAGTTCAGGCTCTGTGCTCAGCTAATGCCTCTCTGTGGAGGCCAAACAGAAATGGTGTCAACTTCTGGGTTTGTGTGGTGGTGATGTATGGAAACAGATACATTTAGAGAGGGAGTGGCGTGTCTGAACTTTTCTTGGAAGATTAACTTCTGAACAAATCTGACATGCAGAATCTGAAAGTGCTTGCTGATTTCACTTTGGAATAAGCTGTCAAAGCATGTCATTGTCAAAGAAACATATTGTGGATGGTCCTGACTTTGCACACAGTGTACTACAGTCATAAGTAAGACTTCAGCGGGGTGTAATCCACAGCTTTGACAGTTAAGCTTTTTCTTCAGGTAAGCATCTAAGAAGCAGCAGTTATAACACAACTGTAGTTGCACAACGGTAGGTTTTTGTTTCTGTATTTTTTGCTTTAAGAAAAAAGTAAAGTATTTTATAGTGAAGCTTGACTGCTGTTCATAGTTAAAGTTATTTTTCTTTTCATTCTGCATGTGGCAAATCTGTCACTTGTTAACAAAACAGTGAGGTAGATTCAAAAAGAAACCTGACATGTGTACTCATTAGATTGATTTTTCTGCCAGTGTGAAAGCTGTTGTGGAGGGGGAATGGGTAAGTGTTCAGCCTTTAGTAGAAGATGCTGTTAAATAATTAACACGTCTTGATGATTCGTAGACCCCTAACTCATCAGAAACTAGGCTCAGATTGCTATTTTTCATATATATAGATTCTTTCTTGATATTTAAAAAAATAAATTCCTCCTTCAAAAAGTACTGCAGCTGGGAAGGATAGAATTGAGAGCATTTCAGCATTTTCAATATGGTTAAATAAGACTGAGAAAAATAATATACCATATGGGGATCTGATGGAAAACAAGCTTGCTGTGTGCAGTTGACTGGTCCCACCCCTCTTCCCTGTCAGATCTATTTGGATTGTTTCTGCCTCTGACTTACTTTTTTTGCTGCAGCACTTCATCAAGGGTTTCCTGCTTGTCTTGCAGCAGACGCTGGAGGTGCTTCATTTCTTGCTGGTACTGAGCAGTCTTCCCAGCAAAATCTTTCTCCTGCTCAGTCAATTTGAGACTGATATCTCCAAGCTTCCCAGCTGCTTTCTTTTTATAGAGCTGTAGAATTAATAGGAAAAACATTATGAGAAATAAGAGCAATTTACTACCAACCAAAGGAAGTTGTGAGAGATTCATTCGCAGTTTAATCTTTTCATCAGTGATGCTTTTCTTAAATCCATCAGGTGTGTTGCATTACATTTTTTGTTTTTTTTTTTAACCTATTTGTTATGGTATTACGCTTGCACTTCGTTATGCATATAAAACCAGTGTGTCCTCTAAATACCATACAGTATAGAAAAGCTGCTTCTCTCAGAGAATGGTCAGGCACTGGAATGGCCTGTCCAGGGAGGTGGTGGAATTGCTGTCCCTGGCAGTGTTCAAGAGGTGTCTGGATGAGGAGCTACGAGATACGGTTACTGGCTTGTGGTAGCAGTGGTAGGAAGAGGATAGTTAGACCAGATGATCTTGTAAATCCTTTCCAATCTTGTGATTCTATGATTCGGAGTGAAAAGAATCAGATGCAAAAAAACACACTTGTGCAGAGCTATACTTCACAGAACTCAAAATTATAGAATGGTTTGGGTTGGAAGGAACCTTAAAGATCATTTAGTTACACCCCCTCTGCCACTAGATCAGGCTGCTGAAAGCTATGTGGTTCTTACCACTTGTCCAGCAATTATATTTATCAATGTATTCTATGAAAAAGTGTGTTTTTTGTTCTCTAATCGTAATACCAGGAGGTAGGACAGAGTGCCTTAATGATTTAAAATAATATTGCTGTTTCACATAGTAGTTTGTTTGGTTTATTGAGGGCACAAGTCATTTTATGCAGATTAGCAGTAATAACCAAATATATGGGTCTAATCTCAAAATAAAGACAAATACTTTTTCTGTAACGTGATTTTGCTTTTTGAAATAACTTTTCCAATCAGTTGCATACCTCTATGAGGAACTGAAAAATACAGCGTGTCATGTGTTGTTACATATTTCTATGTTACTTTTCTCTTGATAAAAAGAAATGTTTGCCAATATCAGCTTTTTTTCTTGTGTTTGCAACCATAGTGCTTTAAAGTGGTAGTATATCTACAGAATGTAAAGTTTGACATTGTCTCTAAGACCAGATTTTTGGGGTAGAAGCACCTCCTTCAGTAAAAAGATATTTTGTGAAGCCTTGAAAATGTTCCTATCTATGTCGTCTTAATATGAAGTTTTATCATAGGCTTTAGGCACTAAGATTTCATCTTCATCTGAATCAGAGCAAAAAAGTCTTGAGTATACCTTACGTGGAGAAGAATATTTAACTTATGAGATTCCCAAGATAAATCTACAAACCACAAGATGATATGATTGCACTCTAAATACAATGTGTGGATAAAGGTAAATCTGTTCTTTCAGATTTATTTTGCTTGAGATGGTTCAAAGCTGTGTCTGATAAGTAATCTATAGGCTGCATTTGTCAGCTTTACTTGCCTGTTTTTTATTGGCCAATTGAATTTGTGCCATATGTGCAAAAGGCAAAAATGCACTACTTTTTGGCCTAGTGATTAAAACACGATACATTGTTCTAGAATTGCTTATAACTAAGTTGATTTGAAATCCATAAGCTGCCTCAGCAGAACTTCAGCAGGATGGCTAAAAAGGTCCAAGCTGGACCCAAGCTCATTTTGAGGGAGCCAGACCAAGTGGTGCTCGGCATGCGGACGTCTGCAACTGCAGGCACTCACAGAACCTTCAGAGCAAGCTCCTGAATTGTTCAGAACTGTCTATTAATTTTCTCTCAAGTAAAGCAGGCAGTAGTGTATGGAGATAACAATTTGTAGGAAGAGGGGGATAACACAGCTGGAAGTGGTGACGTCTTCTCTAGTTTTTAAAGGGTAGGCTGCCTGAGATCACAGCATCACAGATATACAGCAAGCAGTGAAGATGAGCACCGATGTTGGATGTAGCAGCTGGTACTGAAGGGGACATAGCCTACATCCTGTAAAGAAGTTCTGAGAAGGTACATTCTTGGCTGTCTAATTCTGTTATGCTTTGCATACTGAGTCGTGTGGGAGCCATTTATATTATAGTGATCTTCTGTTACTTCTCTTCCTGAAGTAACAAACAGTTTTAGACCACCATCTTGGTAACTGTGAATAGAATAGATATTTGGAGTTTATTTAAAACAACTGTTGAATAAAACCATTTTTATGAATTACCCACTGTTTAAAAAAAAAACAAAAAACCATGGCGACCTACTTAAAAAAAAAAAAGTGTCATTGCAGGATAGTTCATGTTGTATATGATTATTTAGAAAAAGAAATGCAAAACCTGTACACTTCAGCTGCATCTTTTCTGATTACAAAGGGAAAAGGAGATAGCATTAAATGTTCTGCTCCATAGTCAGACTTGTTAATGGTGTTCATTCAGTGACCTAGCTGCACATGCAGTATTCAAGTACAATGTAAGAACTTCTGATGAAAGATGACTGTGATTTCATTTTTTAAAAACTCAAAATCAGCATCTTCCATAACAACACTGACACAGAGTTGCTACTGACTTATTATAAAAATAGTTCTACAGAATGTTCAGGTTAGAAGTTGTTTACCTTCACTTTTTCTTCCAACCTTCCTAAGCGTAGACTGCCTTCTACTATTTTGTTTAGAACTCCATGGTTCTCGTTTTCCAAGCACTTGGCCTGCAAACATTGTATAGATATAATGAAATATAACCATTACTTAAGGCAAACAAAATACATAGGTTGAGGAAGACAAAGCTATTCTGTTTTGAGTGTTAAGAACAAAGAATCAATACCTGAAAGAAGCTTAACCACAAGAGGGTGATCAACTTTTTACACAGTTTAATAGTAATAGGACAAGGAGGAATGGCTTTAAACGAAAAGAAGATTTAAGTTAGATGTTAGGCAGATGTTTTTTCACTCAGTGTGGACCATCCCTGAAATCTTGTAAATAAAAAAATGCATCTGTAATAAAATGCCAGCTAATAGGCAAGCCAAGCAAATAAACTAAATAGAAGTTGTTCCAAAACTCTCCACAAGTTTGTCAAAATAACTGCTCACTAAAAAGAAGCATTAATGTGTATTTGCATCCAAAGTAGAAGGTCCATACATATCACTAAGGACCATCTGAATCAGAAATGCATACAAAGTATTTATGGTTTCATGCTGTTCTTCAATATATGGCATTTCAGCATTTGAAGACAGTATGTAAAATCAGATTAAATAATGGGCACTATTACAGGCTCTAATGCTGCTGTGAATTAAGGCTTAGTTACCCCCAGAAACTAGGGTTCTAGTTCTAGCTGCCCTTCTATAAAATAATATTTGTTATTTCTATCCTATTTCCTATATACATCTATGTAGCTAAATCAATCAACTGAAATTATCTATTTTCAGTAACTCAATATTAAGAATTGTGCAATAAGATGGTAACCGAAACATCAATTAAGTCAAATTAATGAAAGGTAATTACCAAAAAAACAAGATGATCGCGTTCCTGCGCTATTTTTTCCACCAAACCGATAAGGTTTGTCAGATAGTGATGTGCTGCAACTTCTTTTTCGATTGCTTCCTCCAACTGCTGTTTCAAAAGACCTATTTTCTTCTTTAATCGCCTATAAAATGAACAGGAGAATCTAAAGATTAGGAATTAATAATGGCATTAAGAGAACTTGCATCTTAAGCGCGGGTCAACTTGCACAAGTCTCAAAACCAATCTGATGCACTACTAAAGAGGTGCTGTCTTGAAATGTTTTGAGTGGTGAAAGTATCACTGCCCTACCTTTGTTTTTGTAATATTCTGTGTGAACAGCAACTGTAACAATTTTTCACAAGAACAATTTCTGCAATGGCTACAAGCTCATAAAAAAAAGTAACAATAGTATTATTGTTACTTTTCAAAAGCCTGTTCTCCCTCTGAAGCACTGGGGTACGTGTGAAAGTCTACAGTTACTGGAATATCCTGCTTTTCAAGATATGCACATGTGATTAATCACTACAGCTAACTACCACCACTGAAGATTCATTCTTGATTTGCATGTAAAGACAAATGTATGTGAAAATGTAAAAAGTTCAGAAAAGTTATTTAACAACCAAACCAAATTAAGTGTGGTGAGGATGTTTGTTTGTTTGCTTTTTGGAGATATAGTTGCTCGATAATCAGAAAAGAGACACAGGGGTGTGAGACAATATTTTTACAGGTACTACTGCTGTGGTATTTTTAGAAATTTAAGTATTGAGAAAATGAAAATGTAATACAAAATGAAAAAAAGAGAAACCTGTTTGTTTTCTGTGTCATTTCCATCTCAGCTTCCAGGGTTGTCTTATCAGCCAGGAAGTTGTTTTTTTGTAAAAGTAGTTTCTTGTTTTGAGCTTGCAGTGATGCAATCTTTCCCATGAGATCTTCCACTTCAGAGCGCTTTTTCTCCTGCTCCTGCTGTAAATGGCTGCAAAAACAACCATGTAGAACAGGATTCCTGTGTACACCTACTTCAGTATAAAGTCAAATTATGGTAAGATTATCATGCTGAAGGTATGAAAAAGGTACATTAGTAATGTTTGGTGTTCAGTGGTGCTAAAGAACAGTTTTACAATCTGATGACATACCAGTTTGTGAATGAAGCATAACACAAGCAAAATTAATAAAAATAATTCATCCTGGCTGCATTTGAAATAAGTTACAAAACATATAGTGCAAAATCCACTTCCTGCCTATTTTTTTCGAAGAAACTGTTAGGCAGAACATCTAGGAAAGGGATTGTACCAAGAAACAATGAAATTACTATCCTCAGGTGAAAGGAAACAAATTTACAGAATGTCTTTAGAAAAGCACTACTTCCCAAAATACCTGTGACAGACCTTTTGTTTTATCATTTTCATACCTTTAGGGTTGAGATTTACTTTTATAATTTTAATCATCTATAAAAAGCAAGACAGTATTTTGAAAATACTGACATTTCTTTATGTGTGAAGATAACTACCAAAATACAGAAAATTACCAGCATATTTCTATCTACAAAACGATGCATGCATATGAGGATTTGCTCATGTGAATGTTCTGTAGAATTGTTTCTTTTGCACCAAATGCAAACTCATACCTTTTTAAGTCATTCACCAAAGCAAAATGCTCCTCTGCTGCTATTCTGCTATCCAGTTTGGCTTTGAGCTCTTCACAAGTAGTATGTAGAGCTTTCAACTGCTTCTGGTAGTCTCTGATCTGTCCTTCTTGACTCTGTTTCTTCTCTTCTAAAATTATTATCTGTTTGGTCAATTTTGAAGCTTTTGGAAGGAAAAAAGCACAACTGGGTACAGCAGAATTCAATCACTTAAAACTCAAACCAATAATACATTAATTCATTGTTCTTTATAGCATTATCTAACAGTGGATTTGTCTGGTTTTTTATGTTTTAACAGTTTGTTTTTTTTCTGTCCTAATTTGTCTAGGAGATGTGCCAAATTTTTCCACAGTGAGGTTGGTAACTATAAATAGGAGGAAAGTTAAACTTTGAAAGCAGAAAGGAAACTATTTCTGGAACTGCGTGTCAGATAAGCAGAGAATTTCAGAACTGAAAATTGGCTATATAGATTCATTTAATAAAATGATTCTCATCATAAGCTTTATACTAACAAAACTGAATTAGATGTTTTTCAGGACATCCTAATCTGTGAATTAAGATTCACAGAATTAATACCTTCAGTCTTAATCATCACTAAGAAATCTTGCTTTCAGTACTAGGATTTTAAACTGTAACATGCCAGGCTTTTTTTCTCAATACTCATTCAGAAGTCTATTATCAAAAATTATCGAGAGGAATTGGTTGATACAGAGCATAATTATTTAACTAAATACAAGCCTCTGATAAAACAATAAGTAACCAAACTGATTACTACTTGACATATACATATAAATCTAAGCAATACCAAACTATGAAAGTAAAATCACATGCTGCTACCTGTGATATAATCAACTATATTTTATCAGTAATAAACATTGGTTTAGAAAGTAGAGAAATGAACCGATAAAGCCCACAGATTCTAAATTGAACATGAAAGCCTGTAAAGTTTTAAGTGCTTTTGAAATACATTTACATTTACTGATTTCATTTTTTTTCAGTTCTGGTCACTTTTTCAGAAGAAGGAAGTCAAAGCAGACTGTCCTGTATAGTAATCAGTAAGTGATAGTGGCATTCCCTTTTCCTGTCTTCATAGTAGTGTTTTATAAGCATCTTATCAAGCTGAGGAAATTTAAAAAAAAAAAAAAAAAAAAACACAAAAACTGCAGTACTGTCTATGGAGAGAGCATGCAGTTGCTGTGACTAAAAGCTCAAGCACATACCTTCTTGAACATGTTGTCTATGATTATCTTTTGCTTTAGCTTGTTGAATTTCAAGTTGCTCCATCAACAACCTGTTTTCTTCCAAGACGAGCCTGGCCTGAGTTTGTAGCTGGTGCCTGCAATAACAGGCAGTTTATAAAATGACTGTAGTTTATGTCCAAAAGAGAAAACAACTGACTTCCAACAGTATAAACTTAAAAATTACATTTGAATGCCCTTCAATAACAAATGAAAAACCTTCATCAAAAGCAATCTCAAAATGTAAGGTAAGCTCACTGGAGGCATAAAATGTCTTTGAAAATGTAAATTATTTGAAGTAATTTTTTTTACAAACTAAATAAAATTCACTGTAAAAGGAAGGAAAAATAGGTATGTGTAAATTATAGTAAAAAGAGTGGTTTAGGCTGGAAGAGACCTCTGTATGTCATCTGATCCAGTCCCCTGCCAGTCTTAAGATCTGTAATCTTGTGCATTTGCATGGATCAAGCAAAACGATTACTAATTTTTCATTTATTTCTCATAATATAACTTGCCATTCTGTAGTGGTAATTAAGTTATTTTTATTTAATTGCTCATGCAGGTCTTCATTTTCCTTCACCAGCTCTTCAACTTGTACTTTAAAATTCTTCATATCCTCCTGGAAGGTAAAGGATTTCAAATTAAAATATTTAGAAGTAAATATTTTGGTTTAATTTTTACATCAACAAAATATGCATGTCTGAGTGCCTTCATAATTCCCATGTTAACGTTATCTGACTAGTCACTCATCTTGAACTCGTGCATATCTGAATTGAGATTTTTGTCAATTGTCATTTGAATTAAGCAAATTAAAATAAAAACATAGATTCAAGAGCATGAACGTTCCATGAATTCTGGAATCTACTAGGTAATAACATACATTTCAGTATGAAATATGGCTCATTCTCTGGCTTCAGTTTTTGAAGGAAATAAATTATTCTGAATAACAGTTCTGCTCTGAAGCTCATGTAGTTCCTTGGACTTGGTTATATATAGTTTAAATGAGAAAAGATGAATGCCTTGGTAATCTTTCCTTGCCTTTTGATCACTGTTTGAAAAAAGATTCTCAAGAAACAATTTTTTAATTTAAAGGCTTGGTGATAAAATACATTTATAAAGAGCAAAAACAGGCAGTACCCAATCCTTAAATAACTTGAAATAAATATAGTACTTCCACTAAATCCAAAGCCCAGCTAATACAGGGCACTGGCATCCCCATTATGAATGGCAGCAATAAATTCTTCTACTGGCTGACTTTTTATAGTTTACTCAGAAATTACAATTCCCATACACTGCAATATTGTGCCACATTCTGTATCTGAACAACTGACAAAAAACAACAAACCAAGCATTTTAAGACAGAAAAACAACTATGTCTGCTAAAGAAAAGGTCATTTGTAATTTTAGGCAGAAAACAGCTTTGACAAATCCCTGAAAAATATAAGTAGATGTTTCTGCTTTATTTTAGAAGTATTTTTTCTTTGAATGACAACTTGCCTCATGTGCAAAATTTAAATCTTCCTTTTCTTTTATTCTGTCTTCATATGCCAACAGAAGAGGAGACAAATACTTCATATCCAGCTTAAGAAAAAAAAAGTTTTAAAAAATCTCATAAATCAGATAGAAACTGTAATCTCATCAGTAGTTTTAATTTCTCATCCTACTAGCTTTTTCACTGCTAGTTTTAAAAACTACTAAGGGCTTTCAGGTGCCATTAGTTCTGTGTGTAATTGAAGGTGGAGTAAATAGTTCAGGAGCTCCTTAAATTGCAGGAAAGTAATTTAAATAAACTTGCACAAAGTCAAAATACCATTTCTTTCACAGTGCTTTGTTCTTAGTGCACTGCAATTCAATCTAGAAACCAAGTTTTTTTTCTCATAGGAGTGCATACTAAAAAAAAAAAAAAAAAAAAAATCTGTCCATAAAGAAGAATTAGTCAGCTATTTATAATCTAATCATTTCAACTTGGAAAATTCATCTTCATATGCTGCATATCACAGAATTGGTGAAGCTGGAGTGACCTCTGGAGGTCACCTTGAGCAACATCTTTGCTCAGGCAGCCACCTAGAGCACTGCCCAACACCAGTTCTTTGTCATTCTGACTGAGGAGGTATGGTTTAATTTTATGGGTATCAATGAAATAAAGCATTTCATGGATTATTTGCCTACCACTTTCTACTAGTGGGCCTGTGATAATTTCTATCATCACAATCTCTACAATACGGTATTTCTAGTATTACTTAAAATAATCTCTGCAGAAGAATAACAATTCAGACTAATAATTAAGCAATAGACCTTGAAGCAAAGTAATATCAGACAGTACTCAGTGAGGATGGTATTTACAATTCTCACAGTAGCTGTTCTTGAATTGCTTTCATGAGTGCAAATTTGGGAACTGTATGCAATTTGTAGCTTATCATTAGTTGACCCAGAGATGCACATATTCACTGCAAATTTTTTCCATTGCATCTGTCTTCATGAAACAAATGTTCATCAAATTCTACCATTATGTGACAGTGATGCTGTTGAACTAAGTAATATCCTGAGAGTTTGAGTATTTTGATTCCAGTAAAGAAATTCTACTGCTTTACTTGAAAAGGAATGAGCAGATAAGCAAAAATATACTACTTACCAGCCATGGGGGTGGTGGTCCTTTAGTGGGTAAACTATTTAGTTTTAGGTGCTAAAAAAGATATTTAAAAAGAAACTTAAGTTATTTCTTGCTTTTTAAAGCACCAACATCAGACACTGCAAAAGTATATGACTATTATCCCCAGACAAGCTGATGTTTCTAATTATGTGTGTTGCACATGTAATGCATACAGTCAGCAAAACTGAAACTTCAGCAGCTTACTAACATAGGCCAACTTTTTAAAGTTAGATTTAAAGGTAAGTGCTTATTCTAAATTTCAGAAGGAAGCCTATGCCATGTGTAGACTGATGTTATTTTATCTGAATTTACCCCCAAAAACTCAAAGGTAAATTAAAGCACAATTGGACATCTCCATACAGACTGCTGTTATAACTAACATTCTTACCTCTTCTCGGGTCAGTGGCCTGAATTTAGTTTGATAGCGACTTAACTCTACATTCAAACGATGGACTGTCAATTTCAAAGCATCATTTTCATCTACAAGTTCTTGTGCTTGTTGTCTCAGAGAAAGTAATTCTGTAGTCTCTCCTATTAAAACAAATACCCTATCCATTTCAATCAAATTTCAAGAAACGTTAACATTGATTTGTTAATTTTAAGGAAAAAAATAAGCCAGAACGACAAGAGAACATCTCTCAAAAGTGTTAGGGAGTAAGCCTATGAAAAACTACTAACACAAGGAACATGGAATAACATTCTTTCTCATGAGCCTCTAGTTATTCCTTGACAAAATTAATACAAAAAATACTGCACAAAAAATTCTTCTGCAGAACTACTTGCTCAAATTAGTAACACAAAAACCTGCTGCCCCAATAATGGGTTATAAGAAATTAGAAAAATCAAACCACTAGCAGTATGTCTCCCACCTTCATTATGTGTCGTCTTTGCAGCTTCTTTACGTTTTCCGTTTTCTGCTTCTAGTCTCTTCAGTTTTAGTTGCTGTTCTTCCATTTGCTGTTTTATTCCGTCGAGTTGTTGGCCCACAGCCTGATATGCCTTGTTCAAAGACCAGTTTTCTTGTTGTAGCTCTCTGAGCTTTTCTCTAGTCATATTTTCCCGTGCTTGCCTTGCACGAATAGAGACATCTGTAGATGCCAACATTCAATATATTTGAATTATAGTCAGATTTCAGTACAGCAAATTTCAGCAAGTTATAATCCATTTTTTTTTCTATTATTGACATGAGTGGTACTACGTAAGATACATAAATCAACAGATGGCTTCCAGAAGATTAAGGTAAGAAAGTATGTAAAAGATGTGTGTGGGAAGAGCTATACAGAGCAGTGGCTCCAAGTTCACATTTCCTCTGAGGCACTGGGAAAAAAACCAAACAACTTTCCATAAGGCACAAGGAAAATGCATGTGTATTTTCCTCTCCCTAGCACAGGTAATCAGAGAGGTGAGACAGAAATAGGCGCTGCAGGAAGCAAAGTGTCCATGTCTGCATAGCTTAGTTGATCTTCTTGTGCCCCTTTTTTGTTTTAATCAAATATGTAATTAAAGCTTTGCTCTTGTTCCCTCTGAACAAGTTTCAGTGTTCTGTTAGGCACAGAAGCTACTTCACAGTCCTCAAAAAGTAAAACTTCAGATTGTCTGCAGGAATACAGATACATTGTTGCATTAGCAATAAGGGATCTACTTCATTTTTTTCTTTCCTGCCATATGGACTAAACAGCTTATCTATTCAAATAAAAGCTGCAATTTCAC
This sequence comes from Meleagris gallopavo, assembly GCF_905368555.1. Taxonomy (NCBI): domain Eukaryota; kingdom Metazoa; phylum Chordata; class Aves; order Galliformes; family Phasianidae; genus Meleagris; species Meleagris gallopavo. Next base: position 9,367,666 of record NC_139416.1, read on the forward strand.
CATTAATGACAGACTTTAAGAGACAGCATAATCTAACAGCATACTGTGTGAATATAACTTAATATAGTCACAGTTCCTTAGTATAGAAATATACACATGAAACCAAGTAACTCATTTTGATATACAGAGCTCTGTTACTGACATAGCAGCTTCATTTGCTTAGTCACACTACTTCTTGTGAGAAGGTCTGAAATACTTAGGCTACATGGAAAGATATAAAGACCCATGAACTCCTGTTAGGCAGATACCTTATCCATTTATCCATGTGACAAGCTTAGAAGTGCTGTGCCTGAATTTGTTGCACAGATGCAATAATATACATTTAAGACAGAAGCTGAAGATAGACCACACACCTCATGTCAACCAGTTCAGTTGCAGTGAGATGCTTAGTAATGGTGACAGCCTTTAACACAGATGAAACTTAGGGGACTAGAGAAGTCCAGTATAACTTTCATTTCATTACGTTGCTTACCACTTCATATTTAAAAACATCACTTAGATTGGAAAATAAAAACAAATTAAATGCCCAACATAAAAAGCCTAGAACTATTGATTTAATACATATCACAACACTCAGCATTTTTTTTTTTTAAATCTGTACAGGAGAAATATATTTTTTTGTGAATTAGGCTTACTGAGTATAAGCTGGAAAATGTATTTTTATAAACATGCATTCTTTAAAGTGAAGATTTGCAGTAATGTCACAGAAAAATCAGAAGTACCTGGGGATGGTGGAGGCTTCTCCCGGATCAGACTTTCAGCTAATGATTTTTCTTCCTACCATGGAAATAACAAAAAAGAGACAGTTTGCTCTAAGTTATCATCTCTGAAACACATTGAACAGCATCAGTGCTAGAGAACTTAAGAAACAGAACTTTTGAAACAGTTCTTTGATATCAATAAAGTTGAAGGTTGGACTCACTGCTGCATTTGTCATTTATCTGTCTTGCCATCTTGTTACTTACCACTGTTACTGATCATTCCTAAACACCTGAAATAGTATTTCCTCTCGTTGTCAAAGATGTACAGTTCTGAAAACCATTTCATAATGGCTTTAAAAATAAACCAGGTTTCGTGTCCTAACAGTCTGAATGTTGCTCCCTCTTTTTAGTTCGTATGAGAGACTCTAGGATAGTCATAAAAGACAGTTGTAAACTGGCAGCTCTTTATAACACCAGAGCACAATATTTTCCATAGTGCGTCACAAATAAACCTTCTTATAAGTCTTACCTTTGAATTCAAGCCAAGCCGTTTGTTCTCTGTTAAAGAAAAAAAGAAAAGCAGATCTGTGGGTTAATTAAGAATGAAAGTATTGGTAAGCCTGTAAATTCTAAGGGTGCATCTGGATACTTAAGTACACATTATGTACTGCAAATAAGCACAAGAAAGTCCTTCTAAAATCCCCTTAGTGGTTTATTAAAATACTGATGTGATACCTTACTTTACCACTCACACTGTATAAATATAATCATGGAAGAAACGAAATTATGTTTTCAGAAAAGTGTTCTTACAGCTGATTTTTAGACATGTCATTTTCTTAGTCCAAGAAAAATGACTGACTAAAGATATTTTCTTTTTACCTAATTAGCCCTTCTAACTTCTGGGGTTTTTTCTTCTATTAAAGCTTTGAGTACCATAGCACTCCAGTAGCATTCAGAGAATAAAATGCTTTGATTCTGGCACGTATATCAGAGATGTGGTAGACCAGACAGAGCTCATTGCTCAATTTAGATGTTTTGTTTTTAAAGCTGATTGTTAATAGATGTTTAAGAGTTTCAGTTATAGAGTGGATATAGAGCAGTCTTCCCTCTATGCAAATTCTTATTTTTCTGTAACTACTAGAAGTGGCTGCTACTTAACATTTCTCTGACCTTTTTTTTTTTTAAAAGGAATATATCATTATCATGTTAAATGTAGGTTGTTCAAAAATTATTTTCTCCCATGATATTAAATGGTAAGGCATCTTGCCGTAAAGTAAACCTTTACCTTCAGATTGCATGTTTGACTCATCCACCGACACCTGAAACTGACTTTCATGAGATGTTTCTTTCTTCTCAGCATTATTACTAGGAGATGGTTGAAACTCTTCCTGTGTATAAATAAGACAAGCCTGTCTAAATCATAACACTATTATAATAGCCCATGACAGTACATCTTGATATGTGTATGAAACCTTTACTATAATAATGTCTTAGTCACATTTAGAATTATACTCCAGAATGTTAAGATAATAAATGAAATGACATGATGTTTGGCTTCGGGACTATACATAAAATATAGCCTTTCCACAACTAGCAGGAGGTGGACAACTTGGATCATATGATCTGTCTATTTTGTCGGCCTTTTTTGTTTCAGATTCCTTGCCCAGTGCAGTCTTACCTGCCCTGAAGCTAGTCTCTGTGGATGCCCCATCCCTGGATGCCTTCAAGGCCAGGCTGGATGGGGCCCTGGGCAGCCTGAGCTGGTGGGAGGAGCCCTGACACAGCAAGGAATTGGAACTGGGTGGACTTTAGGGCTTTTTCCAATCCAGGCCATTCTGTATCTAAACTTACTCTTTAAAAAAGCTCTGCCATTTATGGTATTACAGTACTTGAACAATTAATGAATAATTTTTAGCAGTCTTAGCTGTTTTCCTTGTTGATTACGTAGCAACATCCCAGTATGCAACACACCCCTTCTTCCCTCTCTTCTCCCTGATTACTGTCTCTTCACTTAGGTGTGTTTTCCAATTCCTTTCACATACATAGCAATTTATTCCTTCTGTAGTACTCAGTTACTTCTGAGTAAGTTTTTGTAGCACTTTGGACAAAGATGCAAACTGAGCTTTAAATGCAACTTCAGCAGTCTTAAGCTGCTTCTGTGCTTTAAACACACAAAAACCCACTGGTCTTTAAGACACAAGGTCATGTCTTCTGTTTGATTTTGAATGTTCTTCTCTCTGAATGGGTCCTGCTCCTTAGCACAGTTCTGAATCAATTACTGAGTTTTCACTATGCCTAAAAGTACTTAAGTATCACGCTCTTAGTAAAATATTGGGACACTTCACCAGATTAAAATATGTACTTCCATTAAATCTATAAGTAAGAGCAATAATATCAGTGATTTCCTATTAAGAAAAATGTGCTAATAAGGAATCTGTGAGGATCAACAAACAAACTTAACATGTTTAAGAGTAAATTGATTGTGAAAAGATGTAAATAAAAATGGAATAAATAAGTAAATAGTAAGAAGAGAATGACAAGCTATAGTAATATTTAATATTCATATTAATATATTACAATACAGTAAAAGAATTAACTGATTTAAAATACTACCTTTTTGTTTTTACAGGGAACTGCATAAATCGCACTGGTGCTGAAGCTTTCCCCCTGTTTCTCATTACTGTCAGAGCTGGACTCTGCCTCTCTGCCACCATCTGAAAGATAGGTTTCCATGTCCTCATCCTCACAGTAACTGCCTGTTATTTCCAGTGACTGTGCAGGAGATCTGTCACTGCCATCAAGTTTCCAGTTAGGCCTGTAAGTAGAAAACAGTTCAAAGCCTGCTTCAGTGTTGCTAAATGCCAGTAAAGTAGAGTCATCAGTCAGAGAATGTACACAAGTCCAACAGCAGAAACGAATATGTAAGCTTTAGCTGCAAACAAGGAGCCTAAGCTATGCGTATGCTTTAAAACCTTTAAAAGACAACACCAAAACTGTTTTCTTCTCTAGTTTAAAGAAAATACCACACTAGAGATCAAAGGCTGCTAATTCTACAGCAAGAATAGTCTGAAATAATAATTTAGCACAAAGGAATTACCTTATATAATTCAGATGATTATTCGGTGATTAACTGTATAACTGATAGGCATTTGGCAGAAATAATATGTTTTTATGTGCAGTAACTGTACAATCCAGACCTCCCTCTCTAGGGATGGTATACATCACTTTATGAGAAGTAGAATAACAGCTTTGGACTTAATTTATGAAGTAAACTGGTTTTAGGATTTGAATTAGTTCTCAGTAACTCTTGGTTAAAATTATTCCATTGGAAGATTTCATTTCTAATTTAAGAGAGCAAAACAGAAAGCATACGCTACCCCATTCTGAGCTCTGTGACTGTAGCATATGGTTCAAAGCCCTCCTGTTCTATGTGGGTGGAATCACCTTCAGAAAGCGATCGCTGCCGAGGCTGAGGAATAGCAACCGTGCGCCCTGTCAGTGTTGTTGCAAGGATAGCTGCTGCTAAAGCAGATCTAGAAGAAAATAGAAAAAAAAGAAACAATGCAATATTGATGTCATCTCTGTGCTGCACACCTTATTTCCTCTTCCAATGTAAAATGTCTTCGCTATTTAAGAAAAGCCAGAAGTTCAAAGTTAAAAAACAACACGACATTGCTAAGGGACTGGATTTAAACCACTTAACTCCAAGGTAATGCATAAAACCCGGTGTGCTCTTACAATGCAAGAATCTAAGAGTACAGTATAAATACCTATTAAGTTTTTCCTAAATCAGATACATGAAAAAGAAATTAATACACTGAATTACATTTCCAAAATTCACACCAAAAATTTACAGTATTTAGCATGCACTTCAGTCCTAATAATAGTACCTGGAGGCAGGTTGAGAAACTGTTCCATATTTTGCTATTTTGTCTCCTACTTCCCAGGAGGAAACTACACAGAATTGTTGATGTCATTACTGATGACTGTGAAGCTGTGCATAAATGCTGAAGTGTTACAAACTAGTGCAAGTGTAAGTAGATGGAAGTGCTTGCTAGTGGGATGCTGCAGAGCAGAGTGGAGTAAGATGAAGATGAATACCAAAGGAAAGGAATGATGAGGGCTGTATCAGGAATGACAGCAGCTGGAGGTCAAAAAGAAGAAGTGAACTGGAATTGACCAGGAATAATATGGACACCAGAAAGAACACAGAAAATAACCAGAAGTGAATTAAACGCAAAGAAGAAAAACTGTAAGGTACTACAAATGAAACTAAATTCATATTTTCACTTTGTACTAGTCGCCTGCATTGCTAATTCAACCTAACAGTGGTTTTACATACAAGTTTTTAAGTCCCCGTTTTGTTGTTGATTTTTAATGCAATAGAATGGCAGGTTAGTAATGTTTAACTTAGCTTTTCTAAGGAGTAGAAGGTTCTTCATTCATGGTACTAGCACAGCTACAGTCCTGCACTGTAGCATCCAATTTAGAAATGGCCCTCACCTTGAAAAGTCCATTCGTCTTTAATCGACTCAGATTTATAAGTTATATAGAAAGGTAATTGTCTTAATTGCTTATCGTACTTCAGAACAGCTCTGCCTAAAAAACATATTCATTTATGAGAAGGCTTATGTAAACACTACAACAGCAGCTCTGCTCATCATGCATTCCTAGTGTGCTACTGCAATTGATGAAACAAAAAAAGAAACAACTCAAAACCTACCTGAGCCTTTCTGGAGAAGGGTTTGGGCTACGAGGGGGAGGGGTGCGGGGAACTGCAGGTTTAGGAGCTATGGTGGCAGCAGGGACCAGGCCATGAGCTATGTGTTTCTAAACAATTTAAAATAAAATTAGTTGGCAATGACTTTAAGGATCACAGTGAAAAAAGTACAGAACCGAACACGCCCAAAAACTAACTTCACAAAATAATACAGAAGGGAAGAACGTTCACATGCAATTAATGTGAAGAGAAAACTTGAAATGGTTTTAAATGTAACTTCAGAGCATGTATGAATAGTATGAATGAAGGTTAGAAATGTACTTTACATAACAGATGTATATCAGTGACCGTACCTTCTCCACTCATTACATCACTATTTGCAAAATCAGAACTGCAATATACTCATTTAAAGTCTTATTTTCATACATAGACAAGAAAGGCATAGGAGATGTTAATTTACTTCTAATTATTTGAACCTTGTTTCGTAGTAACAATTCTTATTCCCTGTCTTGTACAAAAGGTTTGTAACCTGTTGTCACTGCAGTAGGAGATGAAGAAAGTGCAATCACTAAACAAGTCTCATAAGACATGTCTTACGTGAGTCATAAAGGCTCAGCCTGAATAGGGGCAAAAAAAAAAAAAAATCCTGATGAGGTTTTAACAGCAGATTTTTTAAATGGCGACTTTTTCCGTATCCTCTCCAATGGGATAATTAACAGGAAAACGGGGAACGACTGCTGCGTTTCAGGGAGCTGTGCAGAGCACCGCACCGGCAGCGCCCTGCGCCCCGCCTGCTGCCACGTGCCCGGCTCGCTGCGCGCCGCCCCGAGCTGCCGGAGCCCGGGAGCGTTCGGACACCGCCCTCAGACACGCGGCTCGGCGCCTGCCCGGGGCGGTACTCACGAAGGGCCTTTCGCGACCTCTCCTGAAAACGAACGCCATCGCGGCTGAGAACGCGCTCCGCTGCCTTCCGCTTTTCCTCTGGACGCTTCTCCCGGCACGACCGACCCGCTAGCAACAGTGCGGCGGATTTGTTGGGAGTTTGCGCTCCGCCAATCGGCGCGCGCCTTCCTGCGAACATAGCAACCTACCAGCGGCGAGCCCCGTCCCTTGCCGCCTTCTCATTCGCTCTCGGCGGTGGAGCTTCGTCTCCTCTTTCGCGGCCGGCGCCGTCAGTCAGGCGCGCGCTGCGAGGCGGGCGGTTCGCGGCTGCTGCTGAGGGAAACGGGGCTCCTGCGCCTCGGAGTGGGCCGCTGCCGCGGGCTTTCTCGGCTGGCCTGTGGAGTTATAAAATCCCTTCCGCGTTTTTTAAACAGAGCCTAACTGCTGCTGAGGGAAAAAAGCGAGGCAGGTCCGATGACGGCAAAAGGAAGCCTCCCTGCAGCGGCGGGATCCGTAGTTGTCCCTTACGGACATGTGGTTGGGAACGAGAAGTGGCGGGGATCAGAGATGGCCCGCAGGCTGCAAGGTGAGGGCGGGCAGCAGGTCGTCTGCTCCGCGCTGGTGCCGAACTTCTGGAACGTGCTTCATTCGGCTGTAGCCACGTCTGAGTAAGACAAAAAGCTGTTCGTGGCTGTGATGAATTCTGCCGTGTTTGCGTTGCTGCTGCCGAGCAGCTGGGCTGCAGCTCCACTGAGGCACGGGGGGGTGTGGGGTTCTGTAAGGCCAAAGTGTGTCGAGAGGCTGCCTGGAATCTATAGTTTCCAAGAGCTGTTAATCGGTATTGCCAAAGGTATTGGTTTAGCTTCCTTGAGCTGGTTGTGCTTGAAGAGAAGAATGACTACTTAAATGAGTTTGATAGCCGAGCCAACAGCATTATTGGTGTATCAGGAGAGCTGCGTGGGTAAGTGCTTGCGTGTGTCTTTAAACTGCTGTATTTTTTATTCTTAACCTTAAGGGAAAACTAAACTCATCTTTGAAGATGGCTTGGGACTCGTGGATTTCCATCTTTCCAACAGAATCTGTGTTTTATATATTTCTGAAGCAGATTTGGTTGCAGGGGATGAATTCAAGCGAAGATTGGTGCGGTTTAGGAATGTAAGTACCACAGGAGGAGAAGATGATGAGTTTCCAATTGCAGCTTGCATATTCCATGCTTCTGAAAACATTCATATCGTGACTTTTTTTTATTTCTGGTGAAGCTAAAATTCTGTGGTATTTCCACCTGAAAACTGAAAGATTACACATCCGGGTAATAATGCTTTATTTAGCTTCAGTGCTGCTTGTGCAGTTTTCATTCTTCCTCTGACTTGCTTCTGCCTAATTCACATTTGACAGGCTGGTTCTGTGCTGCGTTGCATCAGCTCATTAATGAGGTCTTTTTCCACCTCAACCCTCTTCAATACAGGCCAGCAGCCTTGGTGGAATTGTGATTGTCGAGAAGACTCCAATAAGTGAGCAGTATTTCTCAGCAGTGCAAAAGCTCGTTGTGCTGCAGCTTGGAATGGTGTTGCTTCCTGTGGCAAATCAAGAAGAAGCTTCTCAACTTATTACTCAACTTGTAAGTTCTTATGTTACTGGATAGACAATAAAATACGGGCAGAAAATTACCTGTTTTCCACTCAATCATCACTTGTTTTTTGGAAAAAACACGCATGATTTTAAAGGAGACCAACATTTGGTTTGATGGAAAGGAAAACAAATCCTGAAACGCTAATAGGTAGAGCAGTTCAGTAGGAGGAGGAAGCAGAGGAAAAAAATGGAAGAAGTTGATACTGTATTTTTTGTATGTGATCTAGCACTGAGATGCCACTGGATAGCACCAGGAAATCTATACTTGTCCGTCAAAACCAACTTGTGATTTTTTTTTTTTCTTGCTTTGTGTCAGGCTGGAGAAATTTCTTAGCTTGTTTCTTAGCTTTTTACTTTATTCTTTCTCTGACTGCATCAATTGAATTCATAAGTTAAGAAACCATTGGGTTTCCTGGTGAGGCTTAGAAGGTATGCACTGGAGCAAAAAAACAGAGCTCCAGCAGAGGGCATTCGGTGTTGCTTATAGTTTTGTTTTGCTTTAGGTCCGTGAACAAAGTAAGGATCACACCAGTAATCCTTTTCTGCGTAAACAGTGCTCACAGCTGGCTGAGGCGACAGTGTTTCGGACAGTGCAACAAATCCCAGGAGTTGGGAAAACGAAAGCTCTGCTTCTACTGCAACAGTTTGGAAGCATCCACCAGATTTGTAATGCATCTGTCAAAGAACTCGAGCTAGTAGTTGGACCAACAGTGGCACAACAAATTCACACGTTTTTGGGTTCCTGACTTGCGTGTTGTGCTGTTCTTGAAAAACAGGCTGCTTCTGTTTCTTGTGAATTCTAAAGTTTTGTTTTTAACAATATCTTAGTATGGTAATTTCTATAATCCCAGCAACAACTAGAGGGTGCTGAGTAATCACCTGGTTTGCTCTCCTCTTTATAGCTGTTCTGGTCATTTGGATATAAACTTGTACCATTCTCCGTAGAACTGCTCTATTGTGTAGAAGCTTCAGATGAGGGTAATGCTGTCATACTGACGTGGGATTTATTTGTTACATGAAGTAACTGGTAAGAGATCAATTTACAATGCTGGTGTTAGTACATTTTTTTTTTAGGACCTTTTAAATCAAACATTTCTTGCACTGTACCACTGCTGAGAAACACAGCTGAGTACAGTGATTACTTCATGTCACAACCAGCAAGGCAATGCAACATTTGTATCGGCTAACACAACTTGCTTTAGCTTTTATTTCCACCTGTCTGTGTACGACAGGGCTTTTCAAACATCACTTTGTGTTTAGTGCTACCTAAATACATCTTTGACTACACTAATTTGTTTCCCTAGTTCCTTTTTCACTCCAAAGGATGTTACCAAACTTATTCCTTTGTATCAAATTAACTAAGATTTTATATATCAATATACTTTTGTGTATAGTTTGGGATGATTGATTATGACATTAAATCTAGCAACTATTACAATATTACAGTGAGAAGCTTTGACTGTTATTTATCTTGTGCTTCCAGTACTAATCAAGAGTTATTTATGAAGTGGACTGGTGTTCCTGACATATTGCATTATATTTTAAATGGTATCTAAAATTTTTATTGTTGCTGTGCACCCATTAAGGAGGTGTTGTTAATTCCTATCCTATCACCTGGGTTTTGGATTACAGCAGGAAGGCAGTTGAGCAGTTTTCAATTCCTGTTCATGAAGAGAACCTCTGTAGCCAACTTAATCATCCATGAGATGATGGATTTGTTAATTATACTGATTCCTTTCTTGGAATAAAAATACAGTCACAAGGTGGCTTTTCATTATTTAATTCACAGAATTTCCTGAACTAGAAAACAAGATACTGTTTTCTCACTAGGGAATGTTTGAGCTTCATTATAAATGTTTTAGCTTTTTTCTGTCACTGGTTACTAATGTTGCTATGGAGACTGGATTTCACACCCAAAACATATGTCGCTGTTGATACTGCAAGGCAAACACCAAAGTACGTTCTGTACTACTTCCAGTGACCACCTGGCTCAGTACACCAAATACATTCCAACTGAAGTAGTAAAAACTAGTACTAATAAAGGCTGAAGCATTAATCTGTGGCAAACCTTAATTTGATAGGATTTTAAAACAGCCTTGTATATTCCATATCATTGGAAGCATATGAAAACTGCTGAAGTCTTGATTTGCTGTGAAGTGAGCATTTATCTTGATAGTTATTGCCTGCCACCCACTGTAAAATTAATCTTTAAATAGCTGTTAGAAAATAGTAAATATGTATTCGTATGGCACTTAAAGCCCAAGTTTTTGCTTGAGTGTGAAGAAGACCCCCAGCTCTGTGTTTCCTCAGGGACCAGTGATGGTGGGAAGGGGAAGGCAGTTAACCAGGCAGCTGAGAGACCTAAGGAATGGAGATACTTTTATTGAAAGGAGCATTACAGAAACCTGCAGAGGTATGTTAACAGTAAATAGTAAAAACTTGTAACACGTTTTATTTTCCAAGCAGCAGTAGAATCAAAGAGCCACTACCCAATGGCAGCATCTGATTTTTATTCTTAAATAAGTCATTAACATATTTACACCTATTATTAAGAAACTAAAAATGACACCTTTGAAATTTATAACCAGACACAAGCTTTCCCGTAAGTTTTGAGTATCAAACAGCAAATATCTACTCTGTAGATAGCAACATTAACTAACACTAAAGTGTTAGCAACTTTCAATTAATTTCATAAAATAGAAGAATTGAACAGAAATACTCAGAGGTTTTTCATCTCCTTGTCAATACACGCTCATGAGCTGTTCCAAGAAGTAGAAGATTTCATATCAATTTTCTTAACCAGCATGATAATAGTCTCCCACTGTGATTTCTAAGTACTTTTTTTCCTCATGTTTTGAAAGTGTCACTACAACTTACGTATTCTTGGTCAATATACTAGAAAATGTCAGTTTTGAGATTTGTTCCACAGCTATCAATTTTAACAAGAGTAATGAAATGCAGATCACGTTGTAACTAGGTTAAATAATTTCAAGTCTGGAATAAAGCCTGTTTTTAATAATGCACACGCAACCTAGATCAAAAAAGAGCAGAGTCAAAGTCCTTTGTAGTTCAAAAGACTGTATGACTTCTGAGCCTTCTAATTCTGTTCCCAAGTTATATCAGCTATTCCATAGAATATACCTCGTACTCTCAGAGAACATTTATGCATAAAAACAACTGTTAGACCACCCTTTGCATAAAGCTATTTTCTCTGACAGCTTCCTCTCTCCTTTGTTCTTTAAGATAATTCTGTGTTAAGCAACTTATTATGAACTCTACGTTTTTACAGCAAAATCATCCTTCACTGTGTTCCCTACTGTTTTGCATGCAGCATCAAGTTTGTAATAAATAACTCCCATCTACAATAGTTGTAAAAACTGGTGATGATACTGTACTTTGAAATTCCAAAGGAATCCTGTCTCTGTGCAAGTTATTTTATTATCAACAAACCGTTTTTTTCATCTCAAACCATTTTGTTCTAACTTTCACATTGACTCAAGTTCTGCAGTTTCTGCCAAACTCTGATCTTCATAGTAAGTGAAGTCAGTGGCACTTGTCCAAAGTTATACATGTATATAGATAAAAATAGGTTAAAAGAAAAAACTTCATGTTAAGGAAGATTCAGTACAATGAACTTTCTGTACCCAGAAGCGTGAAGGGGGAAAGCTTTTTCTTAACCTGAGAACTTCCAGCCACAGCTGAAGGAAGGCAGAGAGTGCTTGCAGCCTTCTGTCTATTTTTAGTTCCCCAACTTAGAAAAGGCAGTTTGAGTGGGGCTTTCTTGGCCTGATCAGTCTTGTTCTCTTCCATGGCTAAACAGATTAGGGAGTATGTCTTCTGCATTCCCACAGAGTAAGTGGCACTCTTGCTGTGCTGTAGGAAAGAGAGAAGAATTATAAGCACCAGTCACTGAAAATGGGTCAACAATTTGAAGACAACAAAAGATTACTGTGCAAATAGTTTTCCAAGGCGGACTACAGCAAGCATTCTGTGCTAATTAGCACAGAACACAAAGTCCTTCAGAGTGCTGGGATTTCTGGTATTTTGCCCTTGCAGACTGAAGGGGTTTACTGTGCAAATCTAAAAGATTCACAAGTGCCTTTACAGTGGTGGTAGTGTTACAGTTAGTTACACCAAAAGCCAGTAAGTGCTGCATGACATATACAGCAACCTCTCTACAACACTCGGGCGTGCAGTTCTCACACAAATCCCTCAAGGCGAGTCTTTGTTGTCCCTGGAGTCCAGAGAGTCTTTGGAGTTTTTGGTAAATGCTCTGTGAACAAACTCCATGTTGATTGCAGCTATTACAACAAGTGCTAGTGTAGAATGTTCTTTTGGGTTATCTGGCAGGCACAGCCCTCTGCCTTATCTTAGCTGTGCCTGAATGTAATGTAGCCCTTTTGTGTCCGGCAGCAGCTTGGAATGACAGGTATGCAATTCCTTGTGGTCAGTAAGGAAAATGAATTTAGAACAAGGAAATCCAGTGGCAGCGAGGGCACCTTGATCACTTTTAAGGCAACGGTGTCCTAGTGTCTAAGCTTGCCAGGGAACGCTAGAGGCATGAAGCACTGGATTTAGCTGAACTATGTGTTCCCTTATCACAAATAATGTTTTTAGAGCTTAACATTTTTTAACCTTGTGATCATATTTCCTTAGTCTAAAGTTTCTATGGCAGTTTTGTGACTGACTAGACAGATAAAATACCCCAAGATAAAAAATATACATTAATCTGTAAATTCTTCTACAAATGATATAGGTCATTGATGCTAACGGCAAATAGGAAAGGAGCATGTAGACTTGGATGCTCTACTGCACTCAATTATTGTTTCATTATGGCTCTTCTTGTGCCAAACAGGATGGTAATTTTTTTTTAATTCTCTGCAACGAGTTAGGGGAAAATTAACTGCAATATGAATCCTAGCGCATATTTAATCCAAGTAGTTCCACTAACACACAGACACAAAAGTAAAGCTGCCAACAACAAAAAAAAACTGCCCCATACCATTCTTATGCACGCAGACTTCACTTTGGCTTGCTAAGTCATGATGCAAGTTCTACTGATTTTAAATGGACTGTTTAAAAAGTACCAGATGTTTAAATGCACTGTCTGTTCACTTGCAACATGGGATATCCAGGTGAATTGAAAGTAAACATTAATCAGGGACTGAAGCCAGGGGAAAAAAAAAAAAAAAAGAAAAAAAAAGCCTCACATATCAAGTCCACAAATGTATTTGCCTCATTACGTACCATAGATGCTGTTGTATCCTGGCAGCTGATAACCTCAAACTCAATGGGCTGCTCTCCCACGCTTTTGAATTTTTCCAGTACCTCATTCACTCCAAGCCATTTGCAATCCACTCCACCAATTGAAACAATGTAATCACCTTCTTTTAGGCCTGCTGACTGTGAAAAAATTTTGCACGGGTTACTATCTGGAATTCTAAAGCCATGTAAGCTGTTTCTTGTTATCAGGCAGTATTTACCCTAAAGGCATTTCCCTCACAGAAGCCATGAAACCACTAGTTTCTAGTCAGACATGGAACAAAAACTTAAAACTAGCATAAAAAGATGCAGATATTTCAAGTACAGAAATTACATATTTTGTGGAGTTACTGTTGATACATGTGATTTTGGTATTGTCTTGGCTAGTTTAACACCCTTTTTTTTTTGTTCCAAGTTAAATCTGTGGGGTTTTTTTATTATCATTCCCCATGAGGCATGTTCTCCAGTTTTTATTTCTATTCTGTCAGCTTTTTTGTATTATGTGGTTGCTTCTGCCTTTGCTATAACTAGGCTGTAGTAACCTCAGTATGTTGATTTATTATTCCTTTTCATAAAACGACAATAAAATTATTAAAGTGTTCTTTTTCCTTGGGTACATCCTGAGCCTCATCCTTACTGCTGTAGCTACTTTTCTTTATTTCTTCCAGTTTCCCAAATTAGATGGGGAATAACATACTTGCTTTTTTATGTTTGGGACTTTCTATCTACCGAAAACAATGAAAGAAATGTACAGTAGTGTAATGTGATGTCAGGGATATAGATTCTCTAGCAAATATAAGGTGTATATTGTACTAAAAATGAGTTCAGGTTGCATGAATTGACTACCCTGACACACACTAGATCTCAGTAAGTACTCCATACACTGATATGAACAAGCTAAAATCACTTTTAAAAGACTGCAGTGGTAGAGTCTAAAGATAAATCATTAATATTGCACCAATCTACTTACTGCTGCAGAACAAACTGGATCAAGACAGTAAATTTGTACTGGTGAACCTCCTTTAAGGCTGAATCCCAGCTCTCCTGTTTCACAGTGGAAGTGAATGGTACGTGGAGCCGTCCATCTCTGCTTGGCTGAGAACACCGACAGCGGGCCCTGCAGGTAACACAGCAGTAGGCATGTAGTGCTTTACTGTCTAATGTTCACATATAACTTACACGTGAGAGGTTGGTGGGCATTAGCATGTTACATACCAGTCTGTGAAAAAAGTCTTTAACTTTCACCTTGGAAAACTGAGGAGCAACCATTTCTACTTTATGCTCTGTTTTAGCTAAAACAAAAAGAAAAGCACATTCATTTTCTCTCCAGTATTAGTTAAGACATAAATTTATTGTGTTCAAAGCTAGATAGAAATTTACCTTAAATTCTTACTAGACTGTAGTAAACTCATTTTTGTGGAAATGTGCAAGACAAATTTTTAAATCACCTTAAAAAATACCTTCAGAAATCATAGTATCAACACAGAAAGTTTAAAATAATCCTTTCCAACAAAACACTGATATTGTCCTCTTTATATGCATATGTGTACATACACATGTATCACAGAATCAGATAAGTAAACATCTGAATATATTTAAACAGTTCAGAGAAATTGTATAATAAAGTCATATGCCCATGAAAGTACTTATCTCATCCTTCATGCAAATATTTCATGCCACAACAGATAACAGAAGCACACTATTGCTACCACTGCTGGTAGGTCTTAATTCATCTTCTAACACCAACTTTTTTACCTCCTTCAGGCACATCCATTATCTACTCCCTCCTTTTTTCTTTCAAGCCTTTCCTAGATTTCTTAGTGTGATCTGAAAATTATTAGTCCCTTGAAAGGGATCATCATGAGACACTCTATTAGATACCTTTATTTCTAGCTGTGGATACTTACGAAGAATATCTGGAGCCTGGATTAGACTGAGAAAGTCATCTTCCGTCTCCTGCTGAGCATATTTGAGAAGTGAGCGCTTATGTGCAGCTGTCAGAACCTCCAGAAGAACTTCAATGTTTCGAAGTTTTTTGCACAAACCACAAACTCTTAGAGCTTCTTCATGGTAGACAATGGCTTTGCGTAAATGTGCCTTCCCTGAAAAAAAAAAACAAACCAGACATGCGGTTGTCTTCCACAGATGCAAAAAGGAAAGATTATTTTCATCTTTTATACATTAGCTGGATGAGATTGGCAATTACCTAGTTGTTTTCTCTGAACTTTGTCCTTTAAAATGGTGAGAATCATCACACCTTCTGGCACGTAGTCATACAGCTGAGATAAGGCTTTTTCCTGCTGATCTTCATCATCGTTGGGCTGCACTATAAGAATTGACACAGAATTGTAGTCATTGAACATCTCTTTATAGCCCACTCCTTTAGGCCTATTGTTGTGCAGTAGCTACTACTTTCTTTGCAAATCTGGTCAAATATTTTTAGATATATACTGATGTGAATTTCCAGTTTTTAGAGCTCATGTAAGTTTTATCAGTATGCAAGAACTGCTTACATGTCAGAACTGAATCACAAGAATTGAACAACTTCATAGCATATAATGAATTAATGGATATAACATATCTTCTGTTTTTGCAAAAGTTTGAGTATTGAATTTTCCATTCTTTTGTGAAGGACAAAGAAGACTAGCTCGTATCTGAACAAGAAATGACCACAAAATAACAGATTGAAATCACAAAGTTCCAGGCTCCTTGTCTTATTCAGAAAAAATATAATTGTTTATGCATTTGTTGGTATTCTTTATATGAATATATAATAAATCTACCATTCTTACATTCATGGTCACACAGAATGGTGGCAAGGAAGTAATGTGCCAAAGCTCTGTAATGGTCTGCTTTTATTTGTACCAGTTTAGACCAGGAATACGGGATATTCTCTTTGACTGGTTCCTGAGTCACTGCAGTGTTAACCATCATGTAAACCTCTCCCACCTAAAATAAAGCACAGAATTGAAGTGTGAGAAGTTACCATTACTTGCTAGGAGCTCAGCTACTCAATTAAGGGATATTATATTAAGCCTTAAGACAATTTCACATGCATCTCATCAAAGAGGAGAAAAAGAGAAAGTTACAAATGTTGTTGAAAAGGATTGAAACAAAGTTTTAAGAAAAAATGAAATTCCACCTCTGATTTCTTTTTCTCACAAGAAAACATGAACCAATTCTGTATAAGTGGACTAAGTTAGTTGATCAATATGATTGATCAGAGTTCCACAAAAGTGTCATATAATAAACAGTTACTTAATTTGCAAATACATCTCATCATGTTAATTCAGCTAAGAGAGTTAATTATGTCATCTACTTCCCTAGATTTGCATTTTGCTTCTGAAACTGTCACATCCACCCTTAAGTTTGTATGGTCAAGTTAAATCTGGGCTACTATCCTTGATTCCTTTTTATCCTTTATGGAAATAGCTTTTCCAGCAGTAAGTGCTTATTTAATTGAATCCCAAAATCTTTCCCTGCTACTTAGCAACTCTAGAAGTGATTCAGGGCAGCTTTGCAGGGTTGGTATGAAAGGCCTTGCCCACGTTAGCTAGTATGGAGCCATTTATACATCTGGCTCAGAAAGCATATCCAGATCTATTGGCATATCCACATTTCAATGTCAAGAATGAATTCTGCCTTCTAAGGCACAGCCTGCCGCTCCATTTTTCATACAAGTTCCAAGTCAGCCTTGCACCTACCAACCTGATTCTGCATCCTTCTCCCAGTTACAATTTAGTTATTCATTTGGACTTTAGCTTCTTAAGTTTGCATAAGCTCAAGCTGACAGGAAAATACAGACAGGTTGAGTGTTCAGCAGTTAATGGAAGGACCACAGAAACAACCCTTTCCCTTTCTATGTTGATCTGTGGCCAAGATTGTACTGTTTGAAAGAACAATATAGTAAATTGCTTTTTAAAAAATCCTTTGACAATTTGCTGTCCGAATGTTCTTTAGATGTTTTTATTCAACTTAAAATAGCTCATAATTCTAATGTTATGATAATTGGATTACAGGTATTCACGTTTTCACCTTCTGAAGGATTGCAATTCTCAATACAACTTGAGTGCTGTCCCTTGCTACTTTGGGTTTTCAGTAGTGGTTGTTAACATTTAGGTTTAACAAATTCTGATAATATTCCTAGAGGCTTTATCTAGTAACTCAGCAGTGGAAATACTTATTTTAAAAGAGTAAGTATGAAGTCTCTTATTTTACCTTGGCAACTTCCTGTGTCATTTTCACTAGTGTGAAAAACTCATTGCGTATTCCAGGGAGACTGATCTGCTCAAAAGCACACTCTTGAGCTTGAGCAAGCATCATCTTCACTAGTACATTCAGCATAGCTGGGCTCATGTCATAACTTGGTGTGTGAGTAAAGGTCTCCTTTAAATAGCTGAGGACTCCTGAAATGACAACATAGTTTTGTTGGCATTGCAAAAACAGAAAGAACTGATCTTAATTCTACCATGTATGATAAGAAGATTGAAAACATACTTTCTCATATTCAAGTATAGCAATCTGAAGGAATTCTTGGTGCACGCAGAAATTAAAGTGACCTACTGATTTTGGCTTACATTCCTATAAAATACACAGATCTCAAAATTACAATTCAGGAGAGCATCAGAAGTTACAGCTTTTAAGGGTAGAAGTACCTTCAGATTTGCTTGTAATGATTCTTGGCACTTACCAGAAAGCTATGCTGAACTGAATGCAATTTTTATATGGGAATGGTAGGCCAGACCCACATGTAGGACAAGAAACAAAAAACATCTGCACAAGTTTAAGTAGTAGAACCTTTCAGTGGTGGGAGAAAAATGTATATAAACTTATTAATTATGAGTCTCCTTTGTAGATGTGCTAAATTCACAGTGTATCTGTATAAAAGCTCAGTTCCATCCCTTTAAGTAAACTAGAACAATATATTTAATAGGGAAAAATAAGGGCCTGCTCTAGATGTTTGGTTCCATCAACATCCTAATCACTTTTATCATTTATCAAATTAGAAACAAACACTAATTGCAGTGCAAATATTAAGTAACAGTTTCATGGATAAAAGTGTAACTTCAGCATGCACGTCATCCAACTGTTTTAGTGGGTGCTACTAGCCTGCTAATTGCTGATAATACTACCCAAGTGTAATGATAAGGCCTCTGCTTTATAAGCGTCCCACCTTCTGTAATCTCACATCTTATCACTTCTTTTTGTTCTGCCATGTTGCAGTGTGTTTTCTACCACCACTTTCTGGTATTTTTCAATTTCTATGTGAGGTTTGCATCTTTTATCTTGTATACCCTTACACAAATTTGGCCATCTCTGCATCTCTTGCATGGTGTGACCACGTACTGATTGAATGCCCAACTGAAAGCAACTGGAAGTACAGGAAAAAAAAACCCTTTTTTTTGGTTCTCAACACAGTTCTGCTCACACGAGACCTTATACACCACTGCAGGCTTTGTTGAGGATAAATTCTGCACAACAATTTCCATTCAGAAGGGAGCAATGGTTAACACGTGCTCTATATCACGTGTCCAGCAACACTACAAGCAGTGCCACAGAGCCATGCACAGGTACAATGAAACGCCTCAGCAGCGCACCGCTTTGGGGCCCCGCAGAGGCACTGTGGTAGCAGATGATGCACTTCAATTTGTGAATTAGTTCTGCTCTGTAAATATGCTGAAGTAAGACTCAGTTGCTTTTCTTGCAAAATGGAAGAAGTAGCAGCAGAATGGAGAAATTTCTTTCAAGTTTCTCGTAAATGAAATACAAAGGTTGAAAACCAAAATCTATTTAACAAATGCATGAAGAAACATTATCAGATCTTCTGGATAGCCATTCTATGTATTCAAAATGAGTCCACAATTTGTGGCTGTTAAAGCTACTAATACAGTGAAAAACAGCTGCTGAAAAAAATATCCTACAGTCCGTGTTAATTATGTAGATAGTGTCTTAAGCAGTATTTGTGGTACAGATGACATTTACAAAAAATTAGGAAATCTACTGGAAGAAAAAACATCAGCTTCTGTAATGTTACTTTAGGGCACCTAATTCCCTTCATTAGGATTTGCATTTTTCTTTGCTTGAGAGAGAGATTGTTTTCCAAGTTTGCCCTTGGAATCTATGGAAAATATGCAGTCAAACTGAAATGAATTGCAAGTTTCACCAGACAACAAAGCAAGATTAATTATGAAGAGACCATATGAAAAGTTAGGTTCTAAACCTTGTATCATCCTTTAAAACTGTTTCTTGTTCAGTGTAGTATCACTGAGGTTAGAGCAGCTATACACATGAAACAAAGAATGAACAAAATGAAACAGCATTAGGGCTATTACTCAGACCTTTGAACTACAGTTTGTTAATCATTAACCACAGCATTCATTGTCTTTACCAGCATGTTTGAACTGCATTTCCAGGTTTTGAATTAAAGCTTCATCTCAGTCCTTCACTAGGCTTCTCAAGTTTCCCCATTCTATCTTTTTTGTGTAAAAAAGTCAGTGAGAAAAGCAGAAATCTGCAGGAAGTCAGGCTGAGATTAGGAACGTCTGTATAAAGTTCTTCCTAGTTTTTATGTATCTCTACCTGCAGCTCTCTGAAAAGCATCAACAGCATTTTCAAGTCCAGTCTGGGTCTGACGATTGCATCTTGTTCCAATCTGAGTGTAGAGGGCTCCAATATTGAATAAAATACTCGCTTTTTCCAGCAGCAGATTTTGCTGACACACAGGAACACCTGTGAAGGAATCATACCTTTGGAAAAATAATGAGAATCCATGTTAAGACATGCAGAGTCCACTGAACTACAGATACTTTTGTTCTGTTTTTCCAAAAGAACAGTGTAATTCCTATTAGCTGTTCTGCTGTAGTGAAAATAAAAGGTGGCTAGAAATACCATTATGTTTTTTGAGGACAATCTAGGTGCCACAGACTAGAGCAAAACAGAGAATGTATTTAAGCCTTAACTTTCAGAAGGTTTTTAAGCAGGGTCTCCAGAAGCATGTTATGAAGTGCCTATAAAACCTTTTGGGGGCTGAGAGCATACTGGGGAAGTATTCCTATGTTGTCACTATGTTCTCATAGTTTTTATTAAGCATGCACTATTAAATGTTGCCATACATCAACTACTGGCATGGTCAGACCATATATCGTAAGTATTTTGAAGTTCCTTTTTGCAGCTAGACTGGGAATTTAATGGCCCTTCTTGGCTGCATAGCAGTTATCTCCAATCAAAAAAAAAAAAAAAAAATTCTGAATTCAGGAGTCCATCCTTCTTCATAAATACAGTAAACATTTAGCAAATGCTCCACTATAATAAAGTAAGTCAGTCGCTCTTCATTCCTGGCCCAAATACCCAACAAACTGAAGGAAGGTCTGACCCCCATCTGCTTCAGGCAACAAAGTTCAGAGTCCAGGAGAATATGTGCAGTTGTCTAAAATTATGTTCTTTTTCCCTTGTGTAAACCTGTAACCCAGATCATAATTTAACACAGCATGAGAAGGGCTACATTGTAGTCAGGTTTACACTAATATTAAAAACAAAAACAAACACTGACAACAGTGGGATGAGAGTGGGGAAAAACACAGAAATGCTTTAAATTAAACTGAAGACAGTTAAAAGATTAACGGTGTTCTGGGGGGAGGGGAAACAAACAAACATGAACTCCACACTTACCATGTAAATAACACTCCCATGTGCCTGGTAGGTGGGAAAAATCTGTTTTCTATAAAACCAAGTTGAAGGAAATAGCTCATCAACATCTCAATGCCAGCTTCATCTCGGCTAGGAGTGCGGCAGGCCTTAAAATACAACAAGTCAGAATATGGTGTATTTGCTTGGGTTACAGAATGAATACTGAAATACCAAGGATAAAGCTCTACCTCCTCTGGACTTCTGTGTATCACAGAAATGTGGGGAATGTGAGAACAGTAAGCTTAAGGCCATATGGATGAACTCCAAATAAGTTTTCATTCTCTTTCTTCTTTTGCACAAAGTAGCACATAATCTTTATGGAAAGAAGCTTCTGTTTGGCAAGTCTTGGAGCTAATTAAACTGAGATTGCAGGTATTTTATGAAAGGTACGAAGAAATCGTATGTATAATACTGGAGACGTTGTAAGATTGTGAAGCTATGGGACAGTGGAGATTCATGTTCCATATCTCAGAAATGAAGTCAATATGAATATGGTAAGCTATAAAACATACATTGATTCTATACAAATGTTATTATTTACAACTTTAAATTAGAAGACCTCGTGGAAGAAATCTCATGATGCCATATGTAAACTTACTTGTCTCAGATCCACGAGATCTGCTATTTCGTCTTCATACTCTGAACTGTCTTCACTGTAATGTTCCAGAATAAAGTCCTAGAAAAGGTGTAAAGGAACCAGGAAATCATTAAATCAACTCCACCGAGTTTTAAAACAACAGCATGTAACGGTTTTGAAAAGGACAAATGAAGTCTGTAAGTTAAAATAACAAGGGAATCAAGTGTTCATAAAAAAACTTGTTAACAGAATGACACTGCCAAATTCTTGTCAATTCCACTGAAATGACATAGTTGCAATGCCATAAGTTGCAATGCTACAGTAACCTGGCACAGAAATTAACCTGCAGATATAAAAGCAGCAACTTCTATGCTTATATAAGAAGTAGTTTTCCATGAGGTAGAATCTGCATTGTGCAGTACATGGTAGTCCAAAAATACAGAAGGTTGCTCAAACAGCTGGCAAAGCCCACAACAAGCAGTGATAATGCTGCAACACAGCTTCCCAACTGAGCTGGCTTGGCTAGAGGAAACTGGAATATCACTGTATTACGCTCAGTACAATCATTGTTACTGCTTCCTTTGGCATCTAGAGTAGCTTTAGGGGAATCAGTAGTCTTATGGGAACGAAAAACTGAAGAAATTGTTTTTTTCCTACACTCACATGCTACTTAGAATCACACAAGCTTAAAGTGCTCCTGTACCTAAAACATAAAACATAAGTCTGGAAATAAAGACAGAATCTAAATATCCCTAGAGGGACAAAACCATCCCATAATTACGCTGCAGGCTGAGAAGAAAAAAATTACACAAAAATTTTTTACATTGTTTAGACTGTTATAGCTTCTCAGCAAGGAAGATCTGACTTAAAGGACGTAGTGCTTAGTGCATCTGAAGCACTGCACAAATGTTAAAATCTTCATCTCCACTGGGTACACCAGCTTCTGCATGCCCACTTCTCTTTTCACAGGAATGTAAATTAAGACACAGGGCAACAGCCCAGTTAATCACTGGGTAATTTTTAAATATGTTGAGATCTCAGTTCTAGGACAAATACAACAACAAAATTATACATAAACTATTTCTTCAAACAAATTTGAAATGGAAATTACTCCATTAACTATTTATTCTGAAGTATGTCTCAGAAATTTACCTTCAGGGGGAGCGTAAAGTCTACTTCTTTGGTTTCCTTTAGGCCAAGAGGTACCAGGGGAATGCTGAAAGTCCCTCTATGGAAATTAATAAGATAATTATTTTTGTTTCATTTGTTGACAGAAAGCTACCATGTCAATGAGGGTTAAGGTAAAAAGTGTATAGTTTACAACATCTCTGTCCTTCCCAAGAAAGCCTGCAAGTTCTAGAGGAGAGAGTGAGGTGCATTCTTCATTTGAGTGTCTGTTTTTCCACTAAGAAAAGACAGCTCCTAAAAGCTGGCTTGCTGCCACTCAGCTCTGCCTTTACATACCTGCACAATTATATGGACAGCTGCTACAAATCTGCCACATTGAGTTACAGTAATTAACAATAATCATCATTAGTATTTTACATTCTACCCATGTTTTCATATAGAGAATTGATATGTGTCTAACAGGGAAAAGCAGGGCCAGAGTGTACCAACAGTGAAAGGCCTAAGACTGGAAGAATTGAGCTTCTAGACAAGGTGTTAACCTCATTAACAACACAAGCTATAAAATATCAAAGAGCAATAAAGATGAGAACTGGAACATTAAAAAAAAACTAACTTCGAGAGAATATGGATTTAAAACTGGATCCCACTATTAAACACTAGTCAATGGAACCATCAGAGATTGAAAAAAAGAAAATCTCACTTATACCTCAGCATGAAAGCTACTTCCACTACATTTATTGCTTTTCCTCTAAGCACATTACCCAATTACAAAATAGTGAGATCAGGATTGCTTCCAGGTACATAGTCTGTTTAGTAGGTTTAATGGATTGGTTTCTGGCAATTATGAGGTTTATCTGATATTCTCCTTTTTCCTCCAAGCTGTATAATCATCAGAGTATTTCATTACCAGCACAAAGTGGCGCGGGTGTGATTCATTTATGGTCTTATCACCAAAGAGAGGAAAATCTTTTTCTCACTGGTGAAAAGTCTACCTGGGGGAGATGGGAGTAGCAGTGCAGCTTCCTTAGCAGTGGAGGAGTCTTAGAACTGGTTGACATGGTCCAGAAAGCAGCTCTGCTAGCTTGGAAAGGGCTTCTGAGACACACTGGCAAAGCATCACTGCAGGCAGTGCAAATGATTTTATTTCTGATGAGGCTTTTAGAAGAAGCCACAACACTTTTACATCACTTTAAGTCTACATTTTTTCCGTCAAAAAGAAGTGATACACGCAAGCAAAATCCTAACTTACTGATTTAACGAATCTTAATGCCACTCACAATTCCTGTTGACATCAGCATTTGTTTCTCAGAGGAAGTTCTATTTTTCAAGTTTCCAAGGTGTCACACCCATAGAGTCAACATGGATTGCATCAGGGGGGCGTTGGACAGTTAGGGAGGTGGACCTTCCAGATCAGTGCAGAAGTTCCTCAATCTAACTGAGATGTGTGCAATAACTGGGAAGGCCAACACTTCCAACTGGTGCAGTACAATATCCTGTAACCTAGTAATATGGGTGTGACCTCATGTTGATGACTACACACACAAAAGATTCAGAGGATAATTATTAATAGCTATTTGCTATTAAAAGGCCGGAGAGCAGTTGCAGAGGGTGTGGATTAATTTAGTGGATGACGAGTAAAAAGCATCTACAGCTTAGAATGAACAGCAACAGAAAGGCAAAATAAAACAGATTGGGAAGTGGGATCAGGAGAGAAGTCATAGCAGTACGCAGCTGCAACAATTCTACCCATCCTAGGACATGACCTACTGCTCGTCCTTCACTGAGAATGCAGATACTTCGAATCCTCTTCAGCTAGAAGTAGGATTACCACAGCCAGAGTCTCTCATTCCCACAGCCTTAACTTTCACTGCTATTTACGTGCTGACATATGTGTATAAAGACTAGCAAAATTTTCAACAGAAAACTTTTGTCAAATAGAGAGCTGTCAAAGTTTTCCATGGGGTTGGGCAGTAGGAACTTGTACAAAGTTTCCTTTGAGAAAAATGAAATGTAGATATTTTGCATCAGGTTAGAATTCAGTTGAAACGTATGCCACTGAAACTGTGCTTAGTTCCTCTGAATTCAGGCTCTTCTCTGTAATCCACCTAGAAGTTAACCCTGACTGACAAAAGTGCTAAGAGGGAACATAAATTATTTCCCCCTCCACAAAGCACTTCAGTTTGCATCTTGAGCTGCTAATGTTAATCAAATATTAAAAGTTTAGTTCTAGGAGCAGTAAGACATCTAACATTAGAGAAATCTTTGCAATATTCAGGCAGTGAATAATCCTTAACTTCAAAGTTTTATGTTTGAGGAATGTATTGAAATTTAGCATGCTTTTTAAAGCTGGAATAACATCTTGATAAATCCCAATTTCATCTATCTCTGTTTTAGTCTGTTAGTTTATGCCTTTCTGCCACTGAAGTACACATCTTAAGAATTACAAGGCTGCTTTATGCTCCAAAAGCAGTGTTGTTCCTTTATCCTCCACTTAAGGAGGATTGTTGTGTATACTGCATCTGAGAACAGATAGATTCGCGAGGTTTGTTCTCTTTAGAATGCATTGAACGAGTTAGTCAAGTACTGGAAATTCTGCTAGGTCCATGTGTTTCTCCATAATGCCCCAAGACCTTTCAATTCACTTCACGAAGGGACTCTGAATCTAAGGATTAGAGGCACATACCTTTCCCAAGTGAAAGACAAACAACAGACTAACCCTTGGTCAACAAATCTACCATCAAATATGTTCTCTTCCTATCAAGTATTGTGTTCTTTCAGGTTATTATTGTCCAGCATTCAGATTCATCTAGAAACAGTTTCCTTTTTCAGTGGTAAATACAAGTCTTGTTAATCATTTAGTAATTTGAAACTTACTCCGTATTTTGATAAACTTCTACTGAGATATTAAGTCCTTCTAACTCCTCCTTTAAGATCTGCAGGTCTGAGTTTACAAAACTCAGTTCCAGTAGTACCTGTTCTCGTACTTTGTTGTTGGTGGTAGCCCTGGAGAAAGAAAGAGACATCATTTTTTTATTGCTGAGAAACAGGTTTTGTACACAAGCTGAGCTGACCCCTCTGCTAGCATTCTCAACATTTTTAAGATTTTTTTTATCCCCTTAAGAGATGATACAAAGCCTCATGTTTCAGAATTTATTAGCTTTTCTGTCAAAAGAGAACAATAGTTTCCAGATAACAGCATGCAGACACCTCGAAGGTTTGTCACATGCTAATTTTTTCATGAGTTAAAGAGTCAGTATCATTTTCAGATACATTAATCAACAACATTAAAGTGTCTTAAAAAGAATCCCTATCTTATTTTAAGATTATGTGGTCTCCTCCTAGAAGATGATGATGGGTAGAGGAGGGAGTTTGGAAGTGTTCTTTCAAAAGAGACTCGCCCACTTTATTAACTGAATAATGATCTGCTGAGACTTCTGATTCTAAGAATGAAAGAAAACTGTTTTATGGGGAAGCTGTTATTACATAATGCATTACAGGTAGGAAGATATATATATTTTTTGTAATACAATATGTTTATAATATTTTTTTCTTATGCAAATAGGATTTGCTTGTTCCTTTGCCATCCATATATTTACATTCCAACTTCGAGGACCGCTAGCACAGCGGAAATTAATACAGCCCCCCAGCATTTCTGTGTGATTTATTATTTACATATTTCATTATATCCATACTTATAACCTGATTCTCCATCCAGCATTACTGTTTACAAGAGACTTAAACTATTACCAGTAAGTACAGACGTGAACTGGAGATAAAGGGCCTTGATTCATATCCAGCTTTAGGATATTTTACCCCACTTTTAGACAGATTGTCATCAGACAACAACAAAAAATCTTATTTTAAATTTGCAGCATTTTATATTTACCTTTAAGTTAAAATTAACCTTCATAAATATTCATGAACAACCTTATGATACTTTTAGGCTTCTCACATCCTCCAGTTTTACATAGTATCTTGGTGAAGAACTGGGAATCCCAAGGATTAAATTCTAACCTTGCACCTCACATTATAAATGTGCTTTATCTGCAAGTTTTCTATTTCTATTGTATTCCTGAGGTTGATTAGTTTGAGCAGGGTTTAAATCTGCTGTCTGCATAATCCACACTGGATGTAAACACAGAATAGAAAGGATCTTGAGCACCATGTAGATAACTGGGTGAGCTCTGATCCTAGTAGCAGTTTAGTTACAGTATTTTTAAGGCTCTGTGTTTGGTCTAGCTTACCAGCCTCCACAGGAAGGATTCTAGTATCTCCCTCAGAAACCCCAATGTTCTATCCAGCTAAACATCTCCAATATGGCTGTATTGCCCCCAACATGGTTCTCTTGCCATTATTACTAGCAATAAAGTTGATCAAACAGAGCAAAACAGAGTTAGACTGTTAGAGCAAGTCTAACATGCAGCCACTTGCTACAACAGTGCAGCTTTGGAAGTGCACTTTACAGCAGGTAATGTCCCAGCAGAGATAAGCAGGGAGATTCACAAAGCGTCCAGCAGTAATTATTTAAGTCTCCCTCCTCCCCCACAAAAGAAATCATTTGCTACTCAGGCTAAAGGACTGGGAAGTGACAGCACATACCGTAACAGATTTTCAGCACCAGTTCTCATTCTTACTGCTCTCAAGATCTGTTGGTTTAGGACAGCTCTTTGATTTTGTAGTTTGCTTCGACCAGTCTCCGCAAGAGGATTACATCCCTAGAATTAAAGATACAAGTTTTGTTGTTACACCATTTTGAAAAATGAGTGATATTGCATTTGAATTAACTCTGTTGGCATGGGTACTGTACAAATACCAGTTACTTATGTTGACAACAATGACAAATGACTGTTTTGACAGCGTTTCCTTTCTCACACTTGGTTATTAAAAGCATAAGGAACACCATGACCAAAGCTTTTGACATTAAAATCTAGGCTGAAAGTATTTGGTTTAGAGTTTATGCACATCTGAGCCAGTCTGTTCTCTCCTAAAAATCCTTTGAAGCTATTGTCCAATTACAACTGAATTTGACAGCACGCTATTAAGTTCCTAAAGGTTTTGTAAAACTGCTGCCTGGCAAGGCAATAAATCTTACTAATGCTTCTGCTTAACCTTTCCAAAATATGAGTTTCATACTGGGAGATAAAGCCTGGAAATACAATTCTATCAGAAAGCAGGATTTGTGGGACCACAGATTTAGGAACTTTTGAAAGGATCTCTTCTCTTGTTCCTCCTGGTGCTCAGATGTACAGTACAATCCCACCCCTCTTTCCCCCAGTTCCTTTCTCTATACCTTAAACTCATTTTTGGCATAGTACTGCTTATCTGCATCAGTCTTCTTCAGATCTAGGGAATGCTCTCAGATCTTTAAGTCTGCTCTGCCCTAACGCAACATCACTTTTGCATGCTGCACCAAAAATGTGAAATATGAATAAACTTCGTACAGTATTTCATCTGTATATTATCACAGTACCAAGTACTATCTGCCCATTACTTTATCTTATCACCTGTTGGACAAACAAGGATTACATATGTCTGCCTCAACATCAAAAAAGATGGAACATGGAATAATATGGGATAAAGGAACAACAGACCTGAACAGGGAAAGGTGATTATTACACCTTCAGATACTTAGCAAACTGAGCCCTTAAAAAGTAAATCGTTAAATCCAGAATTCACAAGAATACTTCTGCGTACATGCAAACCTACATAAAAGTAGAAGAACAAAGGTTCTGCATATATACATGAGGAGAACCAAGCCATTGTATTTCAGAGAGAGCACTGTTAAAATAAAACTATTATGGACAAGCAGAACTGTGTATTTGTCTGACTTCTGTTCTTTCCAGGAGGAACGCAATCTTAAGCTCCTTTTTTTTTAATAAACGGAATCCTTCCACTTTTTTTTTTCCAATTCTTTGCCTCTGCCCCCCACCCCCTTTTTCTTTTTGATGTTCATTTACAGCTGACCAGCACATCCCCACAGCCTTAGCTACTGATTCTGAAGCAAACAGATCACTCCATCTTAAGTTTTACCCTTAAATGAAGCACGCCCTTTTGAGTGGCCTTGCTGGGTGTTGTTTAACTGGGTCCTCCTGGATCTTGCATTATACACTAAAAATGCTCAAATCTGTCTGATACAAGTTTTCCCACAAGTACTCCAGGCACTAGATTATGAACAGTTTGGGATCTCCCTCTTACATGTTAACTGGAAAAATTTGGCTGAGACACAGTAGCACTGAAAAGTTTCTCAACAAGCACTAATTATGAGTGGTCAGGCAATAACATACCAGCACATCAAAAACAAGTATTTAAATAGAACACAAAGTTCTGACCATGACATTTTTATTTGGGTTGGCAGGTGAAAGCAAACTAACTTGGCAACAGAGAAACAAGAGGATCAATCCAGTTTATATCAGCTTATCTGAGAAAGCACATAGCCTAATACAGTTAACTTTGAATCCCTACTTTTAAAAGTTTATAATAAATAGGTAAAATGACACAAAGCTTGTGTAAATGCTTTCTGAAGCATTGTGTGCCAGATAATTTGAAAAAGCATGTCACATTAAATTATTCTCATCATTGAAACATTTCTACAATGAAGCACCAACTTCAGCAGAAGGCCAAAACTTGGATGTGTGCTACATACTCTCTTTGATGAGAAAGCATTGGTAGCAAACAGAACACAAAGAAGATGAACTTTTACTGGAGAGTACATGCATATTTAGCAATTTTGTTCGTTCACGTCAGATTAAAAGTAGTCTTTGAAGTACAAAATACCTTATGCCCTTTAACACATTTTTACTCAGAGGCAAAAGCAAGGCATACTGGTAGGAACAACATGGCCTGGCACCTGCAGGTTGCTTTCTGCTCTTAGCCTGCATCTTGTTCTGGGCTCTTGCTGTTCTTCCAATTTGCTTTTTCTTCACTTTACACTGTATAGTTTTTCTCTACTACTGATGTTCAAAGTCTCTCCCTTTCCGATCTATCCATGCCCCTTTTCACTTGCACCTTGCCAATGACTTTGTCTTGCATCTTGTATTCAGCTTGAACACTTTATTCTTGGGCCTTTCATCTCTGTACCCCCGGGATTCCCTTCTTCCCAAGCCCCTTAGTCCAAGCACCCCTCCTAAGTGCATCATCCCCTGCCCAGTCTTCATTTTCTCTCCAGGGCTGCAGCTCCTCCCTAGAACTCCCTGCCCTTTCTGCATGCACAGCGAGTTTCCTGTTGTCGTTCCAATCCTTCTTTGCAGCTTTACTTCTGGGAATTTTTTCAGAAAGATCACCTGCCCGATTCTCATGCCAACAAAGCTCAGCAGAAGTGTTTGATTTATTTCCATGGTTAAATCAAGATCCAGCCCAGAAATCAAACAGACTCCAGGTGAATACTGAGTGCAAATCTGCAGTGACCTTAAACTCTGCAAAGAACAAAAGCAGCAGAGGTCTTTCCCTTCATTTCAAGGCCAGCCACTAACCACTGTGTGATGCCCTAGTGCAAAAAGAATCCCCTGAGGCCTAAAAGGAGAAGGCACTGACTAACTGAGGTATCTGGATCACCTCCAGCGTGCCTCAAGTGCTTCACTTCTGAAAGGCTTTGTTTGGACAGAAGAATGTTTTCAGAGTAGGCTCTTCTGCTGTGCATACCTCCCATCTACTTCAAGGCCAATAAGGAGCTTGCATTTGACCTCATGGAAAACTGTGCTTTTTAGATCCCCTCTATACCATATAGAGATATTCACCTCCTTTGTGCTCATGTGCAGGCTTCAACTCTTCTTTGTATAGGCTGCCAGAATATTGAGAGGTACAAGGATGCAGAGAGAGCACTGGGAATAACCAACATCAGCAATAAATGCTATGGGAAATAGACAATCTGGAGAAGATTCCTCCTTGTGTAAATCACAACCTCTGTGTGCTTAAAAGTTATTTAAGAGATAAGTCTGAGTAAAAGCTTCATTTTGTCTTCCTGCACGTCAAAGGTCCTTTCTCAGCCCCCATTTGTAGGTGGCTCATGTATGGACATTCCCAAGAATGCTGATGTTCAATACATTAGAATAGCTGGCAGCCAAACTTCCCAGCAGTTTCCACACCTACTGCTTCATTTCTTGTCAACAGGATGAGAGATGTTTTATTTAATTATTGTTTATTTCTTTGCAGATGCAAGACAACTCAGAGAGCAAAGGGGATTTTACCCTCACTCACACACTAGCAGTGCTATCAGTTCATTAACAAAGTGACTTACTACTAATGAAGTCACAAAAGTGATTAAGAATAAAGTATGATTGAAGTTTTCATTGCATGTTTTGATGGGGAAAAAAAAGAGTAAATATACGTCTTGTAAAGACATTTCAAACTCTGCTATCAGTTTTAGAGCCCTTTTCCCCTCAGAGTGTAGCTGCATTTCATGAAGAGGCGTGTTTGTTTGAAGTGTTTAAATGTTACAGTTCTTAACCTCTGAAAAGAAAAAAAAAACAAAAACAACATTCTCTTTAAAACCTGAAGTTCAGTTAGCTAGTTATTTGATTTCTTCCTGTTTGACTGAATTGCAGTATCAGGAAGCTGGTAAGCTTTTATTATGTCCTTACCAAAAGCAAGTCCTGCACAACAGTTTCTTACCATATGTTATATATGTACCTTGGTAGATACGTGCTCAGAAGAAACAGACACTGGTATGAGAAAAATAAACACATATCTGCTGATGAAGGCTATGCAGGGCCTATGCACATTTCGTAGCAATCCTCTGACTAATTAATGGAGCATGCAGACAGATTCCAGTGGGATTCCTGCTCATCTCTTGTTAGAATTAATGCCTGAGCTTAGGAGGCTGGATAGGCTGGATATCTCACCTTGTACTTTTAACCCTCTAAACATTATCCCACACATGCTTATTTGGCAAACAGCATAATGAATGCCTCTGGGATCTTGCTGCAACTTGCTGCCTCTCAGACGGGGCACAGCAGGAGATAAAGCAGAGCTACAGGGCGGC
The DNA here is from genome assembly GCF_905368555.1 of Meleagris gallopavo. Classification (NCBI taxonomy): domain Eukaryota; kingdom Metazoa; phylum Chordata; class Aves; order Galliformes; family Phasianidae; genus Meleagris; species Meleagris gallopavo. The sequence goes on from NC_139416.1 coordinate 9,399,228, forward strand.
TGATGGGCTCCATGGGGCTCACATGGGATCTGGGAGAGATTTTATTCTATGGATTACACAGACACAAAGAGGATAGCCAGACAAGGCTGTAGCTGGGCACTGCAGGTTAGCTGTCAATGGACAGCATCTTGCCTCTACCTCCCACCTGACAGAGCTTCCAATCCCCAATCTAAGGGATACAGGTAATATTTTCATGTTTATCCAAGCTTAGAAGTGGCCCACCACAGAAGGAAGCAAGCTGTCAGAAGTCTAGGTCCCAAACAGAGAAGAGCTGTATTTAGCTTCAGTGCCTGGCAGATCCTTCTTCAAGATAGGAGTATTTTTAACATCAGAAATTAAGTTGCGATGCACACAAAAATTGCGACTGTTTGCCTAACAATGAGCAATCACAGAAGGCATCTGAAATTAGCATAAATATGACTTACGAGGCAGTGGTTTGAACTTTTAGACCAGTCACACACACAGGGTGACACAGAGTTGAAACTGGGTGTGCCTTCTTACCTAAAATAAAACATTCCTTCCCAGCCAGTGCAACCTGTGCTGCTTGTACCCTGCAGAGCATGCAAATGCCCATAGCCCCCAGGCATTTAAACCTGTATGCAACTTCACTCATGCAGGTAAATTCCTTGGCTGCGATAGAAGTGACATGGCACCATCGAGACCCATATTTCCAGTAGGACTCTGAATAGCTTCTAAATGATTATTCCTTACCATCTGCTACTCCTGAAGTTAAAGCTTCTCTGAGAGATTCTATTAGTTCAATGCTGAAATCTTAGGCACATACCACAAACCTTTCAACAGTAGCTGTTTTTAATCTGAATAAGAAGGAGAGAGTTAAGGAAGAACCGATATTCCAGAGCCTGATCTAGTTGTTCCATATGCAGGTATTTTACAGTTCTAAATGTTCAAAGACGAATAATATTTTTTTAATAATTAATAATTGTATTGTTCCAAACACATTTTCTATACCATCTACACAATCTTGTCACACTACTCACAAATCAAAATTAATAGCGGATCTGAGAAGCCTGTGCCTTGATGACCCAAGTTCCAAATGATTCCTGTTTTTTCATGAAGGCCTACTTTGTTTGTTTGTTTTTAATTTGTATATAATGAGTGGACAGAGTGTGGCTGATGTGGGGTGTGAGTCACCTCAATGTTGTTTCTGGCCTGGCTAGACAAGCAGGGAGAGAACAAACAGGCAAATAAATATTGCTGTGTCAATGCTAATGTTGATTGTTGCCTGGCTACTAACGACTAAAACCAGCCACATTAGCTAAGCCTCAGTGGAAGCACAGGTGTAGCAGGTTGGTAAACTGATCCATAAATCACAGCAGGGCAGGGGGCAAATCCTACACAGGAAAGCCCAAAAGCTAAGGAGAGAGAGGATTAATTAGGGCTGATTCACAAGCAAGTTATCATACCTACCATCATTGTTATTTTCAGCCTGGTACTCTATCTACAAAACTACTTGTGTTGCTTTTAGCCTTTTCATCCTGGCGGGAAGGACTACCATACATTCTTCCTTCTGAATCAGGTTGGTCTACATGATAATTTTCTTGTCTCCAGACTTTAAGAAAGGGAAAAGAAAGCAATTATCTTCACTCAACTGGCATGAATTTAAAGGTTCTTTAAGCTAGCTGTCCAACTGCTCTGCCTGTCCACACAGCTTTCCAAGACAAGCAAACCGAAGATCGGATGCTTAGTGCTGTACCAGCATGTATCTAGAGACCTACAAAAAAAAGTAAGCTTGAAAAATAAACATAGGTTTTTCCTTCTATTGCAGCTTCCTAATCAAGAAACCTGAAAAGTTCCAATATGTATAAGGCATTATAAATCAATTAACCAAAATAGAAAAGTTATATGCTAAAAAGCTAGCTAGAAATCTCTTCCTTGCTCTGCTTCTACTCACCAAACAATAAACAATGTTCTAGGGCTGATGAAACTCTACTAAGAGATCACCACTCTGGTTTTGAATCCCGTGAGTGGACAAGCACAGCCTCACAGGTACCCTGAGTTCTGTATATAACCTGCTCTTTGGGTTACTCTGCTAAGGGACGCTGGTTTAGTGGGCTGATTCTGGAATAAAGAGAGGGGAGAAAACTCTTTTTTCAAGGTGTTCTCTGCTTTTGCCTTCCTCACAAGAACTTGTGTAAATAAAGAACAGGCAATCTGATGCAGAGCTATGGCAGGCTATGTCATTAGGAGTGGAATAAGCATCTCAGGTAAGCAAAACGGTACATGAGGATGGGCCTTTAAGTACTGTGTGTTGAAAAATCCTTCTATGTGAAGGCCTTGCTCTGCTTTCAAAACAAGTTATTTGCTCTTATCTTTAGTTTTGTCAGTACTTCCCACTGGCCATAGATTCTCTTGTGGGAAGAATGCCAGGGAGTGGATCTTGGTAGAATATGGTATAAGCATGGCTGATTCACAGGCTCACAGCCAGAGCTGGGAGAAGAATGTGGAACTCCATGCAGAGGAGGCTGTGGCACAAGGTCGGTCATCCAGGAGCACACACACCACCCAGAACTGCAGGTACAGTCTGCCCTAATATTGTACCACAGGGTATACTGAATTACAAACGTGATGGCAGAGATAAACAGAACAATAGCAGAACCAGTTTCCTTAGGCATTATATTCCCAAAAAGAAAAAAAAAAAAAACTTCCAGCAGAATCTCCATCTCCTCTTTGATGGAAAGCCCAAGTAGGGTGCCCCTTCCACCTTCCTTTTCAGAGCAACAGCAGGATTTGTTTTTCTTAAACCTAAAATTCCTCTCAGAATTTTAGTTGTGGCTAGTCAAATGGTTGAAGAGGCTCCCCTTTCTCAGGGGAGATGCAAGGAGAAGAGGAATAGTGTCATTACTGACAGAGTTGTGTGATTATTTTAAAACTAGGTATTATGAAAGGAAAAGGGGGGAGGGAGGGGTGGTCTTCAGAACCAACTCAAAGGAAGTCAATGGTTTAAAGGAAATCATGGTTTGCATATGCAAAGATAAGGGGCCTTTGCCATGAGGAGAAAGGAGAGAATGGACACAGAGCTGCTGCTGATATAGCTGGGAATGAATGGAGGAAGAGAGCCCCAGGGCTGCACTGAAAGTTGCCAGAAGAAACTGCCAGCCATCCCACTTGAGACTGACTTGGCAGTCACAGCAAGCCTAACTTCCTAGTGTGGCAACAGGAATGAAAGAAGGAAACAAGATTGTGTTTCTGTTACACCATTTCTGCCTGTTGCCCTTTACACAAAGCCAGTCTCCACCCAAAAGAAAATAAGACTTTAGGAAATAAGTTTTTACATTTTGCATCTTGGGTACAGTGAGGGTTGTTGTCTGGTATGTTCTATTTAAGGCTATAAAAGGGCACTGTGTCAGCTTTGAGCAAACTTCCCACAGCAATCCACTTATCACAAAAACATATCAAAAGTCTAGAACAAATGAATATTGTATGAACCACTCAATTTTATCAATATTAAGATCTCAGTGCACATATAAAAGTCTTTTACAGTATAGAAGACAATTTCATTGCATAAAGAATGCTTGGGAGCCCTTTTATGAGCAGTCCTGACACAAAAGTATTTTCACCTTGCTCTGCAGCTTATAAATTAAAAAGGTCAAATAAATAAATGTTTTCATCTCAAAACACATGCAATGGCTTTTGAAAATTGGTGTGTTTCTGCACCAGCAGAACAACCCTCAGATTTTTTCAGGGAATTAAGAGTATGATTACTTTTTTTTTTTTTCTTTAAGGGAACAGAAAACAATGCAAAGGGACTCTGGAGAGGCGGGGGAGCCCATGGACACACATGACTAGCTCAATAACCAGTTTGTTACACGAAGCCATCTAGCATACCATTCAAATGAACAGGTAAGGTCCAAAGAAGGATATTCTATCCAGATTAACACTTTGGGTTCACAGGGTGAATCTGTTCAGGATTCCAGGTTTTTCTTTTTGTTTGCGTGTTTTCTTCTCCTGAATCTACTTAGAATGAAAGCTCTGATCGTTGAGACCATTCAACTAATGTGTAACAAGGAATGCTGGCTTTCTGTTTACATTTAACTTCTGGGGACAGAAGGCTTTCAGCTTTTAACCTAATCTGATGTTTAGAACTGGTACAGAAGAGCCAGATGAGCCTTTCAAAGATCTCTTGAGTGCACAGAGAAAAAGGTGCCCCATCCAGATTTAACATTGGATTTCTGTCCATTTTGCACTCGTTTGTGATAAGCAAATCAAAAGTGGGGAAGATGCTCATAATAAGGTGTAAGATCTATCTTTGAGTATTTTCATATTGGAATAGCTCCTTAACTTTTCAGCACATGGGGATGGCTCTGATCTGATGTTGTTTATGAGACCTTATTCGTAACGTATAATGCTGTAACCAGAAAGGACCCCATCCTATGGCTGATCTGAGTGCAGTGTATGCCTTCCGCTCCTTACAGCGCACAGCTTGGCCATCAGACTCCAGCCGGACCCCAACAACAAGGCAAATAAGAGAAACGGACAACTTGTATCTAACTTAACAAGTCTGACTTTCTGTAGGATTGCGAGGCTCTGCTAACACGTCAAGCACCTGGTGCTACAGAGAATAGCTGCGAGAACTCGGAACGATTACAGCTTTGCCATACTTCGTGATTTCCTGCTCAGGACTGCTAAGCGATTACTCACCCGATACTGTATGAGGGTTACTCAAATGAAGGAACCGGACGAGATGGGAAGTTTCACCTCAGCCCGCCCGGTTCCCCGCACTGCAGCGCCCGTTCCGGCAGCACCGCGCCGCTCCCAGCCGCTGCAGGGCAGCGCCGTTCGGGCGCGTTTCTGCGGGCATCCGGCGGGCCTCGAGGGGAGCGCCGCAGGCAGCGCAGAGCGGTAATTGCCGCCGTGCCGAGAGAGCCCGGGCACGGCACAAGCCGCCCACGTCGTCTGAGAAGTAATGAGGGCAGATGTTTATTAAAGGCTTCCTAACGACTCTGTTAACTTCGCCGCCTCGCTCGAGTAAGCTTCCGACAGGTACACGCGGCAATTACTCGAGAGAGAGCGAGGAGACGGAGCGCGAACGGGACAGAAAGGCAGAAAAGCCGCCAGGCGGAACCGGGCTCCTTGTGTGGAGGTGCGCGCGAGCCCGGCCCGGGGGTCGGCGGAATCAGATCGGGACGGCGCCGGCAGCTCCGGAGCCCACCCGAGCCCCGGGGCTCCGCCCTCCGCTCACCTTCCGAAAGTAGCAGTCCTCCTCCGAGCAGCCGCGAGCCGGCAGGGCGTCCATCATCCCCGGCCGAGAGAGCCGTCCTCCGCCGTGCTGCTGCGGGGAGCCGCGACCCTACGGGAAATGTCGGCGCTGCCCCACGGCGCCGCCCGGCTCCACCCCCGGCGGGCGGGGAGCGGCCGCCCCGCCCCGCGGCCGTGCCCCTCGCTGCTGCTCCGGACCGGCTGGCCCCTCTCGGCCGCCCGCCTCGTGGCTCGGGCTCGTCGTGGGGGCTCTGCGGCCGAGCGGCCCCGGCGTGGCGGAGCGAGGTCGGGACGCGAGCGGCGGCTGACGGACGCGGGGCTCCGCCCTGAGGCGCGGCGAGGTCCGGCTGAGACCCACGGGTGCCGCTCGCCTCCCGCCGCTTCCGCCGGCCGCTCCGCGTCCCCGTGCCAGAACGGTCACCACGGGTGGCCTCCGCGTCCCCAGGGCCGCCGGCAGCGCAGCGGTCGGTGCCCGGCCCGGAGATTTCTGTGAGGTCAGCCTCAGACGTGCGCAGATCTGCGGGGTTCACAGCGCGAACGTCACGTCTTCAGAAAATTCCACTGTGCAACCGGTTCTGCAGATGTTTGTGTTGGACGCTCGAGTAAGGAAATGGGCAGTATCGGCTGCTATTGCTGCCCAGGCCTAAGCTACAGCTATGTGGGCTTCCAGCATGTGAGGATGTTAAGCATCAAAGTGCTTTAAGTGATTATTAGCAAACGTATCCTGTCCTTCTGTGGTTTCTTTCTTTCTGTAGCAGTAATCTTCAGGAGCCAGGAAGGTGTCTGAAAAGACAACCTTTCCCTATCAAAGGGATATATCTTTGGGATTACATCCCGAATTCCCAAAAGCTCTCTTTGAAAGTGTGGCTGTCAGCAGGGAGCTGAGCAGAGCGCTGCGGCTGGGCTGTGCCCGCTGCTGGTAGAAGGAAGAGCACAAGAGCCAACTGTTCAGAAATTGGGATCCAGAGACACCATGTTGGCTCTCTTGAGGTCGGTTGAATTTTGTTCTTCCAGACACCACATGCTCCCACCACAGTACCTTGCACTTTTTTTTTTTTTCCCCATTATTTCTAAAGATACTGGATCAAATGGGAAAGTAGATCAACTTCCCTCAATCTCTTTCTAAATAGTGGGAACATGTTTTAAAGTATTATTTCCATTGTAGAAAATGTACCGACCTGACAAAGAAAAATATTTGAAAAACTTAATCTTGCCAAAATAAGTGTATGTAGTTGAAGTTAATATCAATGAGAGAGAAATTAGCAAATTGTCAGATGTGCTGATACAATCGGGCAGTCAGCACAGCACTGCTTCTACTGGGTTTATTGAAAATGGACTTAACATGAAGGGTATCGCTGTTACTCCAAATAGAGTCATAAGAGTTTGTAGCCTGGTTAAAGGGTCAGATGGTTAACAGTGAGACAAGTGACTATGACTGCGGTGTGTGTAAAGCACAAATTTGCATAAGTTTCTGCAGAGAATGGTATACCGAACTTAAATTACTTGTAGCATATCTTGGTGACAGACTGCAGACTGCAGCCTTTCTCAGTTGCTTGTGGATACTTGGAATGAAACAAAGTCAGCAGCATTACACACAGTGAAATTTTCCAGCAAATTCAAAAATCTGAGATAGCTCTTATAGGCTTCCTCCCCCCTGGTGAGCACCCTGAGAATGTCTTCCAACACCTTCAGAACTGCCAGATCAGACTGTGCCTTGCCCTCTCTTTGATAAGAGTACTTCATGACTGTGTCAGGATTTATCTCTTATTTCTAAGTAATTCTCAGTAAGTTTTGTCTGTCTACAGAGTGCTCCTCTTAGTGAATATGATTTTTTTCAGAAGACATGCTGATTGCATGGTCTCATAGTTAGAACTGAGCTATGTAATGATGGGGTAGGAGCACTCTGTGACCCTGGAATGTAAATTGCAGCTTAGAACGTTCCAAAAACTGATTTATCTCAGAAAACATGTCCCTACTCTTCTAAGCATTTGATTAAAAAGCTTGTTTCCAGTAGCTCTTTGGTTGCTATTAGAACTCTGAAATAGAGGTGGGTTCATACCACAGACTTTCTCAGTTTCTCACAATTGTATTAATCAAAGGGTTTGGTTTCCTGCATTGTAGAGACTGAGCAATAACAGGCTGGGAATCAGTAACTCATGCACTCAGAAAAAGGGATCCACAGAGGCAGAAGCAGATGTTTGGTTGGCATCAGTAACCTTAGAAGACCAAATTCCGTGAACTGCTGCACAGGACATGGCACTGTCTCTGAGGAAGCATTTTTTACCAGATGCTCAAGGATTTGCATCAGTGTGCTGTGCCTAAAACACTGAAGCTGAAAGCAACTGATGTTATCTCTGCATCAAATCTCTCTCTTTGTTTTCCAGAACTCTGTGCTTCAGGCTTTCTGCATTTTCGCAGATAAACCAGCCAGGTGAAGCAAACAATGACTGCATTGAAAACAGGCATTGAAAGGCAGAGCTTGAGTTGTCCCAGTTTTTGTCCCACCGAAGTCAAGGTGAGAGAGAGGTCAGAATTGGAATAGGCTTACCACAGACACACAATAGTATGCATAGATACAGACACATATATGATGGTATATATATACAAACACATTACGTGCCGTATTTCTATCATGTTTGTGTAATTCTGCTTGCCCAGTCAGTCTTGTCCTTGCCCTCACTCATCTTAAATTAAAAAAAAAAAAAAAAAGTGAATATATGAAATTCCAGTTCTTGTTTTAGTCCTTATACTTCTCTTTGGCCAGTAGGAAAGGGTCTCAATTTGGGAAATTCATTTCCTGCTTTGACGTGTGTTGATGCACTTATAAACTGAAGATCTGAATCTGATTTGCCTTTGTAAGAACAATACTACTCTGTGGAAAGTGAATTTTTTTTTTTTTCTTGTGACTACAAACATTGCGGCTACGGTATGGTAACAGGTGCTTCAGAAGCAGTTTTTGTCCCAGACAGACAGGGAGGCTTATCAACAAAAGCACATCAGAATGATACTGTGTGAAGAGAGAAGTATGCTTCAAACACATGCTGTTTGTCAAGGCAGATTCTTGAATTCTGGACAGATCACATAGTTGTTTACTGCTCCTTCCGTTGTTGGCTTGGAATATTAAATATTCATGTTTCATATTAAATATTTTTCTGAGAGCAAAAACGATTTTGTCAGCATCCCTGACAATCTGTAACTACACAGTTGGCAAGTTCCTCATTTTTGAAGGTTGTAGTTCTATAGTAAGGGAATGTCTAGCTACAGTAGGGACCTTTTAGGTGAGGAGAGAGAAAAAGGGCTCTTAAACTGATTTTTGTTTCTCACTCAGTTCTCTGCAAAGTCATATTTGGCAAAAGAAAAAAAAAGGCAAAAACAGGCATGGGGGCACAGTGGTAATAGTGATGTCTATGTCATTAAAGACTGTTAAAATTTTACCAGAAGTAGGAGTTTTTCAAATTGTAAAGTTTTGAGACTAAAGAATGGAAGGACTTCTCTTAAACAAAAGAAGACCTTCTGCATTTTATGACAGAAGAATTGAAAAGTGACCAGACAGGAATGGCAAGGAACTAGTCCCCGAAGTTTTCCTAACCAAGAAATCTACGGGTAATACCAAATGGTATAAAAAATGCTATGCAAATTCAGTAGGAAGTCTATAATGCAATTGGCTACAGGTTCAGCATTTCACTGCTTCAAGAGTTACATGGGTTAACTAAAGCTTTATCATATTTGAAAGGATACATATTTGTTTCAGTGAGATGCAGTAAATAATGTAAGGTTAGACATGGGCAAAATTATCACCATTTGTTCCAGATAATGCCTTATCTTTTTCTGAAACCCCTAGATAAAAATTAGTTTTTTTAAGGACCATATGCATTATCTCTTTTGTTGCTGTTGTTTGTTCATTCTTTAGAATATTAAAATAAGCTTTGTAAACCTTATAAAAGCTTAACACCTCAGGGTTTGTACTTCATGTATCTGTTTCCTGAAATGATACATAGCTGTGTGCTGCTAGGATGGATATTAGGATGAATGTTATTCCCACTGACCCAAGATAAGTAATCAGTGAAGTTGTTTGTCTCTTGCCCTGTTTTGAATAGTAAATACGTAGTCTATTTAATATTCTGTTTTGAACTTCTCCTATATTCTTTTCTTTTTTAATTTATTTTTTTTTAATTTGTAGAAGAATAAAAATTTTGTTTTCTACATTTGTACATGGATTATGCTGGTTTCAGTAGCAGTGACTCAGGTAACTTAAAACTAATCAATAACTTATCTATTTGAGGAACTGCTGTTAAAGAATATAGAACATTATAAAGGGTATGGGAAGTAATGTTTGTGGTTCCTCCTTGATGAACTAATTCAAAAACAGATGCTGAAAACATATTAGAAAATAAAACCTGATCTCCATCGATACGTTAGGAGCCCAAATTCAGCTTTATGTGTACTGGCTTTGAGCTTTCATTTTAAAATGCTGATTTGTTTTTTTCACCGCCCAATTCACTGTTGAAAAATATATATATTAATTTTTCAAACATAAACTATCCAAACCTACAAAAATTTTAGTTGCATTGCCATTACTAGAAGTCATTTGCATCATCTTTTTTAACAGCTACAGATAATAACAGTCACCTGCTTTAACAAATGTAAATTGGAGACAGAGTTTACCATGGAAAGGAAATACCACTATAATGCAAAAGTATTCTTAATCTGATAAGAGCTTTAAAGGAAAAAAAAACTTTCAAGATTTGATTACCCTATCTCTTTGAACTTAGCAGACAAAACACTCAAAAGATTTTCTGTTAACACTGTGGAAAAAAAAAAGTTTACTTAAGCATATGCATCCAAATTCCTCAGACTTGGCTATTTAGGAACAATTATTTCCCAAACAAAAAGAAAAAGCAACTGTGCTAACAACTCATTTTGCCACTATGTGCTCTAGGATAACTGCTTACTAATTAGTGATGATGAGAAAAATTAATGCACGTAGATAAATGCCTGTGGCTTCTACTGAGTTGTTTTTGAGCCAATCCTAGACCTAAATAACTGAGTACCCTCTATTTGCATACAACTGTGCAAATATTTCCTATGGAAAGCTGAAACCACATGAAACTGGGGTAGTTTCACTTTGGAAGAAACCAGTTCTGTGTGTACAAACAAACACCAAGGCTGGATTGGAGAGTACACCACTAAGCTTAAAGAAGTCTTATCTGTGAGTTCCTTACAGCTGTGCTGTGATTTAGTTTTAAGGAATTCAATAAACTGGTGATCTCTGCTCGCAGAAGTTCTGAATGGAACATGACGCTACTTCCCAGGATGAAGCAGTGTGTATCTTTTGTGTGTACGTGTTATTTTTTTTTTTTTCTAATTATAAAACGTTGAGTGAGTCTGAGTCTGACAGAAAACTGTAAGGTGGAGAAATCAAATGAATCACAACTGATGTATGAGTTTTCAACAGGTAATAGTGGGGAATGGCAAAATTAGAACGTCGGTTTGGAACACATGGTTCATAACTGATGGGTATTTATTTGTTCTGATATAAAATATGTTGAATGAAAGCTTCCCTTGTGAGGTGCCTCTCACAGAGGTGTGAATGCAAAGTGTATGCCTTTATTTAGCGGTATTAATTGCCAAAGTCACCACGCAGAGCACTGACTCTGTTTCCACACAGCGTCCCGGTCGGCGGGCAGGCTGCGCCGCGCTCTGGGGAAATTCCTTCTGGCGCTCAGTGGGGACCCCGCGTGGCCAAGGCCGGCCCTCGCGGCGCGGTGCTGAGGGGCGGGCCGCTGTGCTGAGGAGCCGTCGGCCCGGCACCTCACGTGACCGCGCGCTGTCCCGCGCGCTGTCCCGCGCGAGCCGCCGTCGCCGGCAAGATGGCGGCGGACTCGAGCGACGGCGAGGAGGAGGATTTGGTGAACTACGGCACGGCGCTGCAGCCCCTGCAGGAGGGTAAGGGAGCCCAGCGAGCCCGCCTGGACTACTCCGCCTTTTTGGCCCGCGCTGTGGAGAGGGTGTCCGGGTGTCCCGGAGGAGCGGCCTGCCGAAGTAAAGCAGCCCGGCCCAAGGCTGGGAGCGACCGTGCTGCCCGCGCAGGGCCCGTGTCCCAGCCTGAGTCTGTCCGTTACTTAAGCTTTATCATAACTTTTAAGCCGTGTGCAGTTTCGCGGCCGTGTTCTACGCTTGTATTGCTGCACAGGCTGAGCGTTGCCCGAGCGCCTGTGAGCAGCTGTGGGCGCTGAGCTTCTGCCTTTTAACTAACGTTACTGCCGGGCTGCGGGCCGGGCTGCAGGGAGCTGTGAGTGTGGAAAAACCTCCGACTGCGTTTGGAGTTCTAGGAGTTCTGTGCCACTTGGGACGTTCTTAAAGCAAACAGCCAACCAGCGGAGCTTGGGAGCTGTCTGCCTGACGGTAAAGGGAGGTTTTGTTGCCTATCGGGGGCTGGAAAGAAGCAGGTGCTGTGTGAAGAGAGGAGCTTCTTTAACAGAACGATAGCAAACCGCGGTCTGGGAGTGACAGTTTTGGCGGATCTTAGAGAAACAGCAGTATTACAGGTTATTTTTTGCCAAGGCAGGAACTCCTCAGTTCTCAGTAAATGGTGAAAATGGTGTCGCAGGCCTGACTGAGATTATACAAGAAGGGAATTGGGCCTTGTGAGTGTGTGAGTTTATTTTCAGCATAAAGCCTTCATCCTTCAGAAGGTTCAGTGTGGGCTTCACTAGTTTCTCTTTATGATAGAAGCATTATGTTTTGTCAATGGAATAACTGATTCTGTTGAAAATTTGTAGTAGTAGGGTTTTTTTGCTCTTATATAAAAACTTCATATAAAAAAGTTGCATAGCTAACTTGTTAATCAATATTAAGGAGAATCTGGATGGTATTTAAAGCTTTCTAGTGGTTTGTAAATAGTTCTGAAGTGTCTGTCACAAACAGGGAAAACATTTACAGATCAGAGGTGTTGTTAAGCAGACTGGTAATCTATTAGTCTGATTGTAGAAAAAGGAACGTGCACAGAACTAGTAAGAATTTAGGTTTCCTGTTTGAACACTTGATACTTTTTCTCTGTCAGTGTACATCAACAGTGTACGCAAATATGTAAAGTAGAGAGGGAGTAAGTGATGCTGATGCTTTCTATTCAGGGTAGGTGCTATTCAGTCCTGTTCTTAATTGCAAGGGAAGAAATGGCTTCTGGACCAAGCAGAGATTCTGTTCTTTATGTAGTGTTATGACTTGCTTTCTGATTTATCTCTTTGTAGGTGAACGAATTAAGAAGCCAGTTCCTCTGCAAGAGCAGACTGTTAAAGATGCAAAGGGGCGATATCAGCGTTTTCATGGAGCATTTACTGGTGGCTTCTCTGCTGGTTACTTTAACACTGTTGGCACTAAGGAAGGTGAGATACTTCTGTCAGCTAGGAGGAGTTGCTTGATGACTGTAATGTAACATCAGTGAAAAAGAAATGTTATTAATCATTTTTTCCCCTGTTGATTGTTATTATGTAAATAATTGGAACATAATTTTTGGAGATTCTTAAACTTTGTTTCTCAGACTGCAGCTACATGAATGTTCTCTTGATGTATCCTTTAGGTGTAAGATTCAAATGTTTGAATTGCTTTCAGATGCTATGTTGTAGTTTGCAGTCCCTTACTTTAGATGTCCCTTACTTTGCCTTCTTTAAAGGATGGACGCCCTCAGCTTTTATATCATCACGGCAGAAGAGAGCAGACAGAACTGTTCTTGGACCAGAAGACTTCATGGATGAAGAGGTAAATTTGGAAAGAAATAAATCCCTTTTGGAAGTTGTTGTTATGATTGTAAGTTTTTTCAGGCCATGAAAAAAGAACTTAAATAGCAAAAATTGTAGTAACCTTAAAATTATTTTGTGTATATGTTGTTATACTCCTAGATTCTATAGGATATTTAACAGATTCACTTAGGAAGTTCATATAATCTCAACATTAAAAAAAAACCAATATCTCAAACCTTTTATTTCCTCTTATCAGGAAATCCAAATAGTTTCGAAGCTGTTTTAAATATGGCCATTCAAGTTACACAGAAATCAACCATAAAATGTTGCCAGTGTAAGGGTTGCACCCTGTTTTCTTTATTGGTTACAGTAAGTATTTTGGGGAAAACATTTTCTAATGTAATTTTTCTGTTTTTCTGCATTTCTTTTCTAGGATCTTAGTGAATTTGGGATAGCCCCAAAAGATATTACAACCACAGATGATTTTGCATCTAAAGCTAAGGACAGAATAAAAGAGAAAGCTAGACAGATTGCAGGAGTAGTTGCTGCCATTCCTGGAACTAGTGCGTTTGATGACTTAATAGGACCATCAAAGTAAGTAAATTTAAATAAAAGTTAGCATAGAAATTCCTTTTGCACACGAGTGCATTGATAAGAGAAGCAATTGACTAGAGTAACTCATGAAAGAGGCTGCAAGATCTGCAGTGTTACCTTTCCAGAGAGGCCTCCTTGTGGATGTTTCTGTATGTGCAGACTTGTGCCAGGCACACACCTACAGCCGATGCAGCATGTATGCAAATGTTGATGCATTCAGATTTTAATTGAAAGTATGGTACAAAAGCATACTTTCAATTGGTTTAGTTTTCTGTTAGACTTCAAGGAATGTTGGAATTGTGACTTGAGGTGTTTTTTTTGTCTTTTTTTTTTTTTTTTTTTTCTTCTTAGAATAACGATTGGGGTTGAACTGTTGAGAAAAATGGGCTGGAAAGAAGGACAAGGAATTGGACCGCGAGTCAAGAGAAAGCCACGTAGGCAGAAACCTGGTAAGTTCACTAAGGTGCCTGAATTCAGTTGTAGAAAGCTAGCATTCACACACCCATTAGAAAGTTCATTTTATTCTTTACTTTTATTTAATCTGTTTATTTAATCTTAGAGACATTTAATAGTGAACTTTTAATTTATAGTGATGCTGTTGCATTTGTTACAGACCCTGAAGTGAAAATATATGGCTGTGCATTACCACCTGGGCTGTCAGGAGGTTCTGAGGTATTGTGCAGGCAGAAGTTATTTGTTAATTTATGTATAAGTAACTTATGTGTGGTAACACCCTTTATAAAAAACTTTTTATGTTTTTAAGTATTTTAAGTTAAACGTTAACACACAGTTTAAAGTTTTGTTAAAGTGTTCATAAATATTTACTGTGTTTATTATGGAAAAGGTTGAGTGTAACTACATTTATTCTTTTGTTAGTTGAACAGGTGTAGTTCATAAATAATTTAATATATAGTTACAGAAACTTGAACTTGCCTAGTCTCATATTAACTAGATGTTGAAAAAGCCAAATATACAAAACTTTGTTGTTGTTCTTACATACTTGTATTTTGTACAAGGATGAAGAGGATGAATACCAGCCAGAAAATGTGACATTTGCACCAAAAGATGTAATGCCTGTAGATTTGACTCCAAAAGAGAATGTCCACGGACTTGGCTATAAGGGTTTGGACCCCTCACAAGCTTTGTTTGGTGCATCTGGAAGAGAACACCTTAATCTGTTTGCAATTGATTCTGAAGACTCAAGTAATTTAATTGGTGATGTGAGAAACAATAGACGAAGAAAACTAGGTATCACAGGCCAGGTAAGATATTGTTTCAGGTATATTAGTACTGTGATAAAATCTAAAATGTAGTTAGAGTGGGACCTAATCATTGTGGACTTACTGTAAGAAATGTAAGTGTGGTTTGAAAACAGGTTTAGGAGTCTGCTGCCTTCCTGTTGTTCAACTTGTCCATATCTTCATATTAAACAAAACCTTATAACTCTTAACCGTTTTTTTTTGGTCAGTGTTTTAAAAGACAAGAAATAGGGTGAAAATAGCTGGCTGACTGATTGAACTGAGAAAATTCTTGTGTTACTTTGACTAGAGAAAGTTGATATTGAATATGATTTTAGTTTTTTTTTTGTTGTGGTGGTTTTTTTTTTTTTTTTTTTTTTTCAATTTTATTGAATTCTCTCAGTGGTGTTGAATCTGTCAAAGGGGTTTTACTTTCTCCTGTTGTATTTGTAGTTCTTATGTAGAAAGAACTTGGTCAATTTATATAATTTTGAGAATTACACTTCATTAATTTTCATGCCTTTTTTCCCCATCAGTAATTTTACCTGCATTTAATCAGACTCAAATCTGACCATTAGAATTAGGCTGCTATCCTTGCCTTGTACAGACCCAACTTATTGTTCTTCCCTCTGAAGGTACTGAAACAAGTAGAATATGTTTGCTTCCTCCCCCATAGCTCTCATCCCCCAGTTGGGAGCACTTGTTTACTTGTGTGAAGTACATTTTTTCCCAATATGCGTCCATACGTTGGACATCTCACATAGCATCTTACATACTGTAGATGGTAAGGTACAGACATAGATATGTTCCAACAAGTGACTTAAAATGTAATTTTCACATTTTTGAGTTCTGATTACTTTTGTTTGAAATATATTGTAGGCTTTTGGTGTAGGAGCTTTAGAGGAGGAAGATGATGATATTTATGCAACTGAAACATTGTCAAAATATGATACGGTTCTAAAAGATGAAGAACCTGGAGATGGCTTGTATGGCTGGACAGCACCTAAGGAGTATAGATCGAAAAAAAGTAAGAATTGTAGTTCTGTGGAAAGAGTTAGTGTGATTTGAATTTAAAACATATCCATCTTTTCAAAAGCTTCTAGTAGATTGGTATCTTCTAGCTGTGATATCTGTGGCTTTGTCCTAGACTTCTTGGAATATTTGTGTGTTCTAATTTTGGAAATAATTCTTTTAATCTTCCACTAATGCCAATATAGATTAAGTGTGCAAATTACATTTTGAGAAGGGACTATATGTGCTGCTTCATGAAATACAGTATTCAATTGCATTGAAGAAAGAGATTATTATGAAGTATGGCTGCAAATATGACCCAGTACTTGTAAACAGACTTCTTTAGATAGACTTGCTTTTATTTTCAGATGACAATATTTGTAAATTTTATCTTGATAATGCTCTATTTGTAGTGCAGCTTTTAAGTGCATGGAATACTTAAATGATTTCTAAAGCAACTCCTAATGTTTGCTGTGTGCAGTTAATTGCACTTATAATATTAGATGTGCATATAATGGTGCCGTTGTCTCACTTGCAGCCGCATTCAGTTACTTTCCATAAAATGTTCTGCAGAATGTTCTGCAAAATGTAAAATATTCAAGGAAGAAGCGTTTTTACAAAATGTGTGTATTTTGAATATTGACCAGCTCTGTGATTATTTTTGCAGGGTCTGAAACAGAAGTGAAATATATAGGCAAAATCTTGGATGGCTTTTCCTTGGCATCAAAGCCATCAGCTCCAAACAAGGTAAGCATATAATGACATTTTTGCACTAAGAATAACATTCAAAGCAAAACTGACATGTGAAATGTATGGATTTTACTGTGGTGTGATACTTCTTTATGTTCTTCAAAATGGAAATTCTAATAAGCAATAAAGATTTCTGACTAGACAAAAATGTCAAACTACTGGGTGTTTTGCCCATGCTCAGACTTTGAACAAATGCATTCACTGTTATTTTGCATGAAGTTGGAAGAATAATTTGATTTAACTTCACAATAAAAATGTACATCTGCTTTTACATCTTTCAGCTGTAACATCCTTTTTTTTTTTTTTTTTTTTTTTTTTTGTAAAAATCAGGCCGCATGCTTTGTCTCCTTCACTGTTTTGGTGACAAGCTAGTTTGTCAACCTGATTCTTTGCTTTGCATCTTGTATGCCATGAGTGTTTCCATAAATTAGAATGGTTATCAGAGTTGTGTGACAAGGTCCTTTTGCTAATGCAGAAAGGAGAAACATTTGCATGGTATAGAAAATTGCGTTCTATGAGAGGCAGAGGGGTAATCTTTGAAGTCATAGCTTGCATGAAGAATGGAGAAGAACTCTGATGAAAGACAGGAAAATACATTAAGCACATAAGTACACAACAGTTTTATTAATTGACTAAATCATATGTGACTTCTATTTTTAAAAATGTGCTTCTGATTACACATTCTCAAACAAAGCACTGCATATTAAGACTGCTTAATTTTTGCTGCTGCTTGATTTGCATGTTTTTCTATTTTGCATAATTAATGTGTATTGACAACAGAACAATTTGTTCCAAAAGAGTGTATTACAGTGCCACTTACTGATTCAGTCTGAAAGAATGTGGTATCTCTTTCTACTGTTACTTGTAAATTGAGGAATTTCTAGATTGAGGTTACATTTCTCAATCCCATTTCTAAAAGTTTAATACAGTGTTGTATCTCGCTCTTGTGGTTGTTTTGTTTTGTTTTTTTCCACTACTCTGTAAAGATTTATCTGCCACCTGATCTGCCACGAAATTACAGACCAGTCCATTACTTTCGGCCTGTAATAACAGCTGGGAATGAAAACTACCATTTACAAAAGGTGTTGGAAGAATCAACTGGAAAATTGGGGAGTGATGCCACACAACAAGGCAGGCACGCGTTGAATGCGTCTCAGAGGAGGGAACAACTAGGAGAGACTGTTCTGAAAGGTATTGATAGATACAGTTGTGCCTTTCCTTGTTATCTAGGTCCACTATTTGTTTATATAACAGTAAAAATTTGGTCCAGACTTGAACATTGTTCTAATGTAACTTGTACATTTTACTTGTGTTTTTATATACAGTAATAAAAATTATGAATAAAAATTATAAATATGTGCAAATAGCCTAAAAGATGAAGTAGTGACCAATAGTATCCATCTGCTATTTCTGCCATTATCTTGTGTTGTTGCAGAGGAGCATTTTCTCTGTGTATACACAGGCTTTCTACTCCACTAAAGTGTCAGAAATAGTTGAACTAATTTTTTCTTTTTGCTTATCTCTCACTTCTACTTCTGGTCATAGGTCCAGCTCCTTCTGTTTTGGAATACCTGTCTGAGAAAGACAGAGAAAGACTCAAAGAAGTAAAACAAGCATCTGAACAACAAATGAAAGCAAAAATGTTGCCTCAGCAGCCCCGAAATAGCAGATTCCAGCCAGCCTCCCCAAACGATGCTTCTCATAAATGGCAAATGTTGTTGGGGGGACAGTTAGCAAATGCTGGTTCTAGTGATTTCAAACCATTTGCAAGAGATCCAGAAAAACAAAAAAGATATGAAAGTTTTGTGAAAAGCCTTAAACAAGGAGAAAAAGGTAACTGAAGAGAAATCCTGACACTTAGTTTTCTCTGAAAGCGTATATTTTTGTTTTTGCTTCCTCTATGTTTTAATTATTTGATGAAGCTTTGAATTTGAACACCTATTAAGTAAATGAAGTATTAAAAGCAACATGTAAAGAGTCAGCATTACAAGTAAAATTGTTTGAAACATCTATCTTGCATTTAGTAAATCATTCTTGCTGTTGTGAAAAACTGCCTCTTTGTCAAGGAAAAAATACAGTTGAGATTAATACTATCCTTAAATATTCATGAAATACGTGTAGGGTTGATTGCCTTTTTTTTTTTTTTTTTTTTTTTTCCCCTTGAAAAGCATCAAACTTAGGTCGGGTTTAATGTTGTAAGTATTTACTTCTTTACCTTACAGTAGATACGTTGGAGCGTTACTTAGACCCAAGTATGACTGAATGGGAACGAGGGAGAGAACAAGAGGAATTCTTCCGTGCAGCGATGTTCTACAAGTCCTCCAACTCAGCGCTGGCATCCAGGTTTACGCGGGCCAAATATGAGGATGATGCTGACAAAGTTGAAGTTCCTCGGGACCAGGAGGTATTCTTGTCACAGTATTTTAGTACTTTGAAGCTACATTTATTACCTTAACACTGCTTTACAAAGTATTTTTCTTTAAGACTCTTTTGTAGTTATGTCAGTAATGCTTTGCTGCCTGTCAAGTAAACCTTTGAAAAGACTTAATGCATGTAAAGCAGTGATCTGTTAAACTACGCTGAAATGTTTATCTGTCATGTTAATATGACAACAGTAACAGTTAATTCACCAAGTTGTTAGTTATCTAGCAGACTTGTGTTTGACTTTTTCAGAATGATATTGATGATAAGGAATCTGCTGTGAAGATGAAGATGTTTGGCAAACTCACAAGAGACAAGTTTGAATGGCACCCTGAAAAGCTGTTGTGCAAAAGATTTAATGTTCCTGATCCATATCCTGAGTAAGATGATTAATTAAGAAATTCTTAAATTTTTGAACACCCCTTGGAAATCCTGAGTTTTCATATTCTTTTGGAAAAAATCTGGCTTGATGTTTTCTTTTTGTATTGTAATAGATGTATTATAGACTCTCCTAATGTTTTAATTGGCCTTATAAAGCATAGTAAAACAACTTCTGACAAAATAATATGCATTTTAAATATTACTGTAGTTTGTTATAGTTAATTTGTGAATGGAAAACAGTATTAAAAAAAAAACAAAACATTTTTATTTCCCTGCAGGTCTTCCATTGTTGGTTTACCAAAAGTGAAGAGAGACAAGTATTCTGTATTTAATTTCTTAACTCTGTCTGAGCCTAGTACATCTGTAACACAAGAAACAAATGAAAGAAAACAAGAGAATAACAGTGTGAGCAGTAAGTCAGGTTTTGTTTTTTTTTAATCACATAGCTGTGAAGTAATGGTATATAAAAAATGGTTGTCTTTGTTATGGAGAATGAATTTATCCATCTGAGATTTATTTTTTTTTCATAAAAGAAAAACAGGTATAAAAATTGAAAATAATAAATATATCCAATACATTCAATTCAAACATAAAAGCTAAAGTCAGTGAGATTGTGCTAATTTATTCCACCTAGGAGACCTTTATAGGTCAGATATTCATTAAAAAGATAGAAAAATCAAATCAGGCTGAAGAAGCAGACTAAATTAAAATCAAGTAGGTCATAAAATGCAGTAGAATTTGACGTGTGAGCGATTTGAACATTTGGGACTTTTTTAGAACCAAAGAAACCTTCAAGATGGGACATATCAGATAAAGAGAAGGAGAAAAAAGATTCTATCAGTGAATTCATTAGTCTTGCCAGATCAAAAGCTGATCTTCTGCAGAAGCCACCAGTGCCAACAACAGAAGAAAGTGGAACAAAGGCAGCTGAAACACTTCCCAGCGAGGTGGGTTCTTAGTGGTGTTGGAATATAAAGGAGAATGACTGTAAACCATGGAAATAATGTTGTGTACTGTATGAATTGGTTTAATAAAGATGAGTTTGCCAAAGGGCCAGCTCAGGATAAGCAAAAAGAAAGTGAGATTGCTTTTGAAAGAATTTTGAGGTTATAACTCTGAGATGTAAAACTTCCACAGTGTACAAGGATGGGTAAGTATGGCTATACTTGAAGTAGCAGCTTAAGGATAGATACAATGTCACTCACAGTCTGGGAGTTAAGTTCAGTACCTTGCATCCACTGTGCTCACAAGCACAAATATATGTGTATCTTCTGCTTTGAGGAGGAGGATGCATACTTTGTAGAGACAAATAATGTTTTCCTTTTAAATAAATTTACTCTGGTTTGTAAGTGAAGTTTGAAGTAATGAATTAGAATTTATAATAATTTGGGATCTGCTTTCAATTGTGCATGGAGCACAAATTTCAGTAATCTTTTCAGGAAACTGAGTTTAGCAGTGCTCCAGTGGATTGAACTAAGAATTACTAAGATTGTAAACTTATGTATTGTGATGTTTGATTGTTTAGTCAATACATCCCAGCATATTTGAAATTATATTGCTTAACTGATCAGAGAGGGATTTTTAGTTTCTTTAGGTGTCTAAATGTGGTTTGTCACACTGCTCTGCAGGTAGATAATGAGAATAAGGATCAGGAACAGGAAGAAGAAAGCAGACCATCCATGGACTTATTTAAGGCCATCTTTGTGAGTTCCTCAGATGAAAAATCGTCCTCTGAGGAAGAGAGTGATGAAGAACAGCAGCCTACTACTTCAGTAGTAGATTCAGAAACCACCGAACAAGCTGGTCTACCTGATAGTTCTTCATCTAACATACAAGGTAGTTCTTAATGTATTCTTATTCTTATAAGCATCTTGTAAAAGCTTCTTTTATGAATCGAGTACTTCTGGGACTGCTATGACAGTGCTGTATCCTGAACTAACTTGTAATTGTATAATAGGTCTATTTTGGTTTAAAAAAAAAAAAAAAGAAAAGAAAAGAAAAAGAAAACACAAAGTAAACAAACAAAAACAGGTAGAGACAATACATGGAAATCATTCAGGGTGTCAGCTATGCAGTTGGCCCAGGCAGTCCATAGAAATAAAGGATGCTGATCAACTTGCTTTAACTTTCTCTGATAATTCTTGAAAAAAGTATTTTCTTTCAAATAAATGAGTTGTTGTTGTTGTTGTTGTTTTTCATAGACAGTGTGACTGTTAAAGCTGAGCCTGGCGTTTCTTCATTGCCTGCTTCAAAGCAGGAACAGAATAATGCAGAGGAATTTGGACCGAAGTTGCCTCCGTCTTTTTCTTCTGGTGGGTTCTGTGGACTTGTAGCGTATGAATTCTACACATTAAAGAGAAATATCATACATACGTCTTTAATAAATGTTTGTGAAACAGTACCTTACCTCAGTGCCTGTGCTGTGTCAAACATGTCAGCACACACTTTGTTACCATGCTGTGAGGGACTAGCAGGAATCTTTTTGTCTGTTCTAGCTTTGCTGTAGTTCCACAGAGGCAGGGTTTATGGACTGTAATGGAGATATAGGATGAGCATTACAATTTTCTTATTAACAGATTGAAAGGTGTTTAATTACAGTGGGAACAATGCAGTTAGAAGTTCACACATTTCACACCTGTTTGAAAGCTTTTTTTAAACTAGCATATTAAATTAATGTAGAATTTAAATGTTAAAATTACCTTTTCATTATTGATTGTATTTGTATTTTTTGTTTCTGCATTTGCTTTGTATTTTAGGCTCTACATGGCAACAAGAAACAGTGGTGCCAGCAAGTTCTCCAGGGCCTAGCAGGAAAGAAAAACATAAAAAGAGCAAAGAGAAACACAAAACTAAGAGAGATCACAAGCATAAAAAGGAAAAGGTATTTAATTAATATAATAGACTTTTTGGTTCTTTGATCTACCAATCAAATTTTCTTGTGATTTATACTATGCTATAGAAAATGAATCAAATGTGTCTGAACTGGAACAACTGAGTTTCTCAGTTGATCTCAGACTGGAATTTGAAAACAGGACATTATTTAGCTAGGGTGCTGCTTTTCCCATTTATACAATGTGAGTGTAGACATAATGTTTAATGTTTTATGCTGAAGATGTCAGGCATATCCTGAGAGCTGTGTATAATTCACAACTTCTATATACACTAATAAACATCTATTTTGATGAGGTTTAAGTGTTGGAAAGAGACGAGTAGTTTTGGCATTTATTTTTAATTTTTAGTTCAGGCTAGATAGTGCCAAAAAGAAGTAATTGTTGAGCATTTCAATTGAATGTGGAGTCTACAATGAAATTGACTTTTAGGGATGTTTGCTTTTTTGTTGTTAGTACCTTTCAGAAGAAACCAGCTCTTTCAAAATGAAAATTGTAGTACAATGAATTGTTTTTCTTTTTACAGAAAAAGAAACACAGGAAACACAAAACCAAAGGAAAACACAAGAATAAAAAATCAGAAAAAGACAGCAGCTCAGATACTACAGACAGTAGTGATAGCCTTAGTGACATAGATTCCACAAACCTGTCACCTAAAGAACTTCTAAGAAGGTAAATAAAAAGTTGACTGAAATACTTGTGAATTTTGCAGTATATAACTGAAACCTCAACGTAGGAGTTTGCAGTTCAGTAAACTTATTCATAGCAAATATGTATCAGCAGGTCTCTTTATGTTTATAGAGCCTGCTAGTTTGTTTAATGAAGTGAGGAAATGTTCAAGTGTCTTAAGCCTCTAGAGATAAAAGGCTCTAAACACAACGCTGTGCTAGTTGACGGGGTTTATAGTTACAGATGAATGATATTTTGAAGGAATTAAAAATTAAAGAAGTGCGGATGGTGAGTCATATTTCCGTGACTTTGTCTACTGTCTTTACTTGGAAACGTTGGAAGCAATATTGTCTGCTTCAGAATGTTTTAAGTCAGCTTTGTTTTGTTGATAATCACCAAGAGACCAGTTCAAACAGATTCACTGTATGGCTTTGATACTTGGGATGATTCTGCGCTTCGGCAAGGAGCAGTGAAGCAAGGAGAATGATGCTTGTCATGTATGTTTCTGCTAAATCTAAACTGTTGTTTATTTATATAAATAGAGGATATAGAGAGAGTGACTTGAACACAGTGCTACCTGGGATGTGAAAATAAGAAAAGAACAATTTGAAACTTTGTTCTGCTCCACACTTGAAATGCAATTAAAACTAACTGCATCTGGTTCAGATCATAGTCATCTTAAGCCTCTGTCATCTCGTGTGGAACTGTCACCACATTGGATTGTGCTGAGCCTCTCCTATTAGCAGGCAGAGAGGTCTGAATGTGTTGGTTGAGGTATTGCATTCAGCTGTCCAGGCAAAATTACTGTCATCTAGCTATTTTGTGGAGTGGAAATGTACCAACAGGAAAAGTCAGGATTCCAAAGGAGTCTGCCTTTCATTTTTTAGGAGCTGAGCTTCAGTTATGTATTTGTCTTTTTGTATTAAAAAGCAAGGTGGTACTTTTGATTATGTAAATAGCCAAAATGTGTGTGAGTGTATTTTACAGAGAATAGTTTGACTTCATTGTACAAGCTGATAATTTGGAAGTCTTTGTGTTTGCTGAGCACTGAGATAAAGTACTTCTATATAAAGTCATTGATCTTTTTTAATTTAAGGTTTAAGAAACTTCTCAAGTAATGAAATATTCTTAATGATGTATGCGACTATTTAGTTTATCCTCTTTTTCTTTCTTTCTTTTAGATTGAAACAACTTCAGTATTGAAGAGGCATCTTTCTTCATTGCTGTGTGATTTTTTAGATCTCAGATTTTTGATCTCCTCCGTGATGGTAGATCAATCTTGTATATATATACTTTGAAGCATTGTAGATAATGTATTCATATTGAATTTGTTTGAAAGTAAATGTTAATATGTTTATTTTGTGATGTTTCATAGGATTAAAATCTAATGATTATGGAATGTTGAAAAAGACCTCTTCTGTGTAGCATAATGTTAAATACTGCGGGTTCTGTTTTAATTAACATGAAGCAAGATATTTTAATAAACCAAGTATTCCAAATCATTTTTGTACAATAAGTCACAACCTCAGACCTCAAAAACCTTAAATCTCTCAAGAAGCATGAGAATGGCACAAAGTTCCAGGGAGGTTTACACAAGGCATTAGGAAAAATTTATTTGCCACAAGGGTGGTCAAACACAGTCAGCGCCTAGTGAGGTGGCTGGTTTCCTATGTCTGCCAGTGTTTCACAGACAGTGCCCTCAATAGTATGCCTTAAATTTTGGTTAGCCCTGAAGAGATCAGGTCTTTTGAAGGTTTTTTCCAACCATTCTCTCTTTCCTTCACTCTGAATGGCAAATGTTTGTCAGAATTAAGTTAGGGACTTAAAAACTGAAGTAATGCAAAATATGTATTCGGTGTGTGTATTTTTTATTGCTTCTAACCTTTCTAACACAGAAATTCAGGTCACATTTTCCCAGCATCTGGCTGTAACTGGAGTTGGAACATCTCCCAAGTACGTATAGCATTTGCCATAGCAGACCTAAACCAATAAGCTGTCAATTTCACAGAAATTAAGGCTGTATTAGCCTTAATACATTAGTACTATAAGTATAAACTGCATTATTCAGCAATTAAATGTATTTACAATGAAAACACTACTTTTTCTAAATGTATTGCATGAAATAAGTACTTGTCAGCTTGCAGTATTAATGTAAGCTATGAACCAGCAAGCTGTTAAGTAGACCTGCAGCCCCTTAGCTCCCAGGTGCACAAGGACTCCAGAACAACCTTGTCTAAACTTATGAACAAAAACATCACTGAAATCCTCTATTGTAGGTAGTAGTTCTTTCGTATCTGACTCCAGATGTGTCTTTCGGTATCTGCAACTTTATGACAGCTCTTGATTAGAGCAAGGTGGTTAATAGTCGTGTGCTGAATTGCAGAATGCATGGTTTTTAAAATAAAGCCAAAAAGAACACTAGGGGCTGGGAGAAAAAACATCTGAGGCCTTGAGGTTGCCTCTGCTGCAAGCAAGATATAAAACAGACCCTGCGTTGCACCAGCACAGCTGTGACAGAGTGAACCCACACTGGGCAGCCAGGCCTCAGGGCTGTGTTCCCGCCACTGCGCAGGCTGAGGCTGAGGCGGCGAGGGCAGCATGGCGGCGGGGGGCAGCCGTGAGGATCCCTTGGCCATAGAGCCACTGCCTGAGCTCCAGCCTGAGATGTCCCTGGCTGAGGGGCGCTGGGGGGACCAGGAGCAAATGGCAGAGGTGGGCTGGGAAGAGGAAGCGGGGCTGCTGGGAGGAAGGAAGCACTGGCATAGTGCTGGTGTAGGGCTTCTGAAAGCTCAGCACCAATGCTTGGGGCAGGTGGGCTTTTTGGTGGCTTAATTCACACAGACTTGTGGTGGGCACTCAGTGACTGAGGAAAGGCTTTCTCAGAGTGTCTCAGACAGCTCGTGGTGGTCATGGCTAAACAGCACAGCCCTTGGGCCTTTGGCACTGCTTCTCCATGGGCCAGAATTACCGAAACACAGAAAGGTTTTTGAAAGACTTGAGAGAGACTTTTGAGATTTAAAAATAAATATTACTTTGCTTGAGAGAAACTGGGAAAAATAAGCAAAAGGAAACAACCCAGCCCTTTCTCTCCAGAAAATAAGAATCAAATCCACCAGCCTTCCTTTCTCCACCAGGTGGTGACCATCTTGAGCAGCTGCAGCCTAGTGCCAGAGCAGGATGTGACCTCTCCACACAGAGCTCTGCTGCTGCATGGTGTTCCACTGCGTGGGAGTGGCTGCCCCAAGGGTTCTCCTGCCCCAGGAGAAGATTTCCTAAACTTTGCTCTGTTTGCTTACAGATTCAATTTAAAATTCTAAGAGGGCACAGCGATACTGTGAGTTCCTGCCATTTTTGCTGTGAAGACTCAAAAATACTTTCATGCTCTTATGACAGAACAGTGAAGCTCTGGGTATGTTGTGAACACAACAGCAAATTTAAAAAAACATCTGTTATGGTAATTGCTTAATATGATTTGACTACTGATAGGTGAAATAATTTTGTAAAGAATCTGAAGTTGCCTCCTCACAGAAGAAGGTGGCAGAGTACAAATGAGCAAGGAGTGAAATGTTGGTCAGTGTGATGGATCTTGGCCTCTTTGTAGTCTCAGTCTTCATCTGTATCATTGCAGTACACAGGAGCCCAACAATGGACCTCTGGTTGGTTTTGTACAAACAACAAAAAGTCCTGGCACCAGTGCCTGGACCAGGCTGGTGTGGAGGCAGGCTTGTGAAACACGAGGCAACACTTGGGTGGATAGTACTGATGAGAATGGAGAATGGCTGTCAGTGATTTGAACACCACAGTCATAATTGACTTTTGGAATACACAGAAATAAGTTTTCATTTGTATTTTTAGATTAGATAAAACATGTAAGGCACACGCATAAGGCTAACCTTATTTCACAAGCTTTGTTTTGCTTTGGTTTTGTGGTGCTGTGTATTTTTTCACAAAAATAGCTCTTCCCAATCAAACTCCTCTGGATTTATTCAAGGATGTTGCCAAAGGATTTCCTGTTCAAATTTTTGAAGAACACACAGCCCCAGTTTCTGAATGCAACTTGAGTCCTGATGATAGAAGGTGACTATTTTCTATCACAATTAATTTAAAAAAAGAGACAATGTGATTTTCAAGGTTAAATGTGATTGCACGTGGAAAACATTAGACAAATTTGGAACAGATCAGTTACTTCTTCAGTTGTTCCTACGGTTTTCTAGTTCATCAAAGTGAAACTTCTTTTGCTTCATTTTCTGTTCATTATTCCTTTGTCTTCGTCTGGCAGCCTGTTCACTGCCAGACTCCTTCATCTCCAGTTGATTTCACCTACACTTTGTGCAGCAGAGCTTAAATCTTTTGGTTTTCATTTGGTGGCCACTGAAGGAACAGTCCAAGTCATGACCTTTGCAGGGCAAAGGAATTACTGCTTGTGAGCTATTTGTGGCTGGAAATCTATGGTTTATATTCTGAAAGGAGCGTGTAAACAAGTATTGCATAGAAGAACAACATTGAAACCAAGCCACAGGGGTTCATCTGTGAGATTTATATGGTCATAAAAGTTCTGTATTGTTTATTAATAATCTATACTCTTTCCACTAAGCCTGTTACGTCAATTTAAGAAGAAATGCATTTTATCTAGTGTCAATCTCTGGGTATAATAATTAAAACAACTGCATCATGCATTAACATTTGGTTGAGTAGGTCATACGTTGCCACCAGGGGTATTATTTCTGCTATATTTTATCATTAATTTGTAGTTCAAATCAATTTTTATCAAATTAAAGAGTTGTCTAATCTTTTGATCATGGGATTGTATATGTGCCATTCTGCCTGCTGCCTTCCAACCAAAAATGCCACCAGTTCATTATCTTCTTGTTACCTCTTGTGCTAAGTGCTTCCATTTAGGAGCAGAGATCATGCAAGTGAAGGAATCGTATGCATAATGAAAAGAATAGAAGGTTTGAGAATTTAATTTTAGCTTGCATGAAGTTTCCTGGGCAAAATTTGTGAAAGTGACATTTTTTGAACTTGATCAAAAAACTGAAAAAGCCACAATGAGACTAAAAACATTTGACCTATACTGTGACATTCCATATAAATGCTATTTTTTAGATATTTGGAAATATTCTAATAAAACAACGTGAGGGCAAACTTGGTGACCTCCTCATTCATGGAAACCTGCCACTTGTCATCAGTTAGCTTTGTTGTGTAATGTGGGTTTGTGTTTGTGCAGAGCAGTGTCTGAAAATTGCATACATGACATTTTTATTGTTAGTTTATACTGAAATATAAATAATTACGTATTTTAAACTGCAAAAGGCAATTTTTGCTGCAGTGTTTACAAATCTTTTTTAAATTAATGAGTGTGAGGATTTCAAATCATTGTCAGAATTAAAAGTTAGCATTTATTTTCAAATATCTTCTCTTGAGTGAGAACATTGAGTGCTGTTTTCATGGTCATTTTTAGGGTGGTAACATCATCCTATGATAACACTGTCAAGACTTGGGATATGGAAACAGGAAAAGTGCTTGTATGTATCCTTTTGAGTGCATCTTCAAAAAGATGTAACTGTAAAATTCAGATGCATTCTTTAGTTATTGACAAATAAGAAAAAAAACAAAAGCATTCTTTGTTTGCACAATGCACTACAGTCAGGGTAGGCAGGCTTGATTTTTAGCCTAGGTTTTGATCTGATTAATTGTTTGATCACAGTAAGTCCCTTGATGAAGATGTCTCAGTTATTTCAGATAAAAATGGCTGTAATAGTAATAATCTGTTTCAGAAGATATGTTAGACTGATCGAATTAACATTTTAGGATTTGAACGGAGTATCCCTGTCTAATTTTAAACTTACTGCTATTTTAAAAATAGAATTGGATGTAAGTACTTCTATCACCTTTCGCCAAAATAAAGTAATACCAAACTCCTCTCTTCTTAGCCCACTTAGAGATTAAAGCAAATGCTGTTAAAGGCTCTTATCTCTAACCTTCAAGGTGTTTCCGAAACCCTTTCTTTTCTTTTTAGTGGACAGTAGAACATGAAGGCATTGTAACTTCATGTAATATTTCCTATGATGGCAAATATGTGGTATCTGCCTCGGATAAAGGCAATGCCATATCTGTTTTTGATGCAGTAAGTGCAACAGAGGTGGCATGTGTCCAAGGTAAGATTTATGACTTTTAAATTTTGTTTATTCAGTTTTTGATTTCTTTTATTTCTTAATAATAATAATAATTATGAACTCAGTTCAGATGCTCTTCCTTGCTAAATGTCTGTGTTTTGCAGATAGACTGGTGCGTAGCTACTGGGTAGTTCTGCCTTTCAGACCTGTGCACTGAGATGGAGAGCTAATGATTCAAAGCTGGGAATCAGCTTTACAATAGTTCCTCTTGGTGTGTTTTCTATAGGTCATCACAGGAGTACAATCACAAGATGCTGTTTTGATCCTGATAACCAGAGAGTGACTTCAGTATCATACGATAAGACTATAAAGCTGTGGGATATGGTAGCTCGATCCACCTCAATTACAATTAAAGAGTAAGAAATAATACTATAGTTAATTATGCGTGGTATTGTTTGCATCCTTGACAATTATCAGTGAGAGTTATGGTAGGATTTGTACAGGAGAAAATAAACTGTAATTGTTGAACTGAATTAAGTTATATGTAAGCAAATGACATATGTGGAATGCATGAATAAAAATTTCCACTCAAGCTTCCTGCTATAAATAATTGAAAAGTTGCATTTTGGCAGTGTTTTTGTGCCAGTTTTTAGAGCTCCTAGGTTTTTTTATATGCACTGGAAGAAGCATACGCAATATAGTGCTGAAGTATAAACTTATTGGTGTAATTCCTACTAATTAGGAAGGATTTATAATCATTGACATGTGAGAAGATAAAATATTATGAAGAAAAAAGAAGTCTTTAAAAACATTATATAGTGAAGGAGAAGTAACACAATAGTCACTTTGAATTTTAATAATTTTTCCTGTATAATTGTAGACTGTTTTTGGCTTCCCTCTTTGTCTTCTTTTCATCTCTCATTATCTCATTATCTATGTTGTTAATGGCAGAATGAGACAGGATTGGATCCAGGACAGATGCTCTGGACCCCAGCTCAGTATGTACTTATATTTTCACAGTGAACCAATTGTGGTCACTCTGAGTTCAGGTACAGGTTTTCCACATGATTTCTTGCTGCAAAAGTAATGCCTCCTTTTTAATTCCATGGAAACTGTAACAAAAGAGCACAAGAACACCCATTATTTAAAATTTTTATGTATTTATATATTTTAAAATAAATTTATCATTTTTCAGCTACAAAACGCTATTTTGCAGCATAGGCACCATCATCAGATGTGCATTTTCACCAGCAATGAACAAGAGCTGCACCAGTGGAGGTGACCCACTGTCACTGTTACCACTGCTGGGATGCACCATCCACTGCATCACTGTGCTCACACCCACTGTTTGGTCTCCACCAATGTTCAGCAAGTGCCAATGAATGCCAATGGGTGCCATTTTTTCCACATGGAGGAATTCGATGACATGCCTCTGCTTCATGTGCATTTCCATGTAAGGCACCATTTTGTGAGACTGTCCCTCTGCTGCCATCTGTCACACAGCAACAATATTAGTGGGAAGATTCAATCTCTACTGCCATACCACCAATATCTACCACTGATGTTGTGGGCTGACACCATAAAAGGCATTACTTTTGGAGAATGTCATGCCCAGTATCAGCAGCTGTGCTCCTAGTGAGCTCCTACAGCTCCCTGTGCTAAACCCTTACATCTCTTGCTGAAATAAGCATTACATTTAAAAATTAGGTTAATGTTGGGTATTGTTATCATTTTTAAGAATAAATTATACGATAGATATCAAGCGAGCTGTTAAAATAGCAATAGCTTTTAATAAACTCAACAAATTTAGCTTTGAATTATAACAACAGTAAATAGAGAGTGCCTTTAAACAGTAATAAATAGTCTGATGAGGAATTAGGAATTAGTTTGGATGGGAAATTCAATCTGGAGCATTGTAATAATATTTCTTTTAAATCACAGTGACAACAGCCTTGTTTCCTGTAAGAGAGGCTTGTGATCCCTCCCTTGGTGCAGACTGCATGAAGCCCCAAAGTTCTCAACCTGCTCCAGCGCTTCCAGATTCCTTTTATAGACTTTAATATAAATTGATTCATCTCTTTCCTTTGAGTATTAGAATGGAAATTCGCATTTTTTGGACTTTTTTGGTAACTTGCTTTTAAAGAAGTGTGGTTGTTCTGTAGCTGCAACGCAATGTCATTACTCATTCACTGCTTGAGTTCATTCCAGCCAATGGCTCACCCTGTAAGGGGCCCAAACCTGCGCGGGCTACAGGACTGTGAGTAGCTCCAGGAGCTTTACAGGACTATCCATACAGTTAACATTCAGAATGTGTTTATGATGCTTACTGGATGGAGAGAGTACTCAGTGCCACAAGAGGCTGAGAGTTTGATAATACTTACAAAACCTCACTGTTGGGGTGTTTTCATGTTTCAGGGGACACAGCAATGCTATCTCAGATTGTTGCTTTACATCTGATGGTCGTTACTTGTGCACAGCATCCTGGGACAGGAGCTTAAAAATATGGGATGTAAAGACAGGAGAATTTCGGAGTCATGGACCTGTTACCTTGAACCAGGGACATGAGGGTTCTGTTAGTTCCTGTTGCTTTAGCCAAGATGGTGAGTTATCTTGATACCAGCACACGGTGTAACTCAGTATCTGTGTATGTCACATAACATGTGAGCCACAAGTGACCACTCCAATCATGTAAGTAATTTGTCATTTCCAAGATAGCATATTTAATTACAAGAAAATGATCTCCATGTAAACTGAAATTGATGATCAGCAGCCCCTCTACAGGCATGAAATTTGTATTATTGCAAACTGGCATTGTACTGGAACAAGTTCTCTTCACTGGAATGGGCTGATATGAGTTTCTCTACATATTGGTCTAATTAGCTGTTCCCTTTTGCAGCTTCACTTCTTCACTACTATTACTATATTTACTATTACTGTTTACTGTTACATTACTATTATGCAAACTTATGCTTACTATTTATAAAACCAAGAACGTTAGCAACAAATAGCCAAAAGGAACTTCTAGCATCTTGTCAAAGCATGACTAATAGCTCATTACTTACATGTTATTAACCAAGTCTGACACAGTGCTAGAAGGAGTCTCTTATTAGTCCGTGTGTCAAAGCAAATATACAGTAAATATTCTGATTTCATATTTCAGCATCACTTGTAGTGTCTGGTGGATATGACAACGCTATAACCATATGGGAAACAGATGCAGGATATAAGAAGTTAAGCTTAAAGGTACTGCGGTTTTATTTGGTCACCAGTTTGATAGAAGCTGTAAAGTGTGTGCTCCTTTAAAAGCATTGTATTTGTTGTTACCCAATATCCTTGCCCGTCCTTTCCAGATACAGGCAGGAAAACATATTGAATTTGTGTGATGTAATTGGTTAGAACAATATATTCTTACACAATTAGTTACAAAGATACTACCTCTATCAGGTCAGTTATAAACATGAGACTCCAGCTAACTATGGGATATGATTTTATGGCATGAATTAAAACTGTTCATAACTCTGTGTGTGCATTTTGCAAATGTTAATTTCACAGAAGTCAGGCAATTATGTCAGAATACAGATTTGCAACCTTGCTTCTTTTCCTGTCCTCTGCAAATCTGATTTCAGTGGACTTTTTTTTTTCTTTCTGAATTACTGCATGCAGTACTGAAGGCTTAGCTAAAACATTCATGAAAAAGCCCACCTGGAATGCGTCAGAAAATACAGCTTTCCTTCAAAGCCTTTTGAGCTTAAAAATAACTTTCCTCTGTTGTTTGCGTTCAAGACAGTATCTTTATCTGAGGGAGCTTATAAGCTTGTGCCTCATGCTGGTTACCTTACATGCAGGCTTACAGACCCTCCTGAGTTGGAACTGTACAGGTTAAACCTTTTGAACAACAGCAGCACATGTTCTCCACACCACTGGTGCTTTGCAAAATGCAATTACTGCAGATATCTCAGTTCACAGCAATCGCTGTAAGTAACTCAGTTTCCCATTAAACACAAAGAGAGAATTCCTGTTCCTTGGTGCTCATAACTAAATTTAAAAACATTTTAAAGATTCTGCTGTAAAAAAACTACTTAAGTTTTATATATGCATATTTAGCTTTTTCTCTGTGCTTAGAAAATACACAATCATTTGTCTTCTATAATTGATTTATTGAATGTGGTGTTAATCATAAAAGTGGCACCATATCTGCCTAAACCTTAGGGATTTTATCTGTTGATTCCATTTAATTCCATTTATGTTTATACAACCTACATCACTGGAGTAAGCACGTCATTTTAGACTTCAACCTGCCTCTGTTCTTATGCCAGCTCAGTGCTGTTCACAGGAGATCA
Organism: Meleagris gallopavo; assembly: GCF_905368555.1. Lineage (NCBI taxonomy): Eukaryota > Metazoa > Chordata > Aves > Galliformes > Phasianidae > Meleagris > Meleagris gallopavo. Next base: position 9,432,592 of record NC_139416.1, read on the forward strand.
GCAGTGCTGCTGTTGTCAGAAGGAGGGTATCTGATACAGCTGCTAGATCTGGCCTGTTTTCAGCATTGGGTTCCCTGCCTTTAAATGGGGGGAAGCTGCTGTCTGTTCCCAGAGCTCTCTCCTCTGTTACTGCATGCTAAGCAGCCTCTTTTTATTTATTTGTTTATTTATTTATTTATTTATTAAAGTAATGAGTACTAGGAATCATCTCTTTCTTTTTACACTTCTTTAATAAACTGTTTAAAAAGTGGAAAAAAAGTCTTTCAGTGGAGCTTACCTTCATGGTAACTGAGAGATGCACTGCCCCTGGCTGCTGCTGCTGGTGGGCTGGCTGCCTCTGGGGCTTGTAACACCAACTGCTTTCAGGTATACGTGAGAAAACATGAGCTTTCTAGCAATGTCTTGTCCTGGCTGACCATGAGGAGTCTAGATAACAATTTTCCTTTTGCATTTCAAAATGAGTGCATAGTATAGACAGTAATTTTTATTATTAGAAAATTAATTATGTGCTTTTTTTTTTCTTGGCTTAAAGTTAGATTTTGCTTTACTGTAGGGTCATTGGGACTGGGTGACAGATGTTGCAATTAGTGAAGACAAGAAGTGGATTCTTTCAGCCTCAAAGGTGATCACAACTTTCCTGATGCGATTTCAAGAGCTAAATTAAAAAAGGATGTGAAATTTCATCCCTTTGTGTCAGGTTTTGTTTAACGACATTTAACAATAATACAGTTGCTCACAAAACTTTTGTGTTCTAATCAGCATCTACATCAAGTAATTATAGAAAATCTTAAAAAGCATTTGATGACTATGTTTATTTTTTGTTATCTTAAAACGTCCGTGCAGTTTTAAGATTGCTACAGGTTGTTTCCAAAGATATGATGCTTAAACGTGAGAGAGGTGATTCTTAAAGGCGAGAGGGTCTAGCACTCTCCTGTTGAGAGACTTATCTGAAGAAATGAGAGCTCACCTTCTTGGAAATTATGTAAATCAGTGTTTTGGTGATACACAGACACATCAAAATGATTGCTCTTGTTTCTCAGGATTCTACTTTGAGACTGTGGAATATTGAAAGGATGGATTGCATACCTTCAGTGATAGAAAGCAGAAAAGAAAAAGGCTCAAAAATTGCTCAGGTTGTATCATTTTATTTTCTAACCACACCTCATACTTTATTCAGAAACAAAACCTGAATTTTAAAGGAAAGCTTGAGTTTTGCTAGCTGAAAGCACTAATTAAATTGTTCATTCTTTGTGAAGATCTGCACATCTTTTTTGAGGGAGTAGAATGTAGTAGTAACAATTCTCTTTTAAAATTGGTTGTGATAAGGAAACCACTTCATGTGCAAAGGTGCATCAAACAGTAAAATATGCCATTAACTTTTCTGTAAATATTTTCTATTGAATTTGAAATTAATGCTGTATAGAGTCTAATAGAAATGGAGTAAACTTCGTGTGTGTGGTTTAACTACCATTTTTATTGTTTTTATACCAGTGTGAAGAATGTGAAAGACCTTTCTTAAGCCTGCAGCATGGTGGCTTTGAAGTGATATCCAAGTGTGTATTCTGTCGTCTGTCTTCTCCAGCAAGAAATATTTTGCCATCGCCACCTTCCATCCCTCCTGATCTTTAAATTCATCTGGCAGTCTTTGGATGTTAATATATGTAAGTATAAATGGAATGTCTGTACACCTTCATGTACTGCACATATAAAGCTGAATGTTTAATCTTGTGCTGCCACAATATTCTGTATCAAGAGTGTTAAATACGCCACTGAGCAGGGTCTGTTGTGACAGAACAAGGGCAAATGGTTTCAAACTAAGAGAGGAGAGATTTAGACTGGATAAAAGGAAGAAAGATTATGATAAGGGTGGTGAAGCACAAGAACAGTTTGCCCAGAGTGGTGGTGAATGCCCCATCCCTGGAGACAGCCAGGCTCTGAGCACCCGATGGAGATGCAGGTGTCCCTGTTCACTGCAGGGGAGTTGGACCAGATGGCCTCTAAGGGTCCCTTCCAACTCAGTTCTGTGATTCTACGCTTCGCTAATGCCCTGACCAGCTGTGCCTTGTCACCTAAAGACTGAAACTGCCCAGCACTTGAAGTCTATATAGTATGGTACTAGAGAACAAACTTATTTACTTGCCTGTTGGTAAATTTTAAACATTTTTTAATGAATACAATAGTTCCAAGCTCAGTTTATTAATGAATATGTGTGAAATATAAATTATTGTCAAGTTTCCTTCAATTTCTTAGATAAACAATTCTTCTCTACTATGGCATATACAGAATCTTTGCTTTCAGAGGAAATCAGAAGGATTTTTGTGAGTAAAATGATGAGCAAGTTCATGGTTCTCCCTCTTGCCATACTCCTACAAAACTGCTGTGCAATAACTTCCAGCCATGAGAAGAAGCTGTAGTTCATGTCTGACACATTTCAGTACAAACTAGTTCTGTCTAATAAGGGTCCATCCAGCAAGGAGCACAGTATTCTTGGGAGCAACCTAGGGGTTGTATCTATTTAGTGTATGTGCAAAGATCAATTAATAAAATATTCAGTGTTTCAAAATGTCTGGAAGCCTTGTTCCTAAAAACAGTATTTTCAGCCGTTTCAACATTTCTTTCTAAGAGGTACTTAAAAGAGGGAGGATAGCTGAACCAGGAATGCAGTTTAACTCTGGAGCAGAGGTTACGTTTCGGTAGCAGATTGTTCCCCGAGGCAGCAGACTGGCGGTCAGAAGCCGGGCCGCTGCTGGGCCGATGTATTGGGCCCGCGAAGCAAAAAGTGCTATCGCCCGGCGCCGTGGCTTAGTTGGTTAAAGCGCCTGTCTAGTAAACAGGAGATCCTGGGTTCGAATCCCAGCGGTGCCTGCGCGGAAGAAATCCACCTTTTGCGCGCGGCCGCCGTTTTACCGCCGCTCGGAGCGCGGGAAGGGCGGGTGGAGCTGAGGGGGAGCGGGCTGCCGCGGCTGTGCGTGGTGCGACGGGCGGCAGTGAGGAGCAAAACGGCTGGTGTGTGTGAAATGAAGTGCGTGCGTGCACGCGGTATGCGTTTATGCAGCCGAGCATTGCTCCCGCTGCCCGGTTTCTCTGCCGCGTCACAGCAGCTGCCTGTGGCACTTCGGGCAGCCCACCTGTGAGTCTGCTGGTTGGTCACCCAGATTCTTAAGGAACTGCAGCGAGGATTTTTTTTCGTTCTTACAGAGCCAAGAGAATTCCTCTCTCAGATGTCTTTGCTTCCTGTCTCTAAATCTTTATCCACTCGCTCACTGTTCAGTTTTATTCTCGTGCTGTGTGAGCGCTGGCCAGGTGTCCAATATGAGGCATGTGCCACCCCTGTGCCCAGGCCTCCCCACCTCTCCTCATTCCCTTTTTCAGTTTTATTTTTGCCTTTTCTGAGGGCAGGCTGTGTGGAAGCCCCGTGTTCTCCCTCAGGCCGCTGCAGAGGCAGGCGGTGACAGAACTTTCCGAGACATCCTGAAAGTCAAAGGCCAACCCTCCCTATTGGGCAGGTGAATTAGGTTCAGTGCAGTCATTCCAAACGTACAACAAAGGCAATCTGTCCTCGCATCTGAGCTCAGGAGGCTCTAAACCTGTTAGTACAGCACATCCCAGCCCAGCAGCTGTACCCTCAGGCAGGTTTTGGCCCACGCGGAAGCTGATGGGAGTGAATGTAGTCACTGGCACATTTGGAGCGCAAAGTTGTTGCTGGGATGGAGCTTCTGCTGCCCCAAAAGCGAAGTATGGGCCTAACATCCCGGATCAGTGCCTGGCTTAACAGCTATCTGCAGGAGCCCTCCTTGGAGCAGTATTTGCTGTGCAGTCTGTCATAGTCACACTGATTCTGGGCTACTGACAAAATGAAGTTGAGTATGCTGAGTATCACTCAGAATATAACTATAACTTATGCAAATTGGAGACCAAAGGTACATCTAGCCCCATGGTTTTTCTGTAGCTGTGGCCAGCAGTGCATGTATAGGGCAGAACATAAGCACAGGGCAAACGTGCAGTGATATTTTGCCAGAATGCTCTGCCAGCCTCCAGTGATTTCCAGCCAGGGGTCTTGAGTTCTCACATACAGACGTGATCAAATTTAATTTTTCATTTCTCCATGTCTGTGGGTAGGAAGAAGCGAAGTGACTCCTGCAGGCAGATGTGCATATTGGAGACATCTATATCATAGGGACAGTTGCCTCAAGAAGGGAAATATTAAAGGCAGTCAAATGTTTAGTGGCTGTTTATGTAGCGGTGACTGTAAGCTTAGGGGAACATATTTTTGCAGTTTGTCTGCAAGGGCTGACACTGCTGCCTGCACATTATTCACAAAGATTTGAGTGAAAAAATTTGATGAAAACGTTGAGTGAAACCACATCGCCTGTTAACCCCAGTTTGCAAGACTGCCCTTTCCTATTCCCTGACATGCTGCTTTGCAAAGTGTTGTGCTTTGACAGGCATGCACCGTGACAGTGTCATGCCTATATAATGTGATGTGATGCATGTGTCATGAAAGGATCTGCCAGAGTGTAAATCATCAGCTTTGAACTTTGGAGTCGGGGGGGAACTGTTTGGGATACTGCAGTCTGTGTAGTAGAAAGACAAGACATTCTCCGGTTATTACTTTGTTGGGATGAATTTTTCTTCATTTATAACTGATTTGCTGAAATGATTTGCGTTGCTCGTAGGAATGTTGTAAGATTTTTCATTGTCAGCTCTTACAACGTAAGCAGCGGCATTAAGTGTCATATTGAGAAGGAAGAGCCTTGCCCCCAACACGAGCACATCACCTCCTGTCCTGTATTCATTCTGCCATTGATATTCACAGCTCAGACCTTTGTAGAGGTGAAATTGGTCTGGAACCTTAGGAATGGATATCCCATAGAGCATCACTTAAATGACAGAAAACACAACAGAGGGCAGTAGTGCAATTTAGATTCTTGTCATTTAGGACCTGTGCTGTTGTTCCATTCTCCAGTAACCCAGATTGTAATTATTTATAGCTGAATAGAAAAAAATATTTACATTTTTGAAAGCCTGTTTGTACTTCAGTTGGGAGTGAAAACCAAGGCTCTTCAAGGAAAGAGACGGATTAGCTAGAAAATAAAGGAGTTGTGTGCCCAACTCCTGCAAAATGGAGCCAACAGGCTGCAATCCAGGGAAATGTCTTTTATTCCTTATTGCAACAAGTCTTTTCTTTCCTTCAAGCAATTGTAGCTAGCCTAAGATCCTTAGAACTTATAAGGTTATTATTAATGTTAGTGAGGTAATCAAGAATTGATCTCACTGACATCAATGGCACCACTCACACTGACTGTGCTGCAGCGGGTTTTCATTCAGTAGATGATAACAAAGAATCTGACTCATAATAAAGGGAGGAAAAGATGAGTCAACCCAAGCTATGTGAGTAGAGTATTTCTTGTGTTATTAACAGTGCACTGGCATCAAAACAAGGTCTGCCCTTATCTGCTGTAGTATTTGTGCTTTTTCTTTACTTACACATGACTGAACACAATTAACCTTCATGTGATTCCTGCCAAAGCATGTGCTGAGCTCTCATTATTGTCAGTGGAAACTATTGAGCACTGAGTTTTTCTGAAAATCTCTTGATAATATTTTAACACAAGTATTTGAGAATTCTCATCTGAATAACATTTGTTATGACATAACTGTTGATTTGGTATTGTTTCTGGATGACTTTTTAAACAAATGTTTTTTTATTATACATGCTATCTACACAAAAATGCTGCTTTTCCTCCTATGGTAGCAAAATTTAATGGTAGAAGGTATGGTAATAGCAAATACAGCCTCTTGTACCTGTAATTTCATTTGATGCTTCTTCCTGAATAAACTTACTAGAACATCATAGCCCAGGAACAATTAATTATAGTTTCTCTAATTATTGATTTCAGTTAATGTAGGTTTTTGTGAAAAAAAGGTCTTATATGAACTAATCAATTAATTTTTCGTTCTGATTTTTGACAAATTATATGACTACATATCCTGCCTTCCTGTTAGAACGTTTGCTGTCAGTAACAAAACAATTTCCAAACCACATTGAAGTCAGTTCTGTTTGGCCAGCCCTAAGAGGCTGTTTTTTTCAGTACTACACCTTCTTTTTGTTGTGCATTTTCCCCTTAATTAACATTTTAATTTGCATTTTCATGCAGAACAGAATTAATCACCAAAATAAATATGTTTTCCCCTTTGAAATGGGCTATGCTCTTTCACTGAGTGCTTCTCGTGGTTATTTGGTTTGTCTTTATATAATAGCTGTGCTTTATCTTAATTGAGCAGCATACTCATAACCCATTATTTCCATAACTTTTAAGCAGCCAAAATCCAATTTTTACAGTGCTATCTATATTATTTGCATTCTAAAATTATTGCTTTTTTTTTCTTAATAGAATGTCTTTTAAAGTGTAGGAACTGTGTGTCCTTAACCACAATAACTGCAAATGTATCTATGATGAAGGTTGGGATTCTGCAGTCTGTACAGCTGCCATTATCACATGACATCCTTTTCTTTAGGCTGAGGAAACATATCCCAGGTATTTGTAGCTAATTCCTTTTGGCCATGGCCAAAATCTGCCTCTGTTCTAGGATGGTGAGAGGAAAGTGACCTTCGTGTGCACATTCCATGTTCTTTCCACAAGGCCAAGTGCTGTTCCTTCTGGCAGTCTGTCTGACTGCGCTCTGTGGGAATGTAACTGGGAAGATTGTGGGAGAATGAATGAATTAGTAACTGCAAAGGCAAATGTGGAATGAGCAGAGCCAAGAGCTACCATGAGTTAAACAGTGCAAGTAAGACCCATACCATTATAACCTGATGCAGTGGTCCAAATTCAGTTCAATAATAAAAATAAGAGGAGGATTCAGTCATTTCTTTTAATACCAGCTTGTTGAATCTCTGATTCAATCACTTCCAAATGATTTCACATAAATTGATTACACAGTTGCTGCTGGTTTCTGTATTTCAGCAACTTTGAACATGGGGCCCTCAGGAGAGTTTAAAAATAGATTTGGGGCTGTCTTGGCACCAGTGGCTTTAGGCCTGCCTGACACTGATCAGAGCTAAATTGCCTGCAGAGCTCTCGGCTGGTACTGTGCAATCTGAAATCTATCCAAGCCTTTGCTCTGTCTCTGTTCTCCCTGTAAAGAACTTGAGGAAGATCATTCACTAATGGCTGCTGGAGTGACAGTGCTTTGAAGAAAAGAGCATACTTTATTCAGTAAATACAGGTATTTCTGAAATTAAATTACACTACGGTTATATTGAGAATCTGAATGCTTGCACATCAAGATTTGTGTTTCACTAATGTTATTTGCATTACCTTTTTGTCCCCTGAACTCTGGGCATTACAGAATACCTATAGAGAGCCCTTCTGTACTGGAATGCATTGAGTAAATTGCCCACAGACCCATCTAGTATTGTACTGAGCTAAATGTGGGCACTGCAGTGAGTAATTGTAATTGTTTTCAACTGGGATTACTGTACTTTCAGTAAGTCTATAGACATAAGATAAAATATTTAAAATCCCTTGGCAGTTAAATATTTGCCAGTGGGCCTCACTTTGGAGAAATGGGAAAGCTCTGTGATTCATATGTCCATGTTGTTACAGTCAATGGGCACTGCTTTGCCATTACGTTCAGTGAATGTAGGGTTGAGGACAAATGTGCTAATCACAGAGCACCAGAGTTCTTTGCAGTAAGGGAAACGAGAAGAATTGAATTCACAATTGCTACACCTCCGGCTGCGTAAATGGATCGGTGCTGTATTGTGTAATGAAATAATGTTATTAAGTACTGGCTCTTTGGATTACTATTTCTTTAGTATAGCACCATTTTATGGGCATAAACAGTACTTTTTATAGTTAAAGAGCATTGCTTAAGTAAGATAAATAAACAATTATTGTAATTAATTTCACTTTAGACAATTGACAAGTTACTGTAACAGAATGATACTATAAGTGCATAGGTTTGTTTTCCTGACTTGCCTGCTATTTGTATGTGAGCTGCTATGTTTTTAGTACACAACAGCATAGGCATGAATGCATACAAATATTTTTGTTCATTTGTTCCAAGACGGTCTGTGAAAAATGATAGATTCCTAAAAGCTAATTACAGTGAGCTTCCAAAGCAACTGGTTGGTTGAGTTACTAACTGAAAAATCAACACAACCTGTCTATAAATGATTCTGAAAAGCACAAATATAAATGCAAGTATCAATAAATACTAATTCTTTTATTGAAGTACTTTTTAAAACTGGTTTAATCTTCACAGTGCCTCCCCAGACGCTGGCACAACAAAGAGTGTGTTGCCATGGGAAGAAGTGCTATAATGAGGAATATTTGAGCACTGATAGCTGGAAATGCATGTAATGCTGGATCTCTTGGCAGTTTCTGTGGTATGTATATTGCATTACTCTGAACATCTGTACAAAGATCAAAGGATATTTGTGTTACTTACTTTTGATTTAGAATTTCTGACTCTGCAGGTTCTGTCTACCTGCTTGACTGCTTTTTATTGTAGTGAATTCATAAACATGTAAAATATAAATATAGAGAGACCTCTCTATAAACTTTTCTTTCCTTGTTGCTTGTTGCAGCTGCTACTCTAGATACTGGTGAGTGTTTTTGTAAGTTGATCTATTGTACATTTTCCAATTTTATTTCCTTATTTTTCAATAATTTAGTTGGCTTATCTATCTGGCACCTTCGTCTCCCACTCAATTAAGGGAATAACCAGAATGATTTGACAGCCACGTAACTATCCTGGGAAGGGATGACATCTCTGGGCAGCAGTGCACACAGCCATGCTACTGTTGCCCTCGAGGATAAATAAACAAATGTCAGCTCAGGGGAGTACCATTGATCCTGCGTGTGGAGTTGATGTGTATGAAAGAGGATCTTGGATGACTACCTTCAGAAAAAGGGACTTACAAGGACCAGAATTTTCTTTTATTTTTCTTAACTTTATTTCTCAGTTTTTGACAAATATTTTACTCTTCTGGCATCATATTTCCCTATTATGCTGTACTGTAACAATGCATACAGTTGTGTAGTCCAGATCTCAAATCATATGAAAGATTTATCAAATATCTCATGAAAGTTTTGTGAAAACAAATACCCGTGTTCTCATAAAATAGTTTCAATCTCTAAATTGCCAGATACCTTTTTTGGTTTTAATTCTCTCTGAGCACATTTTTAGACTCTGTGCATATGAATTTACAGAACTGCTATCTGGTTCATTCAGCTGCTTTCTTACAATGTGGTTATTATACAATTGTTGCAATTATTTTTTCCTTCACATTCTTCAGCTCATTTACCACAAGCTCTTCTTTATTCACATGCCTTGGTTAGAATGTACAACTGGCAGCTATAGCTGTGCTGTGCGTAATAAGTCACAGTTAAAAGCTACATTGGATTATTTGGGTCTTTTTATTTAAGAAAATCCGACTTCCCATGTTTTTATGCTTCATTGAAGGATGAAGCAGCTTTGATTCTTCTGGAAATCTGACACTTAGTTTTGCTCCATGGCTTATTCCTATTCTCTGTTCTTTGTTTTCTCAGCCCTTTCAGTACTGTGGTCTGAATTAGCATGTTCATTTGTCGTCGTGTTATTCATTTTTATGTTATTCATTACACAATGAATTCACTAGCACACTTCAGACAGCTTTAATGTGTTTGAGGTTTTGTACGCAGCCTAACACTGAAAACTAGCCTAGGCAACAAGGAATAGAGATAAAATTGTCACACGTTCAGGGCAGATATGATTTCCTGTCTGTGTCTACCAACCCCCTATCCCTGACCACATGCTTTCAGTTTTTGTTTGGGACACTGAGTGTTTATACTATACTACTTCTTGTTCCTGCAGTTAATGGTTACATCACTGAGGTGCCAGAGAGGAGCATTCATTTATTCACAGCAACACAGCAAATATTCCAGAGTTTTCTATCACGGGAGCATACCTCATGACTTGTAGCTGTGGAATCAACATGTCCTGCATCTTCTTAACTGTAAGTACTGGCACACAGTCTGCAGAATGATCTCACATTCACACCTAAGTGCGTGCTGGCATTTCTGTCCCCTTAAGCTTTAAATTGCTTTTACTTTTAGCAAAATTAGCTGACAGACTTGTCCTGATGAGCCAGTATAGTGACATCCTCATATCCCTGTTAATATATTATATGTACTACGAATCTGGCTGTATGATCCCTGTGACAAATTGAGAGAACTTTCTAGGTGAGTTCATGCGTTCCTTAACATCCTTTTTCGTTCTTTCTGTGGAACTGCCTCACTGATGCACAGCTCCAAATTTTGCTGTGTTACCCATCTATGCGTGTTAAGAAGAGCTTTGCAATCATTTGGGAAATAAGCTGTAATTTGCTCTTTTGTGAACCCAAAAATCACTGTGCTATGAATATGTATTAAGAAGTTATAAACACATGTGAAAGAACTGTTAGTAATAAATGACTTTAGATACTTCCAAGGACATGCTTGTAGTATAAAATCTTTAAGACTCTTTAAACTATGTGGGGTGTTACAGTGAATAAGAAATGTGCTTTGTGCAGCGTGGGTCTAGCAAAACATTACACACGGAAACATGCCACTAGCAATGTAGAAAATATAACTGCAGTAGACAAATAAAGAAAAAGGAGCAATGAATCGGTGTTAGGTACAATTCCTGGAAAAGCTAGAACACAAGTATGTTCCCTAAGATGAAGTTTAGCATCTAAAGAAGTATTTGGGTCAAGCTTCCATGAAAAAGAACAGCCACAGTAGTTAATTTTTAGGCATCAGAAATACAAAGTACTTTTTGAAAAACAAAAACAAAACAAAACAGCAGACAATATTATTTAGTTATCAGTAAGGTGTGAAGAATGTGGTTGTCCTTAGCTTGTTGCGCTTTTCCTGCTGAGCTGGTAGTTGAATACAAGTAAAATGGCAGCCTGTAGAAAGCATAGAGGGTAGCATGGAGCATTGTTCAGTTCAGCTGACAGTGAATTTGCTGCAGTGCTCAGAGTGCATTTCAGTGATGTCCCCTGGCATTCACAGGTGGCGTGGTAGAGCACCAGCTCTTAGTCCTTGCTGCACCTCTCCTCACCTGTCGGCCTGCTGAGCCTTGTGCTCTGTCTGATGGGTACCAGGCCTGGATCTTTGCGCAAGTTTCCCAGTCACAGGAAGGGATGGAAGACAGCTCTAAATATTACCAGTGTTTCCAACCAATGGGTAGTGTTACACCAGAGGGCACTTGCCAGGCTGGCAGTGGGAACGCTATGGGCGAGTTGCTCTGCAGCCTCATCACCTGAGTTGTGTTGTTTTCAGCCCTCCTTCACCCAATACAGAAGTCAGGGGCTGAACTCATTTAAAGGTGCCTCTTCAGTTCTAATTTTGTTTTGCTTTTCCACATATGCTGTATTTTACATATGCCTGATGCATGCAACACCTTTTTTAAATGTCCATTCTTTTTTTTAAATCATTATTTAAATGAAACTGGCGACTGCCAGCACTGCTGAGTAACCTCATATGGCTATTTTCATCTACTCTGATAACAACATGCATACAAAGCCAAGAAAGTATTTGTACTTTTGCTAGAAGGTGGTTAATAATGCACATTCACTGTGTTCATCCTGTGACTTAGAGTTTTCAGGTTTCCGATTCCAAGCTGTTTGATCTCCCACTTAAATTCTAAAATAAGTTTATAGTAACTTATGCAGCCAGTGCATGTTTGGCTAAGAATGTATTGATAGTTTGGGAGACTGTGACATTTTCTTCTGTAGGAAGTAGGTAAAATAAATATAACTTTAGGTTTGGCAGGGTTTTATGTAGACAACTGATAACAGAAATCGTAAACCATGACAAGGTTTTACTGATTTCCCTGAATTGTGAAGAGAAATCTGAAAACATTTGTACATCTGAAATGTGATTCAGCTGTATCTTGGCATTGCTCTTTTGTCATTTATAAGCAGAAGAAACTTGCTTCTGAGTTATTTCAGCCCTCATTCACTAAAGATTTTGTACGTCAAGAATAGTAAATCCTTTAATGATTCTAGCTACCACAGAGTAAGCCCTATCACAACTTCAGCATAAAAGGATTTATTATAAACTGAATTAAATTGTCCGAACTCGGTTCATCAATAGATGAAGGAACAGCCAGAAGAAAGGAATCAATTTAGCATCTTAGTTGTTCAGTGGATTTACCATTGGTGCGTAGTTCTTTCCAGTACATGGTAAGAACTAGCATCACTGCAGCCTGAATCAATCCATATATAGTTATTAAATGGGAAGTCACCAAGGGGGGTAGGAGGTGTGGTGTTGAAACAGCCTCTTTCTGTGGAGTCATGAGTGAAATAAATTTGGAGGAACTGGTGCTGCTAAGCTGCTTAACGGCTGTGCAGTGGGACTGGGAAACGGCTGAAGGATCCAGGAGCTGGGGCTGCAGTGTGCTGCAGGCACCACCACAGCTGGTTGGCAGGTGACAGCCTACTACCTTGTGAAACAATGGACATAATTGCTGGCATGAAGCACTGCCATGAGATTATACATTTGAAACTGAATCATGATGAAAATATTTAAAGGCAGAAAGAAGAGAGAAATGAAACAGTGCTGCTTTTGGCCTGGCTTTCTCTATTGTTCAGAATGTTCAGACATGCTGTGCAGTGGAACTTATTTGTAAAGTGCAGTTTAACAATTTTGATAAAAAACTCTGATAAGCTTCCTTAAGTTATTTCCACAAAGATTAGAAATGAAGACAATTCTGATCCTCTTCTGTAATTATTCTCTGTGATTCAAAACTCTGATCTCAATAACACTGTTCAATAATCAGGAGTCCTAACTTATGTACTTAATGGAGCAGGTTATGTGGGCCTTTCAGTTTTGTTAAGAGACTTAAGTTATAAGTATAAAAAAATGAAGATGCAATTAATACTGCCTTGATAATAGTTACAAAGGATGGCCCTTTCAAGAGAAAATTATTCTATTTTTCAAGCAATTACCCTAGTGTAATTGCTACTTGTATCAAGCAAACCAGATTATAAATACAAGCTTTTATTGAACATCATAGTGTCACAGAGGAATATCACAACTTTGCATTTTCTTTGGAAAAACCTGCACATTGGAGACCTTATTATAGTATTTTTCCATCAAATACCTGGATTCACTTTCCTGTCATACCAAGTTGCTTATATATATTCCTGTCACATTTAATAAAACAGATGTGAATTACAATGGCTTTCTTCAGTTCTTCATAGAATACATGCATAACAAGTTCCTAAGGAAGACTAAGGAAAACAGCTCCCTCTGAAGTTTAGTAATGATCTGTAATAGATCAAGACAGGAGTAGTGTTAAGGTCAGTGCAAAAGTACCCTTGAGAATTTTCTTCCCTTTCAGGGAGAGTGTTGTCACTAAATGTAAACCTTACTAAATCCAGCCAGAAAGCACTGTGTGGTGGTGCAATATGAACTCTTTTAAAAAGTAAAGCCAGCAGTAAACTATGTGAGATTGAAACAAATTATGTATGTCACTGAACTTAATATTTTCTAGCTGACTTTTCTTTAATGCCGGATTTCAAAAGAGAACAGAGATGATGAAAACATACAGGATTTCAGGCTTTCTGTACTTGCTGCCTCTCCTTTGAAACTGAGTTATGGTGGAGAAGAGATAAAAACAACAAACTTGTGGAACAGGTAATACTGGGATCATAGTTTAAAGAAATCTCAACCAAACTAATACAAGTCAAGGGTTGTTTATAAAAGAAGCATAAATGTTTATGAACTACAAAAATCAGATGCAGATGGAAGTGACATGAAATATGAAGTAAAAGTGCATGCAGTCAGTCTGGAACAGATTACTCACGTGAACAGGATAAGATCTCAAGTTCTTTTGACGTTTTTAGTACTAATATCAATGAAATCCATAATCTTTAGTCAACACTGTTATATCATTTTAGGATGTCTTCATCTTTACTACATATTTAAAAATATCCCTTGATTGTACCTCCTAAAATGTTATCAGAACTTTGTTTTGGTGGTGTTAACAACATGATTTTTTTTTATGATCCAATTCTGTTAAAAGCATTAAAATGAATGAACATGCCTATAGCTTCAGCACACATAATGTGTGACTTCTAGTAATGAAAGTTCCTTGCAGCCTCCTCCATACCACGTGATATGACACTGAGTATGAAGGCTTTCAGCTTGCTGTGGTTAGCTTTGTGCAACTACTTAAGAGTAATTTTAAAATGCAATCTATAAATTATCCTGAATAAGTTCTAGTGATCACATTTTCAAGATGTTTGTGTGGGTGTTGTGGTGTGATTGTGAGTTCTGTGATGACAGTAAATACAGGAGCACGGGAATATGGCATTTCATATGTACTTGTACATACATTCCTGTGAAAACAAACTCAAAATTAGGACTCAGAATTTGAAGTTAGTCTTACACAAATGGCAAGAATAATTCTTAAACTGAGCGGGTTTATTTTATCTTAACAAGTTTCTGGCATGGATAAAAAAGAAGGTCCGTGTGACTTTGCTCTCAGTCCTATGTAGCCTGCTGTTTCAGTGATAGGTGAGGATCTTATTGAAGGGAAATGAGAGATACACTTTACTCATAATTATCATAAAAAGGGTTAATGTAGAATGTAGAGGTGACTAGATATGTTATTTTATTACAATAATAGACTTACTAAGGAAGAACTCTTTTATGACACATTCCATTATTGCTGTTTCAAACCCATAATTTCAAGATTACTGCTCAGAAACCCAGACAGAAGTGATTTTACAATCATCAGCCCATTAAAGGTTTAAGAATTGTCTGGCTAGATTAGAAAGAATTTAGTTGTGGAAAATGTTGTGTGATTTATTATGCTCCTTAAGAAGTGCACAGCCACGTGCTGGTAGGGCTGGGTGAGCGGGCAGAAGGGCCACAGGTCCTCCCATGCTGCGTGTGGGGCCTTCTCACCTCCTGACAAACCTGGTTTGCATTGATCCGCTTATTATTTCTGCATCTTTAGCATAGTAGGCGTATTTGTTTTAACATTCAGTTCTCTCATCCCAAGTAGACAAGACGTGGTACTATTGATCCTCGGGCCAGTCATCCATTAGGCATCCATTAAGATCCAGAGTGATAGACAAATGTGAATTACAATTACAATAATTCCATCAAAGAGCTGCTGAGATAAAGCACAAGTCTGTAGCTCAGCGAGGATAAGGATCAGCCAAACCCCCGAGATATTGCTGCAGCCACACTTTATATTGCTGAAATAAAAAGGTCTAAAGCAATCTCTCAGTGTGCCGAGAGACGTCCTTTGGTGAACTCCGGTGCTTTCAGGCATTAAGCCCTCAGCCCTCTCTTTCACCACTCTGCCAGAGTTCTTCACTATCAAATAAGAATCAGCAAAAGGGAACCTGAGTCTGTGCTTTGACTTTAATGTGCTCTCTGCAGCCAACGCGATGCGCTTCCCAGACTCCAGGACGGAGCTGTCACCACCAATGCCCTGAAGTAGTTTCTGTCTGGCCCAGCGATTTCCCATCCGCCGCCGCCTTCTTTCTCTTCCTTATCTGGTGTTTCCTTTTCCATTTTTTAATTTAGTCTTTTTCTTTCTTTCCCTGGCCAAAACTTTCTGCTGAGTGGATTAATTTTAAGCACGATAACAGTGCCATGAGAGAAGCTCTGTGGAGCGGTTTTATTGTAGACATGTTTGAAGGTATTTGTTTAACTAACTGAGATATGTGTTTAAAATCACACTCATGAGCTTAGGGGCAAATGGAAAACCTGGAAAAACCAGAGTTCTAATTAATAATTTTAAACTGTATGGCACCCTAGCAAATTAAATACGCTTTTCTCTTCTCTTCTAATCACAACACCAGATGTTTAGGTTTGTGCAGCTGTTACCTAGGTGAGGCATGCACAGCAACAAATACCTGAGATGTTCACTAAGCGCACAGCTATGTCCCAGTGTCCCGTTCCCTCTCACAATGCCTATTGCTTTTTGTGTTCCTCCTCAGCCTGCTGTGCTTCTGACACACCTGCTGCCATGGCCTATGGGTGCCTGCTGGGCCAGAGGCAGCCACGTACCTGCATCGGTGCTGCTGTGACCCTATGGCTCCTGCACTGCCAGAGGCTCCTTCAGGCACCGCCAGTTCAGGTAGGCCTTAATGTTGAATGGGCAGCCCCAAAGGATGAGTTTCACTTAGAAACTGCATTCTTGTAGTGAGAAACGGAGTACAGTAATGGATGTTATTGATTGGTCTGTGATGTTGTCCATACCGATCGGTATTTAATATTGATCGGAGAGTCTCTGCTGTAGACAGTATCCCCACAGACACGTCTGCTGTCTCTTGTGTCATCCTTACATTCTGTGTCTGTATGCCTTTTTTATAAAGCACCTAGGGAAATGTCACTGTGAGTGCAGTGACCCTCCTGCAGGGCTTCACCTGGCAGGTGACGCGGTGCCTGGCGGCAGGGCCCTCATTGGAGCAGGGCAGGGATGGTGCTGCCGGCAAGGTGCAGGCGCACGGCCGAGCCCCGCGGTTGTGCTTTCGAGGGAGCAGTTCTTTGTGGAGCGAGGAGTTGTTAATGAGGCGCTTGGAGAACAAGGGAAGGGCAAGGTGGAATTGGTACATAGCAGGAAGTCTTCACCCGAACGAAATTCTTCCATCTTTCGTTATTTTTATGTTTATCACCTTTAGGTTCCGGCTCATTTTGTTCTACTGCTGCTCGGTGTAAACCTCCGCGGTGGCTTTGTCCCGTGGCACTGCGCAGGGCTCACAGCGCTTAGCGGTGCGCGCCGGGAGCAGCCCGCACTGTGACCGGGGGATGCCGCCGTCCCGCCGCGGGGAGCAGCGAGCACCGGCACGCAGCGCTCCGGAGGAGCTTCCCGGGCACGGCCGCTGCCGCCTCCCCGCCCCGTTTAAAAGCCATACCGCGTTTCCTTTGGGCGAACCGCGGCGGAGACAAATCCGGCACCGCTCTCTCACGCCCCTGCTGCAGCCCCCGGGCCCCATCCCCAGGGGGAGCTCTGCCGGGCACCGCGGGGCAGCTTCCCCCGGCAGGGGGGGTCGGAGGGCCGAGGCGGCGCCGGGGGCGGCCTCCCGCCACGGCCCGCGGGCTCCTCGCAGCCCGCCCGGCGGAGGGGCGCCGTGGGGCCCGGGTTCGCGATGGCCGCGCGGCGGAGCGGGCCGCGCCTGACAGGAAGCCGTCCGCCCGGCGCCGCGCGGGAGGGCCCGGCCCTCGCCTTCCCTTCCGCCGCGGGCCGCGCTCCGCCTGCCGGCGGCTCCCAGGTGTGCGCGGAGCGGGGCGGCGCTCCCTTCGTTCTCCGGCCCGAGCGCCGCAGCCGCGCGGCGGGGCTGTCACGTGGGGCGGCGGCGGCGGAGCAGCGGCGCTGCGCTCCTTTTTCCTCCACCTGCCCCGGAGCGGCGAGCGCGGGCCCGGCCATGGGGCTGCGGCGGGAGGCGGCCGCCCCGCCGCCGGTTGCCCGGGCTGCGGGGGCCGGCGGGCGGGTGTAGAAGCGAGCGCTTCCCCCCTTCGCCGAAGGGCAGGTGGCGGCGACCCGCCATGGAGAAGGCGGCGGCGGCCGCGGAGCTCCGGCTGGTGCCGCTCACCGCCATCTGCCTGGGTGAGTGCCGGCGGCCGCTCCCCGCGGGGCACGTCCGGGCACGGGGCCGGGCTGCGGGCACCTGCGGAGGCCTCCGGGCACGGTGGGCTCGGGGCCGCGTTGCGGGCACTTTGGGGGGACCCGGGCCGGCGGGGCTGTGCGGACCGAGCCGTGTTCCGTCCGGGTCGCGCGTCTCGCTCCTGGATTGAGTCCAATGCGTTGACCCCGTGCGAAGCTTTAAAAAGAGAAAGTTTGGACGGCGGCGGTGCCCCCGCGGAGTTGAACCACGACACCGCCCGTCGCCGCTGTGAGCGGCCGGGGGGGAACGCGTCCCCCGATGCTCCGCTCTCCTCCCGCGGCAGGTGCCGGGCTGTGGCGGCACGGAGACGCGTCCTCCGCCGCCCGCGGGCAGCCTTTTTTCTGGGGGAAGGCGCTTTTCATTGGGGCTTTGTGCTGCCCTGTGCCCGCAGCCGGCGGCCCGGCGGTTGGGGTTACCGGCCCTTGCCTGTCCCGGGGGCCTATGCTGGGCTGATCCCAACTCTTCCGAGGGCTCTGAGTGCTGTCTGATAAACGTACAGCCCACGGAGCTGTGTGAAACCCTCTGCTGCTTGCTGATAAAGTGGGTTCGCGTTCGGTAATGCTGAGTGATAGGCAGCATCAGTTACATAAACTGTAGAAGTGGCTGTACTGCTCATTCTCTTTCTGTAGAAGTTCTCTTTAATGTCAGTGCTTGCCCAGGAAAGTGTGGAAAGTTAAAGACTGCTCTGGTGACTAAAAACATCTCTGTGTTAACTATGACATACAGTGCAGAAGGCCCTGTAAGCTTCAGAACAGCTGAAACATCTCTGCCTGCTGCCGCTGCTGTATTGCAGAGACGTAAAGGGCTGCCAGAAGTGTGTGCAGCATAAGGACAGAGCCTGCTGGACTCTTGAATCTAAAATACAAGTTCCAGCCACTTCTTTTCCTTGCAGCCTGGTCAGAACTTTGTTGAAACTTCTGTTATTAAATAAAAATAGCACAGTTGTTCTAAAAGTGACCAATACTATCATTGAAGATCATGTGAGTTCCAGAGTCCAAGCGGGAGCGCTTTTTGTCCTTCTCTGGAGGTGACGTGAGGTTGGAAGTTTGGTAGATCTCTGCAGTGCTTTGTGCCTGTCCCTTGCACGGTAGTGAAAGCTAACAAGCAGGGGAGGGGGGAAGCTTATCAGGTGTTGTGCTGTGGAGACCCCACAAGAGCACAGTGCGTTAGCTGTTATTGTGTGTTACTTCCTGCCTGCCTGTCCTTTCCGTCTGTCGTTGCTTTCAGTTCCTGTTTCTCAATTCTCCAGCCCTTCTCCGCTTTTAGTTTTTGTTCTCCTGGGGCTGTTTGTGGGGTTTGGTGTCTCTGTAGACACACTGCTGCCGCCTGTGGCTGTGTGACTTCAGCTGTGGGCCGCATTGTGGAGCTGCTTTGTGGCAGCTGTTCTTCTGTGAGACTGTTTCATTCCTCATTCCGTAGAAATCCTGGAGAATGCAGGAAGTGGATGAATAACCAGAATAGCAGAGCTGGTGTCTCTCCTGGGAGTGCATCAGGGCTGGCTGCAGTGCTCTGATCTAAGGGCCTGGGTGGGAGTGGAGAGTAGTGAGGGACCATGTTGAGGAAAGCACCTGGTGTGAGGCAGTTCTGAAGAACTCTTCTTAACTACTGGCTGCTTGTTGTGGAGGAACTTGGAAATGAGAGAGAGCTGCAGTACCAGCCAGTAGGTTTGTGTAGGTAGAAGTGTGTTTGCCAGGTGTGTGGAGCTGCCCATTGCTGTCTGCCTGGCTGTGCTCAGGGCTGCTGGCTGAGCTGCCCCCAGCAGGGAGCTCCATGTGTGCTGCTTCTTCCCTCTAGCCCTGTCCTGCTGCAAGTTCCTGTCTGCTGCAAGTTTCTCCTGTAGGGCCCCTCTCAGGAACCTCTGCTTGGAGCTCGTGTTCTGTCACATTGGGAAAACTCAGGCAGGACATGTGCAGAAGGGCAGTGACAGAGCCTGGTTGGTAACCTGGTTGGTACTCTGCTTAACTATTGTTAGACAGAGTACATTCACGTACTTAAGAGTAAAATATTTTAATGTTCGTAACATCTGTCACATTTGTGACTTAATTGCTGGCTGATGTCTTAGTCTGTGTGGCTGAATTACTGTGGTTACAGGAACAACGGTGCTTAATGCCACATGGGGGAACTTTGTGTCACCGCGTTGCCGTGGGTCAGGACCTGTCGTGCAGCTCAGGTGTGGGGCTGCCCCTGGCACAGTGCGGTGCGCGCCCTGACAGTGCTTTGACCTGGTTGTGTAATAAGTGCTGCTGTGCATTAATTATGTGATAAAATCAGCACTATTAACGTCCTTTGAACATAGTGTTTATGCTTTTGGGTGCAAATGTGTAGCTCGAGTCTGTTTGTTCTGAAGCCACAGCTGTTACTCAGTTGCCCTCCTTCCCTTGCACTGTCCCGCAGCTTCTTTCCCTTGTGCTGGTCTGTCAAGCCAGAAGGTTATTGGAGCAAGGGTTGTTGTCCTGTGATGTTTGAATGATGCTAAGACAATGGGGCCTGTGGTCAGCATGCCTCCCTGATACAAAAATAGTGCTAATTGTCAGTGGCTTCCAGTCACTGCTGGGAGCACAGACAGTTCCTCTTCCATTGTTCATTTTTAATGATGTTTTTTTCTAAACACTTGCTGCAGATTGGCTATAGAAAGATTTTGGATTTAACACATGCAAAATAAAGCCAACAGGGTGCCTGTCTGGGGTGTTGTGAATTAAGTGTTGGTAACCTTTTAAACCTTTCTAATTTGCTTTAGTGTTTGTCATGTTATTAGTAAACTGTCTGTAGGTTACAGAACACTGCTAAGATGAGAGCAGTTAGAAATGCAGTGTAATCACCAGAAAAGGGCCTTGAAGAATCTGTGAGGAAACTCCAGTGGAAGTGTGTGCTACACTGAGCTCTGCAGTAACAGCAGCTCAGGAAAAAGTGTTGGTGATGGCCCCTCTTATCAGATCATTCTAATGGTGTATTCTCTGAGAGGAGGCTTCTTAGAAAGTGGGGAGCATCTAAAGACTGGCCTGGAAGTCAAATGTGAACTGCAAGCACACTGCAAGTCTCATCTTGCTTTGATGGCACTAATAGACTTTTTTGAAAACTTCATTGCTGTTGATTAGCCAAGTTAACTATGTTTGCTTTTGCTACTTGTTTTCAAGGTGACATTTACTGATAGGAACAAACTGCTTTATTCAGCGAGGATGCATTTCAAGATAATCTTATTATTTTACAACATTTGAGCTGTTAAAGTGACTAGCTGCAGTTATGGACGTTTTAGTGTGATTGTTTTTCTGTCTTCCTCAATTAAAAAAAAAACCCACAAAAGATAACTGAGTAGTTGGACTCGTTGTTTCTCTTGGTAGCATATTTGATTGATGCTGAACTAATATTGTTTGTTGAAAGATGAGAGTTGATTTGTGTGAATTCTCGGTGTAGATAAGTAGAGTTCTTATTGGAAGACTGTAATACTTTTATATAAACATGGCAGCAAATGCATAGAAATGGGAGACTATGAACTGCCTCGCTGTGCCACTGGAACCTATGGTAATGTTTTTTCTTTTTATCTTTACAGTGAATCTCTTTCTGACTGGGAAGATAGAAAGTGCTGTTACCTCGTTAGGTAAGATACACTTTTCTTATTTATATTTATTGTTGTTTTGAAGTTGTTACTGTTCTTTTACTGTTTGAAGACTTGTTTAAGCAAAGCAGTATGACCTTTGTTTGAGAAAGGGTAGCAATGACATTTTAGGAAGCTTACAACTTTTAAATCTTGCTGGAATGGTTATTGGACTCCATCAGTGTCGCTGTGCTGGAAAAAAATCTTAAGCTTGAGGCTGAGGTCACAGTATGTACTGATATGTTTGGGGGAAAATCTGTGTTTAGGAGATGTGCCTGGGAATGTCAAGCTTGGGGCAGAGGCCCATTCCCAGAGGAGCTAAAACCAGAATGTTAAGAACATCTTTTGATTCTTAGAGTGGAAATTCAATCAGAGTCCTGGCACTTAGTGTAATTTCCTTCTCTGTAGTAGTACATTGGCTTACTGACATTACTGGAGCAGTATAATCAGAGTCCTCTTAGTGATAAGGGTACTCTTGTGCCTTTCAATCCACAGTCTCGTTGGTAGGCATACTTTAAGCCTAAAGAGGTTACAACTTAAATAAAACATAATAACCAAATATGGGAGGCAGGAGAAAAGGAAATGAGAAAACACAAAAATAATTCTGAGGCAGTGGCTTGATTAATGTGGGAGTCTGAGTGTTCAACTCAACATGGAGTTTTGAGAGAAGATTTAAATTGGGAAAGGATAGTAATTGTATGATTACATGACTTCCTTAAGCTTGTTTTGGGGTAGCTTAGATGCACCACATGGGGTGTGTGTTGTTTGCAATATTATATTTCCATTCTTCTATTAGGAAAAGTCCAGAATGTGATCAGTGTCTTGATCTATTCTGCCTGGATTGTTCTTAGCTTCTGATGGAGTTTGGCATCCCCTGCCTATATGGTATTTAAGTTTACAAAGTGTAACTTGAGTAATGATACAGTCTAGATTGCTGCTTCTACCTCAGCCTGAAATATGTAACACTTCTTCCTGCTGGCTCTGCTCTTTTCTAATGCTATCCTTTTGCTAGAAACAGGGTTGTAACATTTCACTTTTATTCTCTGGAGCATGTGGAAAGCCTTATAGTACTGTAGCCTTCGTGATTTCTTGTTCTGATACAGCTTTGAGTTACTCTGATTGCTGACATTGTAACTGGAGCAGTGTGAAAAATGATCATAAAAGGTCATTGCCATAATGCAGTTCATATCTTACTTGTTTTCCTGTGTGCTGGAAGATAACAGGTGAGGGTAGTGCAGTTGCAAGACAGATAACTCTGCTGAGAACCCTCTTGCAAAAGGTGTTCCTAGCAGCCATAATAAAAGTGGAGAGGGGCATTTGCTGTCCCAAACGTGTCCTTACAAAGCATCTATTAGAGACATATCTTTACAGAAAGGCGTAGAGGGGTTTCTCTTCAGAAAGCTCGCAGTGGCAGAAATAAAGATTTCTGGAAATCACAGGTCAGGCCACCATCTCAGCTGTGTTCGTACAACACTCCAAGCCATCAAAGCTGTCTCTGCTGAAAGGGAGAAGTCCTCCCACTGTGTGCTCTTCCCCTACCTCAGTTGAGCAGGTTCTGCTTCTTGGTCCCACAGAGTGCTCAGGTTCTGCTGGGTCAGTGAGCTGTGTGTGTGTGCTGGTGCTGGGGGAGCAGCAGCTAGCTGTGGGATGGATAAAACCAGTGAGAGCCTTCAGAGTACAGGCATAAGGGGTCTGTACTAAGTAGTGTGTGAGAGCACTCCTTGAGGGAGCAGTTAGAGAACTGAAGGAGAGAGTGTTCTGCCAGGCCTGAGGTAGCTGTTAAGAAGGCATATTTTGCTAAACATGAAGTTTTGAGAGAAAGCTCCTTGTGGCTTCTCTTAGTCTGGAGTAGATGGTTGGGGTGTACTCCCTGTGGCTGGGGCAGTCTCCGGGGCATCACAGAAGAGTGCAAAGATGCAGGGTAGATCTTCTGCTAGGGCCATCTAAAAATTTGATAGAATGGAGTCATTAATGTTAGAAAAGGCCACGATCCAACCATCAGTCCATCCCTCCATGCCCACTAACCCGTGTCCGTCCATGTTGCATCTATCCTTTTCTTGAACACCTCCAGGATGGTGACTCTACCACTTCCCTTGTCTCTGCTCTCATCCTGTTTATTCCTGCACAGCTTAGTAACCTCAAAACAAACTGTGCTGTCCTCTGGTGAAGCTTGGTATCTGTTGTAGTTACTCTTGAAAAATAGGACTAGTACCTTCTGTGTAATGTTTTGGAAAATTTCTTGGAAGTTTTTAGTAGCAAGAATTAATGGCATATTTAACTGGAGGGAGACATTTACTGCTGTTTGCAGTATAAGAAATCCGTTTGATCATTACTGAAAGAGCCTCATTAAGATTTTTCATCTTACTGTGGGATCATAGAGTGATTTGGGTTGGAAGAGACCCCAAGGATCACCAAATTCCAACCCCTCTGCCACAGGCAGGGCCACCAACCTCTAGTTCTGGTACTAGACCAGGCTGCCCAGGGCTACATCCTATCTGATCTTGAATGCTCTCAGGGATGGGACTTCCACAGCCTCTCTGGGCAGCCCGTTCCAGCACCTCACTACTCTCTCTGTGAAGAACTTCTTCCTGACATCCAATCTGAACCTTCCCTCCTTGAGCTTAAAACCATTTCCCCTTGTCCTATCACTGTCTACCCAAGTTAAAAGCTGATTTCCTCCTGTTTATAATCCCTTTTTAAATACTGGAAGGCTGCAGTGATGTCTCCTTGCAGCCTTCTCTCCTCCAGGCTGAATAACTCAGCTCCCTCATCCTTCTTGATGAAAACTCTAAACTCAAACCACTTCTGACATTGAAGTGATACTTAAAAAAATATGTATCTATAAAATTAATTGTTGTTTATCTTCAGAATTTATTAAAAAAACAAAAACAACAAAAAAATATCACCTCAGTAAGATTTTGTTGGGTTGGTTTGCTTGTCCAGGGATTGATATTCTCTTGCTTTTTAATGAAAAAGCATCCAGAATGTGGAAAAGGTAAGCCATTTTGGGTGTTTTGTAAATTGAGTTTTCACTTTGCTTCTGTTTGTGTGTAAAAGCACAAACAGTTGTTGCAGAAAAGTTGTCACTGCTCTTCTTGTGCACTGTTGCTTATAAGACCTTCATCATCCAGGAGCATGCCTTGCTATTTAGAGACTTCCCTTTTCCTTTAGGATGTTTTGGCAATTTTAGAAGGCTTGTATTTCCTTAAGGTTGATACTCAGTGTTGTGCTGAAGCCCAGCTTAGTATCACAGCACTGCATGTGGATTTGTGGTTCTGCAAAATTCACACAGGAACTAGGAAGGGAATTGAGGCTGCTTTGTTGGCACTGAAACCCCAACAGGATGGCAGTGTGCCCTCGTGGTTTTTCTGTTTAGTGTGGGTTTTTCTTTCAAAATGAAGTTGTCATTTATGCAGGTGAAAGAACAGCTGCTCAGAAACTGTGCTTGAAGACTTCACTTTCTTTGCTACGCAGCAGTAAGTGCACAAGGGAAGAGTCGGAGACAATCGTTAGGAAGGAATCTGTTGGTCAATTGCAAGTGCCATAGTAATGAGCACTGACAAGAAATGAAGGATGTCTAAAGCACCTGGCAATTGAAGTGAGGTTTGGGTAGACAAGATAGGAGTTTTGTGTGTGTGTCCCTTTCCAGTTTTCCCCAGTGGGCTCAGGGGGCTATGCACATACCCTTAAAATAGTGTATGTATGTTTTGGCAATGTTAATAAGGTTAGCAGCCTGTTAGTTGAGCAGTCCTTGTAAGAGTGAAATAATTCTCCTTTTAATTCTGAATAAGGTGAGTCTGTAATGCTTGTTTTGTGGCAGGAGCGTAGAGTTGCTGCGGGGTATTGAGAAACAATGGCCACAGCCAAATGGGCTGCCCTAAGTAGTATTTAGCTTCAGCACAGCCCTTACCTTGCTCATATCCTCAGATTTTCACAGCTACCATCATTCTGTTAAAATTGAAAATCTTTTTCCTTTGTCTGTTCTTGTTCCTTGTCCCATGTTTGTAGCAGATGTGCAGTGTTAATAAGGAAAGGTGTTTCTAACCAAGAAACCTGTCACATTGCATCACATTCACTGCTAAGGCTTGGGAAACTCTGTTGCTAGAAAAGAAAACTGCTAGACTTTAGAAATCAGGGAGGTGTCACATAGCCTTTGGTCAGGTTTTTGTAAATATTTCCTAGAGCTCAGATGAAAGCACTGGGGAAATTCTCTGAACTGCAGCGATGAATGTGAGTGAAGGTGCTTGTAGGGAGTCAGCAGTGTGTCACTGGGACCTTCTCAGAACATGAGCTCTAACCAGCTTTGTGTAAGAGCTGGTTTTGCTCTCTGTGCTGCTGTATTTACTGTCGGCACATCAATCCAGAGCAAAAGTTAGTACAAGGGGAACAGAAACCTTTGCGAGGCTCTGCAGAAAACCTCTGGATAGTATCACGTGCTGTGTTTGTTCTGTGTGCACATTGTTTCCCTCCCATTGAGAAGTTTCAGTAACTTGGCAGTAGGACATGCACTTCCCGGTTCCTCTTGCGCTGCTGCTTGCTGTGCCCTCCCTTGCTGCTGTGGTATGTTTGTGCAGTGATAGGTGTGTGGGGAAGCACATCTCAAGGCCTGGGTAGGCTGCTTTGGTGTGCATAATGAAACGTCTTGAGAGCCCGAGCTGACAAGTACTGTGGTTCTTACATTTGCTTTCTTGTTTCTGTAGCTGCATCTTTGTCACTGTCAGTGTCCAGCGTGTAGCTTTTCTGTTTTTAGAAAAGTGCTAACATAGGTTTTCTTGTATTTTTATAACCACTTCACTGCAAAATATTTGTTTGGAAAATAGATGTTTTCTTGTGTTTATGCGTTTGGGAAGGTTTCGTGCTCTTTGAAACTAGTAGGAGTTGCATACATGTATTTCAATGGAATGCCCTGTTTGAAGGGTAACAATAACGGCTCTTTCTGTTTTGCCTCAGGTAAGCTGCTCACCTCGTGCTTTGTATTCCCATGGCTCTCACTTGAGAAGTGCTTGCTGTGGGCAAATGGGTGAGCTCCAGCACTGGCTTTCCAGGGGATGCTGCAGGCTGGGCTCTGAGGGCAGCCCTGCAGTGCCTGCATCCGTGTGGCTCTGCCAGCACCTTGCCCATCCCTGTGCAGCTGGTGTTGTCCTGGCTCTGAACCCAAAATAATGCATCTGTACCTGCATGCAAGCAGTGCTGCAAGTCTGTGATGTATACTGCAGTATACTTACCTTAACGTGTAGACATCCTTTTTTTTTTTTTTCCCTTCATTATAAGCTGGGAGAAATGAAATGTGTCAAAAATGGGAATGTTCAGCTGTAATCCAGAAGTTGTGCTCCAGATAGTAATCTGATTTAGAAATAATTTTAAATATATATTTGGAGAGTGTTCAGAATAGCTTTTGCATTACAGAGAATTTCCTCTCTCGTAGTCTGCTGAGAGTACATCTTCCCAGCAGAACAGCTTTCCCACTTGTCCTTGGAGCAGTTCACTGCCATTTTTGAATTGCTTAATTACAAATTATAAGTATCTGATGCAGCTTTGATTGGCCTGCAGCTTTCCATAGGAAGATCTGAAAAAGCTTTGAAAACACTGAGCTTTCCCTTTCTGGAAAATTTCAATCTGTGAGAGTTCGGGAGGAATTGAAAGTACTCAGGAATTTTCAGTGAAAACATTTGACATCGAAGTCCAGTTAACTTTTTGTCGTCTTTTGTTGGTTTAACCATGACACTCTTCAGGTCTGTCATACGGTTAGGAGAAGGAACGTATCCAGGAAGAGGTTATAGCAAAATGGGCTTCTTGGTACTTTGCACTCGATATGGATCTTTTCCAGTTGGTGAGTGTCACAGCCAGGCTTTGGGCAGCTGGTAGGGAGGATTTCTGCATTACATCCTCTCTTGCAGATCTGTGCAGCGATATTGATTGTAGCCTTCGGTAAATTCATACAAGGTTATTGATTGCTCCTGCACTGAAATGCAGGTTATGCTTACCTACAGTTCAAGTGGGTGCCTTAATTAAAAACTGGGCAGGGAAAAAAGCAATAAGAGGATGAAACTGTTGACTCTCATTTGTTGCAATCCCCAGAAATTGTTGAAAGCTCTTGTAGCTAACGTGAGTTGTTGATTAGGCGAAGCATTAACAATAACATTTTTTCCCTCTTATTAACAGTTGCTTGCAGTGGAGAACTCGAACAGCACACAGAGAGACGAGGTGTCATCTACAGTCCTTCCTGGCCACGAAACTATCCTCCAGCAGTGAACTGCAGCTGGTACATTCAAGGAGATCGTGGAGACATGATAACAATTAGGTATGGTTTGTGATATTCTGTGGGAATAATTGGTTGCTTTGCTGAAATGAAGCTGTATGCTTTGATCTGATGTAACAATATTGATCTGTTTGCCAGAGCTACCAAGTGGCTGCACGGATGGACAGCAAACTTGGTCATAGTGGAGCATGGTTTGCAGGTTGGGCACCTCCTTTTTAGAAATGTTCTATCTTGTTTCTGTAGGTTACCTCTGACATCTGTTTGTATTCAAGTCGTTTGTAGTCTGTTAATATTTTTGTCTTCATAATACCTGTGAGATTTCTTCTACCTCTGATAGATGGCGAGGTGAGAAGCAGTGATATATTTACTCAAATTAAATAGTTTCCTTTCTCTTTATTGCCTGTAAGTAGGAATAGATGAATGCTATAGAACCTGGAACAGCCTCAGTAGGATACTTAGGTTTCTTAAAGCAAAAGTGGCTTTGTCTGTAATGTCCTGGAATGATGCTATACTTAGCTAACAGATGAAGATAATCACATCTTACTGACACTTGTTAACTAAAATACAAATGCTTTTTTGTGTAACTTTTATTTCTAACAGAATTAAATAATAATTAGCATTTGTTGCACAATTTCAGGTAATAATATCGTGCAGAAAAGACTAGAATATATTACAAATGGTTTATTAAGGATTTTTAGCCTATAATATCAGCTTAGTGTAAACTTGATTAATTTGTCTTTAATAACTGCAGTATCCTTCTCAAACCAGGAACTGCTTGTTTAAAAAAAGAAAAAAGCAAACCTGGGAAAGGTTTTTTGTTTGGTTTTTTAGTACTGTTGTATTTGACACCATCTGCTCATTCTTTGCTCAGCTGCTTAAAAGGACTGCAAACCTCTTCAGCTGCAGATGCTCAGCAATTAAAAACAAATCTGCCACAGATGGAATAATAGGAGGGCTCCACCATTCCTAGTTTAAAATAGGATCTACTCATCAAAAGTAAGGAAGTAGCTACCTGCCAACATTTGAGCACCATAAATAGAAACATGCTTTTCAACGTCATTAAATTGTATTGGACCTGCGGAGTTCATTTCAAAGCAGAGATTGTTGGAAGCTCTGAGAAGGCACATAAATGAGCGACAGGACTTGGCTCTGGAGAATAGTACTGCAGTTTATGCTCTGAAAACATCTCAGAGCTCCTAGTTGGAATTAGGATTCTCTTTAGCAAGTGTGAATTTAATAGAGGGTAAAGAATTGAAGGAAAGTGGGATGAGGAAACCAGGAATAATGTGTACACAGCTTGAATGTGTGCATTAGCAATAGTTTTGAAAGATTTCTTTCTAATGGGTTTGTTTTCTGTCACTGGGTACAAAGCCATATCCTGCCCTCATCTGCACATACAAACAATGGGAGCTGTGTGTTTACATCCTAGGGAGTATTTTGCCTTGTGGGTAGCAGACATGTTGTAGTGCTACGTTTCTGACTATAAATGTCCTTGGAATGATTCACTACAGTGTAGGAAATACAAAATGTTACAGCATCTGAGGATTTCTTTAGAATATTGTAGCCCTCTAAATGCCGAAGATGTAAAAGCAGCAGCTGACTTGGCCTGTGTCATGCCAGCCTAGGAAACTGGAAAACAGGGTTCAAATAAAAACATTTTTTCTTCTTAACAGTGGGGAATGCTGCTTGTCCTAGCTGCGTGCTGGCGAGGGCATAGAAAATATTCCTAGGAAAATGAAAAATAATTCTTAGGATGAGATCTAGTTTTACAGGTTCATAAAACAAGAAGCACCACCTCCTTTGTGTTATGTCATACTGAAAGCAGTTGCCTTGATCTTGGATTCTCATTGATGGTATGACAGCAATGTTATATAAGTAGCATATTTGGGATACAGCAGGAGTCACTGAGGGATAAAATTGCAACTGAAAGTGGTTTTGATTTCTAAAACATGCAGTCAGTGGTCACTTCTTAAATAAACTCGTTATTCAGCAGCTTTTAATGGAGCAGTGCACAGATCTACACATGGATGTTACGTGCTGTCTCCTGTGGACATGTCCTTTAGAGGCTTAGTTTTGATATCTACCTTTCATGTTTGTGTTGATTATCTTCATACCCTCACATCTCCACACTTACTGTTTTGCTTGTAGTTTACTTTTTAGAAATTCTTGAGAGAATCTTCACAAGAATGGGAAGTATGTTTTTCTTGCTTATTAGTTTTGCACATTTCCATCCTTTCTTTCAAGTTCTTATTTCTGATAGGATCGTGCTGTTGAGACTTGGGAACACATGTAGCCACTGTTATCCAGGATTATGTTGTATCACTTGATATTCAGATAATCAGTCAGTAAGTTATTGTTTTGGAAACTTTTTTTTTGTCTGAATTCCTCTCTGTTTAGGTCTTATTTTCATAGAAGATCACAAGTCCTGTAAGATCAGAGGGATGTCATACTCTTTAACTGCCCTTTTTCTCCATCCTTAACAGGGTGTATTTGTTTGTTTCCACCAATCTGAGGAAAAGATAAAGATTCTTTATCAGTTGCTGCTATCTGATTGTTGCAATTGGCCCTGATGTGGGGACAGTATAAATAATTGCATTTTATTATAGGAATTAATGAGACTTAGAGTAAAACGTTCTCCATGATCAGAATTCAAGATATGAGCATTGAGAAATTATTTAGTTAGTGACCTTCTCAAGTTCTGTATTAATTGAGGAGGCCTCACTGGCTTTCACTTCAGTGATCTGTGTCATTGGTTTGGGAAAAAAATGTTAAGGTGCCAGCTGAGATTGAGATTCTGAGTAAAGCTGAGGCATGTTTGTGTCAAGACTTGCTGGTGTGTATTTACTGACAAATTCAAGGGACTATTTGATACTGTATTTACTGAACGTGGTGATTCAGAATTTGACGTTAATTGGAAAAACTCATAACAGCCATGTATTTAATTAAGTTTCTCGTGCTTTTGAAAAACCAGCCGTATCTCCTGCCTAAGGTTGCAGGGTTGGTGCTTGGAAGTGGGGAGCAGAATAGAGCTTTCCTGACTTCCAGGTCCTTGTGCTCCAGTGGGTAAACAGAAGTTTTTAATGAGCCAATTAAGTCATCAGTTGTTTGCAATCAGCACTTGCTGTGAGAGGCTGGCAAATAGAAGTAACTTTTCTTGCTTAATTGGCCACTCTGATTTATTTTGGGACTGTGCTCTCGTAATTTACGCATAATATTTATTCTCCAAATTTAATGGCTTTAGAGGGCCAAGTTGGACATTTTTTTAATTCTTACTTTCATTCAGGTTTTACATCTGCTGGGTCTCAAGCATTTAGCCATTCTTGTTCATACTCATGATCATCCCGTGTTTATCTTTTTACAGTTAAGAATGCTTTTCCCAGCTTTAATCTGTATTTGCTTGTGCTTCAACTATGTAGAGGTTGTAAGGAATTCCCCACATTATTTATACAAGTGCTTTTTTTTTTTTTTTTCTAGTGGCTACTACTCTTTCTGGTGCAGAAGCCAAAAATCTCTGCCATGAATTAGTTTTGTGGGTGGTCTGTTTTTTATCTTAGTTACCGAGTGTAAATGAGTATTTATGGCAATTGGGTTTAGTGAAGTTCTATCCAGAAGTTTACAAATACTTAACAGTTAATAGGTGAATATTGTTGTAAGTTACTGTTGCTTCATTTGAGTAATGTTACAAGCTAGATCTGATCACAACCTGTCCTGTAATTCCTTGCAAGTTCCCAGAGTCCTGCTCAGTGTGGGAGGTAACCTGTTTCCAGTAACATACCTTTAAAGAAAAATGAGATGATTTTACCTTTTATTTCTGCAGTGTTCCATAGAAGCAGACTGTGCTGCATTTCTCCGTTCCCATGGAATTGTTCTGATACTTGGGATTGAATGCTCCCACTGCCTAATAGACTGTTATTGTACTTCTATATGCTATTACTATTTTTATTTTAAAAGAAATTAGCAGCAGAAGGGATGTTCTCCCTTACTTAAGCTCTATACCATCAATCACTCAACTGCTGGGCTGATCCTTCTGGCACAAAAAGTTGTATTCCAGTTTGAGGAAGTTCAAGTGAGTGAGTAAATGTCCCCGTGCTCTATTTTGTGGGTAGCAGGATTAAATTATTCTTCAGAAGACTACAACAGCAACACTAGATCTAATTACAGGTGATGAAAGAAGTGAAGTAGCAGAAGTTGAATGCCCTATTCAGAACTCCTAGGTTAAATAAATCAGTAGGCTATTTAATGTCAGATCAATATGGCAGAAGCTTTTTGCACAAAACCTCGTTGCAAATGGATTGTAAAGTGAAAACCAATTTTCTATATTTACATGTGCATGAGTATGTATATGTGTTGTTTCATATTTTGCTGTAAGTTTTTTCGTTTGAGATTGACCGACAGTCCACTCAAATATATGATATTTTTGGTCTTAAGTGAAGTCATATCAATATAGATGGGACAAAATTTGCTTCCATTGATAACAATGTAATGTAAAAGGGTGCTTTTGGAGAGTTGTTATACAGTTATTATACAGTTGTTATACAATACCTTAATCGAAGCAAAATGTGTTTCAATTATACTCTGCATGAAATAGAATGTAATTGTTTTGACTTTGGCTTTTGCCCTCTGAAGGAATTTTATAATTGCTGTGGCATTTATTGTATATAAAACTTTACATCAAAACTGGAACGCTTATATTTCAGAGAAATTGTGTTTATTCAGTGTGTTTCAAACTTTCAGGCACCAGCATGTGGTTGAGGTGCTTCTTGCTCCTGAGAAAACGGAGTTTGTTCTTGACAGTGTTCTTTATCTCCCTTTTCTGAATAGTGAGGCAGTTGCTTCAGTAGCTCATGCATTGCAGTGAGGCATTGTGTGCTGGTGTTCTCAGGGAAGCTGTTAAATGTGCTGCCTTCTTCACATATATCCTGCCACACCACTCGTGTACTTGGATGGCTTTGTGCCTAACACTTGTGTTTCTGGATGGACAAGTGCGGGACTCTGTTCTGAATCTCAGATCCATAGCCAGTACTCAGGAACATCAGTTATCCTCTGTATGTTTCTGCTTTAAAAGGTGGGACTAAAGTAGTTTCTTCATCCTCATCTCTTCCTCGCTCTTTATTAGCAATATAACATTCTGAATGTGCAAACAGAGGTAAATATTGATAATTATCTACAAATACAGGGAGATTGTTCATTTGCAGAAGAGTTTGTAAACCAAGCATGAGTGCAGTGGGGAAAATGAGTGAGCTTTGAGACTTGGCTGCAGTGCTGGGAGCTGGCAGGGTAGGAGAACAAATTGCTCAGCTCTGTAGGATTGTTCTTGGTACATTTAAAATCTCCATAGAAGTGAGTTAAAAGATGTAGTAAATGATCTCATTTGTTTCACACAAGCAAGGATTTTTCTGGTTATTTCCCCCTCCTCCACTCCCAAGTTCTGAGCTTCCATTACTTGGTTTAGTGACTGTTCCCTTCTGTTACAAATGTTGTTGGGCAATTAGCTATTTCCAGTGATTACCATAAAAATTCTTTGTGACAAGAAAACCCTACAAATAATTTTCCAAGTAGATGATAGAAACTCTTCTTGGTGCCTGGTAGCTAAGAAAAAGAAAGTGAAACCAATGTGGTAGCTCAGTAGTGCTGTCTCAGATCTCTCACAACAGACTTTATGTGGGTGCTGGCAGTTTCACAGCTGCTTCATGTAACTCCTTTTCGTGCTGTAGTGCCTCTTTGTACACTTGGTCATTAAGAAGTTTTTGTAGAATACCAGGACAGAAATTCTTTGCATGGTTGAATACTTAAGTTTTTTTATTTTGACTTTAGATTCGCTTAAGACTCCCTTGCAAAATACGCTGTTTTCTAAAGCTTCGTGAGATTGCTTACACAGCAAAGAAGTGGATACTGTGGAAGATTTCTTCCTAGCTGGAATGATGTGTGGAACATAATAGGAGAAAAAGAGTTAGCAAAGAGGAGCGGGGCGTATTTGTGTCCAACAAGTTGCTGAATATGTTTTAATTTCCACTTTAATTTAACATCCTGGTGGCTCTTATTTTTCATTGTCTTCGTGAAAACTACAAAAAAAAAAAAAAAGAGTTTCAAGTCAGTACATTTGGCAGAACTCTGGGGTGTGTGTAGGCTTGAACTGCTCTAAAATGAATTGGCTGGTTTACAAAGTTGCTGCTCTTTCCCTTTCACCTTCAAAGGGCTAGACCTGGCAGGCTTTTACAGCCTTTTGTAAATACACCACAGTGTCAGAAAATTATCTTCCATTTATCTTTTTCAAATAGTTCTTCCTGTGTGTTTCTGAGAAGTCCTTTGTGGAAGGAGATTCCTATTTCATAGCAGCCTTTCAGTCTCTGTGATTTTTCTGTTCATGTGTTTGTGTGGAGTATGCAGTGACTGTTACCAAGTTAATTGTGTGTAGCTGAGGTATGTGAGAGAAGAACACGATACAGTTCTAAGTGTCTTGAACAATGTGCCCTTGCACAATGAGGAGTGCTTCTCCCTTACTGCAGATTACTGGAAGCAAATGCAGTGTGTTTGTTCACACTCTGATGAAACACCCAGTGTGGTTCTGAGCTCCAGTCTAGGGAATATATTATTTGGCTGTGTTCAGTGTTCAGCAGCTGTTGAACACCTCTTTGCACTGGGTAAGATGCTATGGAATAGCCATTGGCCCTGGGTGAGCACGAGAGCTGGATGTTTGACAGTGAAAGGTTGTGAGCTCGTTTGCTCTGCATTTGCATTCCCAGAAAGAGAATGTGTTATTCTTTGAACTAAAAAGTCATACAGTTAGAGAGACTTCATGTTTTATTTCCTTTCTTGCTGTTCTTGTCTTGTCCTCTCCCTGTTTATCCCCAGCTTGAAAAATTGATTTTTGTCTTGCTTCTTTGTCCCCTTAGGGTTCTTTGTATTGCTTCCTATTGTTCTTACTCTGATACAATAGTTTCCAATCTCATGCCATCTTTTAATAGCTTCTAAAGTCGGAAAAGATTATTGAAATAATTTTTTATGCTTCCATGTAATGTTTTCTTGCTATTTTTTCTTTTACTCAGATCTGTGTTTTAGGAAGTAGTTTTGCCTACAGACTCTGAATAAGAGATGCGTTCTTTCAGATTTTGGAGCTACTTAGCATGCTGTTTATGCCAGTGAGATGAGTACTTTTCCAAATTGGGAGAATTTGAGTGTATGTTTATGTGTATGCAAGATACTGGAGATGTTTCATTATCTTTGAATGTGATCTCTTTATGTCAGCACTGCTTGTGCAGAAACTCAACTGCTACATTGTTTTTTCACTGACTGTTCCAGATAAATATCTTTTGTTACTTGTGTTTTCTTTTCTTCTTAACAGTTTTAAGAACTTTGATTTGGAAGAATCTCAGAAATGTGCAGTAGATTGGTTGATGATTGGCCCATCTTCCAAGAGAGAGGAGTACAAAGTGTGTGGATCTTCCATACCTCCATCTTTCATCTCTGCAAGGGATCATGTTTGGATATTTTTTCACTCAGATGCATCAAGCTCAGGACAGTCTCAGGGATTTCGCCTTTCTTATATTAGAGGTAAAACCTTGCAGTTTTGTTGGCTTTGCTTAAGCACTCTAGTAAAACTTGAAGACAGGAGTATTATTTGTTGATGAGAGTCCTGGGGCCAGTCTTGGTTGTTAAAGTATTAGCGTGGTAACACTGATACTTTTTCCAGTTGGTTTCTTACTGGTTTTCTTGAAGTATACTGGCCTGACCTACTGACTTGTGACACAGAGAGGGTAGATGTTAAAATGTGACATTGGATGGTTACAAAAGTTTTGATACTGACTTTTTTCTGCTCATCCTCTTTCACAGGAAAGATCGGTCAGGCTGCATGCCAGTCAGATGAATTCCATTGTGCGAATGGAAAGTGTATTCCCAGTACTTGGAAATGTAATTTCATGGATGAGTGTGGGGATAACTCAGATGAGAGAAACTGCACTGTCCCTCCAACAGAGCCTCCGTCCAGCATCTGTCCCTCAGGAACATTCCAGTGCAGTGTAGCCCGCTCCACCAAGTGCTTGATGAACGAGCTGAGGTGTAATTCAGTTAAAGACTGCAGTGATGGTTCAGATGAAGATAATTGTCCTGATCTTTCCTGTGGCAAAAGGCTGGGTAATTTTTATGGATCTTTTGCTTCCCCAGACTTATTCCGTGCTGATCACAGCAAATCAGACCTTCGTTGCACATGGTACGTGGATACACAAGATAATCGACATGTTCTGTTGCAGCTTGATTTGCAGTTAGGCTACAATGACTACGTAAAGGTGTATGATGGCATTGAAGAGAGAGGCGATAAATTACTGCAGACATTTTCGTTTCACAACAACAGGCATCCGGTGAGCGTGGAGTCATCAAAGGGGCAGCTCACAGTCTCATATCATGCTCGCTCAAAGAGCACTGGCCATGGATTCAATGCAACATACCAGGTGAAAGGCTATTGTCTTCCTTGGGAACACCCCTGTGGAAGTGATGAGGAGTGTTTCACGGATAAGCAACATTGTGATGGCTGGTGGCACTGTCCAAATGGCAAGGA
This sequence comes from Meleagris gallopavo, assembly GCF_905368555.1. NCBI lineage: Eukaryota > Metazoa > Chordata > Aves > Galliformes > Phasianidae > Meleagris > Meleagris gallopavo. The sequence goes on from NC_139416.1 coordinate 9,468,659, forward strand.
TGAGGAGAACTGTCCAGCTTGCCAGAAGAATGAATATCCATGTGAAGGAAATAGTGGGCTTTGCTACTCGATACTTGACCGCTGTAATAACCAAAAGAACTGCCCAGATGGCTCAGATGAAAAAAACTGCTTTACTTGTCAGCCAGGGAATTTCCATTGTGGAACAAATCTGTGTATCTTTGAGACTTGGCGCTGTGATGGTCAAGAAGACTGCCAAGATGGAAGCGATGAGCACAACTGCCTGGTGATTGTTCCCAGGAAGGTCATCACAGCTGCTCTGATTGGGAGTCTCGTGTGTGGCCTGCTGCTGGTGATAGCACTGGGTTGTGCATTTAAATTATATTCTCTGAGGACTAGAGAATACAGGTACATAAAAACATCTTGGTTTTATGATTCTTTAATAGCTATGTATTTCTTTGATTAAAGGAGGAAAAGTAAATTGTTAACGAAAGAATTCAGAAAATACTGTGAAATTCGTTAAGTAGTACTCACTGCTTTAGGCTTAGAGAAGAGTATTTGAGATTTTCAGAAGAAGGGGAAATGTCAACTCTTCTATGATCTGTGGAAAATACACATCTCTTGTGTAGCCTGGCAGACCTGAATCTAACAAATATCAAAACTATTTTGAGAAATTTCCTTTCTTTGCCCGTGCTTTGTATGTTTGTGCAACTGTGGTTGTGCCCTTTTGAAGAGAGTCAGAAGGGACTTCCTGGTGCCTGTCTCTTGTCATATACACCAAGCCCTGCCCATGATGTGTGCTTGTTGCAGTGCTTCATGCTGTATTTTCCAAAAATAAGCAGAACAAATGAATGCCTTTATTGATGTAAGTTGGCCTATTGGAAAATGTTCAGTTACTACAGAGTCCAAACTCAGACTGGGTTTGCTGATTTGATTCACTGTTACTTTTGTTCATTTTATTTATTTTAGCATCCTGATAAGGTTTTTCATCGAGTCCTGGAAAAGATTTGCCTTTTTGCTGCTAGTTTGAAGCCCTCTGCACTGTGTCTGTGGGTTAACGTGAGAGGAGGCAGGACAAACTGACTGTAACTTCTCTTCTGGTTTTTTTTTTTTTTTTTTTTCCACTGTGGTTCTGTTCCCAGAGCATTTGAGACCCAGATGACACGACTTGAGGCAGAATTTGTGCGTCGGGAAGCTCCACCTTCCTATGGGCAGCTGATTGCACAAGGACTGATCCCCCCAGTCGAAGACTTCCCTGTGTACAATGCATCACAAGTATGGTGACATGAGTGCTGATGAACCTACTAGCAGCCAGACTGCTATAAGTTAGAACTGATCTGGAACTGTGTTCTGTCAGTAGCAGAGAAGCTCTGCTAACTGTATGGAAATGCTCTTACTGAAATATATATGTTTTACTTTGAGCTGTAGAATCATGGTCATGTATCTTGGTGCTGTGGATAGTTTTGAACACATTAAATATGTTTGCTAGGGAACAGCAGTGAGAAAAACATATGCTGTTTTGCTGTATGTCAAGACAGAATGAACAGAGATAGAGAGAGTAAATTAAAAAAAAAAAAAAAAAGGAGCTTTCCAAGCTGAAATTGTGAATGTGTGAAGTGATAAGAAAGTAGGTCTCTAACAGTATTTTTGGGAAACTCTAGAAGCCATTAAGTCATACTGATATCTTATTGTTGAGCTCTCAAAAATCTTTCACAAACTGTTAAAGTTATCCCACTGTGATGCAGTTCCAAGAGTGATAAAGCGCTCATAGCTTGTTACTCAGGTGCAGTAGTGCTATATGTTTGCCTTTCTTCACTGTTACCTTGTTTTGAGGATCCTCTACTATTGCTGATGACAGAGGACTTGGTGGTCTGTAGCCTGTTCTTTGGTGGTGATCTGATAGCAAGTGTGGAGCATCATGCTGGGCAAACAAAAAGAAATTAAGCTCCTTACGGAAACATTTTAATGGTGAATGTTTTGGTACAGACAGAGCTAGCTTTGACATTCTTAATAGTTCATTAGAAAATACAAACTTAATGAGGAGAATTCTCTTAAAATGGAGATCTTAGTGAATGAGCTATGGGAGAAGTCTTTTGAGTGTGTGCTAAATCAGTTACCTCTGTGTGACAGGCCTCCGTGCTGCAGAATATCCGAACAGCCATGAGGAGGCAGATGAGACGTCACTCGTCACGACGAAGCTCGTCTCGGCGGCGCCTTGGCCGACTCTGGAACAGACTCTTCCACAGACCTCGGGTGAGGGGACAGATCCCACTCCTGACACCTGCCCGCACTTCGCAGACGACGTTGGGTGATGGAATCATCAACCATGCTGATGGGACTATTAGGAGTCCTCCACCTTCACCTGAAGGACCTAGTTTAGAGGCAGACACCCACGCCAGTGACCTGCAAGAAGCTGGATGTAGCACCTTGCAACCAGAGACTGAAATCACTGAGCCATTGCCTTCGAATGTCTTAGAGAACACTTGCACTGCTGCGCAAGCAGAGCCTGAGTCTGGACACGCAGATAAATCTGTAGGTGCTGAGACTTCAGGCAGTGAGCTCAAGCAGCCCAATAAAGTGGATTCAGGAAAGTCTTTCAGAGATCCTTTGTCTGAAAGTGTCACAGAAGCGATCCATGGAGGGTCAGCACCCAGGAGGACTGTCCCAGGGGGCAGTAATTTAAGTAGAAGTCATCCACCAAGTGAAGAGCCATGTAGGTTACCCTTAAAAAAGTGGGAGTCTGCTTATTCAGATAACCCCTTGAATGTTCATATCCAAGTGGATGGACAAAACCGGTGTTGCCCTAGCTCTCATCGGGAGGAGCCTTTGGGTATTCATGCGGCTTGTTGCCATTCTGTGGAAGTGCCAATGTTAGAGTCCTCTGCTCCCCTCTCTGAAATCAGTACAAGTGATGATGAGTCTTTACTTGTTTGCTAGTAGAAGCTTTTGTTTTGACCCTGTAAACTTTGTAACTTCATTGTTTATATGACTGTGCACTTTGATTTTAGGTGGTTTGTGCTCTCAGCTTTGTCCATCAAAACTGGTGTGCTTTAATCCCCAGGGAGTACAGCACAGGACTAAATGGGACAAGTTTTTCTTTGTTGCTATTCCTGAAACTCCAGTGGGGGCAAAAGTAGGCCAGTATGTGATGTCAGGGGCTAGGAGAGCAAGAATGTGTCACTGTAGTTGGGAGGCATCTCCACTGTTTATTTCTTCTGTGCTTTATTTACTTTCCATTCAGGGAGTTGGTATTTCTTTACTTTTTCAAGTGATCTTACAGAAATTAACACTGTTGGAACTCGGAGCAGGCACCAGTTGTGACTGAGTACTGGTCAAGAAATAACATTGTCCTTTTAGGCATCATTCTTTAACTAAAATTTAATAATTAAATATCATTAAATTTTTTGAGAGGAAATAAAATCCTTTGTTGTTCCCTTTTTCTAGAAGTAGCTTGCTTCCTTTGCTCCCTTCAGAAATGTTTTGATGGCTATATAGATCTTGAAACATCCACTAGAACCAAAGTTTTTGTATAAAGTATTCAGAATATTCCTATCTGCTATGGCTTTGAAGTAAGAAATCAGCAATGTTCAGAACAAGTGAAATGCATTGAACCCTATTTGCAACAATATTTTTTAGTTGTCATATTTTACTCTTTTCAAAGTGATGTAGCAAAGGTTGAAGAATCACTTGCTGTCTTCCTACCCTTTTTCCTCTCCTCTCTTCTGATTTCAGGGACTTTTATGATTACACCACTTTGGTTGTGCTCTGAAGGTTTCTGAGCTTCACGGCTGGCTGCAATAGGAAGCACTGAGCCCTTGGTAACTGTCAGGATTGGATTCTTTATTTTGCAATAAAATCTACTTCACAAGTTTGCTCTGCTTCCTAGGTGCAGCTTTTTGGAACTTGTTTTTCTAGACAACTATAGGGGTTTGCTTTTACTTTCTCTTAAGGACTGAAGTAGGACAGTGCCAGTTCCAAAGCTGACACTGTGTGAATTGTATACTGCTTTAAACTGGTGCCTTTTTGTGTTTTTTTTTTAGAGTGCAATTAGAAGCAAGCAAGTTATTTACCTGAAAGAAGGGTGATATTGCATAAGCAGGAGTGACCTGGTGCAGAATCACAGCTGGTTATGTCTGATAGTTTGGCCCTGCTGCAGTGGATAGAATGGTGCCGTGAACCGGCGTGGGCCAGGCTCCTCTCCTGCCCTTGTAGGAGCTCTGTTTCAGCCCTGTGGTGAGGCAGTAACAAACTAGAATGCTACATACAGAAATTAACAAAGAAGTTATCTCAGCTGTTCCTCTGTAAGTATCCAAGTGCTCTGATGCTGTTTAATGCTGTAGGAATTCAACTTGCCTGAAGTTATTAACTGGTAACTTCAGCTTGTAAAGCTGGGGTGGATTTGGGCATCTGTAGAAGTGGGGTGTGCTGTCCACAGCTCACAGGCTTTTGCAGTGAACAGTTTACATTGAAGTGTCAAAGATGTTTTTTAATGGACTATACGTGCCCTGAATCTTCCTTTGGGAGTGCTTTAAAAAAATAAGCATTAAGACTTTTGCTTTACTGAAATGTAATGTGAAAGAATGACTTTGAAATTACTTTTTTTGTCTTCAGTTGCAAATTGCTTTCATAGTGTGTTTTCCAAAGGCAGAAGATTCAGAGTCTATAAGAGCATAGAAAGGATTGTAGCAAAATGCGTAATGAGCAAGAGTCATAATTACATTAAGTAAGTACTATTCACTCACTTCTTCTCAAGTGCTTTTGTGATCAGAATTCATTTCATCAAGGAAAATGAAGCTTTGAAAGAGATGTTAATTTCGTAGCATTTATAAACATTTTAAATGCATTCCACATTTGCCGTGTACTGTAGTCATCGTGCTGCCAGATTGTTTGCATCGAAGGCTGCAGGTTTTAGTGTCATCTTTTTTTCCTAGAGGTAACTTTAAATACTTAGGAGTTTTATTTGTAAAACAGTAAGCCTAATCTTAGTGGGGAGGAGGATTGTTTCAGGGTGAATATTGTGATGATATGAAGGATCTTCAGAGTAAGTGTATATTTAATTCTCTTACAGAAATGTATTACTATAGAAAAATAATTTTGATCATTCTATGCCTTAAATTATCATCACTGTAAGGCTCTTGAAGTTAAAATATGTTGAAATGTTAGAGTTGAAATATATACTTCAAATTACTCTATATTCTGGGAACAACCCTGAACTGTATTTTCTTTTAAGGTGTAACTTAACATAATTTCTTACATATATAATGCATATTTTGTGTACTGATCCATTTGGTAACTCAGCCAAAAAATTCAGTGAGAAGAATTTATATTTAGAAACTGACAAAAATCCAGGTTAATGAAAATTTGATGCTTGAAGTGTACAGAAATATTCACAGCCATCACTGCTGGAATTTACAGCCTTGCATAAATGAGACATACAAGCCTGGTGCTTTTGTAAACACTTATGTTTTGTATTCTGCAGTAGAATATTCTCTCCTTACTCCCCTAGTTCATTCCTTGGAGGCAAGAGTCAGTTTTGCAGAAGAAACATGTACATGTGTGCTGTGGGTACAAACAAATGTGTTGAAATGTTGATACGTGAGGGAGAAGTCAGAGTCTGCCTTAGTATATGTCTGTCCCTCCTTTCTCCACCTCTTGTAAGCATTAAGCAGAGAATTGACTGTCATTGAAGCTCACCCACCTTCTGTTCCATGCAAGCTGCCTCCTTATATTCAGAACTTCCTAAAAAAAAAAAAAAAATTGCAGAAAACTGCTACTATGCCAGAAGTGTGAACAGAAAAATTCATTCTTTGCTCAGTGGAAAAATATGGTTGCACTTCAATGACTGTAACCTAATGAGTTAATGAATTTATCTTTTAAAAAAATATTTTAATAATGCTTTTCTGCGTTCTTTAAATATTTTCATAGAAGGGAAAAACTGTTTAAGATTTAAAAAAACAAACAACACCAAAAAACCCTACAAAACTCCACTGTCCAGTCTCCCTAGAAAACAGTTTCCTAAAAATAACTCTGAGTAGAGAGGAATACTTAAGACTTTTCCTGAACTAAGAACAACCACTCACAGGCAGCATCACGACTAAAGTGCTCTCTTACTCTCTTATTGCTATTAAAACATGGGGTCTATTTCTATTTGAAATTGCAACACTTTCCAACTTGTGTATGACTCTGTAACATCCCTTAAATCGACTTGATGTACTTGTTTTCTATTCTGTTCTCTGCCTTCTTTTTTTTTTTTTTTTCTTTTTCTTTCTGTGTGTGTGAATGTTGTATATATTCACTGAAATACATTTTACCATAATGTATGTACAGATGTATGGTTCAGGTATGGCATCGTGGTTACCTGTGTTTGCTGGTTCCTGGACAATGATACAATACAAGTAAGATGCTGGGCATCATCATACTTTGCTCTTGCTTCAATCTCTTAATTTTTAATAAAATTTAATGTGTCCAGAGACTGTGGATTTCTGACTGTCACTTGAGGGTGCCAATCTGTTAGCACTGCCCATTGCTGACTCCATATGTTGAGTCAGTTATGAGCCTTCGGTGTGAAGATCTGAAGCTGGTAGTTCTTTTTTCTTGGCTGTATATTTCTTGCTGGTATCTGAAGCTGTGGATGTGCATCAGTTTTTTTGGAAAGTACACATGAAATCTTACCAGTAGCAATTTCCTGTTGTATACAGATGTCTTTAAAAGACACATACCCCAAATAACAATACATAGCTGTGGAGTATATGATTCTTTATGACTCTGTTGCAGAGAAAAAAGACAAAAAACCCTGTTCCTGAAATATAGCACCTCATTGCCAATTGCTGGGGGCTGTGTTTGTTTTGCTGATGCTTCCTCTCTCCAGTGTTTGCTGATGTCTTTGGAGGGAACCATTGGCTCTATTCTGCTGTGGTTGTTTTTTTTTTTTAGTAGAAGGCATAGACTGAATTCCTTTGTGTTGGCAGAAGTTTGCTCTACCAACTTGGAAATATTTATCTGTGTAGTAGAGAATTGTACAGACTTCACGGTCATCAGGATTTATCCATAACCATGAAGGATAGGAGGGCACAGCTTGATATAGGGGGCTGACAGTGCACCACCTTACAGGAAGGATGATTGCTTTGCTTCACCATGAAGTGCTAATTCAGCTTCAATAACAGTGACACAAGCAGTAATACTACAACCCTAATACTGATGTAAACGTGGCTGAAATGAATAGAGCCCATAAAAGGGAGACAGAGTAATAAATGATACCTGTGCACCTGCAGCAGTGTTTGCTGACAGCCTATGTAGCACAACAGATGTGTCTTGTGACAAACCAAGGAGCTAGCTTGAAAAGTCTTAAGTTATTTATGTATTTCTTTTAACAGGTTTTTGAGAGAAGAATTGCTTTTGCTTATTTAAGAACAGGAAACGTCTTTTCATCTCCCGAGCAGGCAGTAGGATTTAGATGCAGCTTCTCCGTCCATGACCCGAACTTTCCAGGTAGCATGCCTCATCTCACGTCTCTTGTTAGTCTTAACATAGCAAATTGTTAAATAACCACCCTTCTCATTTCAGATTCTGGCTCTTGTGTTCTTGGCTTCAGCTGGATTGAGTAGTGGAAGTTTCCCTTTTTTTTTTTGCACTTCGTACATTTCCTGCTTTGATGTGCCAAATTTCCTTCCTTTCTATTCCTATCTCTTATCCCAGGTTTATAAGACATTTATTTTTGGTCTCTAATAAAAACAGTGTCCTTTGCCTGCTTTCAAATCCTTTTCCTTGGATTTTCCTTTCTCATTTGTCCAAATGCAGAAGCTTCTTGCATAGTTGAAGTTAGAGCACCGGTAAGAAGTGTTGAGGAATGAGAAGTTTTAAAATTAAACAAAAGGTGCTTTGCTTTTAGTAATAGGAGGCAGTCCCTGCTCCACACAGGTGCCTGCTCCCAAGCGAGGAGCCAAAGCAATCGGAACTCAGATTTAGGAAAAGACAAATTCCAAGCAAGGCTTTACTCTTCACTTCTTTTTTTTTTTTTTTTTTTTTTTTAAATGAAGCTTTTATTTATAATGCATACTTCAGAAGCTCAGTAATTTCTGTCTTGTCATTCATTTGGCTCTCATAAGAGCCAAAAAGAAAATGTATTTTGTTCCCAGAATGTGCAGATTAGAGAATGAAAAATGAAAAAATCTTTCCTGAAGACCTCTGAAAATTGTGTGGGACAGCAAATCATTGAGCTCGGCTGATGAAAGATTGTTGCGTATCTTTCAATACGTATTTGTAAAATTACTTCCAATTAATATGCTTGTGTATAGAATATTAAATACATAGTGACTCATGAATTCTTGCTGAGTTGGGTAAAAGCTCTGAACTGATATGAGTCTTCTATCTTGACCTTGGGCTGAGATCAAGGTCTTTTGCCTGATGTACCGGTGTCAACTGGAAACAGCAATTCCCATACCAAGGTCATGAAAACATTTGAGAGCAGTGAGGCCTGCAGGAGCAGCTGTGCTGCGCAGCTCTGCCTCATTAGTCCTGTGTTCTCCTGCCTGTGCCCCCGCAGCTCCTGTTGCCTATTGGATGCCATCCTTCTTGGGAGACAGACTGTTTTCCCGCTGTCATGTGCACTGCGTGGCACAATGATGTGATCTGCGATAATCGTGTGGTGATAAGGCAATAAGAACAATCCAGTACTGCTCCTATAGCTTCAGTCTCAAAAGCTAACTTAAAGGTGATACTTTTTTAAGTATTTGCATCACCTCTATTACTACGGTGAAATTTGCTGAATGGTATTGCCAGCACTAAAAGAATGAACAGCAGAGTATTTTTCTGCATTGTAGCCTCTCATACTTTGTGTATGTATGCAGCTACATAAATATAATAGTATGTAAAATACAGGTTTGTATAGAAATGGATTGATTTTTTTAAGCTTTAAACTCATTTTAACACTGCTGTTCCTATTAGTGTAATTCAGCGAGGGTGGTGCCAGTTTGTTTTGTATGGAGATGACTGTAAAATTGTATGGATTAGTTGCAGAAAATGACCTGGAGAAGGTGCACTTGTTGCTGCTGAGGTGGAGATGTTCTTTGCTCTGTTTTCTTTGGGAATTTCTCCTTCAGAGCAGAAAAGCTAATGCACAGGTTATCATGATTTATTTATCAATACAGGGGACATCAAAATGCTGCAGGAAACAAAAATCAGCAAGAGTTGTATCACCACAGCAAATTGTTCAAAATTACAAAACATTTCTTTTGTAAAGGGCTGGCTTTTCTGCATTGAATCACGCAGCGTTCTTGATATTTGTAGTGTCAGCTATCTTGGGATTTTGCTTTTGTTCAGTGGGCTTAGAAGTAATAGTTTTCTCTGGGATTTTTGTTTCATTTTTTGAAGAAGTCATACCTGAACAAAGTTGAGCACACTGCTAAATTTCAGTCAGCATATGAACTTGTCTTCTGAGCTCCGTATGTTGATTTCTATGGCTAGAAATAGTGTGCACTAGGAAGTAACTTTTGCAAAGCCTTAAGAAAAATAACATACATGATGTTGGGAGCACAGATGAAATTGTTTCTTAAAATGAAATGAGACATCTTGAAACAGCTTTTGGAGAGTAGTATGTAATTCAAAGATAAGCTCTACCCAGCCCTACTGTTTTAAATTCATCCTTCTGATCTAAAGGCAAACATTTTTTGTTTTAGAGCATTGAAATACAGTCAGGGAAAATTTGAGCCCAAGCTAGTTAGCAACTGTGAGGCAGTGGCTTCTTTAAGTTAGTCTTTGATTGCCTAGGTAGCAGTTATAGGTTTCATACATTTCTATTGGTACCTAAGATGTGTGTGTATACGTACACACAAAGCCACATTTTTCTTTAATTAAATATATATTTTTAACATCTTACGATTAATAGCTTTATAGAAGGAGAAGACTATAAACTGTGTTTCTTTTCAGTGTACCATCTCTAGGCTTGGACAGACATTGACAAATATTTAAAGATAGAAATACTTCTAAATAATGCATTGTACTGGAAAGTCACTTTCCTTGAACTCACCCCATATTTTGAGTCTATTCTTCAATCTTTGTACAATGTATGGTACCTGACAAACTAAGAGATTAATGAACCCCTAATTTTTCTACCAAGGCCGTTAACACAGAGCTGCTTTAAGAATTAAATTCCTGTGGCTGTTGCCAAGGCGACTGAATGTGATAGCTTTTATTTTTCAAAAGTTACAAAAGAACAGGAGCTATTCAAAATGTTGCTTAGAGCTATTCCTGCATTTTGCATTTTCAAAAGATTCTTTGGTGTGAAAGTGGCCATATTGCTACAGCAGCAGATCTCTCTGAATTTATTGAATGTATGAACCAGATTTTTTATATTTTTTTTAGTGTTTGCTGCAAATAAAATATGCAAAACACTTTCTAAAGAGCATCTGATGTGAGAATGATGTAGACTTGCTGCTTCTCTGAGCACCATTAAAATGAAGACTGTCATCTGACTCATAGCAAAGAGTAGCACTGGGTTTTGTTCCTGGCTTCTTCAAGATCTCCCTGTTGTGCAGGATCTCAAGCAAAAATGTTTCAAAAATGAAGATGTTTGAGGTCTTATCACACCAAATGATGTCTGAATGCTCATGCTGATTTCTTTTGTACAATAACCTAGGGTTGTTCATGTCCCACATGCTTCCCCTGTTCCTTGCAGCCCTGGCTGTGTGGGTGGGACAGCCCCACCAGCTGTCCTACGGAGAAATGATCCTTTGGGCTGTGCCTATGCTGGGGCAGCAGCAGGGTTGCCCCCACGTCTCCTCTCCCCTGGCTTTCTTCATTGTGGTTTTGTGATGGGGAACTTTAGTAATGCTTTTACATGCCCCAATCTCTCAGTCTCAAACAGTCCCTTATGGCTGCTAGAATCAGTATTTCAGAGCTGTAGTTGTGCTGCGTTTCCCCGCTGAGCGAGTGTGCTGCCAAAAAAGAAACAACCAGTACCTTATTTCATATTTTATTTCTGTTTTTTTTTTTTCCTTTTCTTTTTTCTTAGGGAAAAACTAAAAGCTACAGATGTCATGAAGTGTGTAGCTCACTATTCGCTAAAACTTTTTTTTTTTTTAATTCCAGAAAATCTTTTTGCAAAAATGGGCATGTAAACAAGAAGCCCCCTTGGCCCCAGAGGCTGCTCTGCTATTTCCTTGGGGACTTGTCGCTGGCAGGCAGGTGGCAGTGGGCAGCAGGTTCCTCGGCCGCCCCACCCTGGGGGTACACCACAAAACACAGCTTCTGTCCCCAGCACGTCACCGACTCTGCAGGGAGCAAGGGTGCGGTTAGCACGGGAGGCGGTTAGCACAGTGGCTCAAGCGCTGTGTGACACAGTGCATGACCCAGCGACCATCTTCCCTACAGAGGTCTTGGCCCCTCCGCACCGCCTGCCTTCCCTTTGGCTGCTCACCTCTAGTGAAGTGACACGTCAGTGTTTGCAAAACACAGGTGGATAAAAATTAGGCACCTTTAGGAATGTCCCTTTGCTGCGAGAGCCCTTCGTGCTGCCCAGAGGCACACTGGGCCGTCCCTGAGGTAGTGCCAGTGCCCAGCGGTCGCACTGAGGCTGAGGGAGCTGGGCTGCAGCTGGGTGGGCAGCTGCGCCTGCTCAGGGAAAGTCCTCACCACAGAACAGCTGCAAGCCAAGCGCAGCCCAATCACAAGCAACATGTGCACTGTGATGTGAGGGGAAAAAGCAAGGCTTTCTTGTTATTTGAGTGAGAAATAATTCATTGTCCGTGCAGGGGTTCTGCAGTGCTGCTGGGATGAGAGCAGGGTGAGGGACAGGCAGAGTTCTGTCATTTATTATTCTTTTTGTTTGGTTCGTTTGGTCTCTATGTGCTGTAAGTGATACTCTTGTGCATCTGCTTTTCGCTGAGGCTGTGGTGAGTGAGTTGGAGGATGCACAGGGGCACAAGTGGAAGTGAATATGGCAAGTGATGAAGAAAACAGTTACCTGCACAAACAGCCACAAAAATACATCTGTTACATCCTGTCCAGGGCTCACCTGCAATGTGCCTGTCTGCCTGGTGGCTTGTCATTCCTTCTAATTTAAAACTGAAGTATTTCCACCCATAAGCAGCACCTGGCCTGCTTTGTGTGCGGGTTTGAAGGCTGTGCATGCCAGCAGTGATTGAGCTTGCTGGGATCTCGGCATTGGGGGGGGGGGCTGAGCCCTGCAGGCCACGAGCAGTGGACCCAAAAAGTGCACCAAGCCACTGCAGCAGTGCTTACCTATTAGCCTATTTACACACTTTGGTTTATTTCTCCAGTAGACTCCAAGAAAAAACACAGGCACTCCAGTTAAAATGATAATGAGTCCGACTCCACAGACAACTGGCTCGGAGTATAGGCTGAAGACCAGCAGAAATGCCCAAAATGCCAGGTAAGTGACAGGAATGAGGAGGTTCACCTGGAGGGAGAGAGCAGAGCAGAGCATGACTGCAGAGTGAGGGCAGCGCTGGGCCTGCAGTGAGAGCTGTGGCATCGAGAGCCTCATGGGTTGTGTCCCCTTCCTTCTGCCACTGTCGCTTGCCCAAACTAGCAAGTTTGTTTTTGGAAGCCTTTGTATCCTGTTTTTATACTAGTGGTGCTTTGGGGCATGGTTTGAAACTGAAACTTCACCATTACATTTAAAAGTGAACTGATTTTCCAAAGGAAAAAAAAAAACAACTGAAAGGCACAGGGTTTTCATTGGTTCCTCCCATGCCTTTTGCATTGCAGCCGAGAGATTTAGCTTTAACATTTTCACCTTAATAGGTCTGAAGATTTTGGGTTTCTTCCAGCGTAACACGATCAGGCCTATAATTGTCACTCCATAGCAGAGGTAGTTAATAAATGACACATAGTTGATTAGTGTGTACGTGTCTCCAACAAGCATGATGATAAGAGTGGCCAGACACTGTAAAGAAAGAAAGGTGATCTAACGTGAATTATTACTAACAAGATAGCTTAAAAGCAATAAAAACAAGCTAAAAAACCTAAAAGCAGTTTAAGCTTAATTCTTCTTGCTTATGGTCCTACTGTGCTGCCTAAGCTGGACACTTCTGTACCTGCTTTCAACGGCTGCACTCCACCAATTTCTGTTTTTAAAACCTTTTGGACTCTACAATGAGGACTTCTGGCAAAGAGAAAGTTGTCTATTATGAGACAAGAGGGGTTTCTTGTAGGCTAATAGTCTGTGATCAGTGCATTACTTTATTGCAGGTGTCCTGTATGTATTATAGAGAATAAAAGCTTTGCCCTTTCTTCCCAGTGGCCTATGGCTCATGCTGCAGATGACTAACATCATTAATTTCTTGAGCATTACTCAGGAAACTGGCAGATGATGGAAATTAACATGTGTAGTTTTGCTTGTTTGTTTATTTCTGAATAGCTCTGTGAAGTTAGGACAGCTGCTTCAGGGTTCATAGGGTTGCTTCTCATATCCTGCCCCATCTGCCCATTGGTATCCCAGGCATGAACTCCACCTCACACTACATATTCATCCTGCAAACATTGTCTCCTGGTGGCCAAAGCCTGAGGGAAATGAAATGTCCAGATCCCTTTACAGAGCTTTCAGAATTTGGCTCCATGTTACTTCAGGCTCTCTTTTTGCTTATGTCTTCTTTTTCCTTAATTAGCTGTTTTAATAGTAAAGGTCTCTAGGGAGGGAGGAGTTCTGTACTACTGGCACCAGTAATTACGCACCACCACAGTCAAATGACCCTTTGGACTTTCCATTCCTCTGTTAAAATCCTCAAAGCTATGTGGAGTTGGGAGTGATTTCAGCATATTGAGCTGTCTCACTATAAAATTCATTTAAAATAGGGCAGTGTTTTTATACCAGTGTGGCATAACACGTTTCCTACTTTCCTCTGGAAGGTGAATGCTGGCAGATACACATCTGCCACTAACAGGTTCTGCACTGAAGGTGCTTGGGGTGATAATGTTTCTTGTGTAGGTGACATGAATGTGTCAGAGCTGCTCACCAAATGGTGTAATTCCTGAGTGGTACTGGGCTGCAGAGGGGTGTGTGTTTCCTCCCCTGTTTGCTATGCCTGACGGCAGCCTGACACACAGTGGGCAGGAGAGCCTGTCACTTCACTGTCTTGCAAAAAACCCAGTCTGTTTATTTCGTATTTAGCTTGGACCCTTCATTTTTGGAAGGATTAGTAAAAATACAGGTCTCACTGGTGATGATAAAAAGGTCTTTCTCTGTGTACAATGAAAGCTTTCTGCATGAAAAAACTAGGTGCAATTCGCTGAGAAAGAAAAGAGAACATGATGTATTAATTAGGATTTCCTGAGGTCTGACCTCATTTGCTATTGTAGCTGCCTACACTATATTATTTTTACATTTCTATTTGTTAAGGAATTAATATTTCATTGCAGTATTTGATATACTCTGAGCTGCATTGAAGTACCTTCAAATGATGAATTGATATGCAGTGTTGGTTCTGTAATTTGCACTATAATTTAAGGGAAATGTTTGGAGCAGACTGAGAGAGAGGCTGACATACGCCTGATTTATCAGGCCTGCTTGGTGCAGGCAGCCTGCTTGTGGTATGGCTATTTCAAAGTGAAACAGCATAGGAACTCAGTATGCTGGTTGAGCTGATGTATTTCTAAGGACAAAGAAGTTCTGCTTTGTCAGCATCAGCAGAGTTCAGCTGCCTGGTGTGAGGCTGGGATGGAGCCAGTGCCTTCTGTTTGCTCAAGGCAGAACAGATGGGCTGTGGGGTTTGCCCCCAGATCCTGTACAGGCAGTGAACGAGATATCTGTGGTCAGGCATTGAGCCCTGGGAATGCCATAAGCCTCAGTTGTGCAGGTATTTTGTCCAGAAAGTGGAATGTGCAGAAGGCTTATCTGATGAAATTATGTCTGGCTGTATTGTGCCAGAATTGCTGTTTGAGCCAGGAGAGTCATGCAAATGTGCATCTTAGTGCATCTTGCATCAAATCCTCATTGTTTTGAAATCAGTGGCAAATCTTCAGTTGGCTTTGATGCAGCCAACATTTTGAGCAGATCCCTTAAGAGAATTCCCCTACTTGGGCTGTGCACTCAGGGACTGCAGCACCAAGGGTCATTTTGCTCTTTAATATCTTCTTTGCCACAAAACATCACATATTCCGTTCATCACATATTCATAAACTCTATTCTTGCTAAAGCTGTGTATTTGTTTCAAATAACGACTTCCATCAGTCATTAGTATCATGGAAATTCACAATGTCTAAGAAAAGGAAAAAGATCTTCCTGCAGGAAAACAGCAGCCTAACCAGCCAAAACCTTCCAACATTCAGAACATTTTCTACTTTTCTTGGGTGGCCCTCTTGTTTGCCTAATGTATTAATTCAGCAGATACTTCATGGAGGGCTGCAGTAATGGCTGACTTACTTGTTTTTCACAGAAAAGAAATATGAATCACACAACAGGTCCTCAGAGCACTGCAGCTCATACTTCACAGGATACTTTGCTCACTTTGTGCTCTTCCTGGGTCTTGCCTTGTCTCTGGCTTTGGCAGCAGAGTCTATACTAGCCCTGCCACAGTGGGATTAGCAGAGACCACAGGGATTTCCTCCATGTTAAATATTTGCAGAAAGCCAGCAAAATTGGTGAAAAGATCTCATTTTTTCTTAAATGAGGTATCTTTGTTTTTCGACGAAGACACTCTCTACCTCCCCAGTAGGGATGACAACTTAAACTGGGCCAAAATTGCAGCTCGAGTTAGATACCAGGGAATCACTCCAAACTGCAAGGGCAGCTCTCCTTTCCATGAATCAGTATTTCTAAGAGCTTGCCCAGGTCTGAGCAGGGTAAAGAACAATGGGGCAGGGACAACAGAACTTACACAGACGAGCAGGGCAGGGATGGGTGTGCAGTACTTCACATGGATCATGGCAAGCAAGCTTGGCAAGTGGCCTTCTCGGGCACCAGAGAAACATAACCTGCAAATGAGAATAGGAGCACTAATCCACTGCACATAAAACAGCTTTTTCAATATCTAGCTGTACAATGTCTCTAATCTCAACTGCTCTTGTGGGTTTTGGAGTAGAAGGAAGCTGCTCTCTGGCTGCTGGTTTGAAGCTGGGGAGACCATAGCTTGGTTCTCACTTCCACTAGAGATTTGTGAATAACTTGGTGTAAGTTGTTTCATCTAAATCATTCTATGTAGGAGGCCTTTAATGGCTAATGTCATCTGTGAAATCACCTGATCTAAGTTGCCCAGTTATCTCTGAGGATGAGGACTGAAATCTGCCAGTCCCCATCTGCCAGCAGCACTGCCTGCTTATCCATGAACACAGGGAAGCTGTGAGATGATTAGCCATATGTCACTAAAGCACCAAAAATCTCACAGATAATATTTCCAGTGTCAAAAGGGCTTTGGTTAAGGTTTCATGTGCCTTAAGATTTCACTTTTAACATGCATAACGTGTTACACATGCATTTAGATTTGTATCTCATGATAATTGTGGAAGTGCTCAGATAAATAATTTTCCGAAGGTACTTCAGAATTGGATTGCTTCCTCTAAAAAAAATTTATAACTTTTAAATTGAGTTTAGAAAGGTCAATTAATACAAATAGACTTTGAAGATTCTGGTCCTGCTATCATCAGTGTGCACGCAAAGCATCTGAAAGCAGCTTCTTCATTGCGGGAGTGATGCCTGTAACTGGGAACTGAACCAGGCCCTGCAAATCCTTTTCCAGCATACTTTAGCTTGTAGCTACTGGAACATTATTGATGTAAAATTGCTTTGGTTCCATACTAAAGCTGTGTTTGGCTCTTACTGCGAGTTATTCCACATCTGCAGATGCTTTTAGCAGCTCATAAGGATTATTTTGCAAGAGATTCTGTGATTCAATATTACATTTGCTGATTGAAAAAGAGCAGTTCATAACTGAATGTATCCAACCTGCCCAACAATGATCTCACCATGCTATAACATCCAAAATGTCTAGCTAGCATTTCTTTAGCAAATCAAATTAAAACAGCCCCTCCCCAAATTAGATAATGTTCATAAAATTGTACTCCATCTAACCTTGATGAGGTAAAAAGGTATCCATTTATTCCTCCAAATGTAGATAGGGCCACTGAGACTGGCATAACCCAGGAAAAATAGCCCAGTAACTTTTCACCAAATGTCTAAAGCAACAGAAGGCAGAGAAACTGAAATACACTGCAAAGCACAGAACTGAAATCAAAGTGTATTTTAGACATCCAGGGAATGGTTTACTTACTACCGCCACAGCGTTGGAGGACAAGAGCTCTTGGGGTGACATGGCAGTGAAATATGCAATGTTGGTGAACGTATACACAAATGTCACCAATGGGATGGATATGAATATGGCACGAGGTAGGTTCCTAATAAAAGAATTAGGAGGATAGATAAGAATTTACAGTCATACACAGCGAGACCACAATAACAGCCTGGGGCACTCAACCAGCTGCGTAGGTTCATCTGCTACAATGCTGTGGTATCTTCCAGGAGTGAATATTTTACTCAGTTGCCAGTTCAGAGCCCTCTTTAGAGGTGGGCAGCTGAGCAAATCTCTGTCTAATGCAGTAGTGCACTTTTGTCTCTGTGTTACACTTGGAAAAAAGTTAAAAAACAAACAGAAGAAAAGTAATCTTTGTGACCCTGAGTGGATTTAGTAAAAATTGGAAGATTTTTTTTTTGTTACCAAATTAGTTTTTTATATTTTATTTTCCCTTTAGAGGCTGCAAAAATAATATTTAAGTCTATACCCTCCCTTTCCTTTTCATTTCTCAACTGAGGCCATATTTGCCTTATAAAAGTCATAACTTTTCATTGTTCAGGTTTGAAATTGTGGTGACCCATTACAGTGCTGCTGTTTTTGGAAGGAGCACATTGCTGATCTTTCTCTATTCCTGCCAAGGACTCTGGGTGTGCACTTTCCCACTCACTGGTGTGAAGGCCTGCACAGGGCTGCTGGTGAGACGGCAGCTTTCATTCACTCCTAGCCAGGTTGTGCAAGCGCTTGAACTTCTGCTTGTTTAACTGCTGTGTGCGTGGCATGCCCACAAATAGCTGATGCTCCAAGAGCTGCTCTCCACATCCATCGTTCCACTTTGTCATCTCAGAAATTTTGAAACGTTTGAGCTTTGCTTTATTAAAGTAGAATTGTTCTCCCTCTCTCTCCCCCTGCTTGCTGGTGCTCCTTCCCACACATACAGCCCCCAGAGAGCTGACATGGGGCACTCCAGGGGTAGGTCCTGCAGCCGCGCTGTGGTACAGGTGCAGGGCAGGGAGCGCTGCCTGCAGGTCAGGTGCCTTCCCATCTTCTCATTCAGATCTTTGTATAACATCCCCTTTGGGTGAAAAAGCAGTGACTTGCAGTAGAACCCAACATGTTTCTGACAAGAGACAGTGTTTCTCCCTATAGATATGTGTGATGTCTCATCGGCTAATTTTTTGCTAAGGATGCACTGTATGTTTGGTCAGGGCCACGATGACATTGCTTTGTCTATAGGTCGTTTGAATTGAATTGATACTTTGTACAGTCTGTTTCTAATTTCAGCATGGTGTTTCATTAACTAGCCTGTTTGCATTCCAAACAAAAAGCCTCTCCTTTAGCCACACCAGTCTTATAGGACACACCAGTCATGATATCACTGCAGCTTATTAAATGAGTTATGTTATCACATGTCTTGAATGTCTCAGCACTTCAAAAAAAAAAAAAAAAAGTGGATGATGTGGAAAGGGATACTTGCCTGCGGGGATCAACCAACTCTTCTGTTACATAGTTCAAGAAGTTCCAGCCGCTAAATGCAAACGACCCTTGAAGGAAAGCTAATGCTAAATGCCCCACAGATGGAGTCATCCAAAAATTGAATGCTTTGCTTGGTGTCAGCTCTTCATAGTTTCCTGCACAGAAAGCACAAGCAAGAGTTTACGCCTTCCCCTGAGGGAAGTGCTGCCCACCAGAGACACCAGGAAATAGGTGAAATTTTGTTTTTTTTCTTTCCTTTTTTTCATTGCTTGATTGGGTTTGAGACTTTGTGCTCTTCATATTCCACAAGTCAGCTCAGGCTAGCACTGCACTCGTGGTGTTCTCTGTGGCAGCGTGTCCTGGGAGGCAGAGGGCTCTGCACGCACAGGCATTGCTCTACATCTAATTGCCACAATGCTGGCACCACTGCTGCGACGTACTGCTACCTGCCTTTGTGTACACACTGCTGGTGGGCGGTTCTGTGATGGGGTAAACTCCTGTCTGTTCCTAATGCTGTTTACTTTTGCAAGAACTTGATTTTGTTTAGTAGGACTACTGGAAAAATATCTATGGGGCTGGAAGATTTATCAAGACTGTGGGACTGTTATCACTGAGAAATAGTCCTGCTCTCTAAATGCCCTATTTCATCTTTCTATGCATGACTCATCATAGACATAATAAAAATGTCACGAGCCTTTTGTGCTCTCTGCTTTCCATTAAGTTGGTGATTCAGTCAGACATTTTTACGTCTTAAGAAGGTGGCATTTTGTAGTTCTCAATCTTACAAGTGGCTTTTTGTAGGAAACCAGACTGTGCCCAAAATGAATTTGGCATCTTTCTGAACTGGGCCCAGCACTGCTTATCAGTTTGCACTCAGAGCACTTTAAAATTTAAAGACCATGCAACGAATCATACATTTTCTCTAACCACTCTAAAATACCTTCAGATGCACTTCCCCTTTATCAAAACCAACAGCGCAGGACAGAAAGGAATATGTTTAGGGAAGATACAGCTCATTTCTCTGTAGTGCCATCATTTTCGTATATGTTTGTCACACAGAGGATAAACCTCCAGTGCACCTGTGCCAGGAATAAATTCCTCAACAGCATCCAAGACAAATGCTTTTCCACTGGAACACACAGCTGCTGTGTGGGATGTCATTCTTCATCTCCTTCCAGCCCAGAGAGCACTCGCAGCAACCAGAGCCCAATCAGCAGCACAGAGACTGCTCCACAGCCCTGAAGTCCCTTTGGGTTGCTTTTTAAGGAAGGTGAGAGAAGCAAGTGTAGCAACAGTACCATACCCGTGTTGGAGCTGTCTCACAGAGTACCTTTAAAGATCTGTATGAAGCCCACAGTAATGATAAGGGCCAAGGCTAAGAGTTTTCCTGCTGTAAATATATCCTGAATGCGTGTTGCCCATCGGACGCTGGAGCTGTTCACCCAGGTCAGGAGTACTGGAGAGCAAAAGACTGAATTCAGTGAAATGAAATTATGTTTATTTAAGAACACACACAGCGCTGTAAAACATTGACTGCTGCATAGTTCCTGCGTGGCCATAATCGAAGAGAGGAGGGGACTGGCCTTGCCCTATGAGGTGCCCAGCTGCAGAGGAGCACCCATCACAGCTCTCCTCCTTGGGGCTCTGCTGCCTGGCTTCTCCAGCTCGAAGGGCTGTGCTTGCTCAGAATCTCAATCTGCTACCTGAACTGGGGTTTCAGCCTCCTTATGGGACACAGAGAATGTCTTCTTTCCCCGTGGCTCTGCTCCAGTCCCACCAGCTCTGTAAGTAATGAATGCAAAGCCAGTGGTGGTATGCACTTCATACATGCCTGCATTTGGGAATGTTAAAAGATGAGGAGGGCTTCAGGCAGCGGTAGGAAACCTGCTCTGGGTGAGCTCATCTGCCACCGCTGCCCAGGGATGAGCTGCAGCCTGCTGTGCTCCCTGCAGGCAGGTAGGGAGGGACTGGCCACCCCAGTGTGCAGGGCACACTCCTGCCTGCCTCTTGGGTTTTGGGGCCATCAGCCCAGCCTTGCTGAGTGATCCTTTGCAAAATGAGGCAAGCTTTGTGTGCACGAGAAGCAAATACTCACGTAAACACACCATGGAGAGGATCCTAGAGGCATTATAGGGGGGAATACAGTTAGGGAACACGGGCTGCAGGACATAGTTTGAGAAGGTCAGCGAGATGACAGCCAGACTCGTAGGGTACATAATAAGCACTGCACTCCAGAGCAGCAGAAACCTGAGAACACAAGAAAAAGCACAAGAAAGCTGGGCTAGGTGTGCTGGAGGAGAGTAATACACAATCAGCTGTGCTGCACTTTGGAAAATATCCAAGACATTGGGGTCAAGAGCTGTAATCTCAGTCATAGCCAGCAGTCACCCACTGTTGCTTTTCCTCATCCCTTTTCCCATGTTCCCAAGCACAATCTGGATTTCAATTTAAACATTTCTAAGTGAAATGCAGTTTAGGAATGTATCAAACAGTAAGGATTACAAGCATTGGGTACTCTGCTTTAGCCACTGTCAGAAATGACATTTCCAAATAAAACAACATAATTTCTGGATTATGCTGTGCTGCTCTCTTAAGGGGGCTGCTCACTCCCAGCATGCGTGCCTGCCTGCTGCCAGCCCCTTAAATTCAGCAGGGCTGGGATGTCCTTCCTGGTGCAGCTGCCCTGGATGCTAGCACTACTCCTGGTGCTCCTTGGCCATGGTGGTGAGTGCTTCTCAATACCTTCTTTGCCTTGCCTTGTTGTTTCTGAGAAGTATGGGGCAATCTGATGCTTTCCTTTCCTTATTGATTACAAGGAGTTAATTCAGTAAAAATTGCCATGGTGCAAACGTTCCCCAAATATCAGTACTGTTTGTTAAAGCCCAGTGCGTGTGTGTGAGACTCCTTTTTTGTTCTTAATGCTTTCTGTCATGGTTCAGAGTGGTTTTCTCTAGTAACTGGCTTGGCCATGCTATGCTGAAGGTGATGTTTCTGGGCTGGGACTGCTCCACAGATTCTGCTCACCTAGCTGGACACTGGGGACTCAGTAAGTCTTAAAGGCCAATACGGTCATTTGTACTATTATTCTGGGGGTGCTGGGTGAGTGTGAGGTCAGTGTGATTGCCCTGGAACAAGCCCTGCTGTGTGTTCCCCTGGGGAACAGGTGATGGGTTTTCTGGGCAGAACCCCCTGGTTCCTCCCTCTCAGCTTGTCTTCTCCAATGTGCTTTGTGTAGACCACAGAAATGAATCCAATTAAAAATATTCAGTGGGAAGAATGACTCTGAAAACTATTTCAGGCGAAATTGGCACTTGCTTCTATGTTGCAATATAAAGTGCATTAAAGTTGGTAGCTGCTAGAATATGTTTTAATGGGATTGTGAATAATTTAACAGATTTCTGACAGTCAATTTGTTTCATGCTGAATTGAAATACATGCAGGGCTGGTCACACCAATTAAATTAAATGCAGAATTTTAACAGAGGGTCGCAAAGTAATGCTGTCAAACAGAGGGCTGAGAAGAGATAGTATTAAAATAAAAGGAAGCCTGACTAAGACGTAGGCCCCGTGTTGTCTTATTTTTAGGTAAATCTTGCACAAAGCCTAATTTTGAGAAAGAGCTATTGTTGCTGGTTGCTCAGATCACATCGGTGCTGGGGCAGCACTGCTGTGACCTTGCTTTGTTCTTGTGGCTCAGCCCAGGTGCCTGCAGGCATGGCACATCCGTCTGTCTGGGGATGTCTGTCCTTGTGCTGTGCTGGTGGCAGGACGTGCTGTGTGCTATGGCTGATGGGCAGGAACAGGTCCTGATGCATTACCCAACCCTCTGGGCCCACTAAGTAACTGCTGCTTTTCAAGTACCACCTTTTAGTTGAATACTGTACAGGAAGAATTAAGAACAGGATTTCCCCAGCAAAAGACATCTCTTTTAGATCTGCTGTAATGAAGTACCGCAGTTTTGTCTGCAGGAGGTCTCAGCCCTAACTGCTGGATGCCCTTACCAGCAAAGTGCACCCAGCCTGAGGAGCTGGCTTGCAGGCTGTGCTTCTGTCAGGGCAATTCCCAGGGGCATGCAGAGGTGCTGGGAGCACAAAGCCCATTTCAGGCCAGGAAATGCCATGGCACCTGCAGGGTGATCTGGCCAGGCTGTTCAAATGGAGAGGGTGGAATTACTGCTCCCCAGGACTGTGTTCTCACACCTGCGGGTTTGGAGGCTGAACCCTTTTTGATGAGCTTTACCAATTACTCATTTACTGAACTCTGAGAACCTGAGAAGTTCTGTCTTCTCTCCCTGCTGACTGACAAGCTGACAGGTCTTTAGAAAAAGGCCCAAGAGCTGAATGTACAGAAAAAGGCAGATGTATCTGTTCTTGTGATTCTTCTGTTGGTGCTCAGGAAGTCGGAGTGCTTCAGTTTGCATGGGAAATCCGAGCTGCTGTGTGCAGCTGTGGGCTGGTGAGCAGCTCCTGCTTTGCATCTCCGAGCCAGTCCTGCTCTGCTGTGAGCTGCTGTGCAATCTGAGGGCCTCTGCTGTGCTGCACCTTCAGTCTGAGCAGTGACCACTGAACTTAATGACTGTCCTCCCATCAGTTTGGATGTGCGTTAAACAATGTTTCTAGATGTATTTTTTCCCTCATTTTACTAACACTCTGCAATAAGTGACAATTTGTTGTGGGATTTTTAGAAAGGTGTGGCATTCACGTGCAAGTGCAAATCAGTCCTGCACCAAAAACTGGATTTTATGCTGACATTTCTGCATTCTAATTATCTTACTTGTGGAAAGGAGTGAGCAGCATGGATTGATCTGGATCTCCAACAGTCCTGTGCAACCACGCTTTCAAATACATATTTGGGATGTGCTTGTGCTCCCCAAATGATGTCACACTAAATATAAAATATGGAATCAGAGCAGCCAATGAAAATGAAGTCCGAGTGTACTGTACTTGGGTGTCATTAACAAAGAAAAACAGTTTGAAATGGAAACTCTTATTCACACCATTTGATCACAGGAGAAGCTGAGTAGGCTTATGAGAGCTTGAGGTAGTTTGATCATTTTTAATATTATCCTAAGTTACTTGGAAACTTCAGATTTTGACAACAACAAAAGAAATACAGAAAGTTTTACTTGCAATTTGAATCAATATTTATCAAAGCTTTGGGGTAGAGTTCTTTGCTGACTTCAACACATAGTGATTTTATAGTAAGGACATATATTCAGTTATCAAGCAGCACTGGTAAAAGCTATACTGGTTGTATTTATCAAAAATACACAGAAATAGTGGCTTTTCCATGTAGCTTGATGTACTTGTTTTCTTCTGCAGAGATGTGTAGTAAGCTTATTTACTACTTTGGGTAGAGTTCTTTTTATGACCTGTAAGTATATATGTGTGTAAATGAACTGTGCTCAGTCATGCTGCTTCAGCAGCAGCATGTGGAGGGTTCCCTGCACCTCATTTGCTCATGTACAAGTGCTATTTAGGACCAAGATGACTTCTAACAGAAACTAAAAGCAGAAAGCCTGGCAGCAGCTGAGGTCTCTGTGAGAATAGTCCTCTCTTGTCTTGTCCTCCTCCTCTGGAAGGCTGACCTGAGGGCAGCCCTGCTATGTTTTGACTCTTTCCCATTGTCTCTGGGTCTTCATTCTGTTCTTCCAAAGGTGTTCCTGGACTTTCCTATTACTCAAGGGCCATGCTGCCCCCGAGCTGCCGTCCTGCCCCAGAGGCAGGTGCTGCAGCTGCATCCCTTCTGCAGAACCATTTCAGATGCAGTTATTGTATTTAATTTTTTGTAAACAAGGCACCTACACACTGCATGGACTCTTTGCTCACAAATTAATGAACTGGAAACAAGGTTCTGGTGCTCCTCTGCCAAGCTGTGAGTACAGGTGGGGAATCTAATTTTGCTTGTTGAATATACAATGAAACACACAGTAAAATATAAAGGATGACCTCTTCTCACTTCTCTCTTCTTCCCATAGCCCCACTACTCTGAGCTGTATATTTGAAGAGAAACCATTTCCTGATTTCTCTTTTGCATCCCTCCATTGCATTTACATGGCTGGTTGCTTTGTACAGCTGCAGCTGAGGAAGCGGAGCTGCAAGCTGGACCTGAGCCTGGGACGCTTCTGTGGGCAGACTTCTTCCCCAAGCAACTTTCTGAATTCTGCTGCAGGAAGGTCTTGCAACATAATGCCATAGAAATATTTGCTGCCTTCTGCACCAATAATTAATGGAGGGCTTTGGGTTATGGGGAGCAGCCCCAGACTGACATCCCTCAAACACTCTGTGCTGCCATACTGCTTGCACGCATGAACGTCATGTGGACATGCCATTGATTTTTATTGAGTTGGAGAGGAAAGTGAAAGCATCCTGCAGTCTGAAGGCAGAACTGGTAGTGCCACAAAGGGGCAAGTTGGTATTTTGAGTGAGAACAGAAGGGGTGACTTTGCAAAAGCAGATTATTTATGAATATTCTGTTTCTTCTAAGTCGGCTGTCTTTTCCTCACAGTACTGAATGTAAGCATGTATTCCAGTGACTCTGAGGAGGTGTGTACTTACCCAGCTAGCCCACCAAAGATCTCTGTGACGTAGGAATAGTCCCCTCCTGATTTGGGGATGGTAACTCCCAGCTCAGCGTAACACAGAGATCCCAGGGCAGCGACCCCGCCGCCGAGCACCCAAATAATGAGAGCCAGTCCCACCGAGCCAGTGTGCTCCAAAACTCCTTTCGGTGATATAAAGATCCCAGAACCAATGATGTTACCTGAAAGGGACAGAAAATTTGCAGTGGGATAAGTGAATGAGAAATTAACTTTATTTTTTAAAAGCAAATAAATCCAGCCTGTGCCCCTGCCCTGTCCCAGCCCTTCCTCACCAGGTTTTGCTTGCTTATATTTTATCTGATTAAGCCCCAGGGAAAAAGTCGCCACTGATCGGAAATCAAGCAGGTTAAGCACTTGGATCTGCTGAGGCACTTCAAGGATCTGTTGAACATCTATTTTTAGAACTTGTGGTTTTGTGGTGTGAGTTTGGGCTGCTTGAAAAGCTGCCTGCTGTCACTTCTCATGACCAATTTTTTGATTGAAAGGAGTTAAAACATGTCTGTGATAAAGATTTTAAGATGACAGTTAAAGATGAGGGTTCAGAGGCTTAACAAAAAAAAAAAAAAAAAAAAAAAAGTTGGGTTATTTGTAATTTAGGGGCTGAGATTGAAGATTGTGCTTGGAAAAGTCACTTAGAAGTCTGGAAATATTACAAATCTATTGACATTTTGTATTTGCAGCACATATGCTGTACAGACATTGCCCTCAGATTTTAAGGGGATCTGGTGGTGTGACAGCAACATGGGACAATGTGGGCTCTGTCCTTCTAGTTCTGTGCAGTCAATTGTGAGCTGAGGGAGTGCTGGCTGGAGCTTACTAAGTTTGCTTCCTCCTCTCTGCTTTATAAGTGGTTCTCAGCTCACAGTGGATAGTGCATTCCATAAGTGCATCCAGCTATTCCAAATTTTGCTGTATTTGGCGTCAGTTTTCTCCTTGCATTTCTGCAAGTAGTTCAGAGAGTGCAGCTCTCCCAGCTGGTTGTGCTTGTATGTAGCCATGGGTTTGGACAGTGTGCTGAGGCAGACACTCTATCTGTGGTTTGAAATGAAATTAGGGTAGAAAATAGACATCTCCTGCCACTGATAAGCAGATGGCTGCTTCCTGGAAAGAGTGGGAGGTGGGTGCAGCTGCTGGGAGCTCTGCAGCCAGCATAGTCCTGCTGGAGAACCCGGAGGGCTCCAGGCTTCAGGGGCAAAGAGCTGCTGTTGTGTGAGGGTTTCACCACAGGTAAACCATTCCTTGAGTATTAAAGTGTCAGCGTAGCCCTGAAACAGTGCACCAGAGAATCCAACTGCAGTAATACACGAATCACCTAAGATACATTCTTGGGATGATGCTGCTGGGCACTTGCTGTACCTTTCCTCTCAGCTGAGGTGTCAGCTTGTGGAAGGGCACTGCTCCTTGTGCTTCTCTTTTCAATGTTTTAATTGAATGCAGTTACAAAATGCTCCCAGGCAGCTGGAAGGAGCATTGTCCCAGCACAGCAATAAGGAAACAGTGGTGCAGATTAAAGAAACTGGTGCAGACACTCTACAAGTTGCAAAATCACTTTAAAAAGTGATGCTGACCAAACTTCTTCCCAACTTTTCATTTTAATCATTAAGCTTTGATACCCCTGTGCACTCATAAAAGAGTCCTTTTGTGGACAGAGGAAGATCACAATCATCTTCTCTTTAGATGAAAGCTGATGGTTGCAGTTGCCACTTGAAGAAATACACGAAACGTTACCAAACTTTGATTTAAACAGCAAAGTGAACCCCCCCATCCGGCTCCAGGGAGGGGTTGAGATGCAAGTCTGCCCCTTTGTGCCATGGGTTGTGTACAGAGAGATGGGGGTAGATAGGACAGCCTGGGAAGGAGCAGGGAGATGTATGAGGGAAATGCAACACCCAGCTTTTCCTGCCTTCTTGCCTTCCCCTCCAGAGAGCAAGGATAGCAGTGGGAGGAAGGCAGGAGGATGTGGCAGGCTGGGAACAAGGCAGAAGGAAAGGTGAGAGGCCAGGCCGGCTGCTTCCTCTTGCAGCGAGCTGCTCTGATGGCCAAGCAAGAGGATGTCCAAATTTAACTTCTGTGTAAATAACAGGGGGAGGGAGCCCTGCCTGTAAAGCACAATAGCACTGTAGAGCTAGTAGGCTTTAACTCCCTCCTTGGGACAGGACAACATGCTGCTCTGGCAGCCTTGGTGCTGAGCTCACAGAAGCTGTACGAAGGCTGAACAAGTCCAGCTGGGCTTCCATGTCAGTCCTGCTACCCAGAGCCCATGCATACTTTGGCTCTGCTTTGCTGCTCAGCAGCCATCAGGAGATGCGAGTGCCTGCCCTTCAGATAGCTCCGTGCAAGAGCTGCCACATCCACGTGTAATTCGTCACCTTGCCATTGTGCCACTATGTGTAGAAAGGAGAAAATCCCACTACAGCATGATATCCCCCAAACTAGTAATGGACAAGAAATTGAGAAAACATTCTGCTATCTGAGGCACCTGAGTGCTGGGGCAGCTTTCAGGCTGCCTTTGTGTCAGGTTCCCTCCATCTTCTCAGCTGCTCGGGTGCAATAAGATCTGTGATGGGCTGGAGGGTGGGGAGATGGAATCAGTGGCAGTGTTACTGGATGCCAGGCCCAGGAGAAAGAGGTGAGCGTTGGTGAGGTGCAGCCACAGAGACAAAGGGCAGCAGCCCGGTGTGGCAGTAATAAAGGGCAGACTAAATACTTAGCCAGAAGGCTGGTGGCTTGGTGTGTCTTCAGATGTATGTATTTGGCCTTTACTTAAATAAAGCCCCGATTCTCTGTGCTTTATGTTTCCACCTGAAGGAGTGGGCATCAGTCAGCACTGCGAGCACAGGGTGGCAGAGAGCTGCTGCTCGGCCTAAGGTGGCTGTGGGGAGGAGCAGTGCGTGGCACAGCATGGCCTCAAGTGCTGCCCTCCTGCCACGCTGGGGCTGCCAGTGCAGCCCTCCTTGTGCAGCGCTGCGCTATGCTGCAAGTTGGCAAATGTGATCTATTCGAGATTAATGCCTTCTGATGTAGCTATTGCAGGAGCAGGACGAGAAGGAACTGGTAGCCTTCTGGAGGCTCTTTCATGCAAACATTCACGATGTTTTTTGGTTAAATTAAGTAGTTTGTTGTTTTTAAAGTCTAACGTACTTCTTGAATGAGTATAAGGCAAAATTCAGTTCTGAACTCCTTATGGATTTACTATTTTGCTCATGCAACATGTGTGAAAGTCATATCAGCAGGAGTGGAAGTGCTACACCCCTTCTGACAACAAAATGTTCGTATGGCAGTGTGCCATGGCTGTGGCAATGTGCCTGGGAAGCACCTTCATTTTGCTCAGTGTAGGATGTGTTTAAAAATAGATATGGTAGAGATGGGGAAATGCTCAAAGAAGTGTCAGAAACTGCCTGATGAGAAGCAGAATTTTGAGGAGGTTTCACATAGTAGGATGGAAGATTTAGTAGTAAGACAAATGCTTTATCTACAAAGAGGTATTTCTAAGCAAAATTTGTTCAGCAAGAATTGAAGAGAATTTGGAGAGTAACTCCACAGCAGGAATGAAATTGGCTGTGCAGTGCAGGAGTTGCATTGCTGTGCCTGGGGGGTTGGGGATAATTTGTTTGTTTATTAGTTTCTTGCAACAAAGCTACCTATACAAACCTAGAGGAAACTAATGCTTAAATTACATGTATTCATTCCATGGCTCTGTCTATCTTAAAAAAGCATATAAAAATTCCTATTGGAAATAACACTGCCCCAACAAAACGGAGCTAAGCTACTGCATGAAACACCAGCTCTGTTCCAGAGGCTGAATGAAGAGCTTTCTGTGTGGACAGTGTCCTCCACCTCCAGATGGAGCCTTCAATGGGGCTAATGTGTTCACACACAGCACAACTCCGTGGGCAAAAGAGGTGGATACACACTTGTGTTGCTGCACACCTCAAGCATACTGCCTTCATCTCCATGTGCTGGCACAAACCTGCTCGCCCAGGCTCCAGCTCCATGTGATGCCATCGCAGGCTTACACAAGTTTCTAACCTTAAACATATCTCAGTTTTTGGCAGGACAGGAGTTATCTTCGATCCAGCACTGGATTCTGTAGTACTGCTATGTTCTATTTCAGACTATTTCACTTCACTCCCGAATTTTGTATTTTTCTTTTTTTTAAAGGCATGAAACATGAAGTTTCAAATTAAGAAGATTTTTCTAAAATGGACAAGAGGGTTAGGAATATCCCTCTTAAACAAAAACTGATGTTCTTATGGAATAACATCCCTTATAGAGTTATTGTGAAAGAAGAAAAGGCAGCGACACAGATACAAGAGCTGGCTAACTGAGATGCTGTGTATAGGAAAGAACGCATACTGCTGCAGCTGGCTATGAAGAGGTAATAGGATGTAGAAGAAAAAGAAGAACAAAAACATCCCATAATGTAGGAATTCATGCTTTTTAAAAAATATTGAGCAGTCTTTTTTCCCAGATGCACTTTGTATGCAGTGCTGCAATCTGCTGCTGGGGAGCTCTGCCCAAGCTGGCAGCTCAGCCTGTGCTTTGTGAGTGGCCCGCCTGGGCTGTGACCGAGGACGCTTGCTGGTGACACCGAGCCCAGCGCAGAACTGATGGAAACAAAACCACCATTGTAGCCCGGTCGTGAACTGTACGCGCTGCAGCTCGGCGTGATGGGGGGGATAGTGCTGAGTTCTCCAAACCACTGAAAGGAATTGCTCCTTGGTGGATAGCATTAGTGCTAGGGTTTCATGATGCCCCGTGATTTTAGGTAATATTTCTCCAAGTGCCTGGAGGGCATCCTTTCTGTGTTGGATGTGATTTCTGGGCACTGTGCTACGGGCTGCTGCTGCAGTGCCACACAGAAGGAACTAAAGCTTGCCAGTAGCTTGGAAGCAGCTCAGTCCCTCTGCCATCAGCCATGCTCCATCTCCACTGAACTCAGGAAGCAGTTCCTACTCCAGATCTTTTACTGAACAGAATGCTGAAGAGCCCGTCCTTCAGTCCTTCCTCTGAAAATACATGGCTTTGTTTGTGCCTGTAGTTCAGGTGCCGAGATCTGGGCTGGGAGGCACTCCCCAGAGCAGTCTGTTGTGCAGTGCAGGCGCTGCCCGTGGGCATGCACCCTCTGCAGATGTGTGCGTTCTGGAACTGCAGGACTGGCAGGCATCAGGGCATGGGACATTGCTGGAAAAGCCAATGCTGTAGCACGCTTCTGGCTTCTGAACTACTGGGAGTGCATTTGGGGTCAGGATTTGGTGTTTTTCAATGCAAATGTGGGGGTTGAAACTCATTTTTTAAACAAAATATGAATTCTCATTAAAATATTTCAAGAACTGCATGTGGAAAGAAAGCACTAAATATGACAGCGCTTGTGAGAAAATGCAGGGGTCTGGCAATACTTTGTGCCATCACTTTGAGAGCAAAGTCCTTAGGGTGCCTTCTATTTATCTGCAGCACACAATCCATGGAGACTGTAAAAATAATGGATCTCTAAGCCTGCTGAAAGTATTCGGCAGTTCTTTTGGAAAGGGCTTACTGGCTGTATGCAGAGACCTTAGTCCTGATAAAAACAGCAATTTCCTGTGTGGTAAGCAAAGAAAATATCACTCAGGCCTTTTTACTGCCTGTGCTTTCCATTACAGCTCCATGTTATATATCTGAAATTCTGAATGGGTCTGTAATATCAACTAGAAATTTGGATAAGCAGTTCTTTCATCTAGAAAGTGAAATATTATCTAGGAAAAAAGGAATTTAGTGCTTTTTTTTGCCTCAGTCAGATAAATCACTGTGCGACTCGTTCACTGAGGGTTTGCAGTAGGCAGCATTTCTGAAAAGCCACACACAGCCCAAAGCAGAAACCCGCCTGGACTCAGGCTTCCAGCGAGTGTGGTTTCTCACATCAGGAGGTTGCAGTGTTTGGTGTGGTCCCCAGCATGGCACAGCTTTAGCAGGTGGTCTGAATATGTGGATCTGGGTATCTTGACTAGGAAGGCAAAGACTTGAGATTACTGTTCAGATAGGGGAAAAAAAAAAAAAAAAAAAAAAAAAAAAAAAAAGCAGCTTAGATGAAATCAGGCTTTACAAGTGTATTAAATCCAAATGAAATCTGAGGTGGATGATGTCAGCAATGATGATGCTACATCCTATCATGAGTTATTTAGTTAGCAGAAAAGTGCTGCACTAAGCAGCCTTCAGTCCAGCTATTAGCTGCTAATTGGCTTTCAGGAGTTAAACATTCGTAATTGAGGACACTAAAAACTGGCTTGGATTGTCACTGTGTCTATCTGTGACCTTAGGATACGACACACCAGTGTGAGCAGCCAGGAGGTGACAGCACAGCTGGCGGTGCTGGTGCTAACCTGGCACTGTGCCACAGCTCTGTGGGCCTTGCTGAGCTCCAGGGAAAATCTATGCCAGGCCTGGCACAGGATGGCTGCGTCACCATGCTGGGACAGGTAAGGGGATGGCTGCACACAGGGTGCTGATGGTCTCCAGCATGGTACCACAGGTGCAGCTGTAACTCCAGAGGTTGTGCTCTCCTGCTGTGAAAATACAAGGAGTAAGTGATTCTGGATGCACCGAGCATTCAGGCTCAGAAAGTTACTAAAATACAGGGACGGCACAGAATTAAAAGCAGCAAATGCTCCCGTGTGCCTTGCCCTGAGCTCTAGTTGAGCACAAACTCAACTAGAGTTGAGTTTGAGTCAACTTGAGGTGACGTGGCAATGTTTGCAGTAGTTCATTTGATGGTCTTGAACATCTTTAAATAGTATGCAGAAAACTCTTAATGAAGAATGGATGAAGAATAAAAGAATCAACAGAGCTTGGCATTAAACTAATAACTGCTTAATTTCATGTGTGAGAAAAAGATTTAACTGCCATAATAGTGGAAAATGAATTATGGCTCCTCAGCTAATATGCTCGTAAAGGAACAAAATGAAAAATGGCCATAAAAATAACAGTGGTGATTTAACGTCTGCAGCGATCGGTATTTAAAAAATTAAATGATCTAAAAATCTGACTTCAGTTCAAATATTTATGCTAAAATTCCTAGCAAGTAAGAACATGACCAGTCACCACGAACTGCAATTCCAGCATTCCAAGTGGATTTTGCTGCATTAAGAATTCCTAATCTGATTATGTTACACCCAACTTTAAAGATTTTTAAAATTAGGCTACCCAAAATATTGACAAAAGTGTTTTCTTTAACTTGTCTCAGACCTATAAGGAAGATCACAGAATCACAGAATCACTGAGGTTGGAAAAGACCTACAAGATCATCCAGTCCAACCATCCACCTATCATCAATTAATTCTCAGTAAGCCATGTCCCTCAACACAATGTCCAAAAGTTCCTTGAACACCTCCAGGGTCGGTGACTCCACCACCTTCCTGGGCAAAGATATTTGCCTTTTTAGCACCAAAATGCGTGTCCAGCCTGCATGGACCTGAGGAAAGTTGTTCCTACAACAGAAAGCTCAGCAAAGAGTGGGGACCCCTTGGGCCACAACACCAGCACACTGTATGCAGAGGAACAGCAGCGTGTCAGTGGGTATCACTATTGCAGCAGTCACGGCCTCAGCTCACTTGTTCCTGCTGCTGTTTGCAAGGTGATTGCAGGGATCTTTCCCTTGAGAGGAAATATCTTGTCTTTGGTATTCTAAGCAAGTGTGAGACTGATTAAATTGCAAAGATGATGAGCGGAAATAGCAGTGGGTGCTACCTGTGTGTGCAGACAGCGCTGTGATGGTTTGGGTGTGCGTTAGGTGGCTGTGTCGCAATTAGAGAATTCATAATCTAGAGAAATGCAATCAAAGCAGTTCAGTGAGAACTCCCACCCTCAGCCCTCAGAGCAGTCAGTGAGTGGCTGTGGATGGCAGTGCTGCCTCTCCCTACGCCCTGGGAAAGGAGCTGGGGACAGCCTGGAGCTTCCCAGGATCTTTCATGGTTCGGGGCCTGCTGGGAAAGTTCTTTAAAAGCAGCAAGCTGCACATGTGGCCCCAGTTTATGCTGGATGAACTGTTTCACAAAGATTAGCTTAGAATTTCTTCTAGCAGTGGAATGCAGCCTTAAAGAAAAGCAACATTTGCTAAACCTGCAAGGTGCAGTTATGGGCTGCAGTGCTTTTCTGCTTACCCAAGTACTGCTGCATGCTGTACAAGGCTGACCATGCCCAAAGCACTAACAGTCCAACCTCTGCCAAGGTACTCAATGGCTTAAAACCAATCAGGTTAAAATTTCTGCCTTTGTGAGTAGGAGCACTCTTTTCTCTTTGTAAAATTAGCGATAATCTGTGCATTTTCTCATACAGAAGAGGGTTAAACAGGGAAAAACTTCATAGAGCAAGCTTTTAGGGCTGCTTTGTTAACATGGTCATTGCAAAGTGAGCTGCCACCTGAATGGTGTCCCAAGGAGCTGATGCTGCTGGTGTTGGGTACCTGCAGGAAGAGCACATCAGTACTGACTGACCTCACTGCAGAAGGTGTGAGGTGTGTTCTGATCAATGCAGTGCTTACAGCCAAATGCAAATCCCCCGATCCTGTTCTCTCCTGGCAAACATCATTAGGGATCTCTCCTGAGTATGCACATGGGCATCCACTGGATAAAATTGCCCATACTTACAAACAGCTCAGAGTAGCGTGGCCCAGGAAACGTGCACCTCCCCCTGCACAGGTTTTCAGGGCTGACCTGCACTGCAGTTGCTAAGTAGTGAGCTGGGGCCGGAATGTGGCATCTTTGGAGCAGGTGAGATAAAGAGGAGATGGGTAGGCTGCTTGTGCTTGGCTTTATTCTGATTCAAGTAATGCTGCTGTAATGTGTTTATATCAAAGGAGACGTTGCAGCCCGTATGATAGGATTTTTGTTGTTCTGAATTGAGAACTCCTTTTATTCTGCTAATCCTTTCACCGGCTGCAGGCTCTGTCTGCTCTTTTCAAGTGCACAGTCCACTGCTTTATTTCCTGCTCCTCTGTTCTGACTCTTGTACTTGGTCTGATTTCTCTACTTCCTTAACTTCTGACTTGTTCTCCTCTTCTCTTGCCAGTGTGGGATATGTGGGCTGCATTTCATTACCCTGGAGAGCAAATCTCAGCCTCCTGTGCCCTCATCTGTGTGCTGCAATGCTCACTACAGATAAGGGAGAAACACTGAGAAAAGCCTTTTCCTAGGAAGCAGGAGGCATTTTTGTGGGGATTTTCTCAAAGGAGTGACACAGGAGGAGCTCCAGATCACCACCAACCCAAAAGCAGCGTGCGTGATGGTAGGGCTGTGTGTCCATGCTGAACCAGCCACCTTTGGGCTTCACACTTCATTTTCCCTTTCCTGTTCCTGTACCTGAGCAGTGCTGCTGGCAGGGCAGAGCTTCCAGGTGGCAATGAGGGCTCCAATGGGAGCTGCAGGCAGCGTGGGGTGGTGGTGGCACTGCATCAATCTGACAGCCACACTGCAGCCCAATCTGCCCCTTGCCTTGCACACGTAGAATGTAGAGGGCCCCTGAAGCAAAGTGCTCCTTTGTGCTAAGTTCCAAAGAGAAATTGAACACGAGGCCTACCTTCGTGCTCTGGGAGAGGTGGAGAGAAAAACCGTCTCCTGTTCCTAAAATGTCTGGGTTGCCCTGGAAAGAACGTGCAGCACTGCACATGATGAGTAGTGCAGCCTTGTGCTGTGTCAGTTCTTGTTATCTGTCCTACCTTTGTTTTCTATGTTCTCTGGACCTCAGCAGCCCAACCTGCAATTTAACTGAAAGCAGCAGAGGTGTTGTCACATCTTTGCAGGCATGCTGCAGGAGGTGGGGGGTCTTCCCTCGGATGCAGTGCACCTGATCACCATCAGATAAATCCTGATTTTTAAGGAAAGCAACTGGTGGTGCAGCAAGGTTTCCCTGCAGCAGCTTGAGAGGCACATACCAGCCGTGCCCTGAGTTTAATGCTTGTCCCTCAGCTGGGAAATCCCACAGGCAGCTGTGCCTCTGGGACAGCTCCCGCAGTGCCCTCTGCAACTGTAATGATTTGTAGTATTTATCAAAAAGTAAAGCAATTAAAAAATGCTGCTCTACAGCTCACCAATCTAGCTGTAATAGCAGCCAAAGAGTTCAGCTGTGTCAGGGAATGCGGTGGGTCAGCTGAGGACAAGATGACAAACACAGCTTTCTGCCAGCCCGGACTCCTCAGTCCTGCTCATTCCAGTGGAAGAGACCCTCACACTGTAATTTGTGTCATGGAAAATGATGATTTTTTTTAATCTTGGTTCTTAGCTTGGAGCATAGCGAACAGATTAACTGAACAGTCTGGAAAATTGATCAGCAAATGCTGCCCAGCAGGAAAGCCTCTTCCTGTCTGTTCCTGTCCTCGCAGAAGTATCATCATTTGTCCGATTAGAAAGATGCACTAAAATGGCAGTGAAGTTCATGAGTTGCATGGTACACTCACACAAGGGCACAGAAGGAACTCTGTTAGATGGCACAGCAGAGGACGCAGCCTTGGAGCTGGCACCTGGCCCCCACCTCACTGCGGCACCTCCCTGCTTACCTTGCTGGGATCACTGCAGCTTTCTGCTAGGAACAGGCTGAGCGGGAATCTTCTTTAATCTCTACTGCCACTGCCTGGGCTCTGACACAAATGCTGTTTTGGGTGCAGATGTGAACAGGACCTGAGCAAAGTTTGCTGCTCTCACAGGGTTCACAGCTCTGTGATAGGACATTAGTCGGGTGCTCAAACTTACGTTCTGTCCATGAGTCTGTGTTAGCAAATTCTGCTGTGAGCTTCACTTATGATATTGTGCTCCTGACCTAAAGGATTCAGAAATCAGTGCTGTTTGTACCTTGACCTTATTTATTTTTAAATCTTTTAAGTATTTTTAGAAATAAATTTAAATAATTTTACTGATGAGAACTAGAAACTTGGCAGCTTTTCAGGAAACCCTTAAATATCTGCTGTCCTGGAATTTAAAGAAAATGCCAGATATCTTAATATGACCTCACCAATCAGCAATATTACTATATAATCTTCTGTTTTGCTTATGAATTCTGTATTATGAAAAGCTATGGCTACCTCTCAAAACTAAGCATCTTCAGAATCCGCAACCTTCACGGTGCTCATGAGGCCATTATACATCAGCTTGCTCTAGGCAGCTGACCAGCTGGATAAAAATGTTATCAGAAAAACTCCTCTCTTCCCCTCGAATATAAAAACTTGTTTCCAGGGTGTCTGGAGGACACAGAAACGTGGAAGTGAATTAGCTCAGTATCTCAGAGGACAGATTATAAGTATTTCCCACCTCCACTCTGCAGCCTGATGTACCTTATCCACCCAGGTGGATATACTCATGTACACTGTAGTCATGTACAGCCAACAGCAATGTGGCTAACAAGGGATTAATGTGCTTTGTATGTAGCTGCTTTAATTTGATTCAGGTCCAGACCTATGTGGCAGTAAAGACCTCAGCTCCTACTAGAGAGGCTTGGGACCTGTTAAAAAAAGGATCTTTAATCTTCCATTGAGAGCCTGAGCACTAAGGGGAGGCATTCCTTCTGTATGTACTGGTAGTATTTAGAGGATTTTGGTACCTTTTGTAATAGTCCGCTTAAATCTTAATGCGTTGCTTGGAAACCAGCCGTGTCCACAGCGAACAAACATGTAGACGTATCCTACTGCTCTCTGGCAGAGTTTACTATAAGAAATTGCTTTATTGCAACAAGATCTACTTACAGCAGTACAAAAAAGTAGTTTGTCAGCTTATTTTAAATTCCAATATTTAAATTCTGTCATAAAAACAGAAAGCCTTTCAAAGCTGAAGGCTAAGCATGTGAAGACATCACCCAGGGGCAATTACTTTTTTTTCCCTGTTCTTAGCATTTTTTAGCTATTTTTTAATTTTTTAATTTAGTTGAGTCTAAGTTCAGTGCTTAGAAGTAACAAGGTACTTTTTTGTGCTAACTATTACTATTATTATTTTCAAGACACTTGAGCTGATTAATTATGTTTCCAAAGTGTATGGCTGTTCAAGTTTTCAGACTGAAATTAAGAAAATACAAAATTAAAAAAAATAAATAACAATGAAACCTATAAGCACTTAGCAGAGGCCAAGGTCAGCACCACTTAAAAACCGCTTAAAAACCATCCTCCAGCCCCTTCCCATTTGGAAGGGTCAATCAACCATGAGTGGCACTCATTTTATCCAAGATTACTCTTTCATTTTGCCATTTTGCACTTATGAAGTCCTAAAACACTCTTTCTGAAATGGTTTGGTCTCCTCTGCATGGACATCAGAAATGTCTGCGTTGTTTGCAGTTAGTGATGAAGCAAGGCTTGAGCTCCCATGTTTCCAACTACCCGGGAGACAGGCCTGCTATCAGGCTTTCCTTGTGGAGCCTGAGCAGGAGTGATGATCTCACAGCACTATTATATGTAGTTCATATATATATTCATATATAGTATATAGACTATATCATTTAATTGTCCCATATAGTGCTTATATGCAGCACTATATGGGACTATTAAAATCCCATCCTAAATGGCACATGCTAACAGTTGTTTCTAACCTTACTGCTCATCCCTGATTATCTGACCCAGAGTTAATGTAGCATTACTAATGTATCTGTGACTTGTCCAGTGTCACAGGTGAATTAGAAGTTCTGTGGCAGGCAGCCCTGTGACACACACCAATATAGGTCATATAGTATTAGGGATTTTATTTCTCTGACCCAGTATATTCAATCAAAGAATGAGAATTTTTCTTAACTTGATTTTTTCTGGCTTTTGTGACAATAGATAAGGTCCTTTTATTGTTTAAACACATTTTTTGTGGTTTATTATATTAAGATGTTTGGCCTGATCTAGATTATGTGGCTTCATGAAACTGATGAAAGACCTATTGTTCTTCTCAGCAGAAAAACTGCCCCTCAACCTGACTGCAGACGTATTTCAGGGGTAGCCTTTCTGAAGCCTTACTGATTTCTAATGCTATACTTCACACTACTGGATTTAAAGCCCCATTTTGATATGCAATTCCAGCAGTACTTAAGGATTAAAAAAACAAAACAAACTGACTTGTCAAATTTCGGAAAAGTTTATTTTTCCATAAGCTTTGGTACTATTCTAAAGAAAGCTTAAAAGAACAGTGGTTCAGCTGCATGGGTTACTCCATTACTCGGTGATACAGACAAACCTCACCAGTACATGCTTCTCCACCTTTCTTTCTCTGAAATCCAGTGAATTTGCCCCGTTGTCTAAAAGAGATGAGGAAGCATGTCCAGGTGCAAGAATTTAGTCAGTTCAATTTAACACCAGAGTGGGCCATTCATTACCTGAAATAGGAATAACAGAACCTACAAGTTCCTGAAGATTAGAACAGTTAGTGAGATCCATTCCTCTAATCTTGCTTTTCAGCCCCAACTTACAGAGGTCAGTGCCAGAACAACAAGGCAGGAGAATAAACTAATACTACCTAAAGAGATTTTGTTGAGGCTGGCATGTGAAGAGAAAGGAATTTACCATTATATGTGGCTTTCTTCTGCAGGAGAGCAGAGCTTGCATATTCTCTATGCTTCCTCCCTATAGAGGTATACAGGCATCTAAAAAGGAATTAGAATGCTGAGATGCTCAGTCCTTGTTGGATCACCGGCTCCCTGCTCTTTTCTACGGAACATCTACTAAAGAAGTCTTAGGAAGACTTCTGGGTTTTTCGGGACCAATACTAAAACCAACGCTGTAGGATGTTTTATATC
The DNA here is from genome assembly GCF_905368555.1 of Meleagris gallopavo. Taxonomy (NCBI): domain Eukaryota; kingdom Metazoa; phylum Chordata; class Aves; order Galliformes; family Phasianidae; genus Meleagris; species Meleagris gallopavo. The sequence continues at coordinate 9,507,655 of NC_139416.1, forward strand.
TGGGGCACTTCAGCACTGACAAATGCCTTCTCATTTTATCATGCTGCAATCAAGATGACAAAAAGTGTGGCAGCTAGTAGAAACTGCCCCGCAGCCCAACAAAAACAGGGTCTTGAAAGGAAAAGTTTGGCACACAAAAAGCTCCAAACACAAAAAAGCTAAACCTCCACCAAACCATTTCTGCTCGTTGTGAGCCTGCCAAAGCAGAGCAGACTTTCTCAACAGAAAAGGCTACATTATGCTAGAAGGAAATGAGCTGCAAGGCACAGGAAAAGGGAACGGGAGTGGAGATTTATGGCACCACTGAAAGCAGGCACTGTACTGCCAGATCAGGAGTAAGACACTACCAAAGGATGCTACCTCTGTTTTTTTGTCTATCAAGGAAGAAGGAGAGTTTGTGTTGCAGGATATCTGCACTACTGACATCCATAACAAAGCTCATTGCTTCAGCTTTCTGATCACAATGGCTATGTTCAGCCTAATCAGATTTTTCCACTTTTTCAGAAAAACACAAGAGGGAAAAAACACTTAAATTCCAACCACTAAATACAAACCAATAAACATTGCCAAATATTAAATAGGAAACAGAATCGTTACAAATGTTCTAAGTTTTGTTTAAGCATTGATGATTTCCTAAAGTACAAACTTTAGGGTTTATTTTTTGTTTTGTTTTGTTTTTTTAAAGTCACCGTGTCCTGCTACTGCTTCTGAAGACCATGTGGAAGGATTTGTTCATGTTGACATATTTTTCTTTGCTTAATTGTGGCTTTTGCACTTTGTGTTGTACATGGCCGCTCTGCGTGCTGACTTCTGGATGCGCACAGCCTGCAGCAGAAAGGCACATCTGTGGACAAACAGAACCATTGCCTATTTCTGGCATGAGCCAATTAAGAAGAATATAAATTTGTTTTTATTTTCATTTTATACTGCCAGAAATCTCTAATTGCAGCTCCTTTTTACCTCCCCTGGTAAAATCGCTCTCAGAGGTAAGCCTAAGCCGCTAGCCTTGAAAAGCTGCAGGACCTCCCTGGAATTTTACCAAGCTGTTTGAACTTTGCCATGGCTTTTCTTGCAAGTAGAACTGTGGCATGTTTTCAGCTCCCCAAACCAGGTGAATGCGTACTCCAAACGATCCCGATGGACAACCGTATGTTTGCACAGACTGTGAAAACGTAAGAGCGCACTATCATCCCTAAAGTACATTGCTCTGTAAGTGTAATTTGCACAATGCATTTTGGATGAACGTTTCTAAATTTCTCTTTAAAAATGTAGCATTTGATCTTTCAAATGTATGCACCTTTTTTTCGTACTGAGCGTCATACCAAAATGTGGATACCTGTCAGCTGTTCTCTACATATAGTCCCTGGACATTTAATTTTCATTAGTTATGAATCTGAGCCTCAGACTCTGGACTGCGTGGTAAAAAATGTTTGCTAGTGCCTCAAAAGTACCTTTGTAGTTCCTTGCTTTTAAGGAAGACACGACTCCCATCTTTATTTAACCACAATTTGCATTTATAAGAGGACACGATGTTGAATTACATTTCTCTGCAGTTTAGGTCTGTCCTATTGTCCTGAAAAAGTATTAGTCATGTAGGTTTAAACACTGTGCACTCTGCCAGCAAGCGCCATGTGGAACTGAATGCTAAAATACTAGTTAGCAACATGTCTAACAGAGATAAGGAAGACTCTTTCTTTTCAGAAACAATTTTTTTGTTCACGAGTAAGAACCATTGAGGTAATCTGCATTGCTCTCACAAGCTGGCAAACAGAAGCGTGTCCTGAAACTTCAACTAGCTCCAAAAGTGCAATACTGCAGCTGCAGCACTGCTCTTTTCTGCAATCCCAGGTAGGATTGCAGAAGTAGAAGAAATCACACCACGATGTGGGCGACTGTCTTTCTTTCATACACCTTTCTCTCTGCTGCAGCCCTGGAACTGGGGAACTGTTCCAGTAAGGCCCTTTTGGGAGGATCTCCTGGTCATTCCATATGCTACTTGACAAGGAGTTGGATCTGACCAGGTGCTGGTTGATTCAATGACCAGCAGCCAGTCCCCTTTAGCACCAGTGGCATATGAAACATGACCATGTAGCTGGCATTACTACCTATCTATTGCTTGTTGAGTTCTCACATTTTATGAAAAATTGAGTATAAAGACCTCTCCCAGTTCTGTGTATTTTCTTTCCCTGCTGTTAAGCTAGCAGCTTGCCAGTCCTGGTGATGTCTGTCTGTAAGGCCTAGCTGTGGGACCTTAGGGCATGTTAAAACAGGAGACATATCAGCAAGGACAGAGTGCATGGAAGTACATGCAGGAGGGCTGGTAAGTAGTTCCCTGTGAAGGGCAAGGAGGAAAAATCCTATCCTCTGCAATTACACCTCTGAACTTGGTGCCCTCTCAGAGCACTTCCACTACCATGGAAGAGGTATTTAAGCAAGTGGAAACTTCCTGTAGATGCATACACGGTTGTTAGTAAGCAAGTACAGTGTCAGGCATGTATTGTGGCACCCAAGGAAATGTGTTTGCTTGTTTTCGTGCTGCAGTTTTATCACATGGATAATATTTCTGCATACACGTTATGACAATCCTGACAGAAGGAAGCATCTCCCAAATAAGGGGGCTTCCAGCTCATGTACATTCTGCTGACACCATCGATGAGGTGGCAGACTAACAGCACCTATGGAACAAAGCAAATGCCATTTTTGGGGTGATGTCGGAAGACAAATTCCAGAAGGCAATTTCCAAAAGTAGTAATAATTGAACACAGTGCTCACAGACCATGTGATCACAGTTTTGGTATTAATAATATGGGATGTACTCAAATTGGGAACCTGTTTATAAGGGGTTTTACACCAAGCTTATGTGTGAACAGAATGAGTGCTAGAAACATTTTTAAGAAACCTAAAGTCAACTGATGCAGATAATTTCTACCTATGCTCAGCAATATAAGGAGGTATATTTAGTTTTAGCTGACATATTTCACTGTAGCTTAATCTGCAGGTCTTCCAATGGCTCTTATGTAGCCTGCTGTATACATTCACATCCATACAATGGACTTTACCAAAATCTGAGTGCAACTCTATGGCTACTTGCATGCAGCTTTGCAAGCTCAATAAACAAATGCTTTAAGAGATGTTTATACATAAATATATATATATATAAACGGCTGCAATTTGTATGTACATTTGCATGTACATTTCTAATGTAAGAATGGTAATTTTGTTATTCAGACAAAAGTAGCAGGCTGGTATCAGACATTAATCAGGCTGCTGTTTCTAATTCTTGTACTTTTCCAAAGAACAGTGGAATGTGGCAGGAACTACACAGAGCCAACTCATGGAGCTTCTTACCCAGTTTTACATCTGCATTGGCAAAACTGATTGTTGAAGCACTGGATAAGAATTTCTCTCTGTAGCTCATCTCCTGAATAAAAAGTAATAGTGTTTTCAAGCAATTAGATAGTATCTGTCAGTTACTACTTAGTAGCCAATAAAGAGTGTATTACTTCCTTTTAAGCTGTACCACTTCATCTGAGTATTGGTAAGCTTTAATGTGCAGTGTAACTGAGTACATTAGGAGGTTATTAATAGCAGGAGAGATTTGTTTTGTATGGCACATATCTATGGCACAGATATGGCATGTAACCATATCTAAGACAAAGCAGTTTGGGATGGGGCAGACTGAGCTCTAACAGCACAGATCCTGGAGCGGTTGTGCTGGATGAAAGGACATGCTTGTACCTGAAGGCAGGTTTTATTTCCCTGGGTGCAACCATGAGATTTCATGGGGTCATAACGGGCTGCGCTGCACAGGGAGACCCCAGTGTTATTGGAACACTCTCAAACACAGTGGATAATAGCATTCACACCTCAAAGTCTTCTCTTTTGCCTCCTTATGTTATGCCAGGGGGGACTCAGAAAACAATCTGATCATTTCCTCCAACTGCCAATCGTACAGTGCTTTATTTTGAACTAGCAGAGTTAGTGCATGGAAGGCAATCGTGAGCTCACTGATTTATAGTCTCATCTTCACAGTCTTTTACAAATACTCCCTCACGTTTCCTCTGTTGGCTACTAATCGCCAAGATTACCGTGTTCTCTGCCCACCCTGCAGGTGATCGGAATTGCAGAACAGCCAGCAAAAACGTAACACAAAAAGTTTACAAATCCCAGCGTCGGACAATTTCATGTCATAACACAAAGATACCCTCTCGTGTTTTTTGGGTATCTGCAGCACTTTCGTACACGGATAGCATATAATAGTGACTTTGCCACAGGACACCTTTGAGTTTGATGCTGAAAACCTGAAGAGAAGAAGGCTCTCTGCCCCAGAAGGTGCGGCTGACACGAGACCCCGCACTGCCATCGGGTCAGAGCCGTGACACCGCCCTCACGCCTTCCATCATCTGGGAGGAAGTCTTCCCCCAACGCTATAATGTACCGGGCAGAGAGCCGCGAGCTACCCGCCGCCTAACGCCAGCTCAGGGCAACGGGTGCTTCGGTCTTGCGCTGAAAGCCTTCGGCCGGCTCCACGGCTGCGGGCCGTGCCGGTGCGAGGCGCAGCGCCCTCCGGACGCGTTCCGCCGAGTGCCGCCCGCAGAGCCGCGCCGTCCGCCGGCGCCGTGCTTCGCTGTTACGGACGGGCCGCTGACACGCGGTGTCACTTCGCACCTGCACGCAGCCAATCCCGCTCCCGGGGCGGCTGTCCGGGCTTCCTTTAGCGAAACGCGGGGCGGTCCGCGAAAGTTTTTGGCTCGAACGCTTCAGGTGCTTGACACCGCTAGGCTTTACCGACAACGCCAATACTTTACCCCGATCCGACGCCTTCGGTGGGACGGGAAGGCGTTCCGCCGGCTTCGCCGCGGACGAGAGCCAGCTCCCGTCTGCTCGCAGCCCGCCCGGCTGCCGCTCGCCCGCGGCGACCCGGCACGCACCGGCGGCTCCGTCGGGAGGACGCGGATCGGCCCCGCCGCCCGCGGCGAGCCTTACCGATGATGATGGCACAGGCGCTGAGCAGCCCGATCTCCTTCTTCAGCGCCACCCGCTCGGGGCCGCCGGGCGCGCCGCGCTGCTCCCCGCCGGCCATCGTGTGCCCGCGCCACTCTGCCCCGCGCTGCGCGCATGCGCCGCCCCCAGCGGGGCTCCGGGGGGGTCCGCGAGTGGGGCGCGAGGGGGTGGCGGGAGCGCGCCGGGATGAAGCTGAGGCTGCGCCAGCGCCTCTCGGGGCCGAGAGGAGCGGGCACTGCTCTCCCGCTTATGTAGCCGCGTGGTAGCACCGCGTTAGCGGCACGGAACGCAGCGGGTGTCTCCACCTGCGATCCCACGCGGTGCGCACCGGCCGCTGCAAAGCAAGCGCGAGCAAACAGCGTTTGTTTTCCACGCGCGGGGCACGGAGGTAATCAGTGGGACGCTTCGTTCCCAGGAACGTGGGAACCGAGGAGAACGTCGGGGAAACAGCGCGGTACGGGAATTTACACATCTTTTGGTCGGTGAACGAACCGCTTTCGTAGAGCGCTAGCCGGGGAGGTTCCCTGCGCTCTCAGGTGAAATCAGAAAGTGAAATCCCAGCCTGGCAGCCCGGGCTCCTCCTCTCACGGTTTGCCCAGGGGTCCCCGGTGTCGGGTCAGAACGGGCGTTCCGCGTGCAGCTCCGCAGCAGTGTGGGAGCCCCGCTCAGCGGGGAGGGAAATCCCCGCCTGGGGACGCGTTCGGGAGGCGCGCAGGTGAGAAGCGCGCGGCGCGTGCCCGGAGCTGCGTTGGGGCGCGCGGGGCGTTGTCGGAAGGTGCGGTGAGGGGATGAAGGAGGTGGGAGTTTCTGTGGCGACATCTCTCTGATTTTGTTTGGCTTTAGAACGGATGGAATGGCTGAAAAACCGGCGGCCGCCTTGCGGAAACCCGAAGGCCATCTTTATGGAGCGGAGAACCGTAAGTGATTTTACTTTATAAAGCTGCTCGAACTCCTGCTGTTTAAGAAGACCCGCTGATTTTCGGGGGCTGAGATGTGTTTCCGAAATTGATGTGTTGCTCCATAGAATCGTTGTTTCTAGATGAATGGCCTCGCTAACTACTCCTATCAGGTGCTTCTATTGAATGACTTCACACTGTTGGTACGGAAGGGCTTTATAGGAGGATTTGCTTCCTGAACTGCATACGAGCTGCTGCTGTTGTCATTTTGAAGGCAGGAAAACGTGCAAACCACAAACAAAAGTTCAGATGCTTTCTGATGTTTTAGCTGTTTCTCCTACGTGGTTTAAGTTGTTGCTGCGCCCTGCTTTCCATTGGTGGCAGCTGAAGTAATTCGTAGCACCTCTGACGGTCTCACCCAGACGTTATGATTAAGCAAACACACCTGGGATGCTCCGTTGTTTTGTTCGAGGTAAAAATAAAATTGAATTTTGTTTAAGTACAAAAATCTAGAAAAACAGGAATGAATTGTGTTATCAGCTGCATTACTAATGGTGTTACTGAGTTCTGTGAAGTTTCAGATAGTTTAAGTTTTACAGATCAACCACAAGATATGTTTAACGACTGACCACTTAAAAGGATAATGCTGTACTCGGGTTCTTTTGCTGCGGTGGAAACGTTGGTTTGCTCTGAACTGTGTGTACAGTCTTTGTGTCACTGTGTGGAAGATGGAAGTCCCAGGCAGTGCTCTTACTAATGGGAAGCTGCACGCTGGCTGTGGGCTGAAGGCAATCAATAATAGGATTCAATTAACTCTATTAATCTTTTCTAGCTCGACTGTGCAGTAGTTGCAGGTGTCTTTTTCTCTTTTCTCCTTTAAGTTTTCTGTTCAATACAGGGAGCCCTGCTAGTTGAACTATTAAATATTCGTTTATATCAGCGTGCAGGTGTGCACTGTACATCTTGTTCTACATCTGTTCCTCCTTGATGAAAAGCATGAGGCGTAGCTTTGTGATTTCATTCAGGTGTGGATGATGAGCAGAGTTGGATGCAGCCGTGTTGGTAATGGGGCTGGGGGTGGCTGCTGCCCAGCAGCTGTGCTGCCTCTCCCTGGAAACTGAGGCTGAGTTGTGGTGTGTGGGTAACTTCAATCAGGGGTGTAGTCCTGGGTCTTTGTATAGTTCTTCATTCAAAGAATACTGATTTACTATTGTGTTCCCCCCTCTTCCCCCATGTGTGCATAAGAAATATAAGATAAAATGTATCTTTTTTTTCTCTTATATAAGTGTTTTGATTTGTTGATGGAGTAAGCAGGGGGCAGTTCCCAACGTGCTTTTGATATGTCTATATCCATAGCAAATCACAAGGGTGTAGAACAGCAGTGGGCCAGAGCCCTGTTGGAAAAGGCAGTATGACAAAGGTTGCCCTCATTAACTGCCAGAAGCTGCTTATTTAGTTAGGCTGGGTGCCTGCCGGCTTCACTGCATTCTTTGCATGAGGAGAGGATTCTTCTCAACGCTGCTTGTGGCAGTATCAGCTGCTTATTGGGGTTGTGTGTTCTGCCCTATGGTTAATATTGTTCCAGAAGAAGCAAGTCAGAAGGCATGTACGTTTGAATTACTAGCTATCTGAGACAACTTTCAGAGCAAAGCCTTCTTTTAAATTGTTTTGGATCTGGACATGCAGTATCTAATTGAATGATGAAATGTTAGTAAGCAAAAAAGCCAAAGTTCTTTGTAGGAGGGTAATTGCTGCATAGCAACTGCACAGAGAAGATGCAATGAAGCTTGCATGTGTTCTTTTGTTGCTATTCTTGTCCTCCTTTTCTCAATGTTCTGAAACATACAGAAATTATTGAAGTTGTTGGGACCAATTCATTTGTTCCTTATGCCTTTAAAAACAAGGAGGGGGGCAAATGGTGACCATTTGCTTACATATTTGGGAAGAAATAATAAGAGAGTTCAATATGTTAGTTAAGGAGGGGTGTTGTGACGGAATTTTCAAATGAACATAGTCTTTAATGTATGTGAAGTTTATAGGAAGAGAGTGAGGTTAAAGAATTGCTAGGTTTGTGACAGTAATGCCCTGTCCTCTTAGAAAAAAAAAAAAAAAAAAACCACCCTACAAAAATGAAACGTCCCATGCCTGCTGCTGAAAACAGTTGTTAAAAGTGTAGTTCAACTTCCAGTTTAATGGAGTCACCATAAACAATACCTGGGAAAGAGCTGAAAGGATAAAGCAGGGTGTAGTGTATCTTTAAAGAGTAGGCTGATTGGTTTAGCAAAAGGCAACTGGGGAGTAATGGGGCTGTAAAGTGAATGTTAATTGCTAATCAACACCAGAGGAAAGTTTGTCGTGTTCTTCTTGATTGTCACCTATTCTGTATCGTTGCAAGCTATAAATAAAAAATAATCATTAATTTTACCCTTGTTTCTTGTTAAAGGACAAAGTGAAGACTGAGCAACCAGACTGGGGAGAGTGTTTGCTACTAACCTTTGCATTACCCTCTCCGAACTTTGCTCTGCCCTCGTGGAGCACTGATCCCCAGGACAATTCAAACACTGTGCAGTTCTCCCTCACTGCCCTGTAATGGTGAGTGTTGGTACTGGGAGCACAGTGCTGTGAGCTGGAATCCAGCAACCACCTCTAACCAAAAACATCTTGCGATGTGCAGGCAGTGGGGAGTCTGGGTTGTCATAGAACGTTTGAATGTCTCTTGCTGTTTTCTGAAGTCTTTGGGAAGACTTCTTGCCTCTTTAAAGAAGGGGCAGGTTTGTAATCAAAAGCTGGAGTTAGCAGATTAGTTAGAAGTGGTCTTCAAGCTTACAACAATGGCTTCTAAGTAAGTTAAGCTTACTGGTTCCACTCTTCCATTGTCCTCTGCAAGATCTGTGAGCTTGAATCCAGTAATTTAGAAACTTCAGGTGATAATTCATGCTATATAACTGTTTTGCCCTCCTCTAAAAGGGATGTAGCTTTGTACACAGTAGAGGTTCACCTAGTGTTAATAACTCTCCCCAGACCCTACCAAGAAAAGTAATTTGGCAATATATAAAAAAATCAACTCACTTAAAACAGCAGGCTTTCATCCTTAGGTTCTGGTAAGCAGAATGTTTGTTGTCTTTAACATGAATTATTTACCAAGCGTGAGCTGCTGGACGCTTAGCTATGTGCCAGAACTTTGTCTTCCTAAATTCCCAGCTGTATAAAATGGACCATTGTATATTCAAATTATATCAATCCTTCAAAGATATTTCATGGTGGCTGATAAGTAGATGAGTGTAAGTAAATCTATTTGTGAAGTTATTTATAGGTTGTTGAATAATTAGGTTTGTATAGCCAGAGTTACTTGAAGAACATCTTGTTGAGCACTTGTGCTGTTGGTGTGTTTACTGGAATATGTGGAAATGAAGTGATGAAAGAGAATTGAGACAATGATCAGTTTTGGATCAAACATTTATTTTATGCTGCTTTTTTGACTCATTTTCAGTATAACATATTTTAGCTTACCAGATTGCTAGAATATTTTTAGTCTTATTTTTTTGTGGATTATAAAAACTCTAAATTCTTTTTTTCCCCCTTCAAAGAACACGTTTTTTAATCTCTGTTCTTACTGCTTAAGATGGACAAAATATTGAAACTTAATGCACTGCAACTTCTAACTGGGTTGGAATAATCCCCTCAATTTCTCACAAGTAACACTTAAAGTATTGTGCTGTTGACTTGGGTTTTTGGTTTGAGGTTAACCGTGATGTGTTTCACTTCCTTTTCAGAAGGAATAGCCTCACCAGATCCTTTTCCCTCTACACTGCAGCCTATGCTGTCCCTCTCTGTTCTACATCTGTGTGCAGGATCTTTCTTTTGAGGTTGGTCTTTTAGTTGAATATCATTTTCCTATGATATTCCTGTGTCAATTGAGACTATCCTGAATTTTATTCCGTGCTGTTTCTCTAAATGCTGTTGCTCACTCTTTTCTGGTGCACTCAAAAATGACTATTTATCCCTGATAGATTCTAGGGGCCCACCTTGAAATTTCTTTCCAGTTCATAGGAACGCTGTGAATAACCACCCCTTTAGAGGTGGTGTTGGATGTTGTTTGCCCCTCAAAAATTTACACGTGTAAATTATGACAATTATCACTTGGCACTTATTATCTTACTTATGAGCATGACACTTCGGGCAGAACCGAAGGCTCTGGAAATTAGTTCATATCACCACTTCCCCTTTGCTCAGTGAAACAAGCTCCCAATCAGATGCAATAACCACGACCCGAATTCCTGTGAACGCCTGCCATCCTCGGAGAAGGCCGGTAGATGGCACTCTAGCCCTGTAACTTAGTGTTCTAAAGCCAAAATGGCCACCTTGCCCACTGTGCTCATTATCTGAAGTACTTGTTTCTCAAAATTGGGCTTCTAAGCTCAGAATTTAAAATTACTGCATATATACTGTAGAAGTATAAAAATTACTGTAGTAGTAAAAGTCTTGCTGAAATGGATTTGAGTCTTTAAGAAAAGGAGAATCTTTCTGCATGTATCTACAAAGCACGCTTTGACATAGGATGTCATTGAGGGGGTGTGCCAGGGTGGTGGGCCTGCACAGCGGGCTGATGTCCTTCCAGGAGGTATGTCAACTGCCAGGGGAATCTCGAGGCTGCTAGTCCAAAGGCTTGCTTACCAGTGAGACATGGTAGAGCAGGCTCCTATAAAGCTCCTATCTTTTTGGTGGTCTTTCTGGTCATTGATTTTTGTGAAGACAAAGTCAGTGGTGCTCAACCTAACCTACCTTACTTTTGCCTTGAATGGGGCTAACATTCAGGTTGTCGGGGCCATTACTCCAGGTGTTTGGAACTCTCTCTCAACTCTTCCTGACCTGTGAGCACTTTTGACTCTTCCAGGACAAAATCAAACAAGTTAGCTGAACCATCTGGCAGTGGTTTGAACCAACTTGTTTGGCTTTGCCCTAGAACTGACTAGAAGTGCTTACACAGCCAGTTACTGGGTCTCAGCTAGAAGGTGTTAACTAACTGGGAAACAAAGAGGAACAGCCTTCCAAATGGCCTGTGAACTGTATGCTCTGGGTGAGAGGCTTTATATGGGCCTGTTGACTTTCTCTGAAAGAGATAAGGTAGGCTTCTATGGCCCATGCCAGCCATAGACATGATTTAAGAAGCTGTTAAGTCACAGATCCTCACTAGTTTATCTCTTTATTAAGGTGTATTTCCTGCATGGGATTGGTGTACCTGAGTGTATCTACCAACTGCAAGCAGATCAAGATAGTGAATCAATTGTAGGACCTTGTTTTGGACTTCAGAGAATGGGAAAGCCAGTTTGTCAGGTTGTCTATCAGCCTTTGAGATCTTAAAAACAAAAAACATTAAAAAAAAAAAAAAGCCATAATAAACAAAACAAAACCCCTTTTAACCCTTATTGGTAAGCTGGCATTGTATCATGGAATATCTCATCTGTACAATATTATGAATTATGAGACTAATGAATTGGAACATGTCATCTTCTTTAGCTAACACAATGGTGAAATTTTGTGCTACAAATAAAATAGGTTATCCTATTACCCAGGAACTCATCTATGTGCAAGATGTAGAGCTGTCTTGCAGACAGAAATGTATATTTGGTTTAAGTAATAATCCGTGCTTAGAGTTCATACATATCCCCTCCAGTATGTAGCTATTATAAGAGTTCACAAACTACTCTGTAAACCTGCCGGAATAATTTTTATTAAATGGTATTCTTTGGTAAACAGGGAAAACAGAGCTGCGAGGAGGTTAAAATCTGGGCTTGGCTTCCCCACTAATGACAAACTCTGGCCCCAAAATTTGCTGAGACAGAGATGACAGGCTCTCGCAAGTACATCAGGTCATCCATCCTTTCTGGTTGCTGCAGGGTGCAGGTGCACTCGGACAGAAATGACCAGGTTAGTTTGAACTTTGCTCGCACACCAGACAGAGCAAGAGGGAGTTATGAATAATGATACCCACCTGCCCAATTCATGCACTAGAGCAACTCCACCAAACCTTCCTTTCACTGCTTGAAGTGTACAGACTGTATGAGGACTGCACCACTTTTGGTGCTTTTATTTCAGTACTTGGTCATCAGTTACAACCAGCCAGCCCTGGCAACTTGTACTTAGAGAAAAGCTTCATGGGACCAGAGACATTACAGGAAGGCAGGATGTCAGGGCATTACTTGCATCTGCTATATGCCCCAGATTGGGAAGTGATGAGTGATTCTCAAACTCCAGATGTTTGATCATGGACAACCTTGCATCTCTAACCTTGTTTATCTCTAGAACAGATGTTTTCTTCCCATTGCAGTCTGCCTGAAGGCTTAGTTTTACGTGTTATATTATATTTTGGTATTATCACTGGTGAACTTTTTGAAGTGGAGGAGGGATAGGCCTTTTCTTTGTCTGACTTTCATATCATCATCATAGGGTAAGGAGATTTGCTGCACAGTGCGTCATCCCAAACGTTTTTGATGATAGCATCAGATTTTTTCCTATTTGCCCTTTTCCCTAGAAAGGGGTTAGACTCCTTGGGTGTTGCCTGACAAAACTCAGGAGGAGGATGGGTGCTGTGAGATTTTCTGGCTGCACATCTTAGTAGGGTTACTGAGAGTGCAGAGGGCCCTCAATGCAGACAGGGAGCAGCTTGCACGAATGCAACAAGGAGCAGAAGATTCTCCAAGCATGTTTCTTCTTTCTGGATCACCTTGCCAATAGAGAGGGAGATTGTGTTGGAAAGCAGCTGGACTCCCCTCTCTGTGTGTGCATGTGGCCAGCATCCTTCATGTGTACACATCAGCTTCTTGGAAAGATGCAGCTTAATCCAGGTGTTGGTATTCACTTGCTGTCTGCACATCAGAATTGAGGAAATGCAAAGGGATTTTGTAAGTCATTGAAAAGTTGTGTGTCTAACAGGACCAGCATGTAGATCTCACTCAGTGCTTGTAATCTCACTGACCTCCCTTCTAGTGATATTCTGGCTGTTCGCACAGTGAACATCAGAGAATCATTAAGAGGAAAAGACTTCTAAGATCATCCAGTCCAACCGTTGTTGTAGGATACTTCATGTCCTGCAGCCCAGCCTAACTTTGGTAGTTTCTTTCTGCCTCCCTTCAGAGATCTGTTCAATGTCCATTCTTGTCCACTTACGTATGTGCTTGGTTACTTAATGAATATCTCCATCCTTTCAAATTTGGAAGATGTAGAAAGACATGTACAGAATGACTGTGGAACTTCGTCTTTTTTTTTTTTTTTGGCAAATCTTACTGAAAAGAACATTTTCAGGTGCACTCAGTTCTAAAGCAATGAGGTACAGAAGTCTGTATGAACTGCACTATTGAAAATAGTGATAATCTAGTCCTTGTATCACCTGTGAAATACGGGGGAACAGGTAGTTGTGCAAGTACTCTTAATGAGGCATGTGCTTAAGTGCTTTGTTGGACTGGAACCACAGCCAGCCTGTGGCACATGGAATATTTTCATCTGGAAAGTCTCAAATTGTTGAGTCAAGTCCTGTAGTTGTTTCAGGAATAGCTCAGGGAGCTGCTGACAGCTCAGACAAATTGGTGTTTTTCTACCTGAGTTGTTGGCCATTCAAGCTGAGCTCAAAGCAGGTCTTTGGGGCTTTGAGTAAGCCAGTGACAAATCAAAGAACCTTGTTTAACTTGGCTATGGCAGAGTATTGTACTTCCTTGTGAGGCTTGATGTACTCCTCTGATTCACAAACATCTGTTTCTCTTCCCTGACAATTCCTAAGATGAGATCTTGAAGGAAAGTGAGCAAGGATAATTGGAATACTGGTAGTTCTCAGGAGAGCAATTGCAGGTGTGTGTGCAGGAGGCCAAAGCCAAATGTGCTGGATGAACTCTCCTATGTAGCCATGGCTAAACATGCCTGCTTCAGCTATTTCTTTTCTCACCTGGCACTGATCACTGGTGGTGTCATTTGGTGAATGGATTTCAGGGTGCTCAATCTCCTGAAGTCTAAGCAGCGTGGTTAAATACTCTGCAAGGACAAAGAGCATCTAAGTGTTTGTTTGTTCACTTCTGCTCGTCTCTAGTTGTGGTATTTTCTGTCATACATATGCTTCTCCTGCCTGTTCCTCTTGGTGTACCCACCATGCCTAGTGTCCATTTCACCTTGTGAGGGTAAAGCATACACAGACTTGGCAGTGGTTTTATTTGAGCAGGGGTTTCCTGTAAGTGGCAACCAGAGGGTCTGGTCCATGCTGGTGGCATGAATTTTTAAAGTTCCTTTATTGCTCTGAATCATACCTTTGTCTCCACACTCTGAGTCATATATTAAAATAAAACTGTGGGAAATAATAAAACCCAGTTATATGAATGTGTTTTTTATTATACGAGTTCTTAAATTTTTTTTTTATTACTGCTTTGAGGCCAACTCATCGTCTTTTGTTATGTTCATTATAAAAGGCTTTGCTCCAATCCCTGTTAACTCAAAGGGAAAGGAGAGCAGTGCTTGGGGAGAAGAGCAGTTCCTTGCTGGCATCCATTCCTGTGTCCTCAACGTGCCTCTGTCTTTACCACAGCTACCCTACAGGAGCCCTCTGGGGTAGGTGGTGTTACAGAGGAGGTTGACCAGGCAAGTTTGCAGAAGACTACTCACAGAAAGGGGGTCAGATGCAGTTCTCTTCGGTCTCAGACTTAAATGCTCTTGCCCATGGCCTCTGTTGTTTCAAGTACTCCCAAGTGAGCTACTGTCCTTTATCTAGCAAGCATGAAACAGTTTTCAGATTTTCATTTGTCTTGCCTGCTCTATTGCCAGAAAAGAGTGAGAGATCTTTCTCAGTCACAAAAAGGTAGAAGGTGAGATTGGAGGAGAAAAAACACAAGCACACAATAAAAGAAAGTAGGAAGGGAAAGCCTTGTTCACAGTTGCTAATTAGAAAAGTAAATGGTTCCTATTGATAAAGAAATAATCTGCAGTGTTTTTGCTATATATTTAGGCTTTGTAAAGTGAAGAGTTTGTATCTTTACTTGGGCTTGGGAAATCTCATCTTCACTTTTAAGGCATGTTTCTTGGACATACCAGTGCCAGGACTCCTTGCTTACAGGACAATGCATGATCTGTGCTGCTTTCTCTCACCTTAAGAAGCAGCTGAATGTACACACACTGAGTTCTTGACCAGTGCTCCACTGCAGTCTGGCTTCATAACAGAATGAAGTAATTCCTCTGTGCATCTCTGACTATAGCTTCCGAGACCTTTTATTTTATTATTATTATTTTTTTAAGTTTTATTTAAGTCTTTCTCAGGTACTGGTACAGACCATAGCCTGAACTCTAGGAGTACTTGGGTATTCAAGATTTTCCTCTATTGCTGGACAAGCTACTTTTTCCCCATCCTTGTCACATACTCCTACAGGATCATCTGAATGTCGTTGGCTTTTAGAAGAACAGGAGCTTCTAAGACTGCAGCTTGGGGCACTGATGGATCAAGTGAATTCAGAAGTTGGCTTCTGGGTGACTCTGTGGGGTTATGGTATTGAAGTCTTTGTTACAGATGTGCTGTGGTTTTCTTCTAAAACTTCTCAAAGTTGGTCAAAAGGATGAGTTTTGTGATGTGGGATTCCGGTCATCTAAAATAACACTGCCACCAAATTTGCAGTTCACAGGGCACCCAAGAAACGTCTGGTGTTGAGGAACTGCAGTGGTGAATGATCTCCCACTAGTGTTTTATATATCTTCTCCTGTGTGTTCCTGGACACACATTAAATAATCCTCCAGCATCAGAAATGCATTAAATGTTCCCTGACTGACCATCCACAAATCATTTAAATGTTGTTCTTTTTGTTTATTGAATGTCTTTTGTGATATTTATTATTCTCTGCTTAATAAACCACACAGGATCTAAAGGTGTGGCAAGTCCACTTGATCTCTTAGGATAGCACATATTTTAAATTGATTTTTAACCTGTAGACTCATTAAATCATCAGATGTTTTCTGTTTCAGTGATAGGAAATAAATAGAAGTTCCTGTCAGGTAATCAAAAATCCAGTAGACCAAGAAACTGTCTCTTGAAGGACATGATAGATCAAAAGGATAGTCCTATGTGAACCTAATACCTGGAGATTTGGCATCATCTGAAAATAACATATACAATGGTTGAAACATCTGGACACAGCTGTGAAACTTCTGTAGGTGTTTTATTCCCCATTTTCAGTAATTCAGGTGACTTCTACAAGGCTAATGCCTAAAGAGCTCCCATGGAAAGAAAAGCTAATGATAAGTACAAATACAGATGGGGAGAAATGTGTTACAAAGGCTTCAGAAAAGCTTTTAATCCATGAGATCTAACGTATATTGTTGAGGATATTGAATAATGGATTTGCGTGTAGTGCAAATAAAGCTTGTTATGGGCACATATCTCTAACTGTGATATTCTGAAAGTATTTATCCAGGCTCTAATGTCCACCTTTTTTTGGTTTAGTGTTATCATAGCAGGACATACTATCAAACTGAAATACTGGCTGCTGTGCTCTTTCTGCTTCTGTGGTTTTCAGAGCTTCTGCATTTCTGAAAAGAAGTGCCTTTTTTTTAAAGGAAGGAATATGACAGCTTTTGAACCTGGGTGTTGCCCCACAGAGTGGCTGTTCATGGTCCTCTTGGTTTTGTAAGTAATTAGTCTGGGTCTCGGGCACTCAGTATCTAATGTTTTGCATGCAGAGTGGGTGAATGACTTACATCCACGGTATTGGTTTGCATCTATGAGGGTGGTGCCTGGGGTATGTAGAATGATAGGGAAATTTAGTTCTTGTAGATTTATGAAAATTACTAAGAGGTGTAACGTACTGTAAAGCTATCATGTTAACATGCACAGGGCTGTCTTTTCAGTATTTTGATATGCAGCAACGGTTTTATGGCTCTCAGAAGGTGCTATAAAGCTTTGTTTCAACACGGGTAATATTCCAAATCCAAATTTTACTTCATTTTTATGTGGTTTCAGAAAACTAAAATTAATCACAGTTGATTTGCATTTTTCCTGCTTGTCACAATTACAAGGCAGGTGCAGAAATAATGGGAGTTGGTTTCGTTTAATAGCAAAGATTCAGCAATGTTTGTCCTACCCAACTGTCTGATTTTTTTTTTTTTTTCCTTGTAGGTGAGTTGAGAACAAGAGCTGGAGGTGCAAGGCCTGTAGCATTAGTTGCCTGGCCTTTCCTTGCCTCTCTTTCACCACATCTCCGTGGGGTCACTCAGGAAGATTAGCACAAGCCAACAAACTAAGTGTGTCAGTCCCTGAGTAAATGGAAGCAAAGTGAAGTGGCCTGGTGTGTATTATAAGGTGACAAGCACCAATGCTGCTTTATAATATCCTAAGATTGTGTGTTTTTACAGTCAGTACTGTGTACACTGACTCCCCGTATAGCTTGCCTTTGTTCCCCTCCAAACTCAGGAGAACAAAATCATAAAACAAAAATTACAGATAGCTCCTTCTATCCCCAAACTTTCCCACCTTTCTTTTGCATCCCTTTCAATGGAAAGGGACTCATTTCTTGACTTTGTGATATGTATTCATGATTCTCTTCCTCATGCTTCCTACCTTATCTTCAGCAGCCTTTTTGAGGGGAAGAGGGAAAAACCTTTAGGAGATTGAAGACATAATAAACTCAGGTCCAGGTCCAAGGCTTGTGGCTTTTCCCCTGCTGATGGCCATAGTAGGACATCTTATGGGACCTCTCTTGTGTTACTTTCCTCTCCTCTTGTACAGCCACAAGCATTCCTTTGCAGCAGTTTCTAGAGAAGAGGTAGCTCAGATGCCGGAACAGAAATCCTGTGATGTGACAAGCTCTTACACAGATCAGCTGTTGATTTGCATGATACCTAATCTAAAGAGAAAAGCAATCTGCAAGGGGCTCATGAGAAGAGCAGCTCATGAGTTCAGTACTGACTTACTTGGCTGTGTTTGCTGTCTGAAAGGTGGAATGCCTTTGAGTGATAAACTTCCTCCATGGGGTTCCCCTGAGAAAGCATCCTGACCTTCTTTGATCATCTCTGGTTTATGTTGGGGTGGTATATATTACATAATGTATAGCTGATAATTTTGCTCTTACACCGTCCCAGCAGACTGTAACTGTAGCTGAGAGTTACAAAACCTGTGTTGATATGGAGAGCTGGGATGAGTTCTGAACAGATTTTTAAGTGGTGGGCATTAGAAATTAGTCTTCACTTTTTTTTGTGTCTAGGTTGTCCTTATTACGTAGGTTATTCTGAAAATAATGCCTCCTATTTCTTTCCATGGAAACTACAGCAGTTGCAAAGAGCATAGTAATGCTCTTTGATAGAGCAAATTCTCATCTACAAAATACTCCTTTTTCAGTGTAGTCACCACCATCAGCCATTTGCATGGATGAGCTGATCAAGATGCTCTTCCTTTCATGGTTGAGAGCTGTGCATGGCTGTCTGGAACATAGCTTGTACTTCATGTCACTGCCACCGCTGCTGAAACACCACCCACCACCTCAACGTGCTCACACCCTCTGTTTGGACTCTATCAAAGCTCAGCAAGCATTGATGAATGTCTGTGGGTTCCTTTTTTTTCCACAAGGAAACACCTCTGCTTCATATGCTCTTCCATGTCAGGCACGATTTTGTGCAACTGCCCCCCTGCTGCCATCTGTCACACAGCAGCAATACGTACTGGAATTTTTTCTATTTGTTTGTTAGTAATAAGGAAGGAAAGTTCAGCATGTAAAAATGTTTTAAATGATAGATGATATTCCAACAACAACAAAAAAAATCAGTAGGTGAATGTAAACTTGAATGGAACAGTAAGCACAAAGAATTTTGAAGTTTTTTTTTTTTTTTAAAGCAACACAAAACTGATTGTTTTGAGACCAGTAAGTGCCAATGAAGGACCTGTCTGAGTGAACAGAAGTGAATATCATTGGGTGCTGGCAAACTGAGTATTATACTAAATAAGATATCTTTGGAGGACTGGGACTGAAATGCAACTCTTTGGTTTCGTCTCCAGCTACGAGTGAGTAGGTGCACCCTGTATGGCAGCAAGGTTGCTGTAGTAATTATTCATTAGCTTTAAATAACAGGGTAATTATGAAGGTAAAATTCACGTACCCTGACACACCCTTTTTTTGCTGGCTTTTCAATTTCTGAAGAAGGCCTACAGCCCTCTGCTTTGTGTTGTAAAGCAGGGCACTGCCCCTGGTTGTGTGGGGTTGTTTCTTTGCCTTTTTGCGTGCTTTTTGCAACAATGGGAACTGGGGTGAAAAGGTAACGTGAATCAGGGAGGCGGGCACTTGGAGAGAATCAACTCAGTTTCTCCTATGCCTTCAAGGATAATGAAAGTATTTATGGGCACTAGAGTGGCATGTACGCTGCATGTAGGATTGGTTTCTCTCTGAAAATTCTTGTTCTGTTTTTTCACCTTCTTTTCCTCTGCCACAAATGACAGCTAGCAGAGCAGAAGGGAAAAGATGGTATTTTGTGAGGATGGAAGCCTGGCCTGTGATTTATATCCTGGATATTTAGGTCATCAGGTGCTGCTGGTTGCCTTAGTGTGAGCGCTGATCTTGTGTTACACAGGAGGAATCAGCAGAGTTTGAATGGCTCTGGATAAAAATTCACATCTTGGAATCAGTTTATCTTGGGTAGATTGAATCTTATTTACTATATTGAAAATCTTGGAGTGAAACTTACCAACGTGTCTTTTTACCTGAAATTGGGGATAGCTGCACGTGATACAGTGTAGTTATGCTCCACATATTTTGTTAGCTGCTCTGATTTAGTGCAAATATGAAGAGTGCCAGGAGCCATGTATGCTGTGTGTGTTGCGGAGCACTGTGACCTATGTGCACAACAGGTAGAAAGTCCTCTGCATCCCTGATGCATCTCTGGTGCATAACCAGAGAATCAGCCAGGTTCAGCACTCCTTCCTCTGCTGCAAAATCCATAATCCAGTGTTAGACTGCACAGCCACCCAGTGAACGGTGTGGAGTGTTTAGCAAAGGCAATGTGCTCGGCTGTGCTTTCTCAGATAGCTTGTCAATGACTGTGTCTTTTATAGACAATTTCTTTAACTGAAGTTGTGTTTTTTTTTTTTTTTTGCATAGAGTCACTTGCACTCATTGGAAGTGATATCCTTGCTGTCCTTCACCCACCTGAGTGCTAAAGCCACTGGTTAAGTGGAATGTAATAGAGTTCAAACCTAGAAAGGTTGTATGTGAGAGTTCAGGCCCTCCCATAGGAGGCAATACGCATGGAAGATTCCTTCCATCCCAGCTATAAAAAAATTCTCTGCTCTGTTAAAATCAAAGGGTCACCAATGGTACCATGCTTGCGTGTCTTCAGATGTGCCACCATCTAGGTCTGATCTTGTAGATGTTCTCTGATGTCCTTGAGCACTTTCTGAATAAGATCAGTGTGAGGATGCCCAGTTTGTTATCCCAGGTAGACCTTAGAAGTGAGACCAAGACTAATGCAAATGAGATGTTTATTCACAGTTCAGTAGCAGTAGAGATGAGCAAAGTGCTAATAACTACTAGGTGCTACTACATCAGGGGGCAGTCATGCCACATGTTAGGCAAGCACTTAGGATCTTGTGTGGAAGTTGCAAAATACTGTCAGCTGCATACATGCATGGCATATGTATATAAAGTATATACATTGTTTGCTTATGTGTATTCCTTGAACCTTACAGCTGTATCATTTCATAAATAGAATCTGTAATTTCTATTGGGCCTTTGGTTACTTTTATTTCACAATACTAACGTGTTTTTCAGTAGTATTCATCTAAGAACATCTGAAAGCTGAGCAGCTCTCTAAAAGAAGCATGTTTACCTATGGATTGATTATTTAGCCAGTGCTTCTGGGTTTAGATTTTCTCATTACAGAAACATTAAACCATTTTTATACCTGTGAAAACGCTTCAGTTAACAAACACATTTAAATTCTATCAATGAGGTCTTCATATTTGAGAATATGAGGTCTTTCATATTGAGTCTTCAAGACTCAGATGCTCAGCTTTGGGTGCTGGTGGCTTGGCCATGCTGGACATCACTCAAATGAAGTCATCTTCAAGGGAACTATTGGTGCTCAGCTTCTCTGAAAGGCTGAGTGAGGAGGCCAGGTAGCTCAGGCAGGATCCCATGGACTAACTCTTCTGTGAATCCTAGCCTCACCTTGCATCGATCAAATCTAGCCCTTATTCCTGTTGATTGTTGATGTATCAGGCAGGAACAGGACGCTGTCTTGTTGCCTTTCCCTACTCTGCATTAACCACACAGCTACTCTTGTGGTGCTCTTCTGAAATGGTTGACGTGTCAACATGTCTCCTTAAAGGCAAAAGGCCTGGTGGACAGTAATATTGCTGGCACTGTGGCAAAACAGAGACCCTGTGGTACTATTTTCTTTCTGATCCTCTTCATTGTGGCAACTGTCATGGGGGGCAGAAAAAGGTTTTTTATACCCTGATTTCTCTCAGAGATATTGATCAGTGAACATAGATTTTCTCATTAGAGTTAATCCAGTTGTCCTATTCATTTTCTGTTTTTCCCCCTTTGCAGAGCAGCAGTAGAGGAAGAGTGAACCAAGTGATCTTTCTATTCTTTCAAAAGTATCAGTTTGTGAAAATTTGAATTATTTTGTAGCTAGAAGTAAATAAAAACTGCATTTCAGACTCTGAGAAGATTAGGACTGTAAAAGCATAAAATGAACGTCTGCTTATCCAGTGGGGTTGTCTGTCATACATGCATTCAGTTTTAACAAGGAGGAAACAAGGGGTCTTCTCACCTCCAGAGAATGGTATCCTGTCTTCTTCCTGAGTGTCCTGCACCAACATAACACTATGGTTTCAGTTAAGAGATCTGCACTTAAGAACAAATAAAAAACCACAACCCTTCCCTTTTCAGTGGAGAGACTGAACAGAGTTGCAAAATGTTTTAAACAGGAAAAGCTGCTGCTAGAGTACACACACACAAAGAAAAAAAGAGGAAGGTGGTATTGCTAAATTAGGAAATAAAAGTTCGTGTGAAAGACGTTTTCCTCAGGAAAAGATTGGTAAGTGTGGAGCAAGGTGATGCTATTGCAATACAGCAGCTCTCAGCTCCTTCTCAGTGTGTCTCTCTCTCAGTTCTTCCAGTATTTTTGTCTGTGTACATCATATACTCAAAGAATAATAGCACAGAATGAAGTTCTGCCTGACAGATAGTAAATGAGGATTCTGCAATAGCGGTGTGTTTGGCATTAGTGATGGCCGATGATCATGAGCTCTTTTTTATTTTTTTACCATTTTTTTTGTTTTTGGATGTCAAACACAGCTGCCAGTGTGGAGCAAAAGCAATAGACAGGCATCTCTATCACGTTTTGTGTTAGATGCAGATAATAATTAATTACCAATATATTAATGTTCATTAATTTTTTTTTTTTACTGAAATGCTTTAGGGAGAAAATGGCTGTAGCATTTAAAAAAAAAAGTATGATTTCCCATTCTGATTCTTCAGCATTTTTCAGTGTGATTTCAAATAATTGAAGTGTATTTCCCCAAATCAAGGCTTTCACATTTATGATTGCAGTAGTTTATTTATTTGTTACTTTGTGTATGTGCATTAGTTTACTTGTTCATTCCTGTATGTATGCTAAGGTTTTTCTGTTGATTTTTCTAGTTACCCAATTTAATTAGCAGATTATTCAAAACCCACATGAAATAGCTGGTCACCAACCTCCCAGAAATATTAGGCAGAAAAGAAAAACAAACATATTTATGAATGTAGATTATACGGATTAGATCCAGGAATTCAGATAGCAAATCTTTGAGAGAGGAAAAAAGAAGAATTCTCTATAGAGGAGGTTCAGCAAGAAATTATTTTGTTTCCATTCTTTCCTCTCAGAGGTGTGCAGCAAAAGAACAAGCTCAATGGTCACAGGCCAAACAATTGCTGTGATTATTATGTTTGCTAATAATTTTGAAATAATAAATCGGAGGCACTTATTGGAAAAGGCTTTATTCTATGCCGTAATTATTAAATAAGCTAAGAAAAAGACAGAAAAAAAAGGTTGCTTTTGTGCAGATGTTACATCTCTTGTAATGTGAAATGTTATTCTAATGCTTTAGAAAGTGTTTATCTTCGGTCTGAGCAATTATCTGATGGGCACCTTCTTTCCCTCTCATCCTGCACTATCTTTTTGCTTGTTTGGTTTCTTTAATTTCCCCCCTTCTTTCTTGAGAGTAACGTATCTATTTATAAAGTCTCATTAAAATACAGTTAGTTAAATGTTTTAGCAATTATTTTTAATGGAAAGCTCCACTGGTTGATGGTTGTTGCTATTATATACGTTTTGAAATCTTTCTAGATTTGGAAAATGCATCTTGTGTGGGCAGAGAATCTTTCCCTTCCAGAGGTAATTTCTGTCCTGACGGTGCTTGATTCAACATGCTTAGACTGCACATGAGATGAAAAAGTGAGGAATGGAGAAGCATATGTAGAGCCTGGAGAAAATAGTCAGTTATTAAAACAATTTAGCTTGCCATTAAATCTCACAATTTTTGAATATAAAGAGGTTGCTTTCCCCTTTGTCTCATCTGTTGTTCTATTATAGCAGAAAACCCAGTGCTGAGCTAATGGGTGGGGTAGCTGAGCAATGGAAGCAGAACCAGAACCTGGGATCTAGATTTCTGGCCCGACCCCACCAGTGCTGTGCTGTATCATAGCTGTATCATCCTGGGTAACTTACCTAAGCCCTGAGTCTCACTTAGCACTCTGTAAATGTCATATAGCAGCAGAGGATGCTGAGAGGTTTAATTAGAATTAATTTCAGTCTTTCAAGTACCGTGTGTTTCTCAGATGAAACGTGCTGTGCAAGTGTGAAGGATAATTATTAGGTTGCGTCTGTATTTTTCTGATACATTATTACTATTCTTTTATTAACCATGGTAAAACAAAACAAAAGAACACCAAAACCCATGGTACTTACTGGCTTTCAGTTTTGTTTGGATGGTTTAAAGTTAGTCCCTATGAGCACAGTAAGTAATTAAACTAATATTGGCATTGAGATGTGGGTGTTTTTTTTTTTTTTTCACCAGAGAGCACTAATGGCTATTGGGAGATTGTCCCAAAATGTCTGTCTGTTTTGATACTTTAAGCACCTTGAATCATGCACTTAATTGTACAGTGGGTCGTACTGCTTTTAAACGTAGTGAATTAACCTAGCAATAAAAGCCTGTGGAGTCTTGGTGACAGTTTCCTTGCAGCTGGTGGGACTCGACCCAGGTGACATTACAGCGTGATCATTCAGAGAACTGTCCTTGCAGTGAGTGCCTGGTGCCTCCTTAACCATTTGCCCGTCCTGTCAGGAGCTGAGCATACCTTATGCAACAGGCCTCTGCCTGCTTCTTTCTTGTTTTTTGTTTTTTGTTTTTTTTTTCCCAATTGAAACACTGCAGTCTGGGGAAAGCTGAGATACCAGGGGATGACACGTAGCACATGGAAGCATGCTGTCTTGTTGGACAGGAGGTAACTGTGCTCTTTCCAGATGGAATCACTGCTACATGAGAAATAAAAATAACTGTAGCAGAAACTGCCTGTCCCAAGGATGTAATATTTCAGAGAGTGCTGAGTTATAAACTGTGCTTGTACTTTAACATGGATTTGAGCATGTGATTGAGCTTTTCTTGTAGCTAAGTATTTGTGAGCCTTAAATAGAAAGGCAGTATTAAGAAATAAATTCAGATCATTTTGGGATAATGAATTTCTTTCAATTAGGTTATTGTTTTATAGGCAGGTCACACTGATTTTGTCCTTACTTGCCATGTACTATGAAGTTATTCTAACATGCAGGATTCCTGTGTTGCAATGATATGGCCATTCCAGTGAGAGAGTCTTCTCCTGTCAAGGCCTGAGATGTGACAAAGCAGATTTCTCTGTTAGACATACTGCCTAGAAACTGCTTGAGGTTGCTTTGGTGCCCTTCCATTCCAAAGTAGCATAAAAATGAAAAGAAGGTGAATAGATTTATACCGTTCTCACAGCATACAGATGAGTTTGGGTGTACCAAAATGCTATCAAGTAAAACGCTGGATCCACTGAAGCTACGCTTTTGTCTCATTCTAGTAAATTCACTTTTAAACTGCCCTTATCAGCGACAGTCTTACCAGTCTAGTTGTGCCTGTCCACTGTCTTCATCCTGAGTATCATTTAATGATCCAGACAGACACAAGATAGTGCCGGCCCGAAACTGTAAGTATATGTCTGGTCAGTGTAAGCTTTGTCTACTCAATGCAATAGGCTTCTTTGCTAGCACAGCCCAGATATCAACTTCAGGATTCCAAACTTTCAGAAAAGACTTCTTTGGATGTTAACCCGGCTCTGACATGGCATGTTCCTTGGTATGTAAACTCCAGGCTGACAGTCCTTTTTTTGCAGGTAGGGGTCTTTGACCTACCTGGCAACTTGTAGGATAAAACTCCCGAACAAACATATGTAAATTTTTGAGGCTAATTAGCTCGAAAATGATAACAGCAAAGTAGATAAAATAACAAAAAACAAACAAACAACAACAAAAAAACCCACAAAAAACTATGTGGAATGCTCTCAGAGCAGGGATAGGCACAGATACCTCTGATGACCACGTCTGTTTCTCTCTTGCTATCCATGTCAGCTAATGATGCCTGTGTTACCAGATAGGATTTGAGATCTGAAGTAATGTCACTGAACACGGATTTTGCTTAATGTCTGATGACCACTCGAGTGCCTGCAGTCTGATGGTTCTGGCACCATACTGGGCAGGCAGCAGTTTGCTGTCCAGCACATCTCCATTGCCCTTTGAGAAATAGCTATCACGGATATGAATCCAGCTGAGCCAATGACAAAATGAGTACCAGGTCTATGAAGAGACTGACAGACAGTAAGGGAATGCAGATGGATGCTACGCATTTGCAAGTGTTTATTATTTAAAGTCTGTGACTGGGGAAATATATAGAATGAAGGGGTCAGGGAAAGACAGTGTGCTTTGCTGGCTTTGCCTTTCAGATTTTAGGATCAAAAAGAAAGAAGGAGGAATATGTCACATTGCAGGTAATTAAGGATTCATCAGGAAAT
This sequence comes from Meleagris gallopavo, assembly GCF_905368555.1. Taxonomy (NCBI): domain Eukaryota; kingdom Metazoa; phylum Chordata; class Aves; order Galliformes; family Phasianidae; genus Meleagris; species Meleagris gallopavo. The sequence continues at coordinate 9,533,642 of NC_139416.1, forward strand.
AAGGAACACTTGGTTTCTCTCATAGCTTTGAGGACAAAAGGTGAAGGATATCTGGTATATCTTCCATATGTGGCATGCTAATTGGAGGGATAGGAATGAGGTATTTGGAAATCTGAATCTACACTCTTATAAATGGATGTTGTTTTTGCTTAGTGAGCTTGCTGGTAGGCTCAGTGATCTACATTTGGAAACAAAAGATCTTTTGTTATTTATTTGTAAAGTAAAACTATCCTTATTTTTTTCTTTCCCTATAAACGTTTGGGATTTTAATTATGATTACAGTGTTTTCTCATTACCAACACCTAAGAATTGCTGTCAATGCAGTCTAGGCTTTTGGCATTTTAGTCCAAGTCTTTCCAGAGTTCCAAAAACCTCATACTGGGAACAGCATACAGAAATAATTTGTTTCTTAGACTTTACAAGTAAAGTTTGGCTATTATTCCAGTTAGATACAGCTTTGTTTTTGAGGATGGAAAGGAATCACCATTGTTTGTTTTTTACAGACACTCCATGGCCCAGATAAAACGGGCCACTGTGTTCAGCTGAGCTGAGCCAAAACACACCTGGACAGTTCTGCAAATTTACAGGTCAGTTTGTGATGAAGTGAACACAATTTAGCTTTCAAGGGCTGTAATGTGAGAAACGTCAAGAGAAGGAGTTACATATTAAAACCACTAGATGGCAATTAAGACCCACCAGATGAAGCTGACTGGTGAAGCTAGCCAAAAGCTTTCAAACTCATGTAGTCTACTTCAAAGCGTTAAAAACGGCTTTTGAGTAAGACTTTGGGATATCTGTATTTTCCTTGGAGTAGAGCATGCAATAATTTCCATATGACAAAGGAAATATTGTTAAAGCTGAACCAAAATTTGGATTGCACATTTGGATTCGTACATGTCTTGGCAGTTTTGGAAAGGATGTATTTGGTTTCTGTGCTGTAGAACCCCCCACCTCCTTGGGGAGGGGGAGTAGTAGAGTCAGCAGCAAGTAGGAGAGGTCCTGGCAAAGTGGCCTCTTCAGCATTCCCTGCCAGGAAGCTTGAAGAGCCCTAATTAGGCAGGCAAGTAGAGCCTGATCCAAAGACTGCAGAAGTTAATGGGAGCATTTTGGTTTTGTGCATTTTATTTCTATTTCAGGTGAATCTACCAAATAAGACCAACCTATTTAGCATTCTGCTTTATTTGCTTTACATCATCTACTGCAATTGCGAGCATACTAGGTATAAATGCACACCTTTATTATTTGTAATGAAGATATGACATTCACATGCTCCGTATGAATAACTTACGGGAATACGTGATGTAACTGGATTGTTTTTCTATTTTTTTTTCCTAATTAGGGTTTGAAACAGTATAATTTTCTCACGTGTGTGTTGGAGAGTATAATTTCTTTGAATGAATGGGAGGGACACCTTTTATCCTGACTTTTGTTTCAATATATTTCAGTTAAAGTTCTAATTAAATGCAGAATGTCACATGTTGGGCTGCCCCAGCATACACCCAGGGACCTCAATCACAGCTGGTCCTGGACTTACAAAATGTCACAGCTAGCAGAATTCAGGCAAAAGATACAACAGAGTTAATTCTACTTCTCTATTCAAAGTTGTTTCAGTACTGGCAATGCTCATCTCAGAGATAACTAATGTAAAATACTGGAAATGATTCTGTACTCAATAATCAGGAAAAAATTCCCCATGGATTCAGTGGGAATTCTGCCTGGGTAAACCCACAGGTATTCTGTGCATTACGAGATTGCATGTGAACAAAGTTTGTCATTATAAAATAACTTTTACAGCCAGATTTTCCAAAAAAAAAAACAAAAAAAAATCTAAATAAAGATTAATGGAAATAGCTTCTCTGATTACACCATTAGTTTATGCTTATTTGAGTAACTTTAAATAGATAAGGAAATATGAGTTTCAATCTGTGCCTGGTGCCCCTGAGTAATTGAAACTCCCCTCTGTTGCAGAAGTGTTGGCTAGAACCACTGCAAAGCAGTAAAATGTCTGTCAGACATTCTTGCTGAATTCTGTTTTTATCTGTCAAAGCTTATTGTCTCAATTCATACGATATTCATGTAATTTCTGTAAGTATGTTAGAAGATACAATTAATCCTTTCATTACAGAAGCACAACATGAAAGACTAGAAAGCTTAGCACTTTCAGGATTTTCGTACTGGTAAGTCACAATTTGATTCATATAGTTTTACACTGTTTAGTACAAAGTTGAGACATTTGTGATTGCACAAGGACACTGGTTTCCTAGTGGCTGACTCTGACCGCTACATACAGAGAAGGTTTCTTTGTTTTTCACTTTTGCTGAGTTAGTGTAGCATCCCTGGAAGGCTCAGCTTCCTTTTGCAAGCTTTTGAGCTGCTAGTCTCAGTGAGTAATGAAGTTCCCTACTTATACTGATAGGTGACATAGCTGTCTTTAATAATAAAGACTGGTTTGTCTCCATCTCTACTCAGGCAGCTCTTAATATGCTTTGTGTAGATGCTCTCTTATTGCAGGTTTGGGCTCTCCCCCTTACCTCCTCTGTTCTCATTCTATGATTGGATCTTTTCCTGTGCTATCTTTTTCAACATGTTGAACAAGATCAAGAAATCAATCAATTTGCAAGGGAACAGATCTAGATTAACAGATCTTGTTCCTATGGGACAGCCTACCATTCCTGTGACAGTGGTAAACCAGCCTAGGCTAGGCAGAGCATGAAGGTAACTTGTTCATATAGTCTCTGGTTCTTTCCAGTCTCTGCAAGTGGCTTCACACCATGTCTTACAGGGCAGTTTTCCAGCCTACGTTAGCTCCTTGTGGAGGGCACTTGATCTTCAATGGGAATATGTAACTAGGCAGGTGGCTCTGTGATCAGAAGCTGTGGACTCATACATAGCTCAAACCACTTTCCTGTGGATGAGCAGTGGCTTCTGTTCTTGGAAAGAATCAACTAGATATCAATCTTTTTGAAAAAGTGACTTTACCCACTTTTGTGTATAATTGCCCACCAGTTTTATGAGGAAGACAATGTTCAGAGCTTCCTCAGATGGGAGGACCTCCAACTTGCATCTTCTTCCTCCCAGGAGAGCTTCCTTTTTCCCTTCTTGTGGGAACTGCTGCTTGTAAGAAGGAATGTGAAACAGAGAGGATGAGTGCAAGGGAGAGATTGAATCTGTCAGTTAGTGACAAAGGAATTCACCAGGAATCAGGGTCCCAATTACAAACACTTCCCAGGCAAACTCTCAGGGCACCTGGCCAGGGAGATAGGTTCATTTTGGTTTCTCCTTTTCATCTTCTGGTCTAATGAGTTCTGAATTACTTTCTATACTTGAGCACACTTCAACAGAGTGTGCATTGCTTTCTGTGTTTTGAAAGAGTGAGGCCTTATTTCTGATTGGATTTGGCTATGCCTGATAGCATCTGGAAAGTCAAGAGGTTTTGGTGGACAAGCACTGAATTTCTGCACCCTGAATGGTGTGCAGCACCCTGCATGGGTGCTGGGCAGAGCTCAGGGAGCAAGAATATGTAGTAAAACATAAGGATTCCTCCAAAGTTAAGGCATATCCAGATTGTCAGGCTTTTGTGTCAGTTTTGTACTAATACACCTACCTTCTTCCTAAATTATATTTTAAAATGCCTGCATCTTTTTGTAGACTTAATCCTTGGATGCCTATGCATTTTTTGTAAATAAAACAGGCCTGTTATTCAGAATGCTTGTATCTACTGCTTTGATTTAGTTAAATTGCCTTAAAACATGCTTAAGACATAAAATCCCTTATACCTTCAAAAGACTTATTGCTAAACTTTGAGTAGCAGAACATTGTTAGGTTTGTCTCATGTCAAAATAAAATGTGTAAAAAATGAGAGATGACGACAGTGCAGTCACTGAACTATGGCTGTCAGAAGCCTGAGAAAAGCAGATGTTCAATTGCTGTACAGGACAGCATGTAGATGTTGTTCCACTGGTGCTTAAGGATAAATTTTAATACATCTTTTTTGTAGTGTCTGAACTAATTTGAGCCTCCATAGAACTGAAATGTGCAAAATAAGTTAGTATGAGACTGCTTTACCCTGAATGAGGTGCTATGACAGATCACACAAGTAAAACACGAAGGTTTCATTTTGCTGGCAACCGGAGATCTGAGTAGAGCAAAGGCCTTGCAGAACTGTGTGATAACCACTGGAGGATCTTTGGTCAGAGAGGACCAATGTGCTGATTCATGCCCTGGCACTCAGAACGATTGTGGTATTTGTTAGGAATCACTTCATTGTATCAATGGGACTGAGGTGGAAAACGTCTAGGAATTCATTCTGGCTCTTCATTAGACTTCATGACTCCTGGCTGTATTTTACATTGCAGTGTTTTTCTGCTGCCAGAGAAGGTTTGAAAGAACCACGCGGCAATATTCCCTGCCAGGAGTGAGCCTGATAGTAGATTGCTGGTGGGCTTCCATCCCATCTCCTCAAACACAGATGACCTTCAGTTCCCCTTTCTTTAGTAATTCCATGCAAGTTAATGGTTGCTACTGGAGGTTAATTAAAAAGGTGGAAAGATGCCCAGAGAATGGGAGGAATGTAGACCCGGTGAATAAGTCATGGAACAGGAAACGTGAGGAGACCTGGGTTCCAGCACCAGCTCTTCTGCAGATCCTGTGTATGTTTGCTGTGTGACCTCTTGCTAAAGCTGAACAATTTGCCTCTGGTTTGGAGTATTCTAGGTTACTGGGTGAAAATGTCATGTCTATGCTAAGCAAATCTTATATTGTGGTATCATCTCATTTCAGATATAAGCTCAAAGTCCATCAAAATATCTTCTGTGCTCAGGAGAAATTATTTGGGAACGAGTAGTAAGAGTTTAGGTGTTGTGAAGCTGTAACAATATTACAGTGCTGTAGTATTTTAGTTCCTCAATCGCTGTAGAAAAGAGGACCTAATTTTGAAATTTGCCAGGGGTTGTCAGACAGCAGCAACAAACGAAAACATTATTGCAATTAGGTGGAGGGAGCATTATTAAAAGTAATGAACAATATGATTGTACAACTACTATTTATGTATTTATCCCAAGTTGCCTCTTTTTTTGCTGAAGGGATGTAAAAGAAGGTATAATGGCTCAGCAGCTAGTTTAAAAGGTGCTTTTCAGAGAATTTCGTCTTGTAGTAGAAGCAAAATCCATGTGTAATAGTCATTGTGCCAGAGGATGAGTTCCAAGCCAGTCTGCTATATTGTTGTGTTTCCAGCAGCACTTTTAATGGACAATTGCCATGGTTCTGCTAGGAAAGGATTCCAGCTCTGCTCGTGTGTGTGTGTGTGTGTGTGTGTGTGTGTGTGTGTGTAAATGAAGATTACATTTTGGTAAGCTCATTTACTGTTTATTTAACCACAATGATATGTAGGTTTTTTGCCTTTTTTTCCTCACTGAATCGTAGCTATCCTTGCTAATATGTGCATTCAGTTGGAGGTGTATATATCTTTGTTGTTTAGTTTCAGTTTAGCTTCAAAATCTTTTATGCTCCAGTTACCTTAAGGTAAGCCGTAAAATACATTTCAAATGCTATGAGTTCTGTGATATGCTCTCCAAATCCCACATAGAAATGTGTCAAGAGGAAAGGGGTCAGTCATGAGTGTCTTGTTCCTGAGCAATCAAACAAAGATTGTGTGTCCCTCCCATTGCCCTTGTGTTCAAGTGAAAGGCTTTCTTGTTGGTAACCTGACATAAATGAAGAGCAAGTATGACAAGGAGAGCAGGCACTTCTGCTCCTATGGAAGCTGAAGAGGGTGATGGTTCTATAGGGTTCAGCTTGAGGGAGTAATTGAAATAAAAAAGAATCCCTGAAGAGGAATTGGGTTGGGATCTTGAAACATGTTCATTCTGCTGTACAGCAGAAGAACTAACACTGATGATGAGAATACATCACAACCTAGGACAACTCTAAGCCCTGCTCCTAGAGCCTTTCTATTGCTGTGGGGATGATTTACTGATGTTGCTAAGGCAGGAAGAGCTTCTCAGGCTCTTTACAGCTAGCATTTCCACCTTAGAGCTGCTTTGTTAAGTTACTCCTGTGATTGCTGGTGTCAAGAAGGATGTTCTGAAGCTCTGGTGCTAACATATCCTATGCCGTTTAAGCACTGGCTTTTTCTTCCTTTACCTGTGAGGGTTTTCCATTACTTCTGACAGTGCACAAATATTTTGAATCTGAAATTGAAGGCCAAAGTGAGAATAACAAACCCTGAAAACCATATAATGTGGTTTCTGTTGATCCCAATCTGTACTGGTGATTTTTTTCCTTTGCGCTGATGTGAAGAATGTAGATTTTCTTGAGCAGCTGCAATTTGGTATTATTTCTTGGCATCCTATACCTCCAACCTGAAAAGAGTGTGTGCCAATGTGGTTTTTTTTTTTTTTCCAGCTTTTCAGCCTTCCTAGGTTGTAAGGTGGTAACTAATTGTTGCTAAGGTAATTTCCATGGTTTTAATATATTTTCCTCTTTCATGGTAAATCCCCGACAGTTCAATTTGACATTAGAGTGAAGTAACACATCAGAAATTCAGTAGTTAAATAGTACATGCAATAAATAAATTGATGTACCTCTGAATTTCTTATGCAAACATTATGTGACACTATGCAAATTGTGTACCGTATACATCTTTGTGTACCTGTCTATGCAAGTACTCTTACAGTACCTGTCCACACAAGTAGGCTTATCTATATGCAGTATTTGTATATATGTACTTGTATTTTGCACAGAAGATGATCTTTACTGCCTGGAATCTTTGCCCAGATTGTACTTTCATTTCTAATGCTTTCATTGGAGATTGTAGAAGAGAGAAATGTAAAGATTTGCTCCAGGAATTCATCTTCAGAAAATGCATTCAGATACAGACAAAACTTTAATGTCTGTGGATGTGTCACGGGTGGAAAAAAAAAGAAAATCTCAGCTGTGAAAGTCTCAGTGTGGGTATTTGGGAGGATAATAGTAGTCTGTTGTGGAAGATAACTCATCTAGCCAGCTGGAGAATGAAACTATAGCCAGTGCCAGTAGTGAGAGGACAGGGGACAGATCTCAGCTAGCAGAGCTGTACTGTTCCAACATGTTCAGCATGTCCGCACCTCCTCCAATAACACAGCACTCACTTTCTCTGGTTTCCTTCTCAGCTTGTACGATACCCTCCAGGCCAGTCCCTGACCAACACACAGCTGGACTGAACTGGACTGTCAGCTGCAAAAAGTGTCTGAAAAGAGGTTCTGATTCTGCGAGCAGACAGCAGCGATTATGATGCTGCAGAAGGTGACTCAAATGTGCCCTATGCTATATCTCTGTACTCATGAGATTTATCTGCTCTTATTTACAAATCACTAGCAATAAAACCCCAAAATGTAGGTCGACAAAAAATCATATGGCTGATGTTTCTGCAGAGGTGATGTACGGCCCGACCTACTGTTATATGTCATGCACTGCTTACACCAGCACGATGACTGATGTCAGTGGTACTGGCAAGAAGGGTTAATGTTAGCCTTTGGCAATGGGTTTGTTCTTAAATCTCACATAAGGCCTTTTTAGAGAGTTTCAGTGAGACTTCAGCAGTGCGTAAGACCTGCCAAGAGTTTTTGTTCTGGAGGAGTACGGGTTGGCAGGATCAGCCCTAACACGTTAAGTGCTGTTTATGATGATATTATTGCTTTGTGAATTCATTTCCCACAGAGACAGACTGGAGATGCAATGTTCAGATTCCAACTTCCTCTGTGCTCTGGGGTGTCAGTTCCATGTTTCAGATTTGGGCCCATTTCAAACATCTAGTTATTAACAGCTATACCCAGTATTGTGTTTATAGACTATACTATAAACTGTGCAAGGAATGCAAACAGTTGATTTTCGTGAAAAGCCTAGGAAGATTTTATTTTCAAGAATAAAGAGAACATAATCACCCTTCATAGGTAAGATATGTTATTTACACTATGGGGATTCATGTCAGTACATTTTAAGTAAGTTGCTTGGCTGAACTTGTTATCTAGCTGCCAAGAACGGAAGTGAGAGAGAAGAGCCAGTGAGAATTATTGGACTCTACACTCCAAACTTACATCATGTAAACATTTATAAAATGACTTTTATTTTCAGCATTGACCATTTTGGTGGGGGCCTCTTTGTTGCTTTATTGCTGGCAGACTGCTTTTGATGGCACTTCTTGGCTTATCTGTGAGGAAGCAGCAGTCCAACAGACCTGGAACTACGTGATATTTGCAACATGTACAATTAAAACTTCTAGTCATTCCTTTTTCCCTCCAGGTTCCCAGCAACAGCCAGCTGCTTGGCTTTAAGCACTTCCTTATGCCCCTGCTGTTAGCGCTGACTTGCAGTGACCGATGGTCCCACCCTGCTTTCTCAGCATATAGTGGTGAACTCAGTAATCATGAACTCATTTCTCTTTAGTCTTGCAGTTTAAAAAAAAAAAAAAAAAGTGTATAAATTCTAAGCATATAATTTTCAATTGCAGAGTAGTAACAAACAGATAACAATTTGCTGTATACCTGGCAATATCTACCTTTGAACAAGAAGCAGAGTAAAGTCCAGCTTTCCAGCTGTTATCAGTAGTGTTTTGCTCTTTTACAGCATCAAGATGTATTCCTCCAAAATCAGATAATTTCATGTGAAGGATGAAATGCATAATTCAGAGAAGTTATAAACATATTTTAGATATATGTTGTTCATGAAACAATGCAGAACAATATGCAGTAGAGGGGAAGATGGGAAATTCAGGTTTCTTCCCTCTTGCGGATTTCTGACGATGCTACAAGTATCTGACCCGCTGCAATTACATGGGTGAACTCCATAAATTTTTCTTACTGTTTGTTGCAGTTCATCAGTACTCTAGCATTTAAGCTGTAGACACAGCTCAGCTTATACACAAGGTTTGTTTGTTGCTGTTGTTTTCAGAGCCCTTAATGCTCCTTGCTGACCTGTTTATAAGCTATGGCTTTTGCTCACACTCCATAAGTCAGGGAGTCTTTACTAAAAGAGCCTATCAAAAAAAAATCTGGGATCCCTTCCAGGGAAAGGCATGTATAATAGAGAATTCTGGCAGTTTTTCATCTGGCACTAATTTATTATTTCAAGCTGGCTTGCTCTTTAGACTATAATAAACAATATTTTACATCTAACAAATCACTTTTAATATCCCTGACCTTGACAATGTGTATCTACTATGGGTTTAAAATAAAAAAACTCTAACCAGAAAAAGTGGGTCACAAACTGATGTAATCAGTGCTTTAAGTTTCAGTGTTCCTAGTGAAATTAAAGGTATACGGAAGAATAGAAGCTTTTAACAGAGACATCTACTATGTCAAGCTGTGCCGTATGTACTTGGTTTTGAAGAGCACAGTTGTAATGTTTAAATGATTTAGTAATGGAAGAAGCTATTAGATTCTGTGAAGTGATGGCAGAGTTTTGCTGAAGTCAGGAGGCAGCTGTTTGTGCACCTTTAAAAATTCAAAAAATATTGTATTAACACTTAATCAGTGTTTAATGAATTGCTTTCATTCTTGCGTTCCTTTTATCTCAGTGGAAAGAAGATTGATCTTCCCTTATGAAAAAGCACATGTGAGCTCCTGTAAGAAAACAGTGTCAGAAGGTTCTCTGTGTCACTGTGATTTGCTATCTTTCTCCATTAAGCCAAGTAGTAGCTAGGGAGTTGTTCATAGAGTCCCTGAACAGGTGAAAAGATAAGCAGTTGAAATGCATCTTGATCTCAGAGCAGCAGAAGACTGCTTGTTTCATGACCCAAACAACAGGCCGACTCCTTCCAGTTCTTTACTGCCATTACAAAGTGTGCATGTGGAATATTTTAAGTTAATTAAAACATGATACTGGCCACTGGGCAGAAGTTTTTCCATCTGCTTTCCAGCTTGCTTCATCTATATGTTAAGCTGCAAACCAGTTAGAGGAAATGTAACAGAGGTAAATGCTTTGCATAATTTAGAAGCAATTGCTACTCGTGTGCACACCTACACAGAGCCATATGTAAAATGCATTGATTTACAACGTGATTTGAATGACCTTAATCTCTCAGCCTGAGCTTGTTATGACCATCCAAATAGTAAAGAAATGGCTGCTTATTTGTGAAGAAATGGCTGCTTGTTTGTGTAATACTATTAGAAGACGCTCCCAGGAACGCCAACCCACAGTTTCTCTTAATAGCCTGCACCTGACTTCAAAGCTAGCTGAAATTAAGCTTATTAGTTCTACTCATGTTGTCATTATGCAGACACCTGTTCAATGTAATTCTTGCACTCTTCTCTTTTTTTTTTTTTTCCTTTTCTCCTCCTCCACCCATTATTTAAGAGAGGCCTGGCTCTGCTCTGAATTCTTTTCATTTTAAAAGTTAGGAATTGCTAGTTCTGTTTCTGTCCTGCACTGCTGGTATTTTTTTTAAGGGCATGAAGATGGGAAGTGATTCTCAAAATAGATGATAAATGCTTATTGCAGAATATTACACAGCTCTTTCTATATTTTAATATCTCAGTGATGACATTAGTTTGGTAGTGCCTTTCTTTAGCATTTCCTTCCAGTGTCTTCCAAGTGTATAAGCACATCTGTTAGCAAAGTACGTGTTTGCAAGGATTTTTTATATAAAACCTGAATGTCATAAGATGGCATTCTTGCTTAATTAGTGTGGTGTGTATATAGGGCTTTCTAACAGTTGCAATTTAAGGTCTGCATGTACTATTCTGAGATTTCTAAAAAGATAGGAAGAGATATTGTGATGGTTTATATTAGCTTTCCAGTTATTAACCATCTTCTACTCACCCTGTGTAACTGTGAGGATTTCGGTGACCTTTCCAAGCTCTGATCACTGGAGTCCCAAAAAGTTTTGCTTCAGTATCTCTTCAATCAGAGATGTGTGCAATGGGAATACACTCTAAGAATAATCCATTATGATGTTTTTATGGGGATGCTGGATCCCCATCTTATTTATACACACACTCCCTTTGAAGCCAAGAGGTTCATAGTATGACCAGAAATTGGTTGAATGTATATGAAATGTCAAGTGAATTCACAGTGCTAAATGAAGGAATTTGAATAATTATAAAAATAGGCAGACATCCAGTTGGGTAGCTCCAGTCTGGTAACCAAAGTAAAGAAATCAGCTTTCTGTCTCAGCTGTTGAGCTGAAGTTAGTGAAACATTTGTAGTATGTGAACATAAAACAACAAAAAAAAGCTCTTTAAGGAAACAGTTTAGCTAAAAATGTGCCAGATGTTCAAACTAAAATACCAGTTATCCAGTTTTCTTGTGAAAAGTTAATCTCATCTTACACTTCAACCATGTTGTGTTATATGAGGTTATACTGAAGTGCAACATGAAGGGATGGATTGTGCCATATTGTCACTAATACAGTGGAATAGCTTATGTTTGAATGGAGAAACATATTTTCAGATTTGTTTCCAGGAAGATTTGCACATTTGGGTTTCAGTGAGGAAGTCAACAAGCTGTACTATTGAAGAACAACTTAACATTGACCAAAACCAATGCCGTAATATCTTTCCTCAAAGTACAACCTGTGTATTAATTAACACTTTTAAAGGTGATGAATGGCAGCAAAGAGTACAAAGTTGTTGCTGTGATTAATTAGTTATCACATTGAACATGTGAAGTGCTGTACGAGAGTGTTGCAGGCTATTATATATAAATTGTTGCTCTTGCCTATGGCCTATTTGTTCCATCCGCTACCTGCTGTATTACTGCTCTTATTCTTCCCACAAATGCCCACATTCTTTGGTTTGGAATGAAATGCTTTGACATGTGCAGCCAAGGCTGTAGACTTTCATCAAGTGATACCTGCAGGATACCATTATCTTCTAGTTACCAAAACATCTAACCTTGGTGTAAGGACTTCAGTACCACATTCCTAACAGTTTGGCTAATCACCTGCACTATTAAAAATACATGATAGGTGTTTTGCCCATCTAAAATTTCTGCTTCCTTTGTGTTTGGTAATGCATTTATCTGTAAAGTAAAGATATTAATTTTATTTTCCTAATGTGGGAAACTGAGAAGCTGAGCTGAGTGTCTGTACAGTGCATATGGTGATGGGCTGATTGCACTGATGGCCTTTGCCAGGCTTGGGTCCTGGCAGCAGCAGTGGAACCTGTGTGGGCTGCTGCTTGAGATGGAGAGAAAATTATCCAGGTAGACAACAGTGTTGATTCAGCAACAGTGATTCAGCTATTTCTTGGCTTTCTTTAAAACTATCACTTTACTGTGATATCCGCTGTGGTTTTGCAGATTTCTGTGTTCTACTGGATTTTGAGAACTGAAGCCTCTGATTCGTGGTTGTGACAATTTCTATAGAGAATAATGCACTGGTTTTCAGTGCTGTGGTATATCTGTGTGTCCTGATGAGTATGCACCAGAGCTGAAATAGGAAAAGTGCCAGATACTAGTGGCTGGAGCAAGAATCTGGGCTGAACTACTGTGGGTATGGAAGAGAGTCCACAGAAGCGATAACACTGGGTGAAGCAGTAATGTAGGAAATATTTTTGTGTAACTGTGGTATCTAGTTAAAATGCAAGAAACAGATTTTCTCTTTTTCCAAATTACTCTATGTATATGCAACTGGACATCAAGGGAGCACGAGATTAGATCTCATTGCTAAGAACAGGAAACATGTTCATTGAAATACAGCCCATTCCCATGACCCTTGCTCTCCACAATAGAACAGCACTCAGTAGCTCAGTTCAGCATGGGTTTTTGGCTTTTCAAGACAGTAGACTATGGATAGGAGAGCCCAGTCTGTGCTCCCATTAGGCCTATAGCTTTTCTAAAACAAGCTTTGACAGAAACCAAATCCAGAACGTAGCTTGGTATTTTCAGGGTTGTAAAGCAAACCTTGCTACTTGTTTTGTCCAGGGTCACTGGGAGCTGAGTGTGAACACTTGCTTCCCTTACTCTCTTACTTATTTTTGTGGGCTGAAGAACAAAATAGAAAACTTATACATGCTGCTTCAGATGATTAAATAAAAAAATAGGGCTGGAAAGGCCATTCTGTCATTGTCCCTCCTCCAGGATATAACCAACTCTACCTAAAAGCTCTAACCAAACCCTTCTGTAACTGATCTCTGAAGACCTTCATTGCACCCAGGTCTCTCTGCTCCCCTGCTGTTCTCTGTATTAGAGAACTCTGCCTAATAGTGATCTGCAACATCTCTTAATAACAATTCTTTTCTTAGCTGAGACTTTTTATGTTGCTGAAATCTCCTTACCTAATACCTTATTTGCTCTTATTTTGACTTCATGTTGTGCCTTTCCCCATTTCCCTCCTGCTTTCCCTTTCTCTTCCCTTCACAAATCTCAAATTCTAGCTCCTTGAGTACTGTGGCATAATGAAATACTAATTTGTACTATATGAAATAAATATATTTTGATTGTTAAATGTAATCATAACAAAAGCAAAAAATGCTACTAGTACATAATCAAGAACAGGAAGTAAATGTTTCTTTGTTTCCTTCCAACCTAAATGTTACAGGGAAATAAAGGGAAGACTCCAGATGCTTTTGTCTTAAGAACAACTGTTTGATAGATGGCTGCGATTTAGACAGAACAACATGGAGCCAGATACCATTTAGTTTTGTGGCTTTGAGGTGAAATAAAGAAGTTTTTTTTTTTTTTTTTAACCTATTAAGGATAAAGTTAATCAGAAGAAAGCATTACTGGAATGTGAAGCTTTTTGTGAGAATAATGTGACCGGTGAAATGGGTACTTTTAAACTCTGTCTCAGGCCATACAAGTAATTTCTGTTTTTCTATGAGTTAAAACATTGCAAATGTAAGTTTCATCAAAGTTGCCTAGAAGCTGGTCAGCTGGTCTGTCTGTCTGACTCGTTTGGTGGGACTGTAGAGGAGCAAGCTGTATTTATCTTTGTCTTTAGGGGAGGCAGTCGCAGTACTGCATTACTGGGCCTCACTGTCACTTGCTAGTTGTCCAAGGCAAACTGCAGCTGATAGGCAAAGGGTCCAGGTGCCTGCTCTGGTCCCTAACCAGTGCCAGGAGCTAACTGTAGGGGCTGCAGCACACTTTGCCTCGTCTGGGCTTTCAAACCTCTGCCACTGAGGGTAGGCATCCACTGCCTGATGGTTTGTTAACAATTCCCACCCACTCTGACACACTAAAGAAAGCTTAATTTAACTGAGAAATGTAATTAGTGTCTGGTAGGCCTCTGCCAATATTTATTTCCTTTGATAAACATGGCCTTTGTTTTGTGTCATGAGTGCATACTCAAGATTGACAAACTTATAGAATCACCAAGTTCTTTCTGCAAGGACACCAGTATGTATGCTTCTCTTTATAAATGTACTGAAGGTCATCGAATCAAGTATTTTTTTTCTTTTCCTGCTCTGATTTGAAGTTGAAGTCTGATTCTCAGATCATTAGAAATGTTATTTTGATTATCAGCTGACATTATTCCAGGCCAGCTTATATTAATTTGTCAATGTACAAACACTGTTTACGTGTTTAAATGGGCTTTCCTTCTTTAGTGCTTATTTCTGCAGCTGTACTCGTAAACAATGATCTTGATCTCCTCCCTTCTTGGCTTTTGCTAACCAGTCCAGCTCTTGTAGTTTCCATTCCATAAGGTTTTATCTTTGCCCCTTTCTCGTAGTGGCCTTCTTTGCACAGACATGCTCTTCCAAAGGATATATTAAACAGGAGAGGCTGGATTTTTTTTTTTTTTTTTATATGACACTGTTTTCCTAACTGCTGGAAAAGTCTTTTGTGATCTATTCTGGAAATACAGTTTCCTTTGATTTTGGTGTTGAGTCCTTGCTTCATAATAGTCCAGTTCCTAATCTGTTTTCTTTCAAAGTGACAAACTTATTATTTATTGCAGGTTTTTTTGTTGTTATTAACCCAGTTTTCATTATTAACCCAGCTGTTTATGACTTTCAGACCCCAGATTTTTTCAAGTAGCTATTCTGTGATTGTTGAGGAAGTGAAACAAACAAAGAATATTCCAGTGTTCAAAGAAGACTTATTTGAGGCATGAATGCCATGTCATTAATTGTGCTATGTGTTCCTAGAAATGACCAGAATACATTCTGATGATGTTTCATATGTGTGGTCATGGCACTGAGCTTGCCAGAGTTCAAGAAGCATCTGGATGGTGATTTCAGGGTTTGGTCTGATTTTTGGGTGCTCCTGTGTAGAGTCAGGATTTGGACTCTTTGATCCTTATGGGTGCCTTCAAAATTGGGATATTCTATGTGCAGGTAATTAATATACCACACTGAGTATTTTAAAAATATTCTTGACATTTTTTGTTTGTAAATTAGTATGGACTTTCAAATATGTTGCTCCTTATAGACAAAAAATACTTGGCTTGCCTAACCCACATATTTTGGACAAGCTATGCCTGTGCCTTGTGTATGTATAAATAGAATGAAAGTCTGTACTGAATACAGACTTATATGGAGTATCATTAGACTGGATATGAGACATGAGATGGAAGGGAGTAGTAGAAAGGTTTCACTGGCACTTACTTGAGGCCATTGGTATTACTCCCTTGACTTTACCATTTCTGAGACTGTGTGGCCCTCCCTAGCTCATGCTGATAAAGCAGTCGTCATCTCATAGTATCTGGTAATTACTGTGTCTATACCAGGTATTATAAATACAGGCAGAGAAAGGAAGAGAAAAACCAACATTGTGCTAGAAAATTAAATAATGGCAGAATTAATTAGTTGCAATTGATGAGTTTGTTCATGCCTGAAAACACCTTTAATTCCTTAAAAGCTATTGCACAGACAGATGTAAAAGCTCAACCTGTGGAAGTGGTGAAAATTCTTGGATTGCCTCACCATTGCATATATCTTCAAAAGCTATTTCTAATCTTGCACAGGCTGTTAATGTGGAGATAGTAGCAGTTATGAAACCTGGGCCAGATTCCAGATATGTTGTATTAAAGTGTAGAATGAAGAGGAAATCAATAGTCACTCCTCAAGGAAAGCTACGCCAGAACTGTTCGGTATGGTCTAGATTAATCAAAACCATAACAGCTTTTTTTCATTAGTGGAACATTAACAAGTAAACAACATTCTTGTTTTGTTATTTAGCTACACTAACCTTTTTCGACAGCTAGGCCCAGTGATAAGTCTGGATTTTCTCTGTTTATAGAAAACTGGTACATCAGCAGATAATAATACAACTCAATATTTATGGAGTGCTGGCTTTCTGGAAACGGAGGAAACTGGAAGTTATTACTAGAGTAGTTCATTAAAATGTAAACAGGAGTGAGGAGACGGCACTGACAATGTTTGTTTTTGCCATTGTCTGATTATACAGCTGTGGCATGGCTGTAGTGTGAAAGTGGGAGTTGGTCTGGGCAGAATTTTTTCTGCTGACCCCTGAAAAGAGATAAATAGCAGCATTGGTATGTGACAGCTCTGATTCATGGCAGTGGCACAATGGTGTCCACATGCGATATAACGCATCCTAACATTGGCTGGAGCAGGATCTGTTTTCTGGCTATGACAGAGATCTGTATTTAAACTAGGGCTATTCTGTTCTTGTAGTATTACAGCAATCTTTTAAAGAGCCTGTGACAGTGGAGAGGCTGCATGATGTTGCTGTGTTTTAGTTGTTCAATACATGTTACTTTTTGAATACCAAGTAGAGATGCTGTTAACAGGCCTAACAATAAATTTGCTAGAAGGTAACAAGCTACTTGGCCTGTAAGAGTCAAAAACAAAGAAGGAACTATTCTTGTTCCACAGACCCTATAAGCTGGATGAGTGAGAGAGATCTGCATAATTAGATGGTGAGCCATGAGTATTTTAGTTATTGTCTTTAAATGTAACTTCCTCCTTGGAGTTGTGTTGCTCAAGGCTGTGTGCGGAAGGATTTGAGCAGAAGATGGCGGAACAGCACAGATAAGCAAGAAGAGGAAAAATAAAACTCTTCATAGCATAAAGGAACAGCATAGAAGTGACAAGGTAAAGACTGGGAAATGTCTGCAGCTGATTTGGTTGATTCAAAAAATTGTGTTCTTCAGCAGCATTGAAGCATGAACTGTGATGTCTAGCATTCTGTATTAAAATACTTGTAAGATATCTAAAGTTTATTTTCTTCCAATAAGTCAAATACCAGAGTTTCAGCTTCCTGTGTATCAAAGCGGAGCTCCTGTCTACTTGTATGAGAATTTCAAAAGCCCTATGGCCCTTCCCATTTGTAGCAGGGTTTGTTCTGGTGGAAGGTGCCAGCAGCTCGTACAGCACACTTCCGAGTGCTCCCTGTTGCACAGGGAGGCATTGCTCCAGATTCCAGAACTTGCAGTATTTCTATGGTATGCTTTGTACAAAACTTCGAAAGTGCTTTTGGATGAAAAGAACTGTGCAAATACAAAAGATTAATAATTAAGCTTGTGTTGATTTGCAGTAATTGGGCATAATGCTTTGCACCGCAGGAATCACAGTTATTACAGGATAGGCAATCCTACTGACATACATAAAGAAAACAACTTCATGAATCACAATGACTTTGGGCTTATTTAATCTATCATGAGAAAACAGCACTCTTGTGTTCCATAAATTTGTACTTCCCATGCATCAGCACAGAAGTAACGGGTATGGTGTACTGCAAAGGGCTCAGACCATTCCTCAGCTGTGTGATTATTACTAAACATGCTAATGAAGTGCTGTTAGACCACTATGCTATGTTTCAGAAGAGGACCTTAAAACACATTAGAGAAAAATCCCAGTTTTCTACTGGTGGTATAAAGGAAGCCAAGAGATGGTTTTAAAGTGACACATGAGCTAAATTTATACTTGCTGTAGTCTATATCACAAATGACTTTAAGTCTTGAAGAGTTATTATGTTTCTTTTATGCACAGCAACTCTATGGAACTAAAAATAACACACTGTCGTGTTGGTCCCCTCAAAGTACCTAGGCTGCTTGTGTCCACCAGGCTGAATGGGGATGGATTAAGTATGAGGTGAATGAATGAAATAATTCTTGTACTAGTTTTGTTTTATTCTGTAAAAAAGAACAGCATTTTTATACAGCTGTGAGGGAATAAGCAGAGCTGAAGAACCTGCTTAACCTTAGGGTATGCTCACAGCTTGAGGAGGGCTTGTGCAGATACCTTCAGATCTGGTTCAGGATCAAAGCAAACCTTGTTAACACCAGCATCTTCATGCTGAAATGAGGGAGGGTCAACAGAAAGTAGCCAAGAGAGAAAATCTAAATTCTGATGATTCTGAATCTTAAATGTAGGTGGGAGATGGTAGATAAGCAAAAGGTGTGGTAAAGATCAAGTGAGTCCTCCTACTTCTGTAATACATTGAAAGAAATCATATGTCATGTACTCTGGATGCCTTTGGTGCCAGAAAAAATAGGGTGGGGTTAGCTCTTCCTCTTTGTATCTTATTTTTCCTTTTTCAGTTTCTTTCCTTCAATTTTGGCTTCTTTGCATCTTCCCCACTGCTAATGCCTGAATTCTCCTGAAAATTCCTGTGTAGGACAGCCATAAGACCACTGTTTATGTTTCTGTCCCTTTTTCAGCAAAATAAATCAATATTTTGCTTGGTCACCAAGCTAAACAATTATATCTATCTATATATAATTATATATACAATTATAAAAATTATATAATATAGATTCTGTATGTATAGGATTATATATAAATAAAAATCTTTTATATATGTAAAGATCCTGTAAATTGCTAAAATACAGATTTTCTTTTACCGGATTAAAAACACAAGGTGAAATTTTTCTTTTGTTTCAAGCATCCCAAGCAGGTTTTCTGTAAGTTTGTTTTTATCCAACTACACACCACTTAAAACAGTTGCTTTGAATTACAAGTGCTAATCATTCTATTCTGCTCAAGATGATTGTAAGCAACATTGTCTATGTGAGCACAGAGCTGCCTTCACTGGGATATGATCCGGAGTCTCTTGTTTGCTCTCACTCTGTCTTTTTGTTGTTGTTCCACTTTGCAGAAAATCTTAAATATCCACTATTCAGCAACTTCAACCCCTTCATCCCACCTTGTCAACAATCAGGTAATGGAGTAATTTTCTCCTTGCTCCCTCATCTTTCACAAATGCTGTAGAGAAGTATTTCATACAGAGTGACATTTCATACAGTGTTAACATGAGAGACTGCTGCGTCGCTCCCTCCCTGCTCAGTGTAGCTTTCTGAATGCCCTAGGGCAAGGCGCTTCCAGAAATGTTGGTTCAAATGCCATCAGCCAGAGAAGACAACTGATCCCACACAACCTGAATAAGCGTGCTGACAGCCGAACTTTTGGTTCTGGAGGGCTGACACTGCCACTTCCTCAGGCAGTTTTGTGAATCCGCTCCCCCTCTGCCCCTGCTAATTCTCTCCAGATGAACCACTGAACAGTTTCGGGATGACTAAAGCAGCATTTCCCAGTAAATGCACCCTCCTCCACTCTATCGCTGACCATGCTCTTTTGTGATGTTCTTGTTTCTACAGCATCTCTCCTTTGTCTTCTTTATATTTCCTTTTCCAGGCTAATTTCTTACCTGTATGTGAGCTCTTTTGAGCTATCTGTCCACTCATTCCTCCCACTCTGCTCTTTCCTTTGATGTTTTCACTTTGGCTCTAGTCACTAGCACGCAAGTTCTTCAGGGTTGGGCCAAAACACCTGAGATCTCTAAATGAACTCCTTTAGTGATAGGGAAGCAGTAGGCCAACTAGCTCTGCCAAGAAGTGTAATTCACCTAAGAAGAGCACTTTCTTGTCATGACTGTCCTGTTCTGCATTTAGCTAGCATCAAATCTGCCGGCTCTGTTGGCCATGTAGTGGTAGTATTATCAGTGGCTCTACAGTGTTGTTCTTAGATGTGGACTCTGTGGGGAAGATGCAGTTGACATCTAGTTCCCTCTGTTGTCTTCTCCAGCATGGTTTATGGGAAATACCAGCAGAAAAAAATTTGTTATGCTAACAAGAAAATGGTGTCATAAAGTCATCTTCCCTTTCAACACAGGATGTTCAGATTGCCCAGACTTGCTTGAAGTCTATTATAGTGAAAAATTATTCTTGTGCTGTTAAAGCAACAAATGTGAATACACTCAACTGTACAGAGGCAAAGAAATCTTATATTTAGTTCAAGCAATTAAACTGCTAACATCTATTGAGCTTTGGTGCTGAGCTGTTGCAGCCCTTGTCTTATTGCTGGTCATGCTAGTGTACCCAGAGCATCTTGTTACATTTCAGTGAATTAAGGATGTATTGAAAATTGTCTTAAAAGATATAATTATTCTTCATCTTATCTTCTACACACTCTGAGAACATGCAAGTCACAGCAGCCTGCATCTCATGGTTTCAGGTGCCGTGCTCTTGAGCAGTGAGTTTCCTAATGCCATTTGACAATACGAAGTTGGCATAAAAACCACGTGAGACATTCCAGTTGTTTCCTGAATTGTCTTTAAAATGTTCTTTAAAAATTGGGTCTGTATTTGTGGTCTGGAGAGCAAGGATAAACCACCTTGGTTTTGAGCTCACAACTGTTATGAGTTTTTGGGGAATAAAAAAGCAAAGAATCTCCTTGAAAATGTTGCAGATGTTAAAGGTGAACAAACAACTTCTCTCTGTTAGAGTCATTCTATCCATTTCAATACTTAACTCCTGTAGATTGGGGTTATTTTTTTTTTTATAGTGGAACAGAGTTCAAGACATTTGCTATCAGAGTACAAACATGAATAATAGATATATGAACTTGATTGATTTTCTTAGCTTTATAGGTATCCTAACAATCAATTTTAAAGGAAATGGTATGGGTACCATACCATATTCAGGTATGAGGTGAGAGTTCTACTGAATAATGCAGCTTACTTTTTTTTTGGTGGGTTATCCTTGAGTTTCCAAACTTATTTAGTCATACATATTTGAAAGTTTAAATTCTATTATTATTATCAGAATGCCATTAGGAGTGGATCCATGTAAAATGCATCATATCTATGTGGCATTTAGAGGACTGGAATATTAAAACTCTTATACAAATAAATACAGCTTCTGGGGGCAAACGGGTTTGGGGTATACTTTGTTCTGGCAACAGTGTGCCTGTCCTTTTAAGATTTTTCAGGTATGCAATGCACAAATCATAGGTCTGACTTAAATAGGATAAAAAAAAAAGTCAGATTTTAAATACAAATATGAAACCACAAAAGGAGCCTCGGACTTCATTTGGTGTTTCCCTTATTTGTTGCACAACTGAAATAATGACATGAAATTATTTAGCACTCTATGATTACTACAAACAATGGAAAGAGATTGTTTATCTGCTTGCTTCTGCAATGAAATGTGAATGCTATGCAGCTGACTACTCTGATGATAATAGCCGTGAAATCAATTCTCCCTTACTTTGCTCAAGTGTTTTTCTGACTAAATGAAACTTTTCTAGTTTAAAATTCCAGCTTTTTTTAGTTTAAAAACTGTAACTCTCTAAGATTTGTGACCAGTTAATAGTTTTAAATTCAATATGAGCAAAAAATATGTAAGTAATTTGTACAATTTTTAGTGATTCTTACGGTCCCTGAATATTCTGCCTCGGACCCTTTTGTTCTGTTGATGCTATCTCCAAAAGCCCTGGAGCCCTTCTCTTAGTCCTGTAGCAAGTGCAGGAATCTCCTGTCAGGGATGAGGGATCTTGGTAGGAGCGTTGATAGTATTGTGCTGTGCAGGGCCAATGTTCATGGGAAATCAGCAGGGAAAGAAAGTCTGCTTTGTTCACATCCTCAGCATCTCTCACTTCCTTCTTAAAGTAGAACAGGAGTAGATCAGTAACCACACTTGTGTTGATGTCCCTCGTGAACAGAGCAGTGACAGAAGCCATTCTGAGTCGGACCAAAGCTTCCTCTTCCCCATGCTTGTCATTGTCGATGACCAGAAGCAGATGTTGAGTGAAGAGAGAAAATGCAGGCAGATAAGGATGTTATTTTGCAGATCTCTCCCATCTCCAACTTTCTGTGGCTTTTGCTATTTTCTCCTTAAGTGTTCCTGCAGAGTTAGTGTCATGGACTCCAGTCTCTCTCTCTTTACATCAAATCTCAGGTGCCCATGAACTCTGGTACATGTAAACTGAAAGCACTAATTGAGCAATTTTCATATATTGATAACCTCAAATAAGAGAAGCTTAGTCTGGTTAGCACTCATAGACTTACTCCTGGGATGTTTCTAGTATCCTGCTTTGATCCACTGGCTATAAAGAGGAGAGTTTGAGGCAGACGGACAGAGCCGTCAGGCATAGTAAAGACACAGATACTAGCTAGGTACTCATTTTTCATTTGTTAAAACTTTCTCTAATTCTACTGCTGAAGGAAAGTGAAAATGTAGCAATTCCTCTCAAGCCAGTGAAGAGAAACAACTTTCAGGCTGGTTGTTTCTGTAAGCCAGTATTGGCAGGAGACAAGATGAGTTTTCTTCCTCTTTTTCTCCTTCTGTCTGTTAGTTCCAATTGATAGTGAAAGAATGTGGAGGGTTTGGGCACTTCAGTGGGTGCATGGCTGGCCTTGCTGCAGTTCAAAGACAGATGGTATTGTGTATGGTGCTGAGGGCAGGAGTTGCAGTTTATGCAAAGGGTATGTGAGGGTGGTGGGGACTCTTCCTAGAAGCATCTTTGTTACACTCAGATCTTGAGTTCCTGTAGCTTTCAGGTTGTATAGATATGAGGCACACTGAAGCCCAGAAATGCACAGAGATTTACCTTGTAGATATGATAATTTTCTGTTTGCTACAATGGCGTTTGTGAGAGGAGTAGCAGAGGGTGGCTTAGCTCCATCTCATCCTAAGTATGTGCTGGCAAGGGAAGAATGGGGGACAGCATCTCTCTTTTTAAGCCAGGAGATTGTTTCTTGGCTACCTACTTCTAATGAAAGTTCAGCATTATTTGAGATGGGGGAAAAAAACCACCATCACCAAAAACCCTGGTGCCAAGGAGATGGTGTCATGTCTTCTGGTATGCATCTAATTCTATTGCTAGGAACTTTGGTTTTTGTTTCAGATTGTTAATGAAATCAAAGCATACCCTGGGCCTATCCAGGGAGTGGTTTAGTTTGTGTAGCTGAAGAATAATCACAAGACAATTTTCTAAAAACAATAGGAGATGAAAGAGGAAGTTTAAACCACTTCCCAGTTGAGAAAACACTATTCTGCTGATTCACATCTGTGCAGAACGTTGTTTTTTCTTTTGTGCACTCACACTGCCAAGATTATATTAATGTGTGCAATAGTACACTCCCAGGTGTAAAGTCCAATAATCAAACATCAATTCTTTAGCTATAATTATCTCTTCAAATTTCATCTTAGGTTTCAGTTTGAGCTTCCCTTCCTGCCATATCGTTTATACAAATACACTTGTGTTACTTAAGGATGCTTGTGCAGAAAAAAAAAATAAAAATTAAGATGTACCACAGATTCTGAAAGGGCATATCAACACACTGGCACTGCTAACTCTCATGGGTCAGAGAATCACTCTGTGCAGGATATGAAAGCTTAACAAAAATTACCTATTAAGTTAGGTAAATTGAGCACTGTCAGTGTGAACAAACAGAGGGATGTTATGACCTTTGTAAGTCAGCTATCGAGTCCTTCAAAAGTGCAACTGCTGACCAGCCTTTGGCCTTGTAACCTAAGGTGGCAGGTCACAAAAAGAGAATTCAAGATGTAATGAAGGCAGCACTTTTTGTTCAAGATATACCTCACGTAAAAGAGGAACTTCAGATATTTTCACTGTCAGATTTCGTAATAATAAAGATGCTGTAGAAAAAAATTCATAGATATCTGAGTTATATATCAGAGATGATATATAAGCTTTTCTGTAAAATGAATTTACTGCTAAGTATTCAGTGTGTACAGCCTGGCTGGAAATGCAGTCACATACACTGTGATTTGTCTTAGTTGATATCAAAAATCTTGTTAACTCTTGATTGACTCCAAGCAGGACTAAGAACTGCTGGATTTCTCTTGTTGAATACGGGCTCTCTTCATCATTCTCCATGTTATGTGCCCTTACTTAAGTTGGAGTTAAGTCATGGAGGTGCTTTCCTGCTCTTCCATATCTGCCAGAGCATGAGCTCATAATAATGGCTGCTGTTTTACACAGATCCCATAAATAGAGTTTTGGATTAATGACAGTGCAGTTTCCTGAGTCACTGGATAGGCCTCTGACTGTTCCACAATGCTTTTGTGCAGTGCAAAAGGCAGCCTGCAGTGTGTTTGACTTGCATCTCATTGCATGTACTGGTATCTGCAGGGATGCTAATTGGAAGATAAGACTGAAGTTTTCTTAAAGAAAAGATAGTTGTGAATTAGTTGAAATAGGTTAAAAATTAGGACTTGTTAATACAAAACCCAGTCATTTTAAGTATGAAATTTTCCATCTTTTTCATCTCTTTTTTCCCCTGTATCATTACAGCATCAGATGAGAATAAGAGGGCTCAGAAATAAAGCATCAGAAAAATTGAGAAGCTAAAATGGTTGATTGGTTTTTAAATGTTTAATTGAATGTAATTTATTCTGTAACTTTAATTAAAGTAAATACTATATTTGAATTGCCAAAATTAATGGATGATTTTGGTCACTTTTGACAAGTTCTTCCTAGTGTGTATATAATTTTTTAAGACAAATATTTTAATGTAGCAGTGTAATTGGACACCGATTTGGATATGTCATTGAGCACAATCTCAGCAATTCCTGACAGTCTACAGAGGCTGAAAGATGGAACCAGAATAGTCCCTTCTAAAAAACAGATATGAAAGCCGCTGTATTGGTTTCCATGGGGACTAGAAACAAAAATATTGGCGAGGAACCTATCGAGGGAGTTTATGATACAATGGAGATCATTTCCTTTCTTCCTTTTTTTTTTTTTTTTTGTTAAATAATTGTGAAAGCCAAACATAAAAATACATTTTTCATGAGTGAAAAATAAACAGTTTGCATTTACTTTAAAAAGAGATCAACAATAACTGCAGGAACTTGAGAAGTTTTAAAGATGCTCTTTTTTTTGTAGGCTTTTCTTAACATAGCTGTCACTGCTAATATTAATGTTGAGGGTAAACGTGAATTAGATTATGCAGCAGAAAATAAGAGTCTTTGCTAACGTGCAGTATTTCATTCAGAAATATATATATTTTTTGTTCCTATCAATAGGAATTACAGTGAATCTTCAAGATTAAGATTTAATCTCCAGGTTGTAATATTACAACCCTGGAACATTATACGAGCTTGTAAATTCTTATACTGAATACTCAGAATAAAAGGCTAGTTGTGTTGCTAGTTACTACTGCGCACTCATCACAAACTGTTTAAATGCCGGCAGATTGCATTGTATTGTGACATAAAAAGAGCCAGATTTAAGGTACAGATTTTTCAAATCTAAGGTTTGGGAATATTCATTCTCATGTCAAAGGAGCCAAAATAATTTTTGGCAACTTAGATTCATCCTGACGTAGATGTCATTAGTTTGAGTCCTGGGAGAGATTCTGTGCTTGACTGTTCCTGAGATTCCTTTAGAGACACCCACTCAGCAGCGAGCCAGGGAATGCAATTTAGAACAACCTGAAACCTCCTTTTGCCTCAAAATAGATGACAGTCTGTGACACATAAGCATGTCACAAATGTTAATCAGAACTTGTAATGCTGTAAGAAAGGCTGTAAGAAAGATTCTGGAGAACCACTCAGTTGTTATTGGGCTGCACAGTATAAAAGTTGATACAAAAAATAAGAGAAATCAATCATTACTGATTGTGGCAATTATGAACTCACTGGAATAGTTAAACATGACTTTCCCAGAGCATGCCAAAGAACTACCTCTGTAGTCTGAATAGTGCGTTAGTTTGCAGGACCTTTTGAATGTTTCCAGTGTGTATACGTATCTTCTGTGTCTGTGTACTTCATAATCTAGGCATTATTCTTCCTTTCTTGACTCAATTCCTGCACAGCGATCAGAGTTGCTGCTGGCCCTTACTGTCCCTTTTCCTCCCCTTACTCTCCTTTTCCCCCAAAGCAAATGAGCCTTGTGAAATTTGAGCTGGAAGTTGGGAAGACTTCCAGTGACTCACTTGGTCTCCTTCTGCAACCAAACTTCAGCCAGGTCTCCAGAGTCAAAATCTATGGTTGTTTTTCCATTCAGGAGGCAGAAAAATCTGCACCTTCTCCTGGGCAAGATGGCTGTTCTGTGTGGGATGTTTTGCTATTTCAGAGTGTGCACTTTTATAACATCTCATCTAACACTAATGTTAGCTGACTAGCTAACTAACCCAACTAATTTGAGTGGCATTATGACAGAGTATTTTATGAGAGTCTTTCCATATGTTATCCTGAAAATAATACCTGGAATATATTTTATATTTTATTGTTAATGGCATTTTATATTGTCGTACTTGCTGTAAAAGAAGCATTTTTAAAACTAAGTGGCAAGATACAATTTTGGCAGTGAAATTCTTTGAGTAGATGCCCTGGAGTAAAGTAGGATTTTGATTTACTTTTACTCAAATGGCTTGTATATGTCTTGGCTCTCGTGAAGGTCTTCAGACTGAGATCTGGGGAGCGGGGCAGTGCAGGCACCAGCCATGAGCTGCCTGTCCCATCTGTACCTCACACTTGCTGAGAATGGCTGCAGGTCAGTGAGGGACTCCCACGCCCATTGACACCTCAGAGAAATGGAGGATATTCAGACTGACTCCAAAGTCTGTAACTGGACTATGGATTAAAGCTCAGATAGGTTCACAGTTTTATTAAGGAGTCAGTCCTGTCTGAGCCACTGAACTAGAGTAACCTTAGCTTGCTCAGTGTTTATAGAGCACCAACACCCCTGGAGACAGCTCTGTGAGTCTATGAATATCTGCTTGTAATAGTGCTATCAAGTCCAAAGCTTTGGAGTTTGGATAACAAGATTGTTTTTCTTACCCAACTAGTGAGATACAGCAGTAGATAATCTCTCCTATTATGGCATGTGTTCCCATGCTTACTCTTAAAGCTCTTTGGCAATACTGCTCTTAAAAGGCACTGGCCACCTAACTGGAGTGTCTGATCTGGAGCACCATTGACTCTTTGGTAGAAAGAAAGAGCCTCATGTGGGAAGTGATTCCAATGGAGAAGAGGCTGAATTGTCCTGCACATATGTCTCTTTCTCACAGTTGGTTTTAAACATCTCCATTTCAGAATGGCTCTTTTTGTAGTGAAAGTAGAGATACAGGAGTTGAAAAGTCTGGGCTTCCATCCTAATGGCTTCCTGTTTGGACAAACCACTTGTGCTGTGTGCATAATTTCATTTTGCTTTTTGGTTTTCTGCCTTGTTTTCTCATAAATAGTGTATGTTTATCTCCGAAGGGTACTACTCAAAGTTTGGCAAAATTTCAGTTTCTCATGTTAAAGGTCCAATATAATCTTAAAGGATTATATCGGGAAATTAATGACATCTACAGTTAGACAGGAAAACAAGTTCAAATAAACTTTTTAATGTGCATTTTTATGTAGTCATTGTAAGCTCTACTTTTTTTGAAAAAGGAACTTAATTGTTTTGCCACTGATTTTATCTGAGACTGTGGTAAGTGAGCTGTGGGCACCTACATGTTCATTCTTCTGCTAGTTGCATCTTACAGCTTTCTGAACTTCTTTGAGCTGCAAACTGAAGCTGCAATTCTCTAAATGGAAGCGCTTTGTGTTCCCTTGTGGTCTGGAAACTGTCTGAAAATAGTGCAATATCTTAACCTTCTTGCAAGAGGCACTCAATTAACTCACTGGAAACCCTAGTAAAATTTCTTGTTACAGTCTGGTCTCTGACTCCATCTCAGACTTTGCTCTCAAATTCGTGGCTCAGGCAGAGTCCTGCTGCCCTTACATGCACTCTGCCTGGGCCACATTCCTACTCATGGCCACAGTCCTTATGTTTGCAAAAGACCTGAGGGACAAAGTGTTTAGAGAGGTCTGCTCTACAGTGATATTTCGGAGGATCCTGGCGCTCAGTGACAGCAGGTCACTCTGCTTGGCTCTGCAGATTTGTGTTTGTGGGGATTCCCGGCATGCCCTGCAAGTAGGAGTGGGATTTTTGCCACTGCTTAGGTAATGTGTTGTACCTCCATTCATACCTCAGTTCTTCAGGAAGCACAGATTTCCCTTGACTGAAGTTTCAGGATTATGGAGAAAAACTGTACAACTGCCAAAGCTCGCCCAAGCCTTGGTTTAGACAAGCTCAGTGTTATGTTGAATTTCTGGTTTCATCCAGGAGAGGGAGCTGACTTTCTAGCCATCCCAACTGGCGGGCTGTGCAGGAGGAGCTTTAGCTTTTTCACAGCTGATATCCCATGTCTGAGTGATTGTTCACATATGCTGTCCCCAAAGGAGAGTCATCCTGGGAGTGCAAAACCACCCTCTCACAACATTGGTTACCTCTGCTCAGTGCAGTAAATACAATTACATGACAAATTCTTGACAGGGGATTATTTATTGTTAGTGCACTTAATTTAAATGCTGTTATATATTGTTTGCTCTCTTCCCTCACTCTTCTGCCTTTTGCCTATTAAGGAATCTTAACAGGATCTGAACGTAATAGTTTCTCCATTGCAGCAAGCCCTGCTCCCTGTCGTATTATGGGCAAGCAGGGCAGTGTTAGCAAGTGCCTATGCCTGTGGCTGGCTGCCAGCCTCGGTTGGTGACCCAGGCGCAGTGTGAGATGTGCACAAAGCAGAGTGCCTGTGCCAGCTCCTGTGAACCCAGGAAGCGAGGAAGCAGCATGCAGAGCCTGGACAGGGGAGTGTGCCCGTGCTGCTGCACCCTGAGCCCCTTCCCAAACCGCTCCCTGCCGAACTTCTCCTTGGCACGCAGTCACTGCAGCACACATAGCCTGGGGGATGCAGGGTGGGAAAAGACTCAGACCCTGTTTGTTGAAGTAAGTTAATGAGTTAGAGAAGAGCACGAAAGAAAGAAGGGAGATGGGCTGGGGTGTTTTATAGGTGCACAGAAGGGAAATGTGCGGGTAATTGTGCAGAACATCTGCCCACAGCCTGTCCTGGTGAACGTTGCCCTCAGACATGTGCACTTCTCAGAGCCCAAGTGTTGGGAAAGCGTGAGCCTGCCCTTTGCTGCCTCGGCACTTTGTGCACACACCTCCAAACTGGGCATCCCTGTCAGTGCTGCTGAGACAGTGCTCTGGCACTGCCTTCCCTCTTTCCTTTTCTCTCCCTGTTTTTTTTTTTTTTTTTTTTTTTTTTTCCTGTCTCCCTACTGCATGCTCTCTCTCTCTCTCACATTTTATGCTGTAGCAGTTAAGCAGACTTTGAAAAACTGCCATGTGTAAATCAGAAAAGTTCAGACACTAGAAAGAAAATGGGAAGAGACTAAAGCACTGAGCTTTTTTGTGTTTGGATTACTCAGTGAATTTGATTAATAATAATTAGTCTTAATCTAACCTTGTGATTTTGGGTGCTTGTGATTGGAGAAAATTTGGACTGGCAGGAATGGCTCTGAAGCACTCTTTGCTCTCTACAGAGAGCTCAGTGTCTCTGAAGGCATAAACATCTGAGTGCAAAGCAGATGGGATCATTTTTCTGCTAGTTATTGTAATACACAGGAACATAGGGAAATTAATATGGAAAATAAAAAAAAAAATAAATTTACCACAAATTTAAAATGAATAGAACATGAAAGTTCAAGAGAAAAGGAAAGAACTTTTTAATCCCTTGAGCGTTTGTCATGTTGTTTCTCAATATTCTGTTGTTAGTAAACAAGTAAAACCAAAGGCAAGAAAAATTCTGCGTGGCATGTTATCTAGAAAAAAATTGTGGTCCAGTTCAACAAGGAGTAAGTAAACAATGTGGGCTTGAAAATCACTGGGTGGTGTGAGAGCACAAAGGTGTGCATGGGTTGAGTTGATAATATAACCTATCTGCGATGAGAAAATTGTGATTGTTCTTAATGTCTTGAAATGCTGTGACTTGGGACAGTCAGCTTGAAAACACATCCCACGTCAGTGGAAAATACTCAGTAATACTTTAATAGTCCTCTTGAAAATTGTATCCATGAAGAATGGCCCTTTAAAACTTAGTAGAGTTAATTGCAGCAAACAGTTTATTGGACTAATTAGGCCACTTTTTCTGTTAATTATCCATGAAGACCGAGCATTTTGCTGAATTATTTATTTGGAATTATTTGATGAGTAGGACATGCAAGCATATTTCAACCTCAAGAACTGTCTGTCATGGCTATTACTTTAGAATTCACTGTTCACACTCTGTCATTAGCTAGATAAGTCATGTGGTTTTGTTTTGCTGTGATTGGATGTCACCCAAATTTACAGTTTTCAAGAAAGCCAGGCATATACTGAAGTAATATATTTTGCCCAAGTGATTTTCCAGCTCAAGAGAGTACCATGCACTTAAACTAGAAGAGCAGAACACAGAAATAAATCTACTGTGTTTATCACAGCAGCATTTTTTTGAGTAGCTTTGGATTCAGGACATCTGATGACCACTGCTAGAGCTATCCATTGTTTTACAGACCAAAACAGTTTTTCCCTACGTTATAAAGTTGCAATGCTTTCAGCACATGCATCTGTTTTGTAAAGCTGACGTTGTTACCCTGTGTAATGTTTCCCAGGTTACAATGGAGTTTTTGGTAGGTGTCCTTTGTTTAAGAACTTCTTTTCAAATAAGGAATAGTAGTGGGAGGTATGTGTTGTGAGAGAGTGACTGCAAGAGCTGTCTACTGTTGAAAGAGTGTGCCTACCAGTGTCAGAGTGAGACTGCATAGAGCAGGCATCAGAGCCTGGCCCTGGTTTGTATGTACAGCTGTCCCCCACACTACCATGGGTGCACCTTCATACCTGTTCTGACAATCTGCACCTTACTGCTCAGATGTGCGTGTTAACCAGCATTGACCAGATTTCTCTGGCAGTGTCACTACATAGGTATTCTGCCCACTGCATCACAGCTGTGAGCCTAAATGGATATTTTCTCAATTATTCACAATCACATAACTGGCCCTTTAAATTAGGCAATAAGATTCCAGACACCAGTTATGGCAAAAACGCACGATGTTCATCTCCATTATCTCTGTTATTTAAGGCTTTCAAAAAACCACTAACCTTAACTCCTACACTCAAACAAGCACACACTAGCACATAGAGTTAAGCCAACTTTTTAACTCCCAGTCATTAAGGATGTCAAAACATTCTGATATATGATATAAACTCATTATGACTGGATTTTGTTTTTATTAATGTAAGGGTTAGGTTGTGAGGAACAGAAGATTTTTTTTTAAGCCTCTTACTTCTTAGACACAGTGTGATTCGGTGGTTTAACATTGTTACATTTTAAAGGGCTCGTTAAGCTCTAATCAGAGTACATTAAGCACTAACATTTTTAAAGTGCATAATAAGACCTAAACATTTAATAGCATATTAACTTGTAACATAAACCAAGCACAGTCATAGTATTGTCTTTTTCCTAGTGTTTTTTTTTTCCTGTAACAAGTTCATAGAGTAACCTATAGCTTTAAGAACTATTAGAAAGTTTGGTATTTTTTGGTCCATCCTGGGAAAAACAAACAAAAACAGGAAATTTCTGTACAGTAAATTCTGTTCAAAGTGAAATTAAAAAATTAATGCAGAAAGATTTGCTCTGGGAGTTCCCATCTCTGAATGTTAACTTAACACACAGCATATGCTGCTAGAGAAAAGAGCTGTTTACAGTGGAATGCCATTTTGGTACTGGGAAAATGGTTTTGCTTGACAAGTTTTACTCAGATCTGATAACTTTGGAGTCATCTGTGAACAAGAACTGTGGGATGGGCTCTTGTCAGTGATAAAGATTCACAAACAGTCCATGGGGAGATCTTTTTTTTTTTTTTTTTTTTTTTTCCCCGGTATAATTCCCTTCATATGAATTTGGAAAAGAGATACAAGTTCATTGATACCATGGCCCAGCATTTTCTTTGAGGATTTGAGAAGGGGAAAAAAAGAAGGAGAAAAAAAAAAAGAAAGAAAGAAAAAAATAAAAGTGTATAGTAGCCTGTCAGCGTCTCTTCTTAATTGGTTTGGAACCTCTTGGTGAGTGATTGCAGGCACACCTTCCCTCCGGGGAGCTGTGCACACCACCTCTGCAGCTATCCCAACCCTTCCCAGGTTACGGCACGGCAGCTGAGCTACCTTGTGGACCTTCATCTTCCCCATGGTACTGTTGAGGGGAAGTTGTGGTTCAGTAGTTTGAACTCGGGTCTGATTGCAGCTGCTCCTGCTTTTATGGCATGGCTGTGACCTCACTGCCTTCTGTGGTGATGGCAGCAGGAGGATGGTGGTGGTGCCCTTGGTAAATGGTTTGTAAAATGAGATGGGAGGCAGCTGGGTGAAGCTGACTCAGAGCTGTTGGTGCAGTATTTGGCTGATAGTGGACTGCATCCTCCCTGGATGTGAACAGTCACAATGATGTAGAAATACTCTTGTGGATTTGGTTAATAAGCTCCTATCACTGTAAAACTGCCTCTGCATTACTGCTCTGTTACAATGAGAGGATGAGGGTCCCTACATCCGTGTCCCAAAGATGATGGTCTCTTATATGTGAACTACTGCCAAGTCCAGTGCTGTGCAGGCAGCGTCTCTGAGGCTGGTAGGCAGGGAACAGAATGCTTGGAGTGACCCTCATAGGTTAAACTGAAACAGCATAGCTTTGGTAATTCAGATCAGACCCAGTCTTGGACTGGCTGAAAAGTTCCATGTTATCTCCATCCTGAGAACAGGCATATTGCTCTTCATAGAAAGTTCTGCCTATACTGTGTCTCTGAGGTAAGTAAGATGGAATAAGAGCATCCGAAGAAATGAGTACAGGGTCCCATTTGTTTGTGACAGCAGGGCCTTAGCTCCTGTGCAGGATTCTCCTCTGGCAGCTAGAGAAAATCTGCACTGCAAGAACAGAGAGGAACTCATCCACAAAGGAACAGTGCTCAGGTTGAAGCCAGTGGGCAAAGAAACTAAGGGAGTGATGTGCATTGTGCCTCGTGTCTGGGCACTGCTACTCAAACACTTCTTTGTTTGTCTGTTTATATTTTACATATTTACTTTATGTAGTTGGAAATACTTAAAGTAAAAAATAAAACTCCATCCTAGTTCTGGAATAAAGTGACCACAAGGAGGAAGAGGTAATGTGAGTGTGACTACAGAACTATACCAGTGTAGCTGTAATTGGGAAAGCGTGGAGTTGAGCTTCAAAGAGACAAAACCTTAAAATACTCTAGACCTCATCCTCTTTCATATAAATAGCACTCCATTTTTAGTTAAAAAACCCCTTAAGTTTATAAAAGGCACAGGCTTTCTTTACAGGGTCTGTATTTTGGTGTTAACATGACTGACATCCTGCAAAATGTGAGGTGTCTGAAGGGTCAAACCAGACTGGAGAATGTGTTGATGTACTGATGTTGTTGTAACCTATGGTTTGGGGAATGTTGCAGGGGTTGTCCCTCAGGACTTTAGCTCTTTGGCAAACAGAAGAATAGAAGTGGAAAAACATTACAGAAAACATGTCCAGGGGAAGAGCCCTGGTTATGCTTCACGTTACAACAGGAAACTCTGGTTCTCTATTCTGTGTCTCCCTAAAATCTGACAATTTTGTCTGTATTTGTGTGTTTGTCTAAAGTTCAGATTTGAGTCTTGGTTTGACTGTGGCTTCCCTGTGGAATTCAAATATTGCACTCTAGCCTAATCTGGCAGGAAACTACAAGCTGAGAGTCCCTGAGTGTAAGAGGGCTCTTTCTTTTGGTAGATAAGCCAATATCTCCATTATGCTGCTCTGGCTGCCCTGCCAATGCCATTTCATTGATTCCTATTTTAGACAGGGTACCCTGTATTACTGGTGCCACAGAAAAGTGCCAGGTAGGCAACTTGAGCCATCAGGGACAACCACTGACTGACAGCTCAGGCCTCATAATGACTGAGTAGGATACTGATTTCCTAAGCAATGCTTCTAAAATGTGATAAAATTGGCAGTGTGTTCCTTTATTATTATTCTTATTATTTGTCACTTTATGTTCTGAATTGTCAGTGGGTGGCAGTGGGTATTATCTTCATGCCTCTGGAAAGAGGCTGCAGAGTCACAGGATGGCCGAAGTTCAGGGCTTACAGAGGTCATTTTGTATATTTGTATGTTTATCCTGCTTACTTTTTTTAAGTAAAAGATCTGATCTCTGCTAGGATGACATTTGCAGACTCATTAAGATAATCAAGTGCTTGCAGATCTTTGTGCGATTCCTCGCCTGCTTTGGTCGCATACTCACACTGTAGCAGAGCCTTAAAGGATAAAGCATGTAGGGCCTAGATTCTCTGGCATCTTTATTTAGTACATAACCTGTGAGACAGGCGAGGAATTTACCATACTTCATGGCACCTGAGAAATTGCATTTTCAGTTTAGGAGACTTGGGTTAGACAGTGCAAAGAGTTTAGAACTCAAGGGAATTACACTGGGGAGGATAAGCTTGGGTGTGAGGAAAAGGTTCGTCACAAGAAAGTGCTCAGGCATGGAACAGGCTCCTCAGGACAGTGGCCAAGCTACTGGAGTTCAAGGAGTGTTTGGACAGTGCTCTTATACATAGGGTTTGAATTTGAGTGGTCCTGTATGGAGCCAGGAATTGGACTTTGGTGATCTTTGTAGGTCCCTTCCAACCCAGGATATTCTGTGATTCTTTGACTACAGACCATGGACTAGGTGAGGTGTATTTCTTTAAAGGGAAACCATGAGTCAGCCTGAGATGCAAAAAGTTCAGATGAGAGAAGTGTTTGTTAGTTCCTGGGAAAGGAGGTTTAGAAAAGGAGAGTGTGAAAGAGGAGGAGAACCTGTCTGAAAAACCAGCTGCTTTCTGTAGAATTTGTGCCACTCTGAGATCATAAAATTTCTAAACTGTGAAGTTAGTGGAATACCTGGATCACTTTCAGGTCCCTAACAGCCACCTAAGAAGATGCTTTGACTGAACACTATGCGGAATAGCATAGTGGAATAGCATTGCACACAGTGCATGGATTAACTGTACTCCTGAAGATGAGCCAATCTTATGTACTCATAGCTCAGCTTATTTCAGTAGGAATAATTGTGGATGCTGAATGTTCAGTCTGTGTTTTGACAGGCATTGCTTTTATCTCATTGCATAGTTGCCTGCAGGTTACAGATACTTTTTTTGTAGAATGCAATGGATATGTCTATCTGAGAAGAAGAGCTCACATGCTCTTTCACTTGTACTCTGAGATGACTGGGTGTGAGTATAAACATATTAGCGCAGTACTAAGCCCAAGCAAATATACCTGCCTCATTAGCAAGGCTTGTCAACCCAGCTTTAGCAGTGTGCTGAAACCTACGTGGCTTCTAAAGTTCAGGTAATCTCTGGCCAGCCAGGAAAGTTGACAGAAATCTCTCATGCCTGTTAAATTATGAAGTGTTGTGTTTGGTTTTTTTTTTTTTTTGTGGTTAAAGCATATTAGGAGTTTGGAGTTGTGTTATTTAGATGTTATTTGACAGGCATCATAGTTTAAAAACATTTTTATTTAAAGTATGAGAATACATTTGATAAATTTGTCTACAAGAATAGATGAAAAGAAAAATGTATAGAGATAAAGAACATAATAACCAAAGGCTTGTCAGATGGTTGTAAATTTTAAACTTTAAAGAGACAAATGTTACTGTCTTGCATGAATGTCTTCAGAAACCCACTGAGTTTACCTAGCTTAACATTGACCTAAAAAATTTCAGTAGAGGAAATGAAATTGGGGTATGGTTACTTTCTAACAAACTGATGTTCTCAGTTTATCAGTATAGACAAGATCCTTGGATAGCTACTGAATTTCATAAGTGAGTCAGACATGCATCACTTACAGAGATGAAAGCATATGGTCCAGGATAAAAAAATTATGAGGGTTTGGCATCATATTAAATATGTAACTTTGAAGCACATTATACACCAGGTTAAAAGGCTGGGTTTGAATCTCTTCCAGTACACTTAAACACGTGAAACCTTCTGGCAGAAAGAAGAGATGGGTAGTTTGTAGTGCATCCTAATTTGTGTCAATAGGTCACATCTCTTATAAAATGTGAGGAGTTAAGGTGATGTACGCTCATTTTCAGGCAGCATATAGAATTGCAACAGTTTTTAAATAGAGTGCAAGTTCTCTTTTTTTCTTGGAACAAAAATGTTGATGTAAAATTGAAAACTCATTTCAGATGCCTGCTGGGCTGGCAGGGTGTCAAGTTGTTTGGCTTGACTGTCTCTCTCTTTCACTCCCTTCACATTGTTTACAGACAACATTCTCAACTCCAGCTGACTGTATTTAAATATCAACTAAGTATGTGCAAGAGAACTTGGAAAAGGACACCACACTGAAGAGTTTCTGTATCTTAGATTGGTTAGGAAAAGACCTTGCGGGCAAATTACGAAGTACCTTCCTAAGCAAAGTGTGTGAGGGGGAGAGAACGTGCGTGAGTGAGAGAAAGCAGGTAGGAAGAGACACAAAATGCGTTTGGACAGTGCTTTCTGGCATCTAATGAGAACTGAGAAAGTGAGTGACACCCAGCTTTTGCTTCATGTTGCATGTGCTGATGTGAAAGGGCTTTTGGATGTGTTTAAGGAAAAGGGGACACCTCCTGCAGGGTGCAGTTAAGATGCATAAATACTTGCACTGTCAGCCTGGGTCTTGCCTGGACATGTGATTAATCCATTGGGAATCCATATAGAATTTTCTTTACTAAGGTATGGGGGTGGTTTAAGCACAAATTTTGCTAAGTGTGCACCTACTTTAATCCACTTTCCTGTAACGTGAACTGGAATTTGTGTATCCTAGTAGATCATTCAAGGGTTGTTAATCCTGCAGTGCTTTTGCTGCAGTGTTCTTGGAGAACAGGCATGTTGTCCTGCAGCTGGCTGAGAGGGAGTCCTAAAGTATCTCAGCCCAAAGTGCTCTAAGATATGACCTCAGACGTAGATAACTGTGAAACCAAAAAGGTAACATGCATGTGGTTGTGGAGAGGAGGGACTTGCATCTATGGTAAGCAATGTTGTCCGTGTAGATTAAATATCTGGGAAGGCCAGCCAGGGAGTGCTGGTGCATGAAAGCTCATGGGAGATGTTTATCCGCTGGCAGGCTAAGAGCTATGATGCCAACATTGATGGTGCAGCCACCACTGAGGGAGCTAGCCCAGCCATAAACTTTGATTCGCTGTCATCCAAAAAGCTCTTGATATTCTTGAATTTTTAAAATATGTAAAGCTCTCTCTAATTTATGACAGTCTCTTTCTCTTGATTATGCACTTTTTCTTGTCGAATTTGGTTAATGTAAGTAATATATACAAATGGTAAGTAAGCAGAAGATTAAGCTTTTATCTTCGCTTGTCTACACAAATGAGTTTTAAATGTGCAAAGATGATTGGTGACCCAGCATGACCTGGATTTTAATACTTTATCCAGAAAATTCATTCATCTTCGCACAGAATTCTATCAGATTTTTTCATCATTTGCAAAAAAAACCAGCCACTTCTAAAATTTATATCCAATAGCTCATCAGATTCAAACAATGGTGTGATAGGGCAGGGGAAATAGAGGAGTTGGGTGGGACTAGGGAGATTTCTTTGGGAGCCTCATCTACCAAATGTGCTTATCTCTTCTCAGGAATTACAATGTGGTTAGTTTACAGTCTATTATGCAAAGTTGCATGCAATGTGTTAATGATATTGGCAATTTTGTAACTATGTTCTGCACTAATTAGTAAGACTGAATATTGTATTGCTCATCCTGGATCACTTTCAATACTGCTGCTTTTTTTTTTTTCCCCCTCAGTTCTTTTAGCTCTTGTCATTAAAGCATGTATGCACAAGCCAGCATACCTTGTGAACTTTGGAAAGAAATTCAAAGCCCCCAGTGTTTTATATTATGTCTGTCATATTTAGCAAGAAAACAATGTGGTGGTTTGATAAAGAGATTATTGTGGAAGGACAGCTTATGTGGTTTAGGGAATAGAACTAACTAGAATCCTTTTCCATCACCTGTGTTAAAAATAGGACAAAGGACAGTGCTTTGTACTGGGAATATAGCTGAGATGGAAGGCCTTGATAGAGTGAATCTAATTATAATCCCCCAATTAAATGTTTGGGTCAGAGGTAGGTAAAACTAAGTGTTGTGTGCTGTAAGATCTCTGCCATGTTTGTTCCATGTTAAATAGTTAACACGTGCCATGCCAGACTACAGTCTTTCTTGTCACATTAAAACTAAATAATGTTTATCTGCTGACAGTGGGTATGATCTGACAGGAGAAGAATTATCTAAGAGGAAATGTTAGATATTAATTTGATATATTGAAGAAAAAATAATTGCAACCAAAAATGAGGGTGACTTGGTCATCAGAAGTTGGTACGCTGCCTGTGAGCTCTGACTGATAGGCTTGTCTGTTTTCTTTACTATTCATAGGGTAATTAATTTTTATGAATCTCTTAAAATATATTTGTGTCAGAAGATATTTTCTTTTTACGTGCATCACTCTTCAATGACACTGCTCATTTCCATATTAGTTAGAACAAAATCAGGTGTCTGGAAAGCCAGGAATCTTAGATGAGATTTTTAATTATTTTGTCTTTCTGACAAAGGACCTGAAAAGGGTTCCCTCTTAAATGATTACTAATGTTCATCTGCTGTGTTTCCCATATTCTTGTTGTGCTTAAGAATTTCAGTGCTATTAGGATCTGATTCAAACTCCAGTTGATCCAGAGAGACGTATCTTGCATTTGCTCATGTTTTTTCCTGATCATTCAAACAATAAAACTGTAAAAATAAAACACATACATACCTAAAACCAAAAGATTTCCTCCTCTTACAGGAGAATTCAGAATGAAACTGTCACAGAAAATGACTATTGCTGGTGAATGGCCCAAGGTTAAACAGTCATTTAATTTTATCTTGTATAATAAGTTACCAGATAGCAGTTAATAATTGAAGAAGAATCCCATCTTTCATTGCAAAAAACGTCTGTATTAGATAAAAAGAAAAAAGTAGAATTAACTTCTGGGAAAACGACTCCTCTTTTTCCTTTGACCTGTGAGCACATGGAGCAACGAGCCTACAATTTCATATGTACACAATTTACGTAACAGTGAAAAGACCCATCAGGAAAAGGAAATAATGAGCAGTGTGCTGAGTGGGTGAGCCCTAAGCAAAGCAGTTCAGTGGGGATTCAACCTGGCCAAGCGAAGGCCAGGCTAGGGCAGTTTTCAGGCAGTTTTGTAGTTCCCTCC
This sequence comes from Meleagris gallopavo, assembly GCF_905368555.1. Taxonomy (NCBI): domain Eukaryota; kingdom Metazoa; phylum Chordata; class Aves; order Galliformes; family Phasianidae; genus Meleagris; species Meleagris gallopavo. Next base: position 9,572,898 of record NC_139416.1, read on the forward strand.
TCCACAAAATCAATGAAACTCTATTGTATTTCACACTTGTTGAACAGAAAAGCAGGCAGCCTTGCTGTAAGTGATGCCATTTTTTACAGCAACCTTCTCAGTTTTCATAGCACAGAATGGGAGCGTACTCATTGGGCTTGACCTCTGCTCTGGAAGTAACAAGAGTAAGCTGTTGTCTGAGATCTGAGGCTTCTGGGCTAATTCACCAGCTGAAGTGCTTGGCATCTTCATCTGCAAAGCCCCTGACCTACCTTGCTGTGCACCCTTGTGATTGCACTTCAGGGAGTTGGCAGGAGAGGGAAGAGACTAAATTTACCCTTCACCCTGCTCTCTGTGCCTAGGGAATGATCAAGGAAGCCTCCATAGACATTCTCCTTTCTTCTAGAGTATTTTTTCCATGACTGGGAGAGTGTTGGGGCGATGTATATTCTGTTGAAACCTTTGGCACTATCTCTTCCTTTGTCTTCCTGCTCTGGCTGCTGCTGGGTAAGCCATGTGGAGCACTCTGAAATATGTGGTGGATATATTTCCCTCTGCCTCACTTGGCAAATCCTGTTCCCCTACTGCAGAACAGTCCTACCTTGTATTTGCCAGTGAGGTCCTTCAAAGGGGGGATAAACATTACGTTCCTACTCATTTTCAAAATGGATGAATAAATCTAGACTCTAACAGGTTCTAGGTATCCGGAAGATATTTTTTCATATCATAGCTATTCCTGAATTTTTTTTCTCCGCAAATATATATCTTCCAGTAAAAATGTCAGCAGATCCAGGGTGGGGTAAAGCAGGAGGAAGAGCTCTACCCAAGCTCAGAGGTTAGGACGCTCAACTGAGATGTGGGAGATCCAGATTCAAGTCAATGTTTTCCTGGTTCAGAGTGGGGACTTGAACCTGAGCCTTCCACAGCTCAATGAATGCTCTTAATGCTGACAATTGAGTTGGGGATACATGGCAGCTTGGTCTCCCTGGGTATTTGTTTTTATGTTGTATTGTGTTGAAGACAAATTTCAAACACTGAAATTATTTTGTGTGAAATGGAATGGCTGTTTTCCAGCCAGCCCAAATTCCCTACGTGGCGAACTCGGCCAGGGGTCTGAGAAGCAGACGTTTGTCGTGATTTTGGAAGGGAACATCTGGAGGCTGAGCCGTAGCTGAGCCATTGTACATTAGAAGAATGGACTTCAAATTGTGTGGATGGGTGTGCAGGCAGAACCAGTCAGCTGCTTGTAAACTGCACAGAGACCGCTCAAACAAAATATTTGCATCTATGGACCAGAGGTTGCCCACAGAGCACTTGGTGTGTGGGCATGTAGAAGTAGTAGAACAGTGTTTCTACGCTGTAGATAAAATGAAGATACAATTTCTTGTGGGCTCCTTCTGTCCTCTCTCTGTGCATTGATTTCATTCATGGAAATGGAAATTATTTGCAGTGCTTTGAGGCATGAATGTACTTACTGGCCATTTCAGTAGCTCTGCTTGAAGCTTTCGGGCTACGCAAGAAGTAATGTAAGGAGCTGGCTGAAAGGTTAGCTGAGTATTGGAGCTCAAATCAAGCTCCTTGAACAAAGGTAAGTATTACTACTACTGTGAATATTTGATTTTTGACTAAATCAGTTTAATGTCAGACAACATGGTTCTTTTCTTTTTTCAAGTCTTCTTTCATCCTGATGTATACAGCATCCCAGTATATCTAGGCAACCTATCATCACCTCAGACAAGTTTTCCCACAACATTTGACTGCTGATTTTTTTCACAATGAATTAAAAACAAAACAAAACAAAACAAAACAAAAAAACCAAAAAAAACCACCTGCATTATCTTTACTTGGAAAACAAACTTGCATGAACATGTAATTCCACCTGGAGATTTTTAATGGGCATTTTCTAACAAGCTTTCCATTTTGGAACTAAGTTAGTTTTTGCTGAACTAATGCTCCACATGTTAATGTATGTATGTGCAGTACTTGGTTAGTATTTAGTAAGATAAACTTTTTTTTTAGTAAGAGATTCCAGGTAAAGAGAAAAGAAATTATAATGTGATGAGAGACATTGAGAAAGCATATATAAATTTATGTTTGTAAAGCTGAACTATAGAAACTGAGTGATTACTTACGTAATAGATCTAGACTCAGCTGGGGAATGGTAATCCGTGCCTGTTTATCTTGGAGATCTATCGCTTTTAATGAAGGATAATAGCGCTCACAACAGTCACATACATGCCTGGAAAAAGCCCACGTGTGTAGGTGAAAAAATTTGCCTTGCCTCAGGCAAATATACTTGAAAAATTGAATGCTGTGGTTATAGGTTGGTTTTGGCAGAATCATGAAGAAAAAAAAAATCAAACAATATGAATATCTTGTTAATTATAGTGCTGTATCTCTTGAACTTTTTGATACATTTTTTCTCTTTTTTTTTTTTTTTTGTGTGTGTGTGTGCGCGCTTATCACAGCCATTTTCTGAGTGATATATTGAAGTTAGAGCAGAATTGTGTAGCTAAAAGCATCTCCTGATACTATTTGTTGATGTGCTGCTGCTGAAGCACCAGACTGTGCTGTGCAGAGGCTGTGTGCAGAGCTTTGGTGTGCTGTGAGCCTGGCTGGATGGCCATGCTCCACTCCCCAGCTGGGTGTGCTGACGCTGAGCCTGCTGCTGGCTGGAGCAAGCTGCTGTGAGGAAAGAAAAGGAAGGAGAGATGCTTGTCATTAACAGCTAATCTAAGGAGTATCTAATGAGAGACACCTCCTAGACTGGTTCCACACCACCTAATTTCCATCCTATGTTCATGAGGCCTCTGAGCACATCTGTGGACATTCAGCTCCTCAGCTGGGAGCAGAATGGCTGAAGACTCCTGTCTGATGAGATGATGAGATGCTGAGGCAAACCTGGGGGGAAGGCTCTGATGTTAAGTATGGCCAGCAGCCAGCCTGTAACCTCCAATAGAGAGGTTTTACAAGGCAACACGTCCAGGTGGTTTTCCTTCGCAGCTATCTCTTTTCAACTGGGCAAATGATCTGCATCTCTCCAGCCATGATCCTGTGGATAGAGACTTTCTTTGCATTATTTCAGTGGCAATTGAGCGATTGCAAGTTTCTGCAGGACCAGCATCCTAGCTGATGATCATCCTAGTTGAATTCAGCTACCCAAAACAACCATTGTTGGCACATTGTGGGTTTATGTATCAATTTTGTTGTGGGCCATTTCTTTTCTGAGGATTTTTTTCTGTTAGAAATACCTCTGGAAGCATCCATATATTTCCTTTCGGTAAAGACAGCAAATCTGATGATCAGTGCAAACTATTGCCTGTGGCATTGGCAGGTGATGCGTTCCCGGTCTGCTTTTTGCAATCTTTCTGTATTTAAGAAAGCTAATAATTAATTACCCATATTTCAGAAAGCTGCTAATATTATAATATTAGATAATATTTGGAGAGCAATGCGAGAATAAAACACAAGATTCGTTAGTATGTGGTTTGAGAGGCAAGAATTTTTGTGCATTTTCTATAAGGCAAAGCAGCAGACAGCTTTTCCACTCAAGAGCCTCTGTAAATACATTATATTTAAGAAGGTTTTGGTTTTGGAAGATGGTTAATTATTTTTATTTTAAAAATACATAAACAATTTAGCTGAGTTATTTAAAGTTATTTCTTTCATTATAGTAGATAGTTTCTTACCATTCACAATACATTTCTCAAAATTGCTTTCTCCTTTCTATCTCCTTGCCAGCTGGATCTTTATTCTACCACTGCTTGCTGCCTTTTTTTTTTCCTGCCAAAATCTGAAATGTTTTTAAGTTGCGTTAAAATGGTTTAAAATTAGACTATGTTGTGATTTGAAAAATATGTTAGTTTGACTCTGCCTAGTGAGTCAGTCAGGCCTATTTTTCAGATACATTGGTTATATTTTAACATTTTGTCTGTCAATAACTCAAAATTAAAGAAAATGGGGATGAAATTAAAAAAAAAAAAATGCCCCAGCAGAGCAGGAAAGAAAAAACAACCAAACAACAGGACAGTGTAAATATGGGAGCAATTAGGAACTGATTCTCCATTGCTTTTATACCTAAATTCACCTTTATTTTGCAAAGATTTCTCTGGATTCAGCTTTACCTAGGTAACAATCTTTCAGGCTAAAGAAGCATAGGTTAACATTTCAACCCGAAGTGGAGATTTCCATTCCTTAGTTCTCATCAAGGAGCTATGCTCATGCATGCAAAACTGTTTACAAAAATGGACTAATAGGAGAAAACAGCTTTATCATTGTGGTTTTCCTTGTGGTCAGCATCTGCACAAGAGAAGGAAGGACTATGAAGAGTCACATTTCAACAAAAAAGACAACAGAGCAAATCTTGCTGTGCTGGGTGGGTGCAAGGCCATAGCTAACTGTTGATTTCAGATGGGTGCTCACAGAACCATACTGTGGTGTACAGAAAAGAGATTTGAGGGCTTTGTTATTCCAGGGAAGTGGGAAAAGAAGCAAGGTACTGTTTGTGCTTGCAGGTTTAATCTGCTTGTGCCAGGCATGTCCTGCAAGAGGCAATGCTGGGGATAAATCTTCCTAGACGATTCTCTTAAAGCCCATGGAAGCAAGATGATTTACATCTCTGTAGCTAATCCAAGGCTTGTGTTCCAAGCACAAACCCCTGAGCAATCACCTAATTATTTTGCAGCATCAGTTTGTGCAAAGGTTTGCCGTAACTTGGACTGACATTTTTAGACATACTGTTGTGGACAACCTGAGTCACCTCACATGTGAATAGCAATGACCCAGGATCATGCAACTGCAACTCTGACCTCTCCTCAAAAGCTCCTTAGGTGAAAAAGTGAAGATCTAAGTGCCAGAGTAAGGAAGCAGAGAAAACTGTGGCTCTTTCAGTAGAACTGCAGGGTTCCACACCTATTGCAGTGAAGAACCCCACATAAACCCTCTGTTTTGAACAGTCCTGCACTCAGCTGAAGTTACCCCTGCAAACCAAAAACCACTGCTGGTTCCTGCAGTGTGCTTGCATGGCAGCTATCGGTGAGAAGTGATGTCTTTGGCAAATGGGCTGAAGTTGTGCCCTGTGGAGCCCCAGGTGCTGAGGGGGCAGCTAGCAGGTGCTGCTCCATCACAGTCCCCACACGTGCTGTGCATGGCAGCGCCGGCAGCTTGTGTGGAGCTCCTGTGCTTTTCCCTTGTATGTGCTGTGATGGTTTGTGTGATTGATATTGAGGTATTGATACGTGTGAAATGCCTACCATTGCAAAATTTTAAATTGCATTATACTAGATTTTCTCTAATCTTTTGGATAAATTGTTTTACCCAAAGGGCCCTGCCTTGAGCTCTTTTACCTAGCTTAGATTCCCAGTGACATTTAGATAAGTGTTGAGGCAACTGTATTTGGAAACTTTACAAAGAAAACATATGTATCCAGTTTGCTCAACATCAGTCTGAAGAAATGTTAAAAGGTGTCCAAGATGCAAATGTTAGTTTATGAAACGCTCAAGAGAGTTTCACAACGGCATATAAAAGCAACCTTATTTTCCATTTGAACCCATGTACATCAGATATATTCAGTGTGGATATCCACTCAGCACCTGTCCTGCCATCTATTCCTGCTGAATGCTGCTGCATGAGGTTAGCGTGACAGCACAACCTCACCCTGCAGCACTGGGACTGCCCTGGGATAACCTAGATGTGGGTTCCTGCTGAGAGAGCATCACTGCCTGGGCTGCCCAGCTCTATCAGCTGATAGAGCATGCAGGTTGGCTGGTCCAAGAGCCGGGTGTTTGTTGGGTTGGTTTTCAGGTGAATCAGCTCCAAGATCTGGCTCTGCAGTTGCAACAAGGATTAGTGCTCATAGAAGGACAGAGGTGCTATGGCCAGACCTAACCATTGCTGCAGCAGCCCTCACTCAGTGCAGCTTGAAGCTACCATGATGCTGACTCAGTGTCAGTGCAGGTACAAAGCACAGAGCTAGGCGTTAGTGCCACAGAGGCTAAGAGGTGGCCTCTCCTGTAATGGCAGGAACTGCAGCAGTGTAGCTTACTGTGATGTATTCTGAAGCAAATATGATGACTTTCTCACTTCAGGCTAACTTTCCCCCATTGCTAAGCCCAGGGTGATGCAAAGAGGTTGGGGACCAGCTGTCTGCAAATTTCATTTAAATTCTTGTAGCTCTTCGCCATACTGTAGCAGAACTATTTCTTAGTTTATCTCAGTTCTTTTTTAGAACGTGAATCTAATTGCAAAACTATGATGCTGCACTTCAGCATGTATTGCAGAGTTTCCGGGATCGTGTGTAGCTGCAAACTTTCGCTTCATGCCAACGTACTGCACTCTAATGGGTGAACTTTCTAAACTCAGTGTTCTGAAAGCATGGAAGTATTTTGAAATAAAACCTCAGTGGATAAAAATAATCCTCTAGTATTTTACTCCCAATTAACCTTTTGTGAAAGAGGGCACAGAGCTGGACATTAAGGCTGAAAGTTCAGTTAGTTTCAGTGGGATTATTCATGGAATAGCTCCTCCTTTGTGTTAATGAATCAGAATGTGCCCCTGAGTAAATATTTTCCAAGTTCAACATCTGTGAGCAGGGAATATATGGAAAAGAGCCATAAATACTACACAGTCATAGGTCAAGGCAAGTGGGCACTTTGTTGTGCTGCACTTCATAATTATTGAACTGTACCTAAAGACCTGAGCTGGTGGATGCAGCAGGGGCAGAGTTCACATATTCTGTTGGCCACCTCAGTATTTTTAGTTTTAGGCTGAGAAATGGCCTCTTCCACTGTCTCTTTGCCTCTTTCTGTCTCAGCTACTGTTTAGCCCTTGCTATCTGTATTATTTAATACAAAACATTCCTGACAAGTCTTCTGTTTGATGGGGAAGACAGGATGATGGAAGTGATGGTTTCCCCTGGTTGTTCTGGTGTCAATAAAGCAGCTGATGTACCAGAGCAGCATGACAGTTAAGATCAGCATTCATTAGGAGATAATACTAGTAACAATTTTATTTCCTATTCTATTCTATTGTGGTATCACTAATATCTAATGATAATTGCTGTCTTTTTAATAATCTTCACCATGGAAAGCCTTGAATACTCTGTTTTAGTTGAATTCCTGGAATCACTTATTCTTTGCATAGAGATACAATAGAAAGTTTGCTCCAGATAAGCCAAGACTGAACTGTGCCCTAAGGAGCCAACCAGCCAGCTAAGGAATCTTTATCAAACTGATACGGACAGCACTCATCCCTGGGAGGGAGACCAAATGCCTCTCACAGGAGCAGGATCTTCTTTCAGCCTTTCAGCATCACAGTACAAACTGGAGCAGGCATTGTCTTGCTGGCTGGGCACAAATGGGGGGAGGCCTGCAGCTTATTACCTCTGCTCCCACCAGCTGTGGCAGTGGGACTGTGCTGCAGGTTCCAGGGAGTAAGAGGATGTATTTGGACAGCTGCAGAACATGAGCAAGGGGAAGAAAAAGGGCTGTCTCCAGGCAAACATGTCCTGATTTATAACGGAACTGCATTTATGTTAGTCGTAACCACATTATTCAATGTAATTGGGGTCAAGAATTGAACTAGTCTAAAAGAATGCAAAAAATAGTTTCAAAATTCCTATTATAAATAAAGACCTGATTTAGAGATCTTGTGAGAACTGCAGAAGTTAAAAGGGTAGCAAAGCTCCAGTGTTTTCAAAAAGATAATGCCAGAAAAGCCACATGAAAGTTCCCCTCAGTGGAGACCGACTGTTTTCAATTAATTTTTTTGGTGTTTGTTAGTGTCTCTTGCTGCCCTCGCTGTCATTTTATTTCACGCTATTTCTGTGCAAGCTGACCAGTTTGGTGTTGGTGCGTTGTGGTACCAGTCAAGAGCAGGGTCTCACAGTTCGTAGTTGCCAGTTCTGAATTTCCCTCCCCTGTTGTCCCCTGGGGTATTACCAGTTGTCAGCCAAACAAAGCGATGGCAGTATCCTCAGTCTTGTGCCATTTGTTAGATTTTCAGCTGGGAAGATGTATGTATTTCCCCCCACAGCTGCATTTTGGAAGGCTGGCCCCTGGCTGAGGATCTATGTTCTGCTCTCCTTTGTATGTGTGTATTACCCAAAGGCAGCATTTGTTCAAACAGTTCCTACTATTTGCCTAATTATTTTTTTTTCTTGCGTCTTTGCCATCTAGTAGGATAATACTGAACGCACAGTAGAAGTTCTGCCTGGGCACAACTTTTAAGATATGAATTTTACCATGTTTCATTCTGTCTATACCATCAAAGAGAGTTCTCCTGACTCTATTGCTTCTCTTATAGTGTTAAAGTTAATATGAAGCCTCCTCTTTGCCTCAAGTCTTCTTTTTCTGTCTTCTGTTGTCTTCTTCAATGGCACTCTGAAGAAACTCCACAAATAGTTCTCTGCAATCGAATTTTATGGCTGTTGCCACCATTAAAGAAGTTGTCTTCATGTCGACAAAAAAAGAAAAAAAAAATCAGAATGTTGCTTTTAAGCTATAGTAATGCCAATATATTCTATTACAGTTAACCTTTGCTCTTCAGTTAAAGCTGTATCTCAAACCTAAGCCAAGGGTCACAGATAAAACATCCCTGTTTTTTTCTTCCATCTCTTAAACCGAGTTGCATCAGTGAACCATTAACTTAGTAGATTATTTACTGTTACTTTATGGGAGAAATACATACTGTACTTTTCCTACATTACTCGGGTTTGATTTATGTATGGCCTCAGTTCTAGAGGTTCCTCTCTGAGGAAGGGCCTTCATACCATGGCAAAGTAAACACACAGCTGAAACTTGCCTGAACAGTAGTCAAAACTCACAGTAATTCACGTACTTTTGTCCTCCTATCTTTTCTATTTAGCATGCAGCACTAACAGTCCTGATTTGCACTGGGGAAAAACTAATTACAGTAATGTTAGACTTCGATAAGTGTTAGCCTCAAGTTAAACTGCAAAAGCTGGGATTTGAGCTGTGCCCAGATCCTATGGAGAGCCACAGCCAATTAATTATAACTCCCTGCTCTGAGGACAGGTTACAAGCTGTCCCCAGTACTGATTAGAGCAATATTAGAGAGGAGATTACAGCATCTTGGGGGCTGCTCTAATCGGGACCATCATAGCCCATCAGAGCATGGCTTGTGTTGGACAACATCCCTCGCTGTGGATTTGTAGGGGCTGCTGGGGCAGGTTACACCAATGCTCTGTCAGGATAAACTATCTTTGTTGAAAGCAAGAGTGTTCTCTCAAAGGATGCGGCATACGGTGGGGAAGCCGTGGGCTAACTAAATCTTCACCCTCCCATTGGGCAACTCTGCAGGAAGTGATAACGAAGTAGAAGGCATCTGCTGGCAGTGACCAGCTTTTCTGCTCTCTGGCTAGCAAATGAAGTCTTCCTGGCATGATGATTTTCCACTTCATCCCAGTCTCACCAGTCTATCTTTAAGGATCAGATTTACAGTAATTTCTGGGAGATGGACGGCCCTATTTCTCCTCCTGCAAGCTCCACTTTGCTGTTGCCAAATGTTATCTCCCCTCCCATCCTGCTGGAGCTCCCCAAAGCAAAGGGAGTGGAGTGTGTGGAAGCCAAGGGATTTGTTTGACTCAGCTTCTTTTGGTCTTTCAATCAATTCAGAAACAAATGTGATATCTCCCTGCACTCCCTATTGACAGGGTCCATGTGTGTTTTTTTTTCCAACGCTTCCAACGATTGGGAAAGAGCTTAGTTATTATGAGGAGAATAGTAGGGAGGTGCAGAGAAAAATGGCTGGGTTCTTTGTTTCCTTATGGTGAGAGCTAGGAAAGATGTGTTTCAGCTCCTCTTGTAGCTTTCTACAGATACTTTTTAAAGGTAGCCAGAGCTCCTAAAGAAGGGTGATACAAACCAGCTACAAAAGTTTTTTTGCTGCTTCTATTGACCTCAGTTGATTTCTCTACAAAGTAGGCCTTGCTGCTTTTATTCCATATTGATTATGATGAGCATATTAATTTTGATGAGCAGGTTTGGGTCTGCACAATGTTGCTGCTTTACCTGTGGGGATAGATGGGTCTGTCTGTGGTGTTAGGCATACAGGAAAGAAGCTTGACTCTTTGCTCCACGGCACACTGTCTGATGGTGCCGCAGTGACTGCATGCTCTGAGCACCCCCAAGGGGCTCTATATTGATAGCCTTCAGAGGCATGTTCTCTGTAGTTGTCACCAAGTCTGGGGACAGCACTGCCAGCTGTTTGCTGCATCTAGCATGCCAAGAGTGGCACAGTTTCTGGGGGCAGAGGGGAAAGAGAGCACAGAGAGAGAAAACATTTGGATTCATTGCTCTCTTCCCACGCGCAACTGCCCTAAGCATATGACTGCTGTGCATTATGCAGCTATGTTGAGCTTGAGCCTAGGGTGTGCAACTGTGGCAGGGCTGCTACTGCTGTCTGTAAGCATCACATTATACCTCAGAGCCCAGAGGCTGGTGGTGAGCCAGTCTTGGGCTGCTTTCCTTCTTTCCTTTCAACACCCTCTTGGATACTGATCCAAGATATCACATCTCCCAGTTGAGATGTTCTCTTACCCTCTGGCTTTTAACCAGATGCTGCTGCGCAGAGCACTCAGCAGCAGAACAGTGGCTTGTGTCCCTGTGCCCTCCAAACATCCTTATGCCCCTTGAGCACTCCGAATACGCAGCATCCTGTGCAGAGCCCATTGCCTTAATCTTGTACTGTCAGAACATAGGTATAAACCCTTCCCATGCCCTGCAGAGCCCTCTAGTCTGGTTCAGCAATTCCAGTCTCCAGCACCATCACATACTCTGCAAAATGCAATGCAGCCCCACGTGCTCCTTCCAGTTATCTTAAGGAAGTTTTAATCTGAGGCTAACTCCTGGAGAGCTTTGTACATCTCCTTTTCCCTACTCCCTCCAAAGGAGTGTCAGCATCTGCACCCAACTGTATGGGAGAAGACACTGTACTCCCAAATTCCAGTCCCCCTGTGGCCATCCTCAGTTGTGCACAGAGATGTTGCAGTAGGTGAGGCAGAGGAAGCTGGCTGAGAGGAAAGGTGAGCTTTTAGAGTGCATAGAACCCTTGTTCGCTGTAGCTTGTTCCTAGTTAAACTCAAAAAGTCCAGCTTATTGAATGGATGTAACGCTCTTTTCCCTTTTCCAACATAGATATTCTTCATACAGTTTGAAGTTGCACCTATCAGTGAATCTTAATGTAGTCAAGTAGCCCAATGAATTATATTAGATGATTTTGAATTAGGCTTAAAAGCACTTGCAGAATCATTTTAAAACTCATTTTAATTAGACCAGTGTGTCTTTGTGAGATATTGGTGTATTTTGGTTTCAGCTGTGCTCTGGTTCTGTGCTTCAGATCTGACCTTGCTCTAGCCATGCTTGTCCTTTTTCAAAGACACGTCTGGATGTAGCATTTTGTGTGATGCTGCATGGCTTATGGGAAGGTCGTTGAGTTCTATCCTTCATGCTCACGGTGTTGTTCATAATCAGTACCAAGATAATAATCTGCTAGTGTTTATCCAAAGAAATGAAACTATAATTTCCCTCTGCATGACTTTAGCTGTGAAGAGGAGCTTGTTATGCCTCTTATTACAATAGATGATTGCAGGGTTGAGCAAGATGATGAAAACCTTAAAGTTAAGTAAGGTCAGGAAGAGAAAGTTGTGTGGCCCTATGTATGCTTAGCAGGTGAATTTTAACTGCCTTTTTCCTCCTGTGGAAGACAAAAATCACTTCTGCTTTTCCCATAATTTATAACTTCCCAATCACAGAATGTATGTTTCCTTCTACACTAGCCCCAGTGTGTGCATTATTTCTGCCTTTTGGTTTCTCTGTCTTGTGAGCATAAAAACACTTTTGTTGTAGAACAGGCTTCAGGAAGAGAGACGCAATGAAAGCAAGACCCTTGGTACCAGCTCTATTTGTGGTGGTACTATCCTCTGGCAGCTGAATTCCCTGGAGTGCACATCTAAGATATCCTCAAGACTCCAGGTTATCTCTTGGGAGAAAGGCAAACCACTCTTTTGGGCCATTCTTCCTCTGCAGCATGCATAGCAATGCAAAGACATCTTTTTTCAGATTTTTTTTCTTCCAGAATTTTGGTGGGACAACATCATTTTTCAGGAAATCAGAAGTTTCATGTTGAGCCTCAGCTCCCACAAAAACTGGGCTAATGGGAACCATAACTCAGACTGCAGAAAGTGAACTTTGGCTATGTACCACCAGCAAGTGAACTGCTGCTTTTTAAAGCTGCTCCTGAGTATGTCCATTGGCATTCAGAAGAGCAGGAATTTAAATCTGTATTGAAAACTGCACAGACAAAAATTCTGAACACAGTGTTTCTCTTTGGTGGGTTTAGATCTACTCGTATTCATAACACAGTGGATCCAATGAAATCAGTCAGTCTTACCTCACAGGAAAAAATGCACTTAATTTTGAGATTTGTTATCTATGAAACTTGCCATGCAAGAGGCTGATCCTCTGTAGTTTTTGCATTAGACATTACAGTGATCTTTCTCCTCATCGTAGAAAGTCAGGAGCAATGCACTTCGCCCTTCAAATACCTTCTGTCCTAAAAGACATGCCATTCTTCCTCTCAGAGGCCAGAGCTTTCCTCCTTTGTTGCAAATTCTGCAAGTTTTCCTTTGTGAAACCTTCACCATTTCAAAGCTCAGAATTTCTCTCACTGTCTGTCTTTAAAGATAGTTTCACTTAGGTGTTGCTTAATCAGTGCTATTCTTATATTTGCCTATTTTTGGAGCTGAAATTCTAGACCTGTAAGATGGCTGTGAGTGGTGACCATTGCTAAGAGTCCATGAACTCCAAGATCTCTGGAAATGGGAACAGTTAGTGTGACTCCTTTCCTGGTGGCACCTTGCAACCAGTGGGCTCACTCATGCCTCGAGTGCACAAGTCAGGTGTTAGGTCAGGTGTTAAAGGCTGAGCATCAGCACTGGAGCAATCAATTGGAAGTGTTGGTCTGGCTTTTCCAGTGTCTACGTATGTTTTCCTACCACCTTCCATTTTTCCTGGGTTTGGAACAGGAAACATTGCAGCAAGAGTAATTGAATATAAACAGGATGGTGGGAAGCCTCAGACTTCTGTGTGGAGGTCACATGGCTTGTCTGTGCCTGCTTTGGAGATGTGTGTGAGCTGGAGATGTGTATGCAAAAGTCCTTTTGTGTGTGCGTGCAGTGCCCAGTTAGCATGCAGGATGAGCATGAATTTAGGGCATGTACTTGTGTGCTTCTCTGCTGGTGTTCCTAGTGCTAGGGGTCGCATCATTTAAAGTTTAAAATGGTTAAGAATGTTTTCTATTTTATTTTGGTATAAATAAGGAAGTACAGTGTAGCCATCTTTACAGTCAGCCATTTTCAGTTCTGCTTTTTTTCTGATCCACCCTGGACACGAGAACTCCTGTGAGTGCATTGAGCTCAGAAGCAGTCTATGGTCAGTTCGGAAGTCACGTGAGTCATTTAGTTGACCAGATTTTACTGGAAGACATTCTCCTGATTTCGGTAACAGAAGTATTCAAGTAATGGAACGTTCCTTTTTTACTTTGCTTAGCAGCAGGATCCATTTTTCACTAGTACTTTCACACAGTACTTTCAGATAATTCTTCGCAGTTTCGTAATTTTCACATTTTGCTGCAAATTTGTTGCTATATGTCTGATACAACTGCACTTGAAATCAGTGTGTTAGATAATGGTAGGATTGCATCAGTTATAGCAGAGAAAGTCACAGCTCTAGAAGCAGTGCCGATGGGTAGAGTAGGAAATCATGCTGAAAGATAAGGTGTCCCACAGCTGGTGCAGCAAGAGAACTGCTTATCGTAGAGCAATAGAAAATAACGGTTAGAAAAGATTTATTCAGCAGTTTTATCCCCCTCATTGCATGTGTGATTTTAGAGCTAGTGTAATTGACCCCTGGGTGTGGAATGCTTTTGCAGTGGATAAGGTGAACCCGGATTTGGTGTCTGATGCCATACTGCCAATACAGAGAGCAGTCTCCCTTCAGACTGCAGGGCAGTGACCTATCATTTAAAGCACAAGGTCCCAGGCAAAATGGGAAGTGAGGTCATGAAAAATGACCAACGCTTGACATGAATTCACTCAATTCAGCTACATTACCATGTCTCCTTTGAGGAAAAGTATGTAACATCTTTGCAATGCATCGGACTTTCCAGTTGCAGAAGACAGGATGTACAGCTTACCTCCTAGTAGCATTACTGCGTTGCTAACAGCATGACTTCTCCAGTTAATTTCAGAGGGGCAGATTTTTTAAGCTAAAAGTCAGAGATTCAAACCCAGTGAATAAACCATCTGGTCTTTCCTCAGGTGATTGCATGAATAATCAGTGATGTTAATCATGTGAACAGATGCTGAAGAATTAGATTTTTTTGCTCCAGTAGCATTGCAATTCCTTATTAGCATGGCAAAGTGGTTTTTTAATGCCTTTATCAGCTCTCAGAATGATATGAATCGTTCTTCCCATGCACAGTGGAAGCACTTGCCTATGGGGCTACCTCAGTACTGTGCCTATTGAACATCCTTTGACTTTTGTGAGTTAAAATGTATGCACCATAATTGTAGCATCTCTAGGCTCTTGGTAATTCTGGGCTAGCTTTGCTAGAGTTTAGCTAAATCAAATGCTGGCCATATATCTCTCCATATTGCAATCATCTGCTGCTGCTTGCTTTGCCTTTCCTGACTCCTCACAGCCTGAGACTGCAGGCCTCAGCTGCTCTATAGCCCATTCACTGCAGTTTCACAGCCCACTAACAGGTTGAGTGCAGTGGCAGGCTGAGAAAATGAGGTGAAACTCGGAGGAGAGAAATCAGGTTTATTTGCTGTGCTTCTTTCTTTGATAACATTAAGATGACTGAGAAACCCCAAGTCATTGGCAGGACAACTCATGCAGAAAACATGCTTGTCACTAAAATTATTTGCAAAGTTCTGGTCATTTTTGGTAACAAACCAGACTATTAGCTTCTGATTAATCTGGTAATAATCAAGAAATGATACAAGGGCTGAACATGGCTACATTGCGTCTTTTGCAAGGATGAAAAGTACAGTTTTTGTTAGAAATGCTTAATAACTAAATATATAGCCAGGTCATTTCTTCTTCACCAGTCTCGGTCCAAAATTCTCTGCTATGTGGTCCGAGTGGTGAATCTGGAAAAGGAACTTGCTAACATTTACATGCTATTAATAATGTTATCAAAGGGGTAGCCACTGATAAGTAGGACCTACACTAGTGAGGTGTAGGCCAGTATTTAAAGTTGCTTTGGTTAAGTCCCCACTGGTTTTGCAGCCCATTCAGATCTATTAATCAGTGCTCATTAGCAATTGTGTGAAGCCAAACAACCACTGAAACCTGAACTCCAAATGCCAGAAGTCAAACCACAGTCAGATTAGAGAACAGAAATTACAATACATACAGAGGGATTTTGAAATGCTGTTTTAGTAAACTTTTCATAGCAATGAAAATGATGTAATCATTTAAGGAGTTTGAGGTACAGTGTGTCAGTTGCTGAAATGCTTAAAAATAAACTACAGTGCACTCGTTTTCACCAACTGAGAAATTGAAGTGCGGGAAAATGAAATAACATGGGCAAGGAAGCACCATAGCCTCTAGCAGGTCAGGTCTGTATCCCACTGTCCGAGACCCAGTGCTGGTGTTAATCAGTGAGACTGCTGCTTACTGTGCAGCATTGTGTGTTGTATAATAATTGCAGTTTGTTGTCATTTTTCTGCTTTCTTTCAAATGAGAGGGCTGTAAGAAATAGCTGTCTCACTCGCTAGGTGACAGTTTTCCTTATTTCTCAGTAGGAGAGATGAGTTACCAGAAGTGCCCTACAGAGAGAACAGTACTTGTTGCTGGGAAGTTACACATTCAAGTGTCCAAGCCCAAAACCACAATGTACTATTTGCTTTAGACAGTCATGCGATAACGCGTTTCTTTCTGTTGCAAGCTGTTAAAAATAAAACAAGGATGCAGAAAATAAATGTTAGAACAGAAGGAGCACCCTGACTTTCCACATAGCTAAAGCAGCAGGGTGGCAGCCCTTGGAGCCAAGCAAAAGTGTGTTTCAGAGAGTTATTTCTTTTTGCCCAGATTTAAAGAAATATGCACACTATTTCCCTACCTTTTTTAAAATCAGCCATACTCTGAGCGTTGTTTTGGATGCTGACATCTGACAAGGAAGCAGCTGCACAAACCTGTATCTGCTTGGCTTGTATCTGCTGTGTATCACCTGACTTTTGAAATATCCTGCCCTAACATCAAGCTGTACAGAGTATACACTATCACACATCAACTTGTTTCACCCATTGGAAGAACAAGAATGAAGAGATCTCAGATCTTATCTACTTGGTATCTAACACAGAGTACGCCCAACCTCTACCCCTTTTCTCTGGTCATGCTCAAGCAGGACAGGCTGCAAGCTGAGCTCGCCGTTAGGGGCACAATCTGTAAGGTCCTCGGGGCAGGAGTTCATGATTCAAGTGCCGTAGAGTGGCTAAGGGCAGCTGCTGATGAGCCATGCCTTTGTTTGATGGCGTGCCTTACGTGACAATTATCTTCCTGGAAGTCACATCCCAAAAGTCCAGATTTCCACATCTAGAGTGAGGTAGTTCAAGCAACTGCTGTGAAAGACTTCTGCTATCTGCATGCCAGCAAGAGGAGAGGAGAAATGAACGGTGGGAAGGGACATAAAATGTATATTTTTCCCAGGATTAGAACAGGTCCTCTTTGTGTGCTGTGAAATAAATCATGTTTCTAGTGCTATACTAGGAAAGTAGTGCAGTGAATTGTCAGTAATATGAAATAGGAATGATTGTCACTAATTAGCTCCTGGCCCCAACATAGAACCTGTCTCCACAGGATTATTATGTCTTCACACTGTAGGCATTGTTAACTTTGCCTGCTGAAAGCACACTTCCAGAAATGGGCAGGTTATCTCCTCCTTGTGGGCTTTATTAGAAAACATTTCCAAGGCAAGTGATTGAAGAGCACCTCACTTCAGAGCAGGCTCTGAAGGGGTTTTCACACTGTTTGGGCAGATGGAAACTGTCAGTGCCACCACTTCTGCCCCATGGGTTGGAGTGTGCTGAACTGCAAGGGGACAGAAATGACTATCTCTGTCACCATAACTTACATGTGACCAAGAGGGCGGATGCTGCAGCCCAGCAGGTGCAGAAGATTCCACGATGGGTTATCTCTAGCCACGGAACTGTCCTCCTTCCAGGAACACTCTCTGATGGAGAGATAAGAGCCTGCCAGTAACTTCTCTTATGTGAAGGAGTCAGCAAAAGTGTCTCCATCAAAGTGGCTTTGTAATTGCATTAGTTCCTGAGAAACACAGAAGGAAACATAGATACAGATGCATGTCGTAGTCTACTTTTTACATATTCTTGTTAGGTAATTGTATTATATTTGCTTTGTAGCTGATAAATTAAGTGGACTATGAAATGGCAAACAAATGAATCAAAGTCCTACAAATTTGTATTAGCAAACCTACTGAATGCAGCGAGCTACTAGCAGGTGTGAAGATAGGCAGTTGTTCTCAGGTTTGAAAGGGTCAGCTGCCAGCTTTTCAGTTTGCACATGATCTGAGTCTTTTTTTAGAACAGGGTAGATGGAACGTGCTTTACAGTGCCTAGAAATTAATGTGCTTTGGGATATCCTCTGTAGTCCAACACAAATGAGCAAAAACATACAGTAAGATCCATGTATACATTATACTTGAAAATGATTGGAAATGAAGTTTGTTAAAATTTCTACTTTAAATTTCATGCTCTTTTTCTTTAGATTAGCTCTAGGTTTCTGGCATCTTTCTGAGTTGGAGCTGAATTAATATTTTGGCGTTTTGTAAGCAGGCAGGTGTGAAAACTAAGGAATAAGAGCATGATCTGAAGGCTGTTTGTTTGTTTGTTTGTTTGTTTGTTTATTTTCCCTGTTGAACTAGTCTTCAGCTTTTTAGTCCAACATAACTAAGGCCATTGTACCATCCTGCCACGTCCAGGCAATGCTGAGATCTTACTGTGTGCAACTCACTGAACGCAGCAATTCACAGCAACATATTTTGCTCTGTTAGACACCTGGCAAATGCTTTCATTGCTTTTGCCATTATCCAAGGCATCCTTCTGAGCATAGAGAAGGCAGGATTGAAACAAGAAAACACAGGAGTGAAAAAAGAAGACACTTGATTTGTTGGGATCTATGCCAGCGAAAGGAAGGTCTGTTGTTTCTCTACCATGTCTCTAAGGTCTTTCTAAGCAGACTGTGTTTGGAGCTTATGGGATTTGGTGGTGAACGAAGCAGGTGATGTGCCACTACGCAAAGACAGGCAGCTGCAGGCATTACAGCTTTCACAGAAAAATGTTAACAGGGGATTACTGTTGCAAATTGGTGTTTAGGTTGCCTTGACTCTATCATTCATTATCATACTTGATCCTCCTTTTCCTTTCCCAGATTTAATTTCCTATATTCCTCTGGAGCACCTCTCCTAGGGTCAGTCTGCCCATCAGTTTGGCCCTGGAGTGGGAATTTGCTGTCCCCACCTGTACTCAGCTCTAAAACCATGAGCTGGGCTATGCACTGCTTCTGCTGTTCTTGAAAGCAGAAATTCATCTCGATCCTAGCAGCATTGCACTCCTGGGCTAGATCTTGCTGAGCATTCTTGCTGTCATGTGAAGCAATGGGAAGGGTTGGAAGAATAGCCAAGGGTCTGAAATACACAGCTGTGAGACTTGCCAAAGCCTGGCTGCTCTGGAGGGGCTGTCTAGTTCAGGCTCTCTGTGGCTGACAGATCCCAAGCACCCAGACATT
Organism: Meleagris gallopavo; assembly: GCF_905368555.1. Classification (NCBI taxonomy): domain Eukaryota; kingdom Metazoa; phylum Chordata; class Aves; order Galliformes; family Phasianidae; genus Meleagris; species Meleagris gallopavo. The sequence continues at coordinate 9,591,707 of NC_139416.1, forward strand.
TGCCCCATCCCAGAACCGCTGGAGGAGATCTCTCTGCAGCCTTGACAATCAGCTGATTCTGTGGAAGACAGCCACAGCTCCCAGATCCTCTTCAGGCCACATACAAAAGCTCTGTGTGTTGCAAGAGGACTACAGACCACCCTTGGGAACCCTTGGTGGACAACTTCCCGGTCTCCTGGCCTCACAACATCACCCTGAACTCATCATTTCAGCTGGGCCAGAGGCCTTCCATGAGTTAGCCTGAAGTGCGTGCGCTTGTTTTCCTATTGCACTGAATAAGAAACTGACAATATCTAATTGTCAATACCCCTCCCTTGAGAGACATGCAACAGCGTTGCTCCTCAGGGCATATTCCCCACTGCTGTATTTAGAACAATCTGAAAAGACGAAATTTCAAAAATAATAGTCCTTCCAAAAACTCCCCGCCCACAAGCACTCCTCTGCCAATTTTCAGTTTGAAGAAAATGGAAAAGGACAAGTTTATACACTCTAATGAACAGGAGTTCAAAATGGAACCTGAACATTGTAATTCTTGTTAATGTCTGCTGATAATGGAATCAGAGGTGTTGATGGCATAGTGCCCAGAGGGGCCCTTTGCTGTAGATGCTTGTGTTGTTGCTCCTTTTCTCAGTTTGTACTGAAGGTGTTTTCTTTGGTGCTTAATGCTACTTTTCCACTCTTAGCTTTTAAATAAAGCTACACATCAGTACTTCTGCAATGCTGTTTATTGCGAGTCACGCAGTGAGTTTAGCTGTTTTCCTGTTCATGAGACTCATTTTTCTGCAGGTATTGCATGTTAAGGTTATTTATGAATATTTGCCACAAAGTACCAGTAGGTCAACACATTTAGCTTCTGCTATTAAATATTTGTAAAGGAAGGATCACTTAAATAGATGGCATCGTTTCTTTCCCCTGTTCTGATAAACCATGCTTGTCCTGCATATGAGTACTAAATATAAAGTGATTGACAGCATCAAGTAATTTTATTGTCTAGCAAAATTTGCTTTAGAAAATCAAAGGGGGCCAAAATGTTGAAACTAGGTGTTTCTCCAAACCTAAGGTGAGCAATACTCTTGTTGTCTCAAACTCTGTGCTGGGGGCTTGAAATCAAATGGAATAAGAATGGCTTTGAATTTGTGAATCTGCAGGACTTGCGCCTATTGAATTTAGTGATGTGAATTTTGTAACCTGTAATTGGTTGTCTTTGTGCAAACTTTGTTGTCCTTCTCTAATGCATATTCAGCTCAGATGCAAGCAGTCATTTCTAAAGGTTATAGAATATGTTTGTGCCACCGTGATTTCACATCAAGTAATAGATGTTTAGACAGTGCTATGGCTACACTTTTACTACAGATGAATTCTGACCTCATTGGCATCAGTGAAATCTATATAGTTAAAGACAGAATTTAATCTTCAGATTTTATGTGGGTATAGCAATTACCTTTTACCCATGCACATGAAATACGTGAAATCAGGCAAATTTGTAATTAGTTTAAAGTAAAACAAAGTGCATTTCTATTATTAACAATATTGCATAAAACTCTCAGTGCCATGGCTAAAAAATCAAAGCCAAGTAACAGTTCAGAGACAGTTGCTGCTATAAAACTTCTGACCTTAGTTACTGAATGTACATACAAACAAATAAACTAACCAGACAGAGATACTCCCCTAGGAGCAATCATGATTTGCAAAATGTAGGGGGCTTTCAGCCAACCTGTAAAGCTGATGGAATAAAATGTGTGCCTGTGTATGCCAGCTCATTAATCAGTGCCCTTTTTCACTAGCTGAAAGGATGGTTTCTAGATTTGCTTCTACCCAAGGCATCCATTTTTGTATCCTTTCCAGTAAATACTGCTGACTCGAAGGCTTTGGCAGTCAGGAAGTGTTTTGCTGAAACATCACGGACAGCACTGTGTATCATGCAGTGATAGCTCTGTGGAACGCTCTATCTCCAGTCTTGCCAGTTGTATTCTTCAGATTCTGCTATCCTCTTGGATGCCTCTTGCTTCATGTTGGCTTAAAATGCTGCTATGTTATACTGTCAAATCTGGGACCCCTCAGACAACTGGTGCCAAATAAATTTCTTCAGTAATGTTTGAAGTCTCTGATGGTAAGCATTGCTTGTTCAATGGATCTCTGATACGCCAAGTTAGTTCTCAGTATTCCTGCGTCAATTCTTCTGCTTATTGTTAGCCTCCGACCTTGGCATGTCTCACTCAGTCTTGGGGATTGTATCACTGAGGACTTGTATTGGTCTCCATCATTCAAGTTTTCTTGCAGTCAGCTGCAATTGTTCTCCAGCGATCAGCAAAAGGCATCTTTATTGAACCTTATATGTTTTCTTCATCTCCAGTGTAAATTCTGTTTTGACAGCATGCTCATCCCCAAAGCCCATTAAAGCCCACTTTGAAATTCATGCTAAAGGCTTAAACACATCATCCTCCTTTTGCACACTGCTGAATTGTATGTACATTCAGAGTAGAGTTTTAGAAAGCGACAACTCCTTCTTACTATATGTGAGGACAAATAGGACATGTTGAGCTTGTTTTCCAGAGTTTTGCTCCCAACTAGATTACTTACTAACTATCCTTATTTTGTATGTCTTCACTAGAACCCTCTAAGATAGGGGAGAACCTCAGTGACCTGCCTTGCAGCAGCCATGCAGTGCAGCTGAGAGCAGAGCTGCTGTGACCCTGACATCCCTCTTCAGGGTGCCTCTCAGGGTATGTGTTCAAATAGCTGTTTAACATGCTGATCTTATCCCACTTCAACGCACACCTACTCAAAGGATATTGCAATTGGCTTACATAAGAACTAGACAAAACATTGCCATTTAAAACTTGTGCACGTTGTTAAAGCATGAAGAGAACGATCTCTTCATTCACATATTGTTTCCAAAGCCTTGTCATGGTGAGGCACAGGTAATAAAACAGATGAGTGGATGTTAGGAAACCAGCTCAGCAAAAACCATGAAAAAGTTTACATAAGTTCTTCACCTGTACTGTACAGGTGCATAGAGGATGGAGTGAGGATGCACAGCTTTTCTTTTCTTTTTCTTTTTAACTACTAGGGCAGTATTTCTCATCATTTTGGGGCAGTTCCTGTCATTTCCTCTACCCGCCCCTGGACCTACTCTTGGGCAACTAAAGGGATCAGAAGGTTTGGGAAAGAAGTCTGAGTGTAGCTGGCTACACTCCTGTAGGCAAAGCTATAGATACATGGTCTCTGTCCTGCAGCAAGAGCAAAGGGCTGTCTTATGCCCTTTATCCAATAATGTTTATTTCCTGAGTGCTAATCTGAATCAAACCTTTCCATAAGCTGTATTCGAAGAAAATCACCTCACCAACCTTGCTTACAGGAGTTTGGTAAGCTCAGCTTTGAAACAGCAGATTCCTATAATTAAAGGTTAAAATGTTAAGCATAAAAATGACCCTTTGCATTATGAGAACAGCCACACTAAGCAACCTACAATTTGTCCAGCTAACAAGATACACATGGAGCTTACATCAATAAGCCTTTAATCATACATGTGTCTTCACTAGCTGTGCTGCGACATGTTTGGGCTGTATGAACTCTTCAGAGCCCTGTCCTTGTATATTTGTGTGAAATGTCTTGCACACCTACAGAGCTCTATATAAAAAATAAATCCTAATCCTCATCAATAATCAAAGAAGGGAGCAGCTGCAGGCTGTACTTTGGCTGACCCTGGCCCAAGTGAGCTAAAGAGAAGGAAATAAAGACCCAGCATATGGCACTGCAAAGCAACAGACAGCGTCTCAGCCCCTATCTGAGATGATCTGTATACCTGCTGGAATAACACTAAGGATTTTTCCTTCCATCAAGAATAGGGTGTTGCTCCAAGTAGCTCCCTGATCCTGCAGGTCTCTGCAGCCCATGCACCCTGCCAAACACTGTGGCAAAGCCTGTGCTTGGGTTGCTCTGAGGGGACAGGCACTGGGAGATGTGGCATGGTAGCTCTGGGAATCTCACCCGCAGCCTGACCCAGCTCCAGGGATGTAAGTGATGCATCTTTCATAAGGGCATCACTACACTGAAGCCAAGCTTCCCGTATAGCCTTTTCCACATGCTGCTCATTGTGATGCTGGAGTTCTCAGGATGACACAAGGTGTGAATTTGCTCTTCTTTCTCTTTACTGCCTGCCAGTCTTCAGCTGTTTTCAGCCCTCACAGGGACAGTAGATATGCACAACTTCACGTTTCCACCACAGCTGAATTTTCCATACAAATCCCCACTTTACAGCTCTCTTGTGCTCTCAAAGATGAGAAATGATGTTCTTGCCAGCTTAACCCATGTAAACTTCATCATAATCTGAGTTTGGAAGAGAATTAATAAATCCCAGTGCAAGTTTCCTAGGAAGGAATTCTGGTCTGTTTTCAAGATGATGATGCAATCTCACTGATGGAGTGAGAATAGCTTTTCCTTCAGTCCATACCTTGGGATACACATTAGTTACGTAGAGTAAGTGAAGTATTCCCAGGAACACCAGCAGAACAGCAGTAATTTTCTTTCTCTCCTTTTCCCACCATTCTTAAATCTCTGTTCTCCCTTTCAGCTTTTACAATAGCATAGGTTGCTTTATTTTAAAATCTAAATTTAAAATCTAAATGGAGATCCTTCCATTGAATCTCTTCTGCTGGCTATGTGCCTGCCTTCCTGCCATCGGCTGCACTAATTCTGTGATCCTGACAGTGGGAGTGGATTGAGGACCAGCTTACAGGTCTGGATCAGCAGTGTGGGGAACACTGAGGTAGCACTGCTATGCTGCAGTGAGAAGTGATGCAAACATCTTGCTCTTTTATTTTAAAAATTTTGCTTTATCTCTTAGTAAGTGTAGAACGGCCTTTCTTGCCACGAGCAGTTATTACACCTGTAGTGAGTTTCAACATATATCAAATTTTCTTTTCTCCATTCTTTGCTGTTTCTTTCCCAGTGCCCTTGTTTTCATTTTTCCTTAGTTAGGAGGTAATTCAACATTGACCTTTTAAGGTTGCATCCAAAATGCCAGAGATCTCTCAGGATCCATGACAATCCATTTTCAGTCAAACTGATTGGGTTTGATGGCAATATTTATTTTTGGAGACTTAAGGCTCTGCTTATATGAGCAGTAAGTAACTTTAGGCTGCTGTGAATAATGCTAGTAGCATTCTGTAATTTTTTTTTCTTCCATGATCATAACTTGAACATGCTTTTTAAACTCCATTACTGCTGTAACTCACTATCTGAGCTGAGAAACTGTTTTGTTGCATAAACATGAAACACAACATGACTTTCTTTCACAAGTACTGTGGGTTATTTTAGTCCCTCTGTTGGTTGGTTTTGCCCTCTTTACTACTTCTTAGTTGGATCTGTGAGCTAGCTCTCAACTTGCAATAAAAACAAATTGTAGTTTTAAAATACAGAAGGAAATTCCATGTTTTATTTCTTCAGCTTACTTCTTTGTGGTGAAGCAACCAGAAGCATAGTGATCCTCAGTGTGTTCACTAATGAACACCCTATTAGGTCTTCCTTGCTCACTTGCTTTTGTTATGTACTGTCCTGAGGATGCAGCTGGTCAGTGCAAAGCCTGAAGTCTAGCAAAAGACTTCTTTGTCTCTAAGACAATCTTCACATCTTCACCGTCCATTTTTCTGGAGTGGCAAATTCCACCTGGCCCATTTGCAGTTTGGGTTTTATAGAGGCATAGACAGAATCCTGTCCTGTGGAGCTCACCTCATCTTGACAGAAATGGAGCTTTGTGAAAATAAATGGAAAGTAAAGATTTCACAATTGAAACTGAATTGAAAATGAAATGTAAATGTGTTGTTAACTTTTTGTTTAAAAGGCTGCCTGCAGCATCTTTTGAAGTAGGCTATTTTGGGGCTAGCCTAAATCAGTTAGGAATGGGCCTTAGGTGAGGATCAAATTCCAGCTTTTAAAAAATTGTTGTATGTTTAACTGACCTAGTACAAACTTGCGTGTAGATGAATACAGCATTGGAAGTACAAGGCAGGATGTCTGCTACTCCTGCACATGTGCCATTACTAAGAGTTTAGCTTGCATGAGAGTAAAAAACCTGCCTGAATTTTGCTTCCGATCCTCACATATCTTACTTCTCCCCTTTACATTCCCATTTAAGCTAATAAACTTAAGAGAAAAAATAAAAGCCTTTGCATGAAGTAACAAAACTGGACAGCCAGCATGCCTTGGAGTAGACACTGGGCTGCATTCAATAACTCATTAAAGTTCAGATAAAAAGAAATTAATTGAAATGGAAAATACGTTCCAAAATGATGAGAAAGGAGTAGTTACTTAGACTGAGTAATGCAGACACCTTCATCTGTTGGGTGAGCACGGCTGATAAAAACATTCACAGCATATAGTCCTAGTGGGAAGAAACTCATGTTGTTGTTGCTACTCTTTCTGTCATTGCATTGTATGACTGGCCTAGTGAAGAAGTGCATTTTCTTGGCATTGGAGCTCATGAAAACCATAACTGAATGTTTGGTGATTTGCTAGAGTAGGTTTCAAATTAAGTCATATTAAAATTTGGTGACAACGTGACTTTGAATTTAATATTGTGTGTCGCTTTGGTTTGGTCCCTGGGAATGTATAAGGCAAAATATATCAGTGACCGATCAGCACTGAATAATCAAATTAATTTGCCCGACCTCTAAAAGCAGAGATCTGCAAATCTAATTTCCTGTAGAGGCTTTCACTATTGTTTACAGCTGTACCGTAAGGCATATATGGATGTACAACAGGAGAGTCATCTGGCCTAAAATGTAGTTGATTGTTTGGCTCAGGAGTATAATAAAAGTGTCAGCCAAACTCTGCCATTGAACACTGAGTAATCTATACTTGTGACAGGAGCTTGTCAGTGATTTCCAGTAAAAACTCCTGAAGGCCTAATAATTGTAAAAATACTGAAAGAGAATTTTCACCCTCATTAAGAGTCAGAAATGAGTTTTGAATCAGTGGGCTACAGTCGAACTACAAACATTTCAGCTGTGCAAAGCTGCCCCTCCAGCTGAGTGTATTCCTTACCTTGCCTTTCTGTTGTTTCCCATCTCTCAGCGTGTGTGATCCACCTCTTCAGGGACATGTGGGGTGCTATGCACCCCAAGACCTTCAATTTTCTCCTGAGTTTCCAGCAGGCTCTCCTGGGCTGCTTCAGTTCCTGCTGGCAGCACCCCCAGAGGAAGGAGAGCCTCCCACCTCCCACATCTCAGACAAGTGCTCTGCCCACCAAACTAGCAAAGGGAGAAACGTATGCTGTGCCAGCAGGTCTGGGAGAAGTGGCTGGTGTCAGTGCAGTGCCAACATGCAGGAGAGGATGTGGTAGTGAGCAAAGCATCTTTGCATTCTGGAGCAAAGTGTGCAACTCAATTCGGGTCTAACTGAAGAATCTCTTTCTTGTCATTTACTGTAGGCAAATTGAAATGGTTGCTTTCCCTTCACTTTTGCCCTTCCTTCCTTGGTGTCTGCGTCTGGAAACATTGTACAGGGTGCTGTTCTCAGGGTTGCAGGTTCTGTTAGATGCTGGGCTTTGGTAAGTCAGCATTATAGTGGTCTTTTGTGGATATAATCCTTGGGAGCATAAGTCTTTTTTTCAAGAGCTGTTTAAATGATCATATGCCTCAGAGTGCTCCAGAAGACCAGAAGAAATACTCCTTGCCCTGAGCCCTAAGAATGCCTGTAGCAAATTTTCATGAGGAGAGGAAAACAATCTTCCTTATTTGCAGAGCTTAGTCTCAGCAGAGCAGACAAGAGGTACCAAGAGGCTGGAGAGGGGAATCTGAACTTAATTTTTCTTATTTATTTGTATTTTGTCTACATCAGTAATCACTGGAGTATTGGAGTGCCTCTCAAAAATATAAAAGTATTATTTAGAAAGATATGAAGGATAGAAGTAGCAGTGCTGTAAGAGTCATTGCTGTTTTATGTTTCTTAATTAACCCTCAAATCTTTCTTCAGATTATGCATTCAGTCTTGGCAAGTAAGATTTTAAACTTGACCAAAGAGCTTACAAGGAAAGCAAATGCTTTCAAAAGAGGCTGAGCCCCGGAAGTGTCAGCTGTGAGTCATTAGTGTCTCAGAGATACATAACTGAGCTGGTGAGGACAAGGAAAGTTTCCATAACAGCAGCAGAACTAAAATGAAATTGGAAGAGTAGTCATCATTGTTTGAAAGAGACACAGCCCTTAAGCAGATTGCTATTATTTTCTCAACTCTGCAGTGCTTGAGGCATTGTGTGACTCAAAAAAGCCCCTCAGCCACCTCTTTGCCTCCATTTTCCTCCATCATCATGGAACTTAAATAGCTTCTTTTTCTTAGACAATAGATTTGTCTTTCTTCCACCAATGCTATGGTTCTTATGAATGACATTTCTGCTTAAACAGAAGGGTCTTGATTAAAAAGGGCAGCAGTTAAATTTTCTTTACCGAGTTACAATTCCTTCTAAAGAATTAAACTGAGTAGATTGCAGATATTTACATAACAACCAAACTCGTGTTCAGAGGAAATGCAGTAATTTCAGAAATAAGCGAGTTCAGATTTAATTGCTGCTTATCTATCTATCTATCTACCTACCTATCTTGTGAAGGATTTTCTAAACACAGTTGTATGACCACAGTCTTTATGAATTTTGTGGCCCGAGAAACAAGGCACAAAGTTTAGTAGTAGGCTGATAAGGACACTTCTTTTCGATCTGGAGGAGCTAATCTTACTTGAGATACAGTGGTGAATCTGCTTGTTGCTACTCAGAGGCTTTTTTATACCTCTAATTGCATATATTCTCTTGCTAATGTTTCCAGCAAGGAAATAGTTGGGAATCTTGTCGAGTTGGGCATTGTGTTGAATTAAGTCAAGATAATGTTGCATTTCTGTTCTTAAGTCTATTGGCGGCTGCACAGGGATAGAGAAATGGAGTATGTGCTTTACAGCCAGCAGTCTGCGGTTTACGCCCCATAAGCTGTAGATCACCCACGTTTCTGTTTGAGGCAAGCCTCAGCAAATTCAGGCTTGCAGGCTTTCTCCGTATGGTTTGCAGTTCCAACTTGCTGAGTCCTGTTTGGGTGTTCAGGCTCCTGTGAACTAGGAAGTATCCAAATGATGTCAAAAGGAAACAGAAATAATTCATTTGGAATCTGATCCAAAGTTTAACTGAAGCCAGTGCTAAATCCTTTTGACTTGAAACCGCTTTTTGGTCGGATGTGTCTTCTAGAGGGAAAGCAATGACATTCACCTCCTGTGTGTGCTGGATTGAAGGAAATTCCCTCACCTCATAAATGTAGAAAAGATCTTCCCAACGCAATCTTCTGAGTTGGGAAGGACTGTAGTGGTTTTCCTTTCCTATTAATTTTATGGTGGCCAGTATCCTAGAGGAAGATGCCTAAAAAACCGATTTGAGTACAGGTTGAGAAGAGCCAATGGAGATCCCTTGGATACAGTGCTACAGAAGAGCAAGCTGGGAGCAAGACCTCAAGCTGGTAGCAAAATGCTACCTATACATAGGGCAAGCAGAACAGGAGCTAGCATTTACACTTACAAGCAATGAGTGAGGGTACTGACTCAAGCTGTTCATTGTGAACTGGGGCAATTGCTGTGTGCGTCAACGTGGAGGAGTATTAGAAGAAGGGCTTCACTCTGCTCCTTGGTAGCAGGAGCACAGGAACACAATCTGTGAGCAGTCCCTCATTCCTTTGTACAGTTCTGACTCCCAGGCATGCTTGTTGGTGTCTGCTCTGAGTTCTCTCCTGGAGGTTAGTGCTGTAGAGGTTAGTGCCTGCCCCAGCTCCCCTCCCCACAGTGTGGCCCTGCACCAGCACACGGCAGGCCTGTGGTTAAGTGCTGCAATCTGGTCCTGTATGAAATACTCCTTAGGTTTGTGGTGCAGTAACTTGAGCAATCCCAGCTATGTGCATCTTGTCATATGGCTTTATAATGTAGGAACGTGCTTTCCTACAGTTATTAATTTTTTCCTGCAAAATAAAAAATATGTTGAATCGACCACTAGAGTTCAGCATTTTCAGACTCCTGCTGCTGAAGGGGCAAATACATTAGATGAGGAAATCCTTTCTGTCGGCAGGAATACATGAAATAATTTTTGCTTATATTTAATGTGTTGCCAGGATACATAGGAACATCTGCATTAAATAAAAAAATGGAGGAGTCTTCTTTAGAAATGAGATTTTTCTCTACCACCTTATTTAGTATGTCTCTAAATGAAATTGTTGTCTTTGTACCTGTTTAATTGCCTTTGAGAGATCAGTCATAGCAGATTGGAGAAGAGACCTAAATTAAACTGTGTATATGGATTTGCTCCTCACTGTTTAAAATTACAGATGAATTCAATCAAGTATGAAGACGAGCAAATATTTCTGCATAATCTTTGTCAGTTGAACATAAAGCGTTAATGTTTGTTGGTTAGCTTCCCTCAGATCTGCAAAGAAGAAGGTTAGGAAATATCTTTGGTCTCATCTTTCCTGTTATGATAAATAACTGATCTGTGGTCAGAGCCGTAAAGTTCATAACCTACTCAGAAAAAAAACTTAGGAACAAACCACTGCTGCTGCAGCATTATGTAAAGTGGAAAACCTATTTTCCTGGGGAGGGGTGCTGCTTAAAGATGATTTCACGAAAGAGGAAGCCCTTGCTGTTTATCCTGCTTGATCCAAATGTGCAACATTTCCTGTGGCCAGATCTGCAGTAAAATCAAAGGGGGTAGCCATGTTCTGTGGTCTATTGCTTCCTATAGCACACCCATAGAAGAGGAAGAAATTACCATTTGTTATAAAACTAACCCCTATCCTTCCTTATCTGATCAATCAATTAAAAGTAACGATGCATTGATAATAACCCCAAAGCATTTAACTGGTAATCTATTATTTGCATCTGTCTGGCAGAACCTTTGCCTATTTTAAGGAGACAGAAAGCAATTTTATACATTCTGCACGACGGATTTATCCTTGAGACTTTTCAAACAGAGTTTAGATGGCTGATAAAATCTTTGCTTGCAGGACATCATTAAGTGTCTGATTGTGCAACATAGCTACATCTTGAGTTTTAGGAAATCAACAATACTGGTTAGAGTAACCTCGAAATCAAGACTCTTGTCAGTAATCAATGGATCCTATATTACAGTCCTGACCCAGGTAAAATCACAGAGCTTGGGAATTTTATTATATTTCTGTGTATTTCAGTTATCCTAGAAGGCATTTAGAGTCTCTGTATTAGACAGCACTTTAAAAAGGAGAATATGGACAGACATACTTCAGGCCTTGCAGGAAGTCCAAACAGACACGATCACCAGCGAGCCACTGGCAGAAGTTATGTCATTTGAGGCCAAAGGTTGGTGCCTTGACTGACACTGTGAATATTCACGGCCCTGAACTACTCGTTCCTCATCCAAACTGCAGGAGGGAGCTCGCTTTGCTGTACACGGATATTTGCCAGTTACGTGCAGCAAGCCCGTGGCAAATGAAGAAGGCTACGCAGTCTTTCAGCAGTGCATATAGAGCTACTACACACATACAAAAGTATACATTAAGAAAAATGTGTTTAGTTATAAAGTAAAGCACAGAAGAGACGGGAAATGCTGTAGTTTAAATTACCTGTGTAACCTTGTGTCACGTCCCCCGCGTATCTGAATAAAGTTACAGTCTTTAATTATGCCCTGAGCATTTTATCTGTGATAGGTCCTACCTGGGCTAAACAATAGGCTTCACATCTGGAAAAATGCAGAGTGCTCTCTCAGTGGAGTTAGTGGAATATCTCTAGAGATCTTACCAAGGAAACAAGCCATGCCCAGTGTACAGAGCTGACTTTCTCCTTTGTTTAGGACTGATGTTGCAGACTGGTGAGGAGAAGTTTCTGTAAGAAGTCTGTATGTGTGCAGGGTTACCCACAGCCCTGTGCAGGGAATGCTGTTCTTCCCGTTCTTTAGCACTGAGGTAACTGCCTCCTGGATCCTGCAGCCCGGTGACTGGCACCCCCTAAATACTGAAATGATTGATGAAATCAGTTGCCAGCTTGAGTCCTGGGTGGGTAGTGCTGGAGACGGAGGCAGGATTCCTGGATTCCACTTGTGTCTGACTCAGTGTGTGATCTTAAGCAGTAAATGCAAGTCAAATCAGGGCATGCTCTAATCTGTCATGGAAGGCAGTTATGGGATTAATGAATGTTTGTCAAAGCTAGTTTAGTCAATACTGCAAAATGCAGGCACAGCTAACTTTCCATTTTATCAGGAACTGGCTGACAGACTCAGATTCAGTGAGAATGCTGCAGTGCAAGGCAATGCTAGGCACTGCTAATGTTAGTCTGCTGAGAATGTATCTTCCAAGTGCAGGGCTTACAGGATTGTTCTCTGCCACCCCTTTCACGGGACGCCACTGCCCATAATCACCCGAAATCATCCAGTGAACACGTTTAACCTTCTCAGCTGCATCTACAAGAGTTCCTCTACCTTTGAGCTGGGTCTGCATCCCTGCTCCATGCTTTGCACAGCAAAGCAGTACTCCAATATCCTAAGACAGAATCTATATCCACATGCACCAGCTACTTCTCACTAAGTCCAGTTCTTTTGGGTTCAGATTTACTTTCCATGCTCAGAACAACTTACGAGACTCGCACCACATTTCTAACGTTTCCCTGAGGCATCAGACTAACTGCCGCTGTGCAGAACAATGGGCTAATCAATGCAGGCGCAGTGGTGCTGTCTAATTCTCCTGGAATGGAGACAAAACCCATGAAGAGAATTGGGCCAACATGCACATTCCCAGAGCGAGTGTCTACAGCACGCAGCTGGTCTGGGGAGCTGCAGACCTGCTCAGTGTTCTCAATGGGAAGACACCAAAATGCTGGAAGTGCATGTCCCAAACCTGAGACAACCAAATGTTGGGTGTGTGTTGCAAATTATTAAGGAAAATGGCATTTGGGGTTTTATTTAGATGTCTAACCCCTTATATTTTGCAATTTTTATTATCAATATTTTTCCTCAGTACGATGTTCAATTTCAAAAATGTTGGGAAGAAAGTTTTAAGGCTTGAATAATGTTAGGAATCGTGGAAAATGATGTAAAGCATTCCTGTAGCCACAGCTAGTCCAGGACTTAGTTCAGTATCTCAATGAATCACAGCTGAACAGAATTATTTCTGTCTTTCACACTCACTGCTTTTGCTGAAAAGAAGTTCTTCAAGTTGGTTTTGTGTTACCTATTTTACTGTAGTTAACTCATCAGTTGGAAGTTAGTCAGAGATTAGGAAACATTATGAAGTTATCAAAAAACTGGCATGTTAGGATGAAATCAGTTAATCTTTAGCCTCACAGGATAGAAAGAGGAAATGTAATTGCAACACTGAATTGTGTTCTACACTCATTATCACTTAGAAAGCCCTTCAGATAATTCTATAATTAGCATGGGACATATAACGGGGAAAAAATACCTGACATGAGAGGATCTCGGTGAATGTTTTCATTCACAAATAGGATTTAGCTGCCAGCCAGTGCACTGTGCTGAAGCAAGCACCCATGTATAACAAGTCAGGGGTACCTTAGGGCCGCAGCCACTGGGGCCGTGGAGCAGCATGCACAGGAACGGTGAGCAAGGCTGGCTCTAGCCAGGCAGCTCCCTGCCTTCATCTGATTCTCAAAATACCTTTCAGTGCAATCATTGTTCCAGTCAGATCGCTGAATTAAAACCAACTCCGTTTATCACACATTTTGATGTTTATACAGTACCTGTCATCACTCGCTTAAATGGATAACAATATGGATAGAGATTAATTTCTGCTCTGTATTTGGTCTTGAAATATAAACTGTGTTTTTAACTACTAATTCCTGAAGTGTGACATTTTGTGAAAGATCTACCTAAATCTTAACAGCAATTACTGGCACTTTGTTGGGAGTGATTTGCGGCAGTGTTACTTATACACTGAGCAGAGTGTTTCAGTGATTTCATCTCTGAGAAGTTTTCAAGTAATGGAACCCCAGATTCTCACTTGTTAGACTTGACTTGTTAGATGACAAAAGAGAAGATGGCTTTGTGATTCTTTTAGCAAGGTAAGGGAATAGCCCTGGGTTTTTTCTGTTATTCCAGGCTAGGTCTTTAGAAGCTGCCTGCCTACAGTGTTTGAATGGAAAACTGCTCTTCAGTTAAACTGTTGTGGAAAAAAAATCTGTCTTTATAGAGAATTTTCCATTAAAAAGGGAAAAGCTATAAATGATATTTTATCTCAAGTATGGCAAAATGAATTTTCACAACTACTACTCATAATATGAAGGGCCTGTTTTCCATTTCCTGTAGGAAATAGGGGTGTGGAAGCTTTTCAATTCTGGTTTCCAGCTTCTGCAGGCATCTCTACCTTCCAACCCCACTCACGTCTGAGATGAGCTGCTGCTTCCTGCTTTTCTCACTGGAATCCTATTCTGGTACTTATCCTCTCATCTTCAGTTTCTAGGCCAAATATATTCATGGGTATCAGATTCCTCGTTCTCTTTAACTGTCCATTAGTTTCAATAGCTCCTGTATTATTTCTGTAGAGTACCTAAGGGTAGCAGTAGCTTTAATTTAGCCACCAAAAAAAACCTACAGACACAAACAGATCCAAACTCTACTCAGAAAGGAGCAGATCATTCAAAATTAGGACATGTTCTCCTCCTCACCACTCTGCAGATGCTTTGCAGAGTGCAGCCTGTTCTGCAAGCCTCCTTCTGTCCAGCAGAGCTGAGGATTCAGGTTGGCTGAGGTGAATTTTCCTGCTTGTGGAACATTCCAATGTAAGGAGGGAGCTCTCTCACGTAGTCTCCTTGTTGCTGAGTTATATCAATAAATACCAACCAAAAAATGCCAACAGCATGCCATTATGACCACAGTGGCTGCAGCCAGAATGCTTCCTGAGCTGCCAGAGCTGGAAAGCTGATGCCCTGCTGCTATGTGAGGAGTCCTTCCAGAGCTGCTCACCAGCTTATCCCCTCATTCAACTACTGATGAGACATGTTTCCAATTTAACAAAAACCAGATGTTCCTTGCTGGTTGTATAATTGCACAGCTGAAAAGCAGTTACAAAGTGGCCAGATAACATTAAGCAGTAAGGCAGGAAAGGATGCTGTGAAATCTCGGTGGACCAGGTTGAACATAGCTGTTCAGTGCAGTGTGTTTAGACATTCAGGAGAGGTTAACCCCTGTTTTAACTCACCTGTTACTCTTCTCAGTGATCTGTACAGTATGTCCCTCCCAGAGATGACTTGCCCAAGATCCAACATTCCCAGCAAGCTATGTGGGCCTGCACCTGCTTACCCAGTAGACCAAGGATGGCCAACCATTGGGCTGCACAAGAGCATCCACAGAGTTCTGAGCATGCACTGCATGGCACATGATGGTGTGAGCTTTTGGCACAGCCAGTCCTACAGAACATGAGGGGTTCTGGTCCTGTCTAACCTTTATTTCTGTGTTTTCTAGTCAAGTTTGTGTTCATTTTCTGTGAAAATAGGCAAATGGTTGCAGTGTTTTTATCACATCTGTTTGGATATGTGGAGCTGCTCTGCTAAAATAATAGTTTGTCAGCATTAGCAACTGCTGACAGCATCATTAGTAATCTAGCATTATTGGGTAAATGGGATTTTTGATTACAATTTATTTTTTTCCCAAAGATTAGAATTTCAAGAATAGAAAGAGTTATTCAGCACTTGATATTCAGCCAGACCAGTTGAATTCTCACTAAAAGAAATAAATCCAGCTAACACTAAGCAGGGGTACTTTGTAAACTCAGCCAGAGAGCTCAAAACCTTGACCAGTCCCAAAGTGCAGATAATTCATGATTTGAAAGCAATCTCCACAGGACCCAGAGAAGAAGTTCAAGGGATGCAACATATTTCTTGTTAGAAGCGGTATAAAATTTCTCTCTCGGCTGATGACATGCTAATGTTTGTTACCTATCCAGATAATTCTATGAAATCTTTGCTTGAACTTGTTGACAGTGTTGCTTCAATATTTTACTGTAATACCAGTTGGACAAAGTCAGGGCTTATGGTGAATGGTCTTTGTTCACTGCCAGCAATTAACTCTTTAACTCTTAACTGGAAGCCCTTGGGTTTCACACCCTTAAGGTATGTGCTCAGCTGCTAAATGTAAGGGTTGAAATTGCCAAAATTATCAGGGAAGTGTCAGCAGAATGATTTCCTTCAAAATTTATCTTGGTGGGGGAGACTGGCAAATAATAAGATTGTGATTGATCCAAAAAAATAATTACATATTGAACACGCTGCCAGTTGCTGTAAATCGTGGAGCTTTTCAAGAGATGGGTCCATTATTAGCAATGTTTTTGTGGAAAAATGAGAACCACAACATTGGCATTAGGAAAATCCTGGAAATTGATAAAAGCAAGCTTTTGTTTGGAGGCAGAGTATTGTTTTGATTCTCACCTCCTGAAACTGAAAGAGGCCTTGTGTGGTTTTACCCAGAGGAAGCTCAAGCCCAGCCCTGTTTATTAAAAACTTGAGCTACAATGTTATCTCCCCTAAAGAATCAGGTTCCACGTTGGCATGATTCACCCCAGCCGGAGCCAAAGGGCTTGCTGCTGGCCTTGCTGGGTGTAGCTCCGGTTTTGATGACATAGGCAGGGAGTGAATCTGCCCCAGCCTTCCACAGTTTCACAGCCATGAGGACTTATGTCCTTATGTGTCTAAAACATGCCGTGATCGCAGTGTGGTCTGGCTGCCAGCAGCAGCTCTGGGAGGAGACCTGGATGGTGGGGACTCTTGTGAGCACAAAGAGAAGAGGCTGAGCAAGGGGCAGAGCCCAGCTCTGGGTCCTGCATCTCCCTCCTCCTGCCCTTCTGCTGTTGAGAAGCCCTCTTCACGTCTGTGATAACTGAGGAATGCTTTCCAGAGAGGCGTTCAGTGATAGTAATGAGAGAAAACTGGGTTGCACTCTGAGGCCATGCAGACTTCATTCCCAGCCCCTCACAGTGCCCTTGATACAGCAGTCTTTGAAGCTGTCGATCTAGGTAGGGAAAGTCTCTGCAATGTACTGCATTTTCCCATTTTGTTGTATGCACAGTATTGATCCCAAGCATGTCTTCCCACAGGTGAAAATTGTCATTTGCTTCAATGTGTATAATAATGTTCAGAACACAGGAAAACAAAAGCAACAAATGCACTAACATGCATGACAAGTCCATGCAAAAAGAAATCTAAAATAGCAGTAGTAACTCTATAAAATTCCTGGTATCTCTGCGATGACCTCAAGCTTCTGTTGAGTGGGAATGACTTGCATAACTCATTCCTGCTTGTGGCTCTCAGGACAATCTGGCTTTTTCAAAAACAGATCAGAGAAAAAATCCTTGTTCCATTGAAGTGAATGGAAATTTTGCTACACACACAATCTCATCCCCAGATTTTTAAACAAGAGGAGATGAAAATTTGGCTCCTAACTCACCCTTGGGATTCTTGAATGAGTGGTTCAACTTCCAAAAGCTCTGACACCCACTGATTTCAATAGGAGCTGCTGGAGCTCTGTGAAAAAAGGTTGTTCATTTGCAGCACTAAATATGGATGGTGGAATCTCAAAATTAAGCTCCTATTTTTGAAAATCTTGGCCCAAACCTTTATTAATACCACACTACCATGCCTCCTGCATCTATTAGCAAACATAACAGCATTCAGCTCCACATCTGCTGTATTCTTAAAATGTGGGAAACAAAAATGGTCTTTTAATCAAATTTAGATTAAAAGCTCTCTCTGAAATAATGATAGCCAGCTATGGATGTTCCATAATTTGCTATTAGTTAAAATATTCCCAAATAGCACAGAGGACAAGTGGTATGTGTATGTACTGTTCCCAGAGAGCTCTTGTAATTGGAGTAATTTCAGCAATATCCAATTTTAGAGGAAGTAACTGATCCCAAGTTGTTACCTAAAGTAATTCTTACTGACAGTATTACAGGCTTGAAACATTTTTTGCTATGCCAATACCACAAACTAGCTGTGCAATTACAAATGTATTTGTCACTTCTGTATTTATGTTATTAACACTGGTAATTTAGAGAAAGAAAAAAAAAAGTTTCACTTAGGACTGTCTCTGCCTCTGTCCAAAGTAAAAAGAGGCTTTGATATGTTATTAAAATCAGTATTAAGTCAGATTTCCTCTGATGTAATCTCCCCTGAATTAACCAGCTAAATAGGGTTGGCTCTGATCTGAATTTGAATGGGAAACCTCTTGGTATAATGTAAACACTGAAGGAAGCAGTGTTAGTGGTTCTGGAGGTGGCTTGAGTCAGTAGCCCCACATTGCTTTTATGCTGCATTGGGCTGCTGTGCTTAATAAAAATTGTATGGACATTTTGCAGAAGAATTAGTCCAGATGTTTTAGCTAGGTTTCAATTTGGCTGTCCTCTGCTTATCTCTCTAAAAACAGCAAGAGTTAGGGTTGCAAAAATTTTCCATTATAATCCTTGCTTTTAGCAGGCTCCTCATTTCCTGAACATTACTTCTATTTGCTGAGACTTCTTGAGTACAGCTTCTGTTGTGCAGCGGTTGAGCAAGATCTCCTCAGCCACTTCTGTGGGTGGGAGAGGGACATTTTACACATTCCCTAGTGCAACCTGGGCTACCTTGTTGTGAACAGAGCTTTGGTGAAAATTTCTGTCCTCCAAAATGGCTGAAGTACAAAGTTTAAAACCCAGCACAAACAGTGGTATCTAAGAAAGTTGTGTCTAAACAATGATTAGAGCCAGATCTTTATGCCTCTCATTTTATATGCTCATGTACAGCAATCCTGTGGACATCACAGAACGCTTTGGTAATTCTAGAAACTGCTGAATGTGACAGGGCTGTTAGGATCTGGGTCTGGCTAAAGGAGGCAGGTGCTGCCTTTGGTTTCTACTCCATTGAAAATAGGTTCCCTTAATACTAATGTTGCAGAGCAGTACTAGGACTCTGTCTCCTCTGTCCCCTAAAGAGCAAGAGACAGGGGCAGTGAGAAGGAAACCACACAAAAGCTTTGTTGCATTGCTACATCAGCTTTCTGCATTTTATTACTGGAGGCAGGGTCTGGCTCTCCATCTGCTTTTCATCAAGGCTGAACCCTGTGGTACCCTTGTATATTTGGGCCATTTGAGGCTACTGTAATAAAAACAATAATAAATAACAAGTAAGAGACTGGAGACTAAAGCCGTAGGATGAACTCCTTCAGGTCCTAATGGTCTTCCAATGTCCTGGAGGACCAGAAGAGCCCCAGCTGCTGGCTCCAAATGCTGAAGGTGTCTACAGTAACCCCTTCAGTCATGGGATGCAACAAAATACGCTGTGCTGCCAGGTACTTTGTGCTCAGCAGCAGTGGCTCAAGGAGGATTGGGCCATTGCTCAGAGCCAGCTGCCTACCACATCATGTGCCCCACTTTCTACCCAAAGCTTGAGCCCACATGTTGCAGGAGATATTAGCTTCTTGCTCTTTCTTTCCTAAGTCTGTGTTCTCTTTGACTCTTACCTTGTGCTTGGCTTTGTAAGGAACTCACAGTGTTGCTGAGGGCATCCTTTTGTGTGAACAATTTTTTACCTCGGTGACTCTTAAATATTTCTGACATTTTATTGTTGTGGTGTGATGCAGAAAGGAAGCATTTGCAGCTCAACATATATTTTATTTCAGGGCACTGAATTTTCCTGCTGTTTTGTAGTGAAATGAATTTCAGAGCATAGTGTGGCACTTTGAAGATGAATGTGAAAGCAGTTCTGCATTAGGGTGCTGGGTTGGTATTTCTTCTAAGTCTGAAGCTCACTTCAGCTCGAAGGTTTTCACCAGCACCACAGCAAGGAGCAGAAGAGCATGGCCCAGCTCCTGCCCTGCTGCTTTGTTAGCCTGCCCAGCAATGTGAGCCAGGGCTGCAAGTAACTTAAAGCAAAACAAGACTTAGCACATGAAGGACTTCTGATAGGGTTTTCCATTGCTGCTCAGCAGTGGTCAAAATCTTGAAGATATTTGGCAAGTTGAAACATTGAAAACCATTGGCCACACCTTCATTGCCTGTATACATGTATAAAGCATCTGGTTACCCCAGTCTGGGAAGCTAATCCACAGAGAGCTGAAAGAATCTGGCAAAGAAACACTTCTTGCCTCAGGCTTGATTTGGGGAGAAGAAAAAAAGTAATATTTCCAGTTTTATAATTGGTCTTTGGCAGCCACGGAACACTGCCTTACAGGATTATTATGATTATAGGCTACAGCGTGCATTGTAAATGAGGATGTCTGAATACCTGCTCAATGCCTGGTCAGTGTGGGGCTTACCTCAGCCCAGCACTGCTCACAGCTGACCTGGCCACATGCTGTGCTGAGCCCGGGCAGAGATAAAGGCCACATTTTTCTCCCAGTTTTTTCATCTATGAAATGTAGATATGTTCCTGTGATGTTATTGTGGGTTGTATAGCTTGCTATCCATAATTTGGCAGCACGTTTTAGATCCTGTTACCAAATTTTTCATAACTAATAACAAGAATAAATGAAGAATGTTTAGGTGTTTTGATATGACTAGATGATAAACAGATATAGCCTTTGTAAAATATGGTTTCCCAATTTCTTTCTGCTTTACCAAGGCTGATTCCGTCTTAGCTTTCTCTATGTTAAAGTCTGTTACTACCTGGTTTTTGCTTGCAAGGTAGCAATGTATTTGAAGAAAATTCTGTTATGATTAAATTCCTTCAGTATTTACTACTATAAAAAGATCTTACTTTCAAACCTCCTGGAAAACCAAAGGTAGGACCCTTGCACTCAGCCACTGGTTTTCCAAGAAGAGCCTGCTCTTGGCACAGGCTGAACGTTAGGAATAATTTCTTCTCAGAAAGAATGGTAATGCACTGCAATAAGCTGCCCAAGGAAGTGGTAAAGTCACCGTCCCAGGAGGTTTTCAAGAAAAGGGTAGATGTGTCACTTAAGGACAGGGTTTAGCGGACATAGTGGTGATGGGTTGACTGCTGGACTTGGTGATCTTTGAGGTCTTTTCCAACTTTAACGATTCTATGATTCGGTGACGCAGCCCAAACTGATTTGTAGTTTTGACTGTAAATTCCTATGAGGAAATCTGTGAAGTTGTGCAGGCAGTTTCACCAGGCTTTGAACTGATTCCCTGTTGAAAAAAATTGGGCACCCAGCTCCCATCAGTTCCCCTACACTGTCCCCTTAACATGCTCAGTGAGCAATCAATGTTAATGAAGGGCCCATTTTTCTGCTGCCCACATCAGCATCTCCTGAGGAGTCCCAAGGGGAACTTGTGCAGGGAAAGATGCAAGTAAGATGAGTCTGACATGTAAAACCAGAAAATGTTATGAAACATGGTTTAGGGCCTCTGCAAGGTTTCCTCACAGAGGAACGCAGAAGCAGCACAGTGCGGTAGTGTAACAGTTGATTGGCCATAAGCCACAGCTCCTTGCTGTTGCAACGTGCATGTTATGCTGTTGGGACACGCCATGATAGGAAGCTCAGACATAGCCATGGAGTAACAGCAGCAGACCCATGTCAGGATCCTTCCTATTTTTGAATGTGGGTAAAAATGGCTGGAGGCAGAATTGGGAAACAGAACTGCCATAAAATACAGAAGAAGAGTAACATGGGTTGAGAAGGACTGTGGACTAGCAGAAGAGGTCTCAGCATTGAAAAGAATAAGAATGGACTACAAGGCAAGATTTGCCTCAGAGACTGAGAGTATCCACAAGGCACTCAGTGATGAAGTACACATTCGTGTGCCACATGCACCATCCATCATTATTTCAAACCCATTTCACCATTGTTTCTATTATAACCTATTGTAATGGTCTTAGATGAGAATTATAGATGACATATTCATTCTTGAAATGCTCTGGGGAAAGGAGGGCACTGGCATATTATGGCGAGAGTAGAAGGAGTGCTATGAATTCCAGGTGAGGTGGAAGGTGTTAGGGATCCCTTTTACTATTGCTACGACCAGAACAGGGGGAAACCATGCCAAAACTTATTTTCAGCTATTTTTTAATGGTTTGATGATTGGTAAGGGCTAAAGTTCCTATCACATTAAGAGAGGTAGGCAGTGTTTTGCTTTTAGAGCAGACAATTTTGCTTGCTTGTGTTAGTGCTCAAGAACCACTACTTTCTAGTGTTCGTAGGTGTAGTACCATGTGCTGATGGTTGCACCCAGCCTTTGATGAATATGTCCAAACTTTTTAAAAAAAGGCAGTCAACTCCTAGCTAACCCATGCTCTTATTTCAGTTCATGGAAAAGTACAAGTAAATACCATTAGTTCATATCAGAAAAGCCACGAAGACTCCAATTTTCAGCCTGGACTTAGCCAGACTTCCAGTTGTAGTCATCCTAAATTCTGGGTCCAAAAGTTTTGCAGCTGGAATGGAGATTAGTGTTAGTAAAGTTGCTATAAAGATGCAGAAATTAATAATCTCATCTTTAGAAATAATGACTGAAGTATATTTAGGAACAGTGTCTCTGTATGCTTTCTACATATTTGGTGAATAATCTGCTACCAGACTCTTAATCAGGAATGGTTCTGGAGCAATTGGTTTGCTTAAAGCATCATGACACTTGCTAATGCGTTGAGATCTCCTTTAAGGTATGTGATGTTTTCCAGAGCTGTTGAACTGCTGTAATTTCTCAATGAAATCAGAGAGAAGCCAAGACCTAGCATTAATTTCCAGCACTATATAGAAATATCTTAATACAGGGTTTAATTAATGCTCAAATTAATCAGCAAGTACTTTTTTTGTTATTAACTCATGCATTACGTTTTGATACTCCAGTGGAAGTGTTCCACTTTGTTTCTCTGCAATACTGTGTGTTCAGTTTTTATTGTCTGTGATAAAAGCAGCTCAGCCTCATTATTATCCCAAGATTTGGGTGACAGTAGGGAATGCATCACAGCAAAGCCAAAGCCTAGCTGAGAGCAATTTTACTATTATAGGCACAATTACTGTCCATTACAAATTCCAGAAATGAGCACAACTATAACTTTAATAGGTGACTACGTTGCAGGAGCATAAAAAGAAAAATGGCATCTCTCCCTCTTCAGCTCAAAAGAACAAAGTAATAAAAGGCTCTGGGTTGCATGCTCTGTATTAAACCCAGGCAGTCCTGAAGGCATTTGGCTCTCCAGTGGAGAGCAGCCCTGGCTGCTCCTTCGCTGCAGTTTCACTTGATTTGGAGTGCTATTAGAGGCCCTTGTCTCACACGGTGAGAAAGAAGCACCTGTGCAGAAAGCTGTGAGCTTCAGGAAAGCTTGGAACCCTGGGCCCTGCTCCCCACAGAAATGCTCATGTGCTGTGGTTATGTCTGAAGGACTTTGCAGCCTCTTCTTGTCCCAGAAAAAGGGTGGGCGTTTTTGTGAAAGCTGGGAAAGTTTTAGGCTCAGAATGTAACTGAAATTGAAAGGGATTTCTTCTGTTGCTATTTAAAAAGCAACAACTGAAGCTTAACTAAAGCTGTTTGCATTTGCTTTCTTTCCACAGTTCAATTATTACTGCTGTAAAGAAAGCATTTTTTCAGTAGAAGTGAAACTCAGGCCAAGACCCCATTTTGGGAAAGCACGTTACCATCCAGGTAGTACTAAAGTAAATTCCTGTTTTGAGCAATTGCCAAAGTACCATTGACTTTCCATCTCTTAAGAGAATTGTTTGGGAAAGTGGGTGGAACAGATCAGAAACAAATGCGAAGCTGAAAAATATTGATCAGTTTACGTTGCCTATAACCACAGAACAACACAAAAACTAAGAAAAAGAACAAGTGCTGAAATTTAAACTGATTTTACAACTTTTTAATTTTAACAAACTCGAAGTTGCAATTAGTATAAGAAGAATGGACATAGTACTGTACATATTCCTTATAAATACATTTTTACAAGAGTGAAAGAGAGTGAGCCTTCATGTCTCTAATACCTTAATTGACGAGGGTTCTCATTTTCTTGCAACTTCTGTAATTAATCCAGCTATTGTATGTAAAGGGAAACTGTCTATACAGGTTCTAGACAACATGAATTTCCATGCCTATATTTTGTAACTTTTTAATTAATTTGTGTTCTTGAAGTAGCAATATTAACATAATTTGTTGCCGAGATTTAATCACATATGACAGTTCAGCTACTCAGACATTTGTATTTGAATAACTGTATAAGGTTACTCATGGGAGCACAATCTCCAAATATAACAGACTGGTTTTCCTTCCCAGACATCTGTCCTCCTGTCCTTAGCTAGCCTTTCGTGACTGCTCAGCAGCGTGTTGAATTTAAGGAACTACGACTCTATGAAATACAACAGAGTTTCTGAAGGAATAATGGAGAAAATGCCTTCTGTGCCTAATCTTCCAATAGAGGACTGGGAGCTCCATCATGCCTCTTCTCCCCTAAGGCTGTGGGTTACCCTGGGCAGGGGTGAGCACACAGCTTGGATGGGCCAGGCACAGCCGGGGCAGCAGCACAGAGCTGTGCCCCAGCAGGATTCTGCTGCAGGACTTTGGCCTCACAAGTTCATTCTGTGGCCACCAAATACCCTCTTGAACAAGAGCAGAGCAGAGAGCTGATGGCCATGGCTCTTATCACTGCTCTGGTCAGCTTACCTGGGCTTTCTCCAGCCCTGTTGTAAAACGGGGACAACCGCAGCCTGTGGTGTTTTATGGAGCTCTGCTGAAGTATGATGATGTACTAACATTAGAGAATGTGGTGTGTAACACAAAGAATAAAAACTGTGCAAGTGCCAGGGACCATTACGATATCCTTTCTTTGGGTAAATTGTACAGAGACATAAGTGGTGATTTTTTATTTGTTTTTAATTTAAGTATTTCTATTAAATGGATTTTATAAAATGCATTTGCAGGCACTGGCTGTTGTCAGCATCTACATGTGTGAATGTGAAAGTCCAAAGCAGAATTCAGCAGTGCTAATTCTTATTTCACTTCATGGGAAAAAGAAACAGAACAAGGAGTTAAGTGCCTTTTTTTTTTTCTCTCTCTCTTTTGCTGTGTCAATAATCCAACCAGTTTAAATGTATATTTATTCTATGTTTGAAATAATGCAAACTATTCAGAATGCTATGAGAGCTATGAAAAACACAGGGCTTGGAAAACTGGCAGTTTTTGTGGTTTTGGGGTTTTGAGTAAAGTTTCACAACCAATCAGCCCAGAATAATGTCCGGTAAAGGCATTTCTGCTTGTTGGTCTATTTATTTATTTACTTTGGCATAGAGAGCAAGACAAAGCATATTTGGATGAAGGTCAGTGAAAATACTCCAGATCTGTCAAAGGTTCCGATCCTGCAGGGCGCTGAGGACCTGCAGCTACCAGAGAGGTGCCCAACACCCTTTCCAACCCCCAGAGGCAGTGGGCTCACACAGGGCAGCCCAAGGTACAACCTGCCTGCCCAGGAGCCTGCAGCCTTCCCGGGAGTTTGCACAGAAAGGAAAACCAATATTGGATCCATTTGATGCTTTACTTTGGCGCCCACTGGTTTCTGTGTGTCTCCTTCTCTGCTGGTGGCCCTGATCTCATCTGCCTCACTGTAGATGTACCCTTTGCTGGATATTGTGTGTTTTTCAGCAGCCTTCCCACCCCAGCTCCCAGCCTGCCCCAGCACGGTGCCTGAACTCTTAACCCGAGGCTGGCAGAGATGTCTATGCAGCCTGTTGTTCACTGCTCCCCCTCCCCAAAGTGTGCTAACATGTTTCTTACAATACTTTTCTCTTGAGCTTAGGTCCCCAGGATATTAGGAAGGCTTGAGTTCAGGAGGGGAAATCTGCCAGGGGAATGTATCCTCTCGTGTCTTTGCTCAGCTCTTCCGGGGAATTACTGTGAGTGTGGGCTCTCCTTGCTGGGGCTGGCTGGAGGAGGGCTCCTGCAGGGCCGGGTTGCTCCCTGGGAGTGTTAGAGGTTCCCTCTGGGCTTCTCCTCCTGCTCTGCATGGTGATGCCCAGATCTGTAGGGAGCTTTGGTACAAGACGGCAGGACTTGATGTGCCCAAGGTCTGAATCAGGCGTGTCTCATACCTCGGCTTTTGTTTCTGTCTTTATGTAATGGACATTTTGCAAATATCCACTAGGTTTGACAGTGAAGTCCACTGCCTCATCCTGTGCAGTCACTGAGCCCTGACCCTATTGGTCTGGCCTACGCTGACATCCCCACAAATTCAGGTCTCCAGAACAATCACACCTTGTGAAGGTCCCTCATGTCATGATGACAGCTATCAGCCCTTCCAGCTAGCACTGCGGGCACATGTGCACCAATGAGACTTGTGGGCATGGTGGCTGGAAGAACTGTGGCCGTGCCATGGCCATGTCATGGTGAAGTGACGAGGGGATAGCCATCAGTGGCTATCCTGGTTGGGAGAGATCCCGAAGGAGAAGCTGAGGCAATTTTCTGAGAGTACTGCCACCTTGTGTCAGTCCATCCAGCTCTGAGATGATGCCACATCCTGGCATGGACTGACCACGTTGTCTAAGCTCAGGAGATCGCTCTGTGCCTGAGGTAGCTGTCTGACACCCCAGCTGCCCTCCTTTGTCACCTTGCACTCACAGCTGCAGCAGCACAGCTTGTCCGTGCAGCCCTGCACAATGCCCACACATCAGCCTGGGGCACTGTGGGAAGCAGCTGTTCCCCTCTGAATCTCAGATTTCCATAGCACAGACTGGGTGTCCAGACAAAAAATAAGCCTGAAATACCATCAGCAGTCACATCTGATAGCAGATTGCTCTATGCAAGATAGGAAGAGAGGCCAGAGGAATTTTTTGTTGATTTGTTTTTCCTTTTTAACCTGAAAGGTCAATTCCAGTTCTCCCATCCTTTCCTTTGGGCCCAAACAGATTGTTCAGAGCTGCATGCCTCCATCGTGCACATTCTGTACTACATTAGTTTAATGGCACTGTCACTCTGAATTGCAAACTTTCTCAGCTCCCCTCTGTGCTGGTGAAACATGGCAACATAAGGAACATCTGTTCTCTTACCCTTTGCTGGAAATGGGAAACATCATATTGCATTTTTGTTATTAGCCTTATTTGGATGCCAGTGGTTTTGTTTCTAAACACATCAAGGCAGCTGAATAACCTTAATTGAGTACTACAGAAAAAGCATGGTTCCATGCAAATACAGCTGCCAGCGTAATTATTAGGACAATACTGAACTTCTATTCCTGAGATCGGTTCCAGTTCCTCGGTTTTTATATTGCTCCCTTGCTGCTGAATTTC
Source organism: Meleagris gallopavo (assembly GCF_905368555.1). Lineage (NCBI taxonomy): Eukaryota > Metazoa > Chordata > Aves > Galliformes > Phasianidae > Meleagris > Meleagris gallopavo. The sequence continues at coordinate 9,618,900 of NC_139416.1, forward strand.
ATTATAAACATCTCCACACAAACCGATCTATAGTTAGGCAGTAAACAAGTTAAGGTTCTTAATTTTTGACAGTAAAAAAGCAAATAGACCTAATGATTACAATGTGCATTTCAGCCTTTATTCATGCCCAAAATTAATGACCTAATCTTCACTAGGAATACTGGTGCACTGCAAGCAGTGCTGGAAACTACCTACCACGAGTAAATCTCTGCCTTGTGTGACTTCAAACAGTCGCCAGGATTTCTAGCTCAAGTTCATTAGAGACAACAGATTCCTGCAGCTCCTATGGAAGATGACAATAAGTGTAAATGGAACCAATTAATAATTCCCAGATTTAATTATAATGGATTCATTGTTATTGCGTGATCAACTACTGCATGCAATGGACAATTAGGGAAATCATATATATGCAATTCTCTAGTCCACTCATTATATAGAATCACTTCATAATTGAACTTGAGGGCAAGTCAAAGACCAAGAGCACAAGGGCACAAAAAGTTGCAGAATCTGTTCCAGCAGTTTTATCGGTGTCTCCCGGGACTGCAAGATATACTGCAATAGGCACACTTTTAGTGAGTCTTAATGAAAATAGTTCACTTTTATCACATCTTTGAGACTCTTTGGCCAGATTACTGGAGCATTCCAGACAGCTGTTAGCAAGGTGAGGCTTGCTCAATTTTCAATGAGTTTGCCAAGATTTGAAGCGGTCTTTGGTGAAGTCTGAAAATCTGGCTTCTGGCTTCTTTTCCCCCTGCAGATTTAATTAGTTTTTTTTTTTTTCTTCTTTTTTCTTTTTTTTTCTTCTTTTTTTTCTTTTAGACCCACAGCAGAATTCAAGGCTGCTTTGGATCGCCCATTAAATATGTTTGGTCTAATTCCTCAGAGAGATGTGCTCATTGTCACAGAACAATTGGATTTAGCATCACATTGGTAACAGTTTCTCTTTAAGAAATCCAGACTATAGAGCAGCAGAGGTTTTGCAGGTCAGGATTGTGCTGTATCAGCAGAACTTTTGTGGGGAAGCTTGCAAAGCACGTGCCTGCTCTGTCTGGCGCAGTCCGTCATCTTCACAACTCCTAACATTTACTCCAAATCTAAAGAAGCACAAAGGTCAGCAAGCCAAATTTAGTCCGGGGGTATCTCTACCAAAGCCAGTAGGGCTGATAAACTTGGCCTGGTATTTGCTGTTGGAAGGGCAAATCTGAGAACAATTCTGAAAGTGTTTGTTTGCATTTTTATAATCACAGAACGAGGCAGTTTGCAACAAAACATTGCATGCAACTCTGCTCTCATAGCGTAAGTCACAAAAGATGCCAGAACCGTGTTTTGATCTAATGAATACTGGAAATTTGTACCAGGATTGCATTCATTTCTGTCTTCCCCAAGTACATCCTTCAGAAATGGACTCCCTGGACAATACAATTACTCTGCTGATCTGAAATCTGAACTGGTGGTATGTATCATAGCAGTGGTTCTTTGTAAAACACATACCCACCTAAATCTTTATCAGATCCCCTTGTGTTACAGAGGTCTCCCAGTTGGTGTGGTGTAATTGTGGTCTTACTTGTGCCTCTAGCAACTAAAACAAAGGCATGTGAATTTTTGGATGAGTTGATATGATCCAGGATCAAAGAACAGGCATATAGAGGCAAAGGCTATGAAAATGAAGAATGAGCACCATCCTTTTGAGGAAAGCTTGCCATGGCAGTTTGTTCAGCTCTTTGCTCAATGTATTTTACTCTATTTTAACAAATTTACATTAGTAATTCAAGGGTGGCTTGTAGTTTGAGTAGCATGTATGATATGTTGCAGTTGTGATTTGCTATTAGTAAATCATCCTGAATGTGTTATCTGTGGGGTCTGAGTTGGGAACTTGTTTTCTGTGCAGTTCAGCATGGTGCGTTCCCCATTGCCACGTTTGGAGCTCTGATGAAGAGCACATAGACCTACGTCCTGTTGAAGTTAGAGGCTGCAGGCAGCTCTTTTACAGACCAAAGAAGGAAACTCCAATACAAGCAAAGCACCCCACTATCCTGGGACACCAAACTGATGGAGAATCCCCATTTTTAAAATCTTTCCAAGCAAATTAATGTGTTGGGAGTGAATCTGAGACCCTTCTTTTCCTCTGACCAAGCCGAGTAGTGGGAGTTTGCCTTGGCTGTGACTCATGTGCTTGCAGAGCAGTGTATGCCACATACTCACTGCATGTGATACCCAGGGCACCCACACTGCCCAGGCTGATGGCAGCCTCGGGGAGCGGCTGCCCACTCTGTGTCCAGCAGCACGCTGCTGCTCCACGCTCTCCCTTACTGCTCTGCAGCCTGGAGCAGCAAGATGCCCCACGAGGGGAGCAGGCTGGCCGGCCTGCATTGCCCCATCGCAGAACGGGGAGAACAGGAAGCTGTGGTGACTCAGCCAGCGCTCCTCTCGCTCTGCTTTTGAGGCAGCACAGCCCCTCGCCTGGGGCAGGCTCCTCCGACAGCCTGGTCCTCGGTGAAATGCACTACATCTGGTGCTGTTTGTTTCCTTTCGGTTTTTATCTAGTCCTTCTGGGCTTCCTGTTAGCACCTAATGCCAGTCGGGACAGCAGTGTTCACTGCATGTTGCGAGTTGGCTGTGCAGAAAGCAGTAGGAGCTAGTGGGTACAGCAAAGGGCTGAAGTGCAGCCAGCATGAGTTTTGGGGTGTCCTTCTTGCACTTCTGCATGTCCTTGCTCTCCTGTCCTTGCTCTCCCACCAAGTTGATGTGTGGAGGAAGAAGTGCTGAGGTAGTGAGGGACCTCATGTAGCCTCATGTAGTGCAATGGGTTCTGCACTTCTGCCAGGAAGGGCTGTGGGAAACAAGTGGTAAAGACAAGAAAGTAATCTTTAACATGTGGATTCTGGTTTTTCTTTTTACATATCTCCCCTTTGATTATCTTTTACTCTCACTGATTTTATAACTTTCCCCATCCTCTGTTTACTCACTTGAATATTTCCAGCTTTTCTCTGGCCTGTGAGCTTCTGTTTTTATGGGTGAGCTTGTTTGCCAGGCAGGTTTTCCTCAAACTCTCCCAGTGCCAGTAATTAAGGGATTACTGTAATTACCTTGCTGGTGGAGATACGGGGTATTAACACTTAGGCTGAATGTGCCCACTTTGATTTCTCTGCAGCGATGCTCTGTAGGCTTCGTGCTGAACTCTACTCTAAATGAGTACAAGTGCAGTGTCATTAATGACAGCACTCTTACAATGGGCGTTTCTGTGCTTAAAAAGTTTCTGTACCTTAATGCAACCTGATGCTAGCTACACATGCAAATGTATTACAGGTACAACTTACTTTGTGGCATTAAAAAAAATATAAAAGGAGATTCAAGCTGCACTCTGAAGCGTTTAATGAGCTGTGGGTCAGGTCCCTGGGGCTGGCCAAACTCTGCCAGCTGCAAGTTGGGACGTAATGCTTTCCTTTCACTGTCCTTTGTCTGGCACCAGCCTGAGTGCTCTGCTCCTCCCAGGTTGGAGAGCTCTTCTCGTTTGCACTAGCCTTAAGGGTGCACAAGGAGTTGGAAAATATCACTGATTCTTTGTGGTCCTTCACTCCACATGGCTGCATCAGGGACAGCGTGGCATGCTGCTGATGGCCACTGCACTGTGGTGCAGGTGCAGGAGCGGCTGCAGCCAAATGGTGCCAGTCTGCATCCGAGCGGATGCAGCACCAGCAGATGCACTCCTGTGAGTGCTGAGCAGAGCCCTACCTCTGACCAAAGCCATCTCTGCTGAAGCTGCTGCACTGTGGTTGAGAGCACCCAGCACACCCTCCTTCCAGGCCAGTTCTTGAGGACTGCTGTGCCTTCCCACATCTGGCTGTTTCATGTTTGGCCTGAAATGGCCTTTCTCTGAATGGCAGCTTTTCTCTCACATGCGAGCTCCGGAGGTGATGATAACGTTATATTTTCCTGCAAATTGTGTCTGAGCAGCTGTGTCTTGTTTTCATTTGCTACAATTAAACTGGCGATGAAAACATTCAGGACCTGAATATCCTTCCACTGTGGTCCATACAAAGTTCTTACACTCATGGGAAAAAAATCCAATCCTCAGTTTCCACTTCAGTTCATTATACTTCAGTCTGCATTATGCCCTACTCCCTTTCTAAAGCAGCTGTAAAAGCATTGGTGCTGTCAGAAAGATTGTGCATGAGCTGCACCAGGAAAGAACCCATGTCCTAAATAAGTGCTCCTCATTCACAGGTGACCAGCTTATACTCAGAAATAATTGGTGCTGTTTCTACAGCCTTTAGTTTTTGTTGGTCTCTGTGCCATAGAGGCAGTATGTTATGTATGCCATCTCCGCTTGCTTCCTGTTCCCGGCCAGCTGTGGATTGATGATAGCATCTTCAAGTTGTTGGACTTCCTCTTCTTGTCTTTAATCTCTTTTGGTTTCAAAATGGCCCCAACATTTACGGTTACCAACCACAGCAGTCAGATAGCAGCAGCTGGTGGCCAAGTAGACAACACAGTAAACTTTAAAAACAACAAAAAAAGATCTATTCTTTAGGTGGTATAAGAGGATTTAGTGCTAAGGTTTGGCGATGCACACAGTAATCTCTGAAGTGTTTGGCAGTTAATATCTTGTTTGTGCTAATTCTTGACATTTTCAAGTTCACATCAGCTGTACCTGTAGGAGTAGTGATGACAAAACAACATTTATGCTGCATAGTCTATAAATTCAAAATGTAGCAAATAGAAGAGGATGGTATACTTCTTGAATGCACTTTATTTGCTTGTAATTGTCTCCTTCCTATGAGGTAACATGTTTCTTGCCCTAAATCTCTAGACTACAGATCAGAAAAGCAACCCATTTTATTTAGTTAACACCTGTGCTCAAAGCTAGGCTAAACCAAGCCTAATGTAACCATCCAGTTCTTCAGAAGCAAAGCCACAGGTGATTTTACTTCCTCTTCCTTTCCTTCTTCATTACAGTCTGGTTTCACAGGGCACAGAGCCTGGATGAGCTGCAGAGCAGATGTTTTGAAGAAAGCCCTGGCCAGAAGCCACTTTGTGTCTGTTGTTGGTTGGTTTTGTTTTAAGATAGAGAGGGAAATGTACCTTATTATACATAGGTGTTTCTTCCAAGACGTATGAAAAGTAAGAACAAGTTAGGAAGTGCAAATTTCTTCAGCCAGGTGCTGAGATCTTCCCAGCTGGGAGCACTGCCAATGCCTCGCATAGCTGCATCTTTCACATGTGTCAAGATCATGAAGATAAGAGGAATCGATCAGGAGCCACTGCAGCAGTCATCCACTGAGACAGGTTGCTCGGAAACTTCATGACTTCACCTGGGAAAGACATTATGGGTTTGGAATTTTATAAATGCAGCCAAGTGAATATAGCAAGGAAATGTTTATGTAGTTTGGGATGATCAGAAGGCCTATGGAAATCATGGAGAAAGTCTTCCTTAGAAACAACATAGGTAAGAATGGAAGGGTCAGAGGTTGGATGGAGAGTTTTAATTTCAAGCTAACTGGATGGTTTTTCAGTTGTAAGTGTGGTTGGTAGAGATCCCAGGTGGGATTCAAAAGGATGTAATAGGGGAGAAGCAGGCTGTAGCATCAAAGGTCAGGTCTCTGCTTCCCACAGCTGCTGTAGCTGTATCTGCACTGGAGACTGCTGTGCTCTTGCTGCTGTTACTATTGAGGACTAACGTGTGACGGAGATGTACCCCAAACTGTCATCCTAGGTGTCTGAGCCCAGCTGTAAATTTGCAGGTAGCTGAACTTCTTGCAGGAGGATACTGTGGAAGATAGGTATGTCTGGATGATCAGAGAGGAACAAATCATGAGTTTCTAGTGTCTGGAATCCCTGTTTATCTCTCAGAGACACTGTAAGCATGAGAAAATCTTGGTGAGTGAAATTTTGAGCAGCTCAGACCTTGATTACAGATGGCAGAAGTGACATTCTCTGCTGCCATTGCCGGAATGCACACCCTGTTATCAGCATGGTGCAATGGGAGGTGAGCAGCAACTGCAGTTGAGGGGGAAGATTCATTTCTAACTTGCAGATACGCACCGGGAACGCAGTTATAATTCTGTGTGGTTGGCTTCATAGACTAGAGCTGCAGTGGTGGTAGCAATCTTTGCTTCTGAGTCTTTGTACGAACTTTCTTCAGCCATTATCTATTGGCTGAAGAATATATATATATTAACATTAATATATAACAAGATGCTTCAAGTTGCTGCTTTCCTCTCTCCAGTCCCAGATTGCAAGCTATTTTATTTAATTCTGTTTTACTGTAATAGTTTTATTTAAGACTTTTATTATCTGCTCAGTGTTTCATTGTGAGGGAAGTGGTGTTTATCATTCAGGAATCATGACCACAGTCAGGAGATCTATATTCAGTTCATGATGTTTCCCCACACACTTTATCTTAGGCTTTAACCCTGCAGAGTCTGAGTGCCTTGAGCTAAAGCCAGTTGGAGGTTGGTGTGATCAGTATCACGGACCGAAGGAGGACAGCAGAGGGCTTATCTTCTTTAATCTGCTATCTCGTCATATCTCTTGCTTCATTTATAAAATGAAGACTGTGTCATAAAAGATCCGTTATCACTTGGCTTTAGGGTTGTTCAAGATATTCTGGTCTCAATCATCTTCTGTTGAAACCTTCATACTTTCTGGGTTTGATCCAAACCCAATCAGGACAAATCAGGACAAACTCTCTCAGGCTCTGGAGAGAGCCTGGGAAAGATTATTCTGTGCAAGTCTAGTGGCAAAGTTGTTCTTAGACTGCCTCAGAGCTATGCTGTATCTGGTCCTCCAGCCCCAGTGTGCTTGCAGCATAGCCAGGCTCCCATACTGACGATAGGAGATCCATCCTTTGCAACTCGCACCTGTCTCCTCTTTTTTTGACTCCGTGGGCCAGGATGTAGATTTCACATCCTACACCACATTTTGCAACAGTAGTTTCCTCTTGTCTGATACTGACTCCCGGCAAAATAGCTTCTGCATTCATTTCAGCTGTCCTTGCAGAGCTGCCCACCCAGCAGAGGGGGCTGCCACCAGGTCAGCACACAGGGTGAGCCCATACTATGCACCCAAAGTGAGGCCAGCAACTTTGGTGTGATGCTCTGGAACCCACCTCTCTTACTGCAGTGCCCTCTGCCCTGTGTGTCAGGACAGTGATCCAGGGGGTGAGAGGTGGTGCCTGAGCTGCTGTGCCCCACAGTGGCTGCAGGGAGACCAATGTGGCATCATTAGCACAAGTATGATGGTTGCTATCTCATCAGTCTAGCCATTAGTAAACAACCCGAGTGTTACATAGTCTTTTCATAGTCTTTACAGAACCACTCAACTCAACTGCCCAGGAAGTGCTACAACTGCTAGCCAGGAGTGGCCAGATACTGCCTTTGAGCACATCTGGGTTTTGTTGTGCAAAGGGCTACTTCCCTCCCACTCACACCCTCAAACTCAGAAAAGGGAGAAGCCAACCAAGGGGGAAGGAGACAGAGCTCTGCCTCATCTCATTGGGCTGATACAAACACTCCCTCTGCCCCCACCTGATCTCTGTGACCTGCTGATGCAGAAACAAATTGTCATTGGCAACAAACCATACTGGCCTGAGAGCCACAGATTAGCTTCTGAGAAAGCCTGACGTAACTTATTACAGAGTCTAGAGGGAAGACACCCCCCAAACGCCTCCTCCCTCCCCTTGAATCAAGGATTTCAGTTTTCACGTAATAGGTGGTAGCAGTGAACACAATACACGTGCTTCAACAGGCACATTTACATGTGAGCCAGGTCTCATCTCCAGGCTGCCTCTTTTTTATTTCCCTTTTGGGATTGTGCATACGAATATCAGAGATGCTGAACCAATAGGAGCTGGAAAGCCTCAGCATGCTTTTCAGCCCATATATACTTTGGTTGCCACTGAATATTGCATCAGAAAACTATTTAATGTTGGAGAAAGAAAGAGTACCCCTTCTCTGATATGAATGATATATTCCCAAGAGTCCAAATTTGCTACCTTTGCTTAAGCTAAGCAATACTCTCGTATGTTATCAAAGGCTGAATACTGATTTTTGCCAAACTGGTTTAAGTCCAACGTTTCCCACTGGCTTCGAGAAAGGCAATCTGGATTAACCTCATTGACTGAGAGTTTCAAAGCTTCACGCTTGCAAAGCTATTACATTTAATCTCATCAGTATGAACTGAACACACATGCAGTGTAGGAACAGTAACAAATGGGAGAAGACTGCCCTGAAAGCCCAGCAAGACCTGCCCTCATCAGCCCAGGGCATATAAATCACTTTCTTTTCCAGCTCATTTAACCTTGGCCAGTGTCTTTATACCTTGGTTTGCTTTGTTTCCAAAAATATGTCCGGTCCTCTCTTGATGCATGGCTAAGGATCTCTTCTATCACTGACTCTATCAACTGAGTAGTATCCCAGCCCCAGGTAATTGTGTAATTCTGTCTCAGTTTAAACATATTATTCCCTATTTGCTTTCAAATGAGTTATTTCAGAAACTGCGCTGGTGCAGTGAGGTTCCTTTGGCTTTCTGGTTTCTGCACGCTTCCCAAGTACTCTAACTTTTCACTAATTTTTGTATCTCCCTTCTGCTTCCTGCCATCAGTGGTGGAGCTGCCATTTGAGTCTGCCTGACAGATATGCAAGAAGGAAGGAGAGTTGCTCTTTAATATGAAAACCCAAAAGTTCGTTATGAGTGGTGCCAATGCAGAGGGGCTGAGGAGGTGCCTCATGCTATGGGAGAGGGGTACTTGTGGACTTTAAGTCATGCCTTTGCTGTGCTCTTCAGTGGCAGCTGAGAGCTCCAAGGTGCTCAGGAGCGCCTGAAGTACACCTTAGGGGAACAGCAGCAGAGTGTGTGAAGGGGCTGAGACCAAAAGGGATTTTGAGGCAAGCTGCTGGCATAAGCTCACTGCAAGAACAGCTCATCTGAGTGAGACAGGCTGGTCCAGGAATATTTCAATGTAAAGGCTTAAATAGACCAATTACCATTAAACCACATTCTTGAAAATTAAATTGGGACACTCTATATAGTGACATTACTTCCAAAAGGAGATAACTTCTGTCATGCTGAGTCTCAGATTTGTGGTGACTGGTACACAGTGCTGCTGTCTCACCCCCTCATGTGCATGAGGGGATAGCAGAGCATGTGTACGTTCTTCCTGGTGCTTATTCCTGTATACCAAGTGTGAGAAGATGCACCACGTAGTACTAATGTGTTTTAAATGGAGCCCAGTGTACCTTAGGTGATCAGCGCACATATTCCAGCACAGTGGGCTGTACAAAGTAGATGGCATCATGTAGAGTGCAATTATGTAGATTTTCCATAATGTATTGCTGTTCCAGAAGACATTGTACAAATCACTGGAGTTTTTTTTCTGCAGAAATGTCCATTTTTTGTCATGACTGCCAGCTTGCCAGACTGTTATGTCATCTGCTCAAAGCTTGTTAGGGCTTTGGAGCGCTGTGCAGGAAAATCTCTTGGTGAGACGGGTGTTGTGAATTACAGCCTTGACAACTATGAGAGGGTGCGTGCTGAGGTGTAGCATTAATATTCATATGGGAACAGATGTCTTGGCTATTAGCCAGGACACAACCTTGTTGTGTTAGATGTTCCAGAAAAAGCTGTGGTCCCTGCCTCTAAGAAATCACAGTCTCTATATTGCAAATAAGGAGGATCTGCTGGTTTTATTCCTCAGATAGAAAAGCAGCAGTCTCTGTGTCCATGTTGTTGACAATCCAACAGAAAGCATAGAGAGCAGAAGCTTGACTCATTGGCATGGGTGCAAGAGCTGTTCTTTGAACCCACTGCACTCATGGGAACAGTTTTCTTGGAGAGGTGATTCATCTCTGGGGAAGTCCAGGATGAAGTCTGGACACTGCCTTCTCAAAAGGGACAGCTGCGATCTCTTACGTGGGCTCCTCCCTGATTGTCGTAGCACTAAGATGACTTGCTGCTTCTGGGAATGAGCTACGTGGTGCAGATGTTGTGGACATGCCTCTGTGCTGTCAGTGCTGAGTTACTAAAACTGGGCCCCTTAGATGGAGGTCTTTCTCCGGTGAAGGCTTGCAGACAGTTTAATGAGTCTTTCTCAGGAGACAAAAAAATATTGCATGGGAATTTCCAGAAAGAGCTAAGGTTTTTGTCTTTTGCACATTTTTCCAGAAATCAGGTGTACATTTGATCCACATAGTTGAGGAGTGTACTGCATGGTCCAACCTTGGTTACACAAGGTGATAGCACTTTTTGGTGCTATTTTTTAATAGATTAATCACTTCTCATATACAAGGCTGATACAAATGACCCAATTTTGAGGGGGAAATTACAGTAATTCACTGAGATTTTGGAGCAACCACTGGAAAACATGTCACCAGCCCTGGACAGAGAACTTGAAAAAGATGAGTCAGGAAGAAAAACTGCAGGTGGGGAGACAGAGGACAGTATGTGAAGCCTGGGACCAAAAGGTTCTGCAGCAGATTGTAGCATGGAAGAGTCAACTTTCCAGTGATGGACAGGCCCTGCAGGCTAGTTGAACTTTAGACGTCTTCTTTGGCTAATGTGGTAAAGTTTGAGGGATGGAAAGAGGGGAGAACATAAGACAAAGAGTGGAAAATTTAGATGGGCGGTGTAGACAGGCAAATGTCCAGCTATCGGAAGGACAAATAATAAGAAATCAGAAAGAATATATCTTGAAAGAGCACAGAGATTTGGGGAAACACAAAGACTTTTGAACGATGCAACTCAGAGCAGTTTACAGAGCTCTAAGCACACAGAACCCATCCTTGGCTGCAGAAATTCTTAATCTGGAGATGGCTGGGGGGCTGGAGAACACTCAGGGGAAAAGCTGTATGTGCTTACCCTGTGTTCATACTTCTCCCCAGGCATTTTGCTTTTGCCACTATTGGAGACAGGAGTTAGATGGACCTTTGGCCTGGCTCAGTGTGGTGACTGTCATGTTCTTGTGCCCCTCGTGTTGTGAAAGAGTTGGAGTCCTTGTGGTGAGTCGTTCTTTAGCAGAAGCTGTAGGACAAACTGCACTTAGTACAGCGTGTTGCTGAGTCAGGCACAGGAGGGACCTTCCTGGCATTCCTCAATGCTTTGTGCATTACATACTGAACATCTCATGAAGAGAACACTCCATATATCCCCCAAACACCTGGGCTCTTCACCAAGATGGCTGTACAGAGGTTCGGCAGGTCGCTGCTATGCCGCCATCTCATGCCCAGGCTTCAGCAGGATGGCAGCACAGCTCTCCATCTCACCGCTGCTGTTGCTGTTAGAGCTGAGCAACTGGGCTGCGTGGCTGCCTGGGGACTTCTCCTAGGGCACTGCCCTCACCCCTGGCCCACTGCAACCCTGGAGCCTCCGCGCTTTGGGCTGTCAGCCACAGCGTTCTTGTGAGACTGCTCTTGTCTCTGGGGCAGGGAGGCCTTGGTGGAGCTGTTGTTCCTCTCCCTTGGCTCGCATCTTGGTGGCTGGCGACATCTTGCTGAGCCCCTGCTCTAGCCGTTCTGGCTGCCTCGCTCCTCCCTGCTTCCTTGGGCTTGGTCTTCATGACTCTCCAGAGGCTGTAATTATCTCCCATGAGTAGTGCTGGAGCTATCCTGTTTTGTCTACCAAGAAGGATCTCAATTTTTCCAAGAATACTGTGGCACTTTTTAAAAATAATTGTCTCCTAAGGAGGTAACAGTACTGCTCACCTCCTTTCTGCTTTTCCTCAGAGAAAGGCTCTGTTTCCATCTATTAACAAGGAGGAATAAGGGGAATCTGCGTCCAGAGAAACTGGGAGGGCAAGGAGGGCAGAGCAGCATTTGTACACATATACAGTAATTTCTGCTTGGTGTGTGTATACATGTGCACGTGAGTGACATTTATCAACAGAACATTTTTTCTAAGATCAATACTTTTCTCTGCTTGAGAGAAACAAGCCTTGCCAATAACTGGATTCAATTCATAAGAAACTAGGTGGAAATAATGATGAGGAAATGAGAAAAATAAGCTTTTGATGAAATAATTAATGACTGGTTGTGACACAATCTCACAGCAGCAATCCAAGGCTCAGGGAGATCAGAGGAGCCCATCCGCTGCCAGACAATGCTTACCATGCAAAGCCAAGTAGCCTCCTGTTTGCAATTTAAAATCATAACCATATACATGGACTGCAGTTGGTGGCGGCTTGTTTGTTTTAAGTTCTCCTAACAAAGTAACAGCACTCCCTTCGTCTCATCTGTAGGAGGGGAGACCAGTGGGTTCCAGGCAGCTTGTAGCGTGTAAGACAGGTCCATCTCCAAGCAGCTAAAGCCAGGAGATGAATGTTTCAACATGTGTGAATTGTTCTATTGCCACCAAACTGAACAGAGCTCAGCCGCTCACAGATCTGGTCCAAAAAACTGAAACTAGTGATTCTCAGCTCTGGATGCCTGCAGAAGGATAGGATTTTGACTGTAAAAGGTGCAGAGGAAAAGCAAAACCCTTTATCAGCAGGCTTGCATGTGGTTTAATGAAGTCCTCACCTCCTTAGCAATATCTTTTTATGGACCCATAAGAGGATTAAGTTGAAAAATACCTGGCCTAAAATTAATAGATCTCAGAAGGCCAAGAGCTGACATTGCTTACGCGTGTCACAATGGAGCGGTGGATGAGCTGGTGGTGGTGAGTTGGCTTGTTTCAGGAGTCATCTTTAAAGTAAATCTCCCTGTTGTCCTCCTCCCCCAATTCTGCTGCACAGTAACGTGGTCTATGCTGAGCAAACTGGATTGCTCTGCCTAAAACCAGGTGCTCCAAACAGGCTCTGACTGCCAGTGGGTGGCTTCAGTGCACACAGCCAGGTACAGCTAGTCTGACACCCCCAAAATAACAATGATGTGAATACGAGGATTCTCACACCATGCATTTCATGTTATTCTGCTCTGCACAGCATTACCTGCCAGGGCTAGCAGGACTTTGCTGCCATCCTTTGCTTGGCTCCTAGGAGGAGATGAGCAGTTGGCTGGACACAGAGCTTCCCTGCCTGGGCTGCTCGGCACTGGTCCTGTCCCGAGCAGATGAGGTGAGAGGCAAGAGGGGAGGGAGCCCACTCCTAATCGCTTCCAGAGGTCCTGTTTTCAGCTTGGTCGAAGCACTGCTGAGTCATTTTCATGCAGAATGAGTTATGGCTGTGTTTAAAACCTCTCTATTATCCTTCAGTAATTCAGAGCTCAATCTTGCGTTCTAATGCTGTCCTTCTAAAGTGCAGATTTATATGTAAAACACTTTGCACTTTGGTTTCCTCCTAAATAATAACTAACGTTTTTCTTCTGAAGGCTTTATAACATTAGCTAACTAGTCCTGACAACACCCTGGTTTTCCACATGCACAGCAGAAATCTTGGATGAGCTTCTTAAGGCTGGTGTTTTCAATTCTCATGATTTTATTGTGAGTCTGGGGTGGGCTTTTTCTTCAAGTCTCAGCTCCTGGAAGCACATGATCATATGACTATCTCACTTTTTTTTTTTTTTTTTAAACAATAAATTTCTAATTCTTCAGTTGCAGGGAAAAGCCTGAAAATGTTATCCAAATGCACTGCGAGGCTCAGAAACCAGATGCCAAATGATGAGACGCCAAACTGGATTGCCATTTTTAAATTTCTGAAGTTTTAAGGCAATCTAAGCCTGCTCTGGGTCTCTGCTCATGTTTTCAGAGAACAGAGAAGCTTCTCTTTACAAAGAGGTGAAGGAAAATAAGAACTTCAGGGATGCTAATATTCTCTGTTGCCCATCTCCATGTGCTTTCTGATTCTTATCCTGCATCTGCTTAGCTTTCCACATGGTGACCTGTCACGTTCCTCACAGTGGTAAAGAAAAGCACACACATAAATCTTTGCTGGAATGGAGCGAATTTTAAATCAAATCAAATTTTCACAAACAAATAAGATCAAGGTTTTAAACTGTTCCATCTGTGACTGTGCACTCATAGGGTGCAATGTGCCCTGGGCCTGGGCAGGCAGTTTGTGACACTCAGCGCTACTGTAACACAGCAACCATTGCTGCTGCAGCTACTACCAATAAAACAGATTTGTTAATGTTGTGATTGTGATCATCTGCTTAGAAAGGTGCATTAAAGCTTCTGGTAGGCTCTTCTTGCACTGTGGTGCTGCAAACCAGCTATTTCCACATTGTAAAAGGAACTGGACGGCAGAAAGTGATAAACATTACTGATTTTGTGTTTCTTTTACTTCCTTATTGCTTCTGCACTGACCCATTTAACTTGTGCCATTATTTCCCACTGACGGTGTGCTGTGTCAGCCTGCAGCTGACTGCCTATGGGACGGCATTCAAGTTTTTCTCACTGCATTCTCAGTCATGTGTAATCTTTGCTGCTGTAAAAGTGCTGCTGCTTTTTCATCTATACATTTTGCATGAGGGGAATCTAATACTATTTTAATTACTCTCTGTGCGTTTATCCTTTAGCTATGAGAAAATCTCTGCTAGATTTTAAAGTCCAGAACTTCCCCGAAGGAAATATTTCCCAGCTTGCTAGATCTTAGTGATACAAGATCGTTGTGATATTAATTATAAAGCATGCTTTTCTTAATTTTCTTCTGTGGCATCTAGACAAATATTTCTGTGGCTCCCTGCACAAATCCCTTGTCCCTTCAAGCTGGAGAGCTGCCTCCCTCTGAATTCTGCTCAGCCTAACAATATCTTCTTCTCCTTTCTAGTGTTTCAGCCATAATTGCTGCTTTTTAAACCATTCAGCCTGTTTGCTCCCGTGTTTACATACTGAATTGAAAAAAAAAAAAAAAAAAAGAAGTATTTGAGGTAGAATCACAAGCAGCAGTGGTTTCTGCCTTGTGGTGTGCATTAATACGTTACCGCACCTTCCCATGCCGTGCTGCCAGCAGCAGCCGCAGAGGAGCACTTTGTGCCGGCCTCATGGAGCTCTGCCATGTTGTAAGAGCTGATGGGAGGGCCAATTGTTTGTTTCAAGTGTTGACCACAAACTCCCTTAGACAGGTTTTGTCTAGGAATCTAGAGATTCCTGTATTACAGTCTTCCTGGGACCAATTCTCTGCCCACTTCCCTTAGAATAAATCTGCACAGTTGTGTTAATTTTGCAAATCTTTATTTTTGTTTCAGTTTGGCATGTTCCAAGGCAGATGACCCTGGTTTACATTTGCCATGTCAAAGGCACTGCATGCTACAGACAGAGCAGACCAAAACCAACAGAGTGCTTCGCAAATAGTGATGGAGAGCGAAAATGCAAAAGAACAACTGCAGCATCTAAAGGGAAGTTTTCCAAGCATGGGAGTAAAAGGCATACTGGAAAGAGAAGAGCCTTCGTGAGTAAAAGTTAAAGAATGATTCTAAAATGGATGTACTTTACTGAGGAAAGCAACTAAGACTTTAGGTAATGAATTTGCTGGTGAATTATCAATATCAAATATGTGAGAACTGCCACATAGACATAGTTGGCAGAGAGCTGACTCCCTGATAGACCCTTTCCTCTCCACTTCCAAGTGAAACATGTTTTCCCCTTCCAGAAGTGCAAGAGCTGAGCTGAGTAGTGGCAGCACTGCAGGTACCTGGAGTGCAATGGGGCAGTGCCACGGCAAAGCCAGGCTCTGAGCAAGAAGCATGCTGCCACAGTTCTTGGGCGATACCATCAAGGAGGGAATATATTTATATTGGATCATTTAACATTGAAATTCGGTATCTAATCAGATGGGCACGTTTTTCACACACTTTCTAGAATGGAAGGAAAGATTGGGTACTATGTCAAAAGGCTGTGGTTACATCACAGGGGCCCATAACAAATTTATGAACTTCTGTGTGTCATGATGAATTTATCTGCATCAGATGACTGCTCATTTTGATATGTGTGTGTTCAGTAAAGGATGTGCAGGAGTTTGAAAGATAAGTGGATGGAAATATTATTCTCCAAATCCAAACGAGTGTTCAGTCCTTCTGGAAGAAAATTTGAAGGGAAGTGTTGGCTGAAGACAAGTGTACTTGAATTTTGGCAGTCTGTTAGATCCTAATTGCCTATATAAAACGGGAGATAGTGGCACTTCTGCATCTCAACAGGGTTTCTAAAGAGAACTGCATTAAGAGATGCATGGGCAGTTCAGCAAAGGAGGTGGTTTGTATACACAAGGTGATCAGAGAGCTCAATAGGGTGCAATGGCAGAAAATACCTTGCTGAAGTGAGGCATGGGAAAGGGACAGCTATGATACCAATCCAACCAGTAGGGCTTCTCTGTGTCCTTCCTTGATAGATTTACCATGCCATTCTGGTTTGTTTTCCCTTCTGTAGCTAGCTCTTGAGATAGTGCATCCTGTTGTGTGTGATTTAACACACACCTTACAATACAGCAACTCAAGGTGGACTGAAAGATTTATGTTGCTGATTCTGCAACAAATATGTCAAGTTCCAAATGGGCTCTCAATGACTTCCTGTGTTATGCTGAGATAGTTGGTTGGAGGCATCTTGGTGAAAGACAAGGCCAGCCTACAGTCATATCTGGGCATGAGTCTGATCTTCCGCCTTTCATGCACTTTTATTTATTGCAGAGACAATGTGTTTCACTCACAGCTTTGCTCCTCTGACAACTATTCATGCAATTTAAATAAGCTGCTCTCCAGTGTTTGGACATTGCCCTGCTTTCTACTTGTTTGTTTAATGAAACTGCCGCGTAACTGCCCCAGCAGAGTCCGGAGTTATAAACAAACTTTGACTGCAAATGTGTGTTTAGTTCAGTTTTCACCTTGACACAGAGCCTTTGCTTTCTGGAGGAGCAGAGACACTCTCCAGAACACATCAGCACAGCGCTGAGCACACACCAAGAACAGCAAGCACAATCTCCCTTGTAGTAAAACATGGCTAGAGAAAGGCAGCAAACACAAACATGGCATGCAGGGTTTGTTTTTAATAGAGTGCATGATTAACTTTACTGTATTAATACATATTGGTATTAAACTTCTTCATACTTCTGTGATAAATCTGCTGTGAACAGACTGGCCTAAAATCTCATTCATGTCACTCTAAATCTGAAATAACTCTCCTGACAATAGCACTTGGAGTAGATCTCCATCAAAGTCTCTAATAATTAATTTGTCCTAATGTGGGTTTTTGATCTTTCCATGTGCAGGTGCAAGCCTGAATGTTTGTAATGTGTGATTTTTTTTATTTTATTTTGGGGCAGCAGTGTTTGCTAAGGCTATAAATATTTAAATCCATTAGGTATCCTAGAACATAATCCTGTTCTATTAAATATTTTAATCTGAATACACAGCATCTACTTTGAAAATCTAATATAAAGTTGTTCAAGACAGTCCAACAAAGATAGGACAAAAACATAATTATGAGGTCCATTCTGTGATCTATGTGACATCTGTGACTGAATGACTAATAGCACTACCAGGAAACAGCCACCATCAATTCTGCAAAGTTAGCAGTGTCTTTCAGAAATAGGTTTTTCAGGAATGTGTGCAGGCTTCTCGTGTAGTGACTTGGGGAAGTTCTCAGTGGTACTGCTACCTACTTGGAAAAATAGGCAGATCTTGAAAATTGTATGTTTGCACCATTGAATTCATTCAGAGACTTTTTTTCCTGAAGGGATTCCCTGCAGGGGAGCTATTATACATGTTCTAGCCTGAAACTTGAGCTGGCCAGAGAATGGAAATTGTGTTTCACAGACAATTTTGAGATTTTGAAATTTGTTTTCATTCCAATTCAGAACAAAACCTCAAAATGTTGAAATTCTCCACAAAGGAAAATTCCACAAAAATAAATAGTTTTGGCTTATTTGGATTATTACAACTTTTAAAAATGCATATATCAGGTAAAATCAAAAATCTAAATGCTTTATTCCAAAAATTGTTGGCGTATCTTCCTCCAAATGTTCTGGATAACAGTAATAATTCCTCAGAGTGTTGTGATTCCGACAGATGTACATTTTTGAAGGAAAGATGCTCCATTAATTTCCTGTCTAAAGTCCATTAGACTTCCCATTGCCGTGGTATCCAGGCATCTTGCACTACAACAACTGTAAAGCAAAAGCTCTGCAAATATTTTAGCTCCAGAACCATGATCTACAATATGCCGCATGCGGGCTTCTCATTACGTGTTTGTGCTGTGGTGAGGACCAGAAAGTCCCCACTTATGTGAGAGAAGAGAGAAGAACTCAGTTTCTGAGGGGAGCTCTGAAGCCATGGCACAGTTGACATGAAGCTGCTCTTGATGCCACCAGGCCCCTGGCAGCAGAGCAAACAAACAAGCTGCTCAGTGGCATCAGCACTGGCTCTTTCCATTGAATGGAAATGACCCACATGAGGAATTGAGCTCCTTGTCAGTCCCTAGGGGGACAAAGTCCATGGTGAAGAGATTGTAGGGTTCTTTAACAAATACCAGTGTCAATAGCCTGTATCCCAGAGCGCAAAGGAGACACTAGTGATGTGCTTTCAATGCCTGTGCTGAATTTTGGGATATTTTTGTTGTTCCAGTGTTATCTGAAGAGAACTGTGTTTCAGTTTTCATCCATGCCCAAGTAGAAGCTATTTCTTGCATTTTCATTCTATGCTGTTTTTCTTTGTGGTTTCTTTTTGGCTTTGGTGCGCTAATTGATAACTGCAGGCTTGGTGCCGTAAGGTGCTGGACATCCACAGCATGTGAAAAAGGTGCTTCTTTCTGGGGGAGATCTCAGGGACTCAGTCTCTTACCCTGCTCAGGGAAATAAAGTTGTGAGTACATTCCTGGCGATAGCAGCTGTGATGCTTGCCATCCCACCTTGATTACCTGTATCTTGCCTCATTTTGCTGTTTCTCATTTGGTCAGAGAGCCCCACAGCCCATGTGCTAACCCAGATTTGGGCAGGCATCCAACCTGCCTTATGGAACCCGTGCCAAGTAATTATTTATGGCTATTCCTTTAAAGTCTTATGTCTGGCAGGGTAAACTGTCAGTGCACATCCAGAATCCTTGTATAGGTCAGTAATGTCGATCAATAGGCCTTTCCCACCATGAATAACAGGAAGATTGTCTCCAGCTGAAGATTTCCCAAGGAGGAGTTTCAGATAATATGATAAATAATGGCCGGAGTGTGATACATCAGCACAGCAGCCAGGGATCGAGGAGCCATGAGGACCAAACTGCATTCAGAGCAGAGGCGGTGAAGGCAAATGCCCAGCCGTACTGTCTCCCATCCCTCCTTAGGGACATAGAATAAGGGAAAGGGACTAAAAGGCTTTGTGAATGCTGCTGCCTCTTTGCTTCTGAGAATCAAAACATACTTGGTATGTGTCACAAGCAATGACAGTGGCTGGCGATGAGGTTATTGGATGGCAAACCTGGTCATGCAGGTCTAGTGAGATTCTTGCCCTGTGTGCTACATTAAGGAGGGACAGTGTTTAGGTCCCTGTTGTAGGTGCACAAAGCCAGAATGTTGTCTGCAAGTGGCACATTTGGGCTCAGTATAATTCTAGAATATATTTTTCTCTTTGGGATATTTCTGAACTGCAGTCAGCATGCTCCCCACTAGAAAGTGACATGTAGGAGCCATCCTTTGCTGTTGAAAAGTTGATAGAACGTGTGTGCAATATTATGGTCACTGAAATATGTCTAAACCTAATTGGTTGCATGTGGGATAGATTGTTCTAATATAAAGAACTGAATGTGTTGAAGACCTGCCAGAGGTTGCAGAAAAAATCAAAGAAAGTCAGATATAAGGCCAAATGTAGCTTTAGCAAGTGCTGTTGTAGCACTTCAGTGGAAGGGCTCCCCCAGTGCAGAGCTGTAGCTGGAATCTGTCAGTGGGAGTATGGAGATGGGCCTTGGCAGGGCCTGCACTCATAGCCATGTCTATCCTCTGGTGGCAACATGGTGGTCTGGGCAGCTGCATGGTTTCGTTTTCAGATAGAGCCAATAATTCAGTGCAAGAGCTCAAAATGTTTCAGTTCTTTGGGAACTAAAAATTTCTCTTGAGAAATTAATGCATTTCATGTCTTAAGCCATTGTCAGAAACTCTACAAAAGCATCCAGAAAAAGGCACCAACCTTCCTGGTAACGCTGCAGCACTTCAGCTTCGACAAGGACTAACCACTGCAGAGTTTGTACCATCACTTTGTGCCCCTATACTATAGCTCCACTTTAAGGCAGGAATTCACCATATTACCAAAAGGAGCCATTGCAGCTCTTGTTTCAAACCTAGCCCCCTGGTGCTGAGCCCTCACAGCCTTGCACGGGCTCTCACTTACTCCTAGAGCCTGCTAAGGTGTAATTGCATGACACAGCCCCACTGTCCTGCTCCATCAGGTGCAGCCCTGTCTAGGGAGCAAACCCAGAGGCTTTCTCTTAGAATATTTCATTAATGTGAGACATATTTCTAGGGCAAATAAATGCCATGAACTTCTTTTTCTATCAGTTAGTTGTGTCATCTGTTCTGAGATATCATCTCAAAGCATGAAAAACAGCTCTGATGATCAGTGTTGAAAAGCAGTGAGTGTTGCTGAGGCTGGAGCAAGGACAGCTTCAGTGAAGAACTGCCATGGAGTGAGAGAAAAGCTTCATCCCAAGCTGAGGGCAATGCCAGGAGAAGCTGCCCAGCTGTGTTACCTGGCCAAGGATTGATACAACACCAGGAAGCACTTCTGAGGCCCAACCTATTCCATGCAATATGCAAGACGGAGCTCATTAAACAACACAAGATGTTGCCATTGGGCACACAGAAGGCAAAGGATCAACTTCCACACTTGGACTTGGCCTCCATTTAAATTTTTGCAGAGAAAGCTATGTGGTCCGTAGCTATTAAAGCTAAAGAAAGGCAGTACAGCTCTAAACAATGTAGTTATGCTGGCAAGGAGCCACGTGTAAACAGTCAAATCTCCTTCCTTCTGTTGTGCACCCACCGGCAGAGCAGTGATTGTCTTCAGGAGCACCCCCCAGTTTGGTACCTTCAGACTCACTGAAGTGTCCCCAGCTGGGGCAAGCAGGGAAGAAGGACTGCACTGGGAAGCTGGAGCGACACAGGGCGCTGTGAGGAGCCTGCCTGTGTCCATAGCACCATAAGGGCTGCCAGAAAGCAAGTACAAGGAACAAAGGCAGAACTTTGCAAAACATCAGGTTTGATCTGCAACTGATTCCCAATACCTTTCAGTGGCACCTGTGTGAAGGGCTCTGGCTCTGGATGGTGTAGGGCTGGTCTTCCTCATGGGATCCAGATGAATGAGCTTCTCTTATTACACGTACAAGGAACTCTTGAGATATGCCTAAACACAAGCCCTGTAATTATGGTGCATGTGTTAGCAAATTAGACCAAACTGAGCCAAAGGCCTTACCAAGGTATTGGGTGACGCTGTGCTACATGCTTGCTGGCTGAAGCTGCCCCATTGGAGAGGACATGAGGGCAGCTGTCTGTCCATGTAGCTTTTATCCCTGCCCAGAGCCTAAGGGAATAATGTGCTGACGGACTGGGGGCCCTTGGCCATGCCACTAACTGAATTCATGAGCATATTTAAAGCCTTTTATTTCCTCAAACAGCACTGTGTTCGAACACCTGTACAAAGGCTTTGTCCCTTGGCGCTCACTAGCCTGCAGCAGCTCACTGAAGGCTGCTGGGCTTCTGGCAGACACAGGGCCTGGTGCTGAGCACTCCAAGAATTCCTTTTCAGTTTGTTTTTGTTGTCTTAGCAGAGTGAGCCACCTAAAAGCCACCTTCTGAAGGGCTGTGTGTTAAAACCCACCAAACACTGCATGGCTGAGCGGTGACTCAGAGCGGTGCTTCACTCCCATGAGGACAGCGGAGCTCTGACCCATGCCTGGCTCTGGCTGCATGTCGGGCACACATTGGTGCCTCCAAAGTACTGAGAGTTCGTGACAAACAGAAGCTGTGAATTAGTCAGACCTTTTTTTAATTAGCATTTCATTAATTAGTACTAATTTAGCAAGCGAGTGCCCTGATTAGCTTGGTTAGAGCAGGAACAGAGGGGAAGATATGGGATATCAACGCTCTGACTATAGAGCGAAGCCTCAGCCCTGTGGGGACACACAGGGATCCAGCAGGCACAGCTCCCCTTAACCACATCATCTCCCTGCGCCCACCATCTTTCACCCAGTCAATGTCCCCACTTTCATCACAAACCCTTAGTGCAACTGAGCGCTGCCTTATTGACGCTGCAAAGTCCAGTTGAACAAAGACATTTCCAGCTGCAGCAGTGGCGCTAAGGAAGCAGCAATTGTATCTATTGTCCAATTGCTGCTTTTTTTGAAGCAGGGATGACTCCTTGACATTAGGCATATGGAGTCTGCCCGTTAATAGTAGTTTAAAGTGGTCAAGAGGTTACAGCAGTAAGGAATGTTAGTAAAAATGTCTCTGTGGAGTTTAAAAAACCAGTATTTTAGGCAGGGCTTGGTGGGTTACTGTCCCTGCACAAACAACTAGAATGTGAGAGTCTGGGCTGGGAAATACTTAAACTGTTTGGAAAAACTTGTTTTGTGCAGCTTGAGAGTGTCCCTGGAGGCTGTGGCCCGATGCCATGACTCCTGGTAAAGGCTGGGCTGCTGTAACAATGAAGCTTTTATGGGGAAGCTGGAGTACAATCAGAAACTTTTTAGTCCCAAGGGATTATGGGGAGGGGAGTTCCTGGGTTCAAGATGTCTGGCACATTATGCACATTTCCACCAGGATTTGGGGGTGTTCTATGGCACGCAAGGTATGCAAATTGCTAAATGTGTTTTCAATTTCTCTGTGTTGTGCTGTCTTTGTTGGGTGATCATTTTTTCACCAGTGTAGCCTGAAGACAGGATGGGTTCATAGCACGAGTGGAAAAGTGTTGTTGTCTCACAAGCAGTACTGACCTATGAAGAGCTCATTATATTTTCATCCTCCAGCAGGCTCCTAGCTGGGCGGCTCCAGATTATTCACTGGGTAATCTTCCTCCAGTAAGAAGTGTCCTGAACTGAGAGGCATCTTTGATCGACCACTCCTTACTGAAGTGATCAAAACTCTGCGTAGAAACTGTCTTGTTCCTCATTGCTATTACCTAACCTTGATCATTTGCATGCTCTGTATGGCAGATGTCAGCAAGAGGTCTAACAACTTGCCAGACTCCACTCAGTCAGCATTACAGTGTCACTTCAGACCTTCTTCGAAGGCATCACAACACCGCTAATTAATTTGAGGGCTTTGTTACAGAAGGGAAGGCATTTCCTTATGGAGAGATGCTTCTTTTACCAGCGGTGTTTGCTGGAAGGCGCAGGGCAGGATGGTCCCAGCAAAGGAGGAGATAAGGGGCTGTTCCTGGGGGCAGAGTTAGCACTGCCACCATGCATCAATGCAGGTTTCTGGTGTGGGAGGTCTAACCCTGATCCCATGCCTGCTGAAATCAATCATAGGATTTCTGCAGACCGCTGAAGGGACCATCGAGAGGCTGAGGAGCAGCTAACAGCCCAGCCTGGCATGAACAGTTTGTACTGCAGTATCCATATGTGCCACACACTGGGCTGGACAGATCCTGAGCTCTTGTGGTTGAGGGGAAAGGGCCTCACACAATCAGGGCCTGGTGGTTGAGAGCCTGACGGTCAATCTATTTTTCTTAGATGACAAAAATGTAGTTACCAAGCTGAGAGTGCCCAGAGCTTGGTGGGTTTTATTGCTGGAGCCTCAAGGAAGCAGCCCAGTAACGAGGGGTCTCCCTGCTTTGTCCCCCATTTTGTGCATCCTCTCCCTTTGCTTGCTGGGGTTTCACCTCGGGCCTGCCTTGTTTGGAAACACTGAATAGCTCTTAATGACAGCAGCACAAACAAAACCCTATAAAGACAGGATTTGTGATTTATGTGGGGTTAATTACCACAACAAGTATGTTTATTCACTTCTCTAATAAATCCTAAAGACAGGAACAAGTACTAGCTTGACCAGATTCATCCTGTGCATACGTTTCTTCTGTCACCATTTTTGCAAATCTATACGAGCAGATAGATAAAAAGAGACAAAATATCTCCCATCATGTAGGCACTAGACCATAGCCCATGTGTGCTCTTCAGCCTGCCAACGGCATCAGCATTTATTTCAGATCTTCTTGAGGAAAATAGACTCTTTTGTGACTTTTGCAGTCTTTTTTTTTTTTTAAGGAAATAAGTGGATCAGAAATGAACATTGACTACAGCAGTGTGATCTATTGCTCTGACATCTACTTGCCACAGGAGAAAGGTAAGGTCTCCATTTGTCTCTGCTAAAGGAATGCGGTATTTCTAACACGAGGTTAGAAGGCTGCAGTGACAGGAGCTGGGGCATGCCCAGGCCCTGCGGTGCGAAGCTGTGCTTCAGCGAGGGCACTCCATAGCCCATCATTCGCTCACTAACAGAATGACCTGGTTCCATCAATCTGATTTACAGAAGAGGGAACTGATGTAGAGAAATGAACAGTGCTATCGGGAGCGTGTGTTTTTAAGTGATAGATCACTGAGTGACTTCATGTAGACCAATGTTACTCAATACTGTCCTGTTGGATTGTGTTCTGATACATGTAGGTTGTAAGAAGGTTTTCTTGAACTGCTGATTCTGCTTTAGCCATCTTCCATTCCATGTTGCCAGTGTCCGTGTCTGTGTTGGGCTGACTGCAGTCCCTGATTTGCTAGAGAAATAGTTGCCATGGCTCGGCGCTGTGCCAGACGGGGCCCCCGCCGCTCTGAGGAATTTGTGTCAGATAGAACATTTCGTACGATGCAGAAGGTTCTGTCACCTTGATTCGAAGGAAGTTGTTTGTGTTAATGCTTAAAGGTAACGTGAGACAAGGCGAGCTCTTTACTTTGGAACACGCACTGTGCCATTGATGTACGCAGTACAGTAAATATAACAAAGAGTGCACTGTGGTATTTACACCCACCGCAAACACGTTTGCAAAATAGGATTATTTACAATCCAATAAAATAGTACTGCTTTTAAGGCAGAAACCCTGTGTGTTCAGTGAAGTGTGCTCCTCAGCTTTTCTTACCGTTTATCGACCCAACACATTCCTCCCCATTTTTTTTAATGCCTTCCATTAATAGTTAAGAAAAACCTAGGGAAAACAAACACTCTTTTCCTGATTGTTTATTCACCAGTCTCTTAGGAACCATAATTACGTCTCCCAGGAATTGTGTGTTTTATCATACTGTATATCTTAAAGAGCCACTTTAGGTAAAATAACAAGGAGTGCCTTATGAAGGAAAATTGGATTCGTTTTAAGACTTTTTTAACCCTCCAAAGAATGGCTCTTTGTTTACTTCTTTAGTGCATGTGGCAACTTGCCCAAGTAAATAGTATGCTGCATAAATACCAGAGATTGGTATTTATGATATTACATAAACATACTCTGAATAATGACTCATTGTTGCGATGAAGACGAACGCAAGCAATATACATCGCAGTCAGTGCATTATTTCTTGTTGCTTTATTAAGTGACATTGAGCACTGTAGGACAAAATGACAGTGATTGGAGAGGAGAAGTCTGATTGCATTATTTGCCAGATCTGAGTTTACAAAACAAAAGAGAAAATAGCCAAAACAGGAAGGTTTTGAAGATAACATAGCAGATTAATTATCAATATGCAGGATAAGTAGTTAGGTGCATGCTGGAGTTGACTGGGAAAAGGTTTATTGCTCTTTGAATTGAAAACTCATGCAGTGCATTTATCCCACTGTCCCACAGGGAGCTGAGCCCTCAAGTTCATCATCCTACCTGTGGTGATGCTCACGTCCACTTGTGACAATAGTATTTCCCTTATGGAGCCTTTTGGTGGCTTTGTCTCTCAGAGCCTCAGTCTGTCCAGTTAGAGTTTTGTTATACCTTTACTGCACTCCAAAAAAATCATGTGAGAGTTTGTGTGAAGGGAAAATGTGGCACACTTTGCAGTGCTGCCAAATGATGGAGCTCAGATCTGAGAAATCAAAATCCCAAAGGGAAGGTGCATATGCCAAAGCCTCTATTTAAAGCCAGCAGGGTATTAACAACTTATTTGTTTTTAAAGCCCATGTTATAGCCTGTCTTGTCCAAACAGCAAAAACAACGAACACTCAAATTCTCAAAGGATCACTGGACCATCCCTTTAAAAATGATGATGAAAATTATCACCCATAGTAATGGACTAGCCTGAAAAATGTGATTTTTTGGAAATTTTACTCTTTCCCTGAAGCAGCCCTTCAGGAACAGCAGAGAAGGTCTTCAAAGTGAGATGGTGATCCTCATAATACGTGGAGGAGTGGGATGCTCAGCTGTGGGAGCACTCTCCTCCATGACTGCAGGCCTGCATGCTGTGGTCGAGGTGAGGCTTCTGGTGTTTGATGGGGTTTATCACCAGCAGAAGAAATTTTCTTCTTAGGTAAGAATAAAGGAGTACCCATATTTTCCTAAGCGAACATCTTTCATGCTTGCGTGCTCAAGAAGATAGAAGTGGATGGGGCCAGCAACCTCTGCAAAGTGCCTGGGTTTATGGAAACCACTGCATTACTGCATGGTCAGTAGCTGTTTATTGTGGTTATTAAACTGTGCCTTTTTCCTTTGATTTTAACAATTTCCTTCCTGGTTTTACTTCTTTAGTCAAAACCCACTCTGTGTAAGGAGAGCTGTGTTTTGATGTACTCTGGGTGCCATGTGCTGTTCCATCCCGTGTGCAAGGTTGTACTGAACAAATGTTGACTTTTCTCCCTTGTGCTTCACATACTTTGTACAGGTTAGGAGGGAACACAGGGGACAGGAGAACAAAAGTCTGCTGGTCTGCAAAGACCAATGATGTCTCTTGGTCCAGAATACAGCAAGCTCAGCTAGCTCTACTAGCAAGCTTGGGAATGACAGTGATGCTCTCTGTGCCATCCTGGATAACACAAAATTTGTGCCTAAATCCCTACTAGACAACACAGTATTTGTGCCTAAATCCCGAGCAGACAACGCCTCAAAAGACTGCGTGTCCAAGTTGAAAGGAGAGAGATACCTCCCGCATATGTCCCTATTTTCCCCCAAAAAACAGTAGTAATGTATATTAGCAAAGTTTAGAGGACAAGAACAGTGGTCAAACATCAAGTTCAGCCACAGTTCTAATTCTTCTTCATACTATTATTAAATTACACTGCCCAAAGCCTCCACATCTGTTGTGCTTGGTGCTCTTCAAACACAGGATATCATGCTAAGGAATCACTCCTTTATTTGGATTTTGAAGCCATGCCTCATCGCTGTTTGTGTCAAAACAGTTACCTGTGCCAAGTGGCCTTAATTTGTATTCTTACCTCACATTGTCTGGGGTCTGCTGCTCTGTCTTTCTGGGAGCCTGCAATATAAGTTGACAAGCTCCGGACAGCTGAGACCAGATAACATGCAAGCCCCATCCCAGCCCCACAGAAGTCAGTGGGAAAGCTAGATGGACAGCTGTGGTTTTGACTCAGGCCCAGAGATACTGGAAAATAACAAAGGGGACAGAAGGAAAGAGCTTGGTCAGCTTTCAGGGTTATTCCTCATTTCTTTTAAAAGGAATAAATACATGTTTTTTGTTATGACTTTCTCAGAATAAGCTTGTGCTGTCAGCTAGCCATGTCTCAGCAATGTGCTTGCATGATGAAGGCAAAGCAGTTCGGAGCTTACAGGCTTAACATCCTTTTTTGGTACCGTTCATTGCAAAGAAACCTGAGTAATGCATCTTCCCTCTGAAATGCTTGTCTGCACTGCATAGAGAGCATTCACACACTTTGCATAAGCCTGAGGATCACACTGACAAAGAAATGATAGCACTGCTTAAGTAGTTAATTTGGTTATTTATTCATTTAAGTGTATGTGAATCAAGACATTTTTTTCTGTGATCTAAAGTGACTGCCAAACCTCTGATTAGTTTGTAGCTTTTACTGTGTTGTTTCATTCTTTTGTTACATAGGATGGATGCAGACTTAATTCCACTGGCAAATGCTTTGAAAAGGGCAGCCTCTGTAACACCTCCCAAAGAAGAAAAGACAGAGATAGACTGGGTGTCATTCCTTCATTCCTGCCTGCCCATATCAGCACTCACTGTGCCTAGAGAAATGCACAGGAATCACACAGTTCTAGGCAAAATGCATTTATGTGAGCATTTGTTCTTCTGTGCAGAACAAAGTACGTCTGCCCTGCAGCTATCCTGAGGGGTAAGAATGGCTCAGAGTAAGGATTCTATACTCCACTGTTAATATTTATCAAACGTTGTAAGATTCTCAAGTTAAAGTGATGTATGGACCACACCCACAAATGCATTATGTTGAGTCGCACATAGCTATAGATGTATGTAGACAGAAAAAAAATGCAGATTGACCTTACTGAACTTTGTACAGTTCTGGACAATGTTAAACTTTGTTAAACTTCAAAATCACGTTTTAATTCTTCAGGTCAGTGACCCAGCAGCAAGGCACACTGCGCCAGCACCAGAGAGTCACCAGAGCAGCTGTGAACTACCCCAGAAAGAAAGCGGTGGTGCAAGGTACTGTTGGTAAGGGAGATGGCACTCCATGTAAGGAAGTATGCATGTATGAAACTTGGCCCAAATATGCTCCTTTACCTGAACACATGGGAACTACATCCTTCCTGTCCTCTGTTTCAGGAGTTGGAGAGCAGGAGTGTCCCCTGTTCTGCCATCCTCTGCCTGGGGGCAAAGCAGGGCTGAGGAGATACTGGTCAGCATTCAAGTTTTATACTGGCTTCATGCAGTTGTCACTTGTCCTGCTCAGCTGGGACAGGAGCCACAAACACGTCCATGCTCATTTCTACCCTGTTCAAGCTGGTGGTCTCCATCCCACAGTGCAGGGTCCACCTCGTTCCCCCGCAGGCTGCTGGGTTCAGTTAGCATCTCTGCGGTCTCTTTTCTCTTTGTCACATCCTTTACTTTCAGCTAAGTATCTACTTGCATGTAGGGCTCAAGGGGTCTTAGAATATGAGTGAAAGCAAAATGAACAAGAGAAGTTCCGTGAGGATGGGCAGGCCGGTGACCATGTTGTCTGTTGTTTGTAAATAGACAGCTTTTCTTGGCATTACTTCTAACTGCTGGGTTATGGTAGGGTTGTGCTCTTGAATTTCTAAATAGAAATAAGGTGAACAATACTACTTTTTCACCTGATGCTGTGCACCTGATGCAGATATCTGTGAAATTACCTCTGTGTTTTAGCATAAGACCAAATAAAGGTATGTGGTTTTGTACTTTTATACTCCATAGAAGTTTTTGTTTCTCTGCACCACTCAGGACTTGGCCAGTCCCTACGTTGCAGCTCACCTGTCCAACTTCAATCCTTGGTTAGCAACTTCATAGAGAGGATCTGAAGAAAAGCTCAGTGGAAAAAGTGCTCATTATCTCCATAAGAGATTTTGTCACAGTTGGATAATAAAATACAAAACTGGCCAGGATTCCCCCATTGTGATGTACCGGTGTTAGTGGTGAAAGAACCAGCCCCTCCAAGCTTTCAGTTGCACTCAGTAGTTAGGTGCTGCGTCATCCAGTACCGCATTGTATCAGTGGATCTAGAGATAACATATCCAGGTGTTTGTGTGTATCCCACAGAGCATCTCTGTAATGTAAGAGTTTGTCTTAGGAAAAAAAAAAGAAGCCAGTGGCCTTGTCAGATATTTCTGAGTGAATCACCATCATTTATGCTCATTGGAGAAGGTGACTGATCATTTTCTTCTCTGCAAATGCTCTAAATTCAGCCTGTGGTCTGAAGAAAACAGAGAATATTTTTTCATTCATTTGCATCAATGTGCTAATAGAGGTTTTGCAATCGGATTTTATCTGACAAGATGATTAATTGTACTGCTGCATGAGAGCAAGTGGAACTCAGGTCCATCTCCCATCACTGTGTTTGAATCTCCATGTAGTAAAAGCTTTTTTAGAATTTTTTAATCTTGGCTTTTGTCAAGCATGCAGTTTAGTCTTTAAACTAGATCTGTTGATTGAATTCCATTTATCAACCACTTTATTTTTATAAGAAAACTGAGATCAGCTTCACGGATGATAAGAGCCAGAGTCGTGTAAGGGACTAGAAGTGCGATAGCTGTTCTCCTACAGCCACAAGCATCCAGCTGGTATTATTTATGCACCATCGACAGTGGGACATGCTCAGACTTGAAGGACTGGTGCTGACCTTCCCTTGCTAATCATTTATACACTCCTTGTTTTGAGCGCTCCACCTTAAGGTTTCTCATGACTCACTTTCTCTCTGGAGTGAACAAATAAATCCTGAAGGACTCTACATGCTTCCAAGTGTGTAACCTGTCTCCTTGTACTGGTCCTGTTTTCAGCAACAAAAGCTCTCGAAGTAGCAGTGCTATTTATTAAGGTGTGACCTCAGAGCCGTAGGACTTTGAGAGCTGACAGGATGGTGGCTTCAGCTTGGCTTAGGCTTATCCTAAAATGTCAATCCATGGATTTTGTGGGTGCCGTAAGTGAGGAATAGAACTCCTCTGCATCTCTGGAGGCAGGAAAATTGGGCGTAGAATCATAGAATGGCTGGAGTTGGAAGCATGTATAGTTCTTTCTCCAAAAAGGGGAGCAGCGATTCATGTCATCTTCCTGAACTTCTGTAAGGCTTGAGACACAGCCCACATAACGTCCTTGTCTCCGTATTGGAGACAGGGGTTTGAATGGACTGTTTTGTGGAAAAGGAATTGACTGGATGGCCACATCTGGGGAGTTGTGGTCAGTGGCTCAGTGTCCAGGAGATCTATGATGAGTGATGTGCCTCAGGAGACACATAGCTGTTAGAGCAGGTCCAAAGGAGGGACACAGAAATGACAAGAGGGTTGGAGCCTTTTGCTTTCAGATATCCTTTAATTGAAGGGAATGGTAAATTGAGGCCTATTTCTGGATTGTTCAGGACAAAAGACTTGATAGTGGACACTCAAATGCTGAGGGTGCTGCTGATAATCCTAGTTGTTCTCTCTATATTGATGGGTCCACTTGGAAGGCAGGGTTGACATCCCCCCCTTACTTTGCACTGCTTCTGGAAGTGGTAAAACTGTTTTTTAGCAGCAAATGGTTGCAAATGCTTTGAATATACAAATAGTGTAGAAAGGTGAATATCACAAATAGTATGACTGTATTATGGAATACAGAAGTAATGAATGTCATTAATTAGACGTGCAGTTCATGAGCAGTGTTGAGCTTTGAGGAGCAGGCAAGGCTGAGAAGAGAGAGCAATGAGGGTACAAGAAAATACCACCTCGTCTTTGTCCCTTCCTTGTGTATCTCTTCCCTAAGAGGAGCTGCAGGGCAGTGGAGTGGGTGAAAAGGACATCCCAGCTGGAAGATCTGCTGAGAGCTTTGGAAAGCTCATCTGTGGGGTCAGGGCTGGCTTGGCCATGGAGTCAGAAGTGGAGGGGAGGAAGGAACATGCTTTGAATTATGTTCCAGATTGGGATAGGCTAGTGAGAATGAAGACATGTTAGAATGTCATTGTGAAGGAGAGAGGCTTGATCTGCTGTGCCATGTGTGCTGCTCCCCTCATGGTGCATGGGCACATCTGACAGGACAGAGCTTACCACAGCACTCACAGGGGAGTGATGTTAGGCGCTATGGGTTGGTCCAGCGTAACTCAAACTGCAGGGGTGTGATGCAGAGAAGGATGTGGTTCTTTTAATTCCTTCCCCTTGTCCCATTGTTTCCTTCCCAGGCGCACGCAAAATCCTCCTCTGCCTCTCCCTTCCAGCCCAGCTTTTCTCCTCTTTGGCTGTCCTTTTGTCCTTTCCCTCCTGTAGAGCCAAGCTCAACAGTGCATACCCACACCCAAAGAAAGGGACTTCTTTTGGCAATTTCTCTGTATCTGGGACCCATATGTCAAGCAAAACAATTGTAAATGGGCTTAGTTGGCATTCCTTTGGCACGGAATGGCAAAAAGCACGGGCAGGAGTGGGTTCTTTAGAAAAGCTTGGATTTTACAGCTGTGCCCATGAGTGGTGCTGGGGGACATTGTATGACCTCAGAGAGCCCGGTCCCACCACAGAGGTGCTGTGGGAGCCCAGCTCCTGACTCCTTCACTGCAGACAGGAGGTTGGGAAGGTCGGGCTGTGAGCAAGCAGGTGCCTCCTGTGCCTGGGACATGGAGGACATGACCTGCCCTGCCATTAGCTGTTAGAGTCATGCTCCCCCTGGCTTCAGAGGATGCGTTATGTCTGTGTGAAGCACCACACAAGGTCAGGGTTAGATTGCCTCACATCACCAAAACACAAATTCACGTATTTATCCTAAAGCGAGGCTGCTGCAACAGGACAAAATGGAATAATGTAACAGCTGGGAGCCAGGGTGTGCTGAAACTTCAGAGGAGAAATACCCGGCAGCCCTATGGGACAGCAATGGTGAACTCTACTGCCAGATTAATCAGGCTTTTTCTTTTGCCATAGTCACGATGTCAAAGCTTTTCTCTGCATGCTGAAGATGCCACGTCTGGCACTGGGAGTTGCAGTGCAGTGGAGCTACATCTTTTAATGGAAGTTCCCAGGCTGCGTGCCAGGACACTGCAAACAGACACATTTATGGTCTTTCAGGTACAAACATGAGTGATTTGTGATCAAGAGGAGGATGTGGTTCTTTCCACTCCTTTGCCCCATCCCCTTCTAAGCCATCCAAAGCACACATGGCTCTGCGATGCAACCTTCCCAGGGCTGGTAAACAGTATTCCTATTGTAAATTACTTCAGTATCTTCATGAAAAATTAGAACAATCCCCACAAGCACAGACTATTAAAATACTCTGTAAATTACTTGTTTGGCTTCACTGGAGTAACTCAACAAGTCCAGCAGCTGTAGGGCTTATCTCACATCTCTGCTGCTGAACCTGTGCTTTTTTGTCACTGACTCCAATGTATAACTTTGTTAACATTGAACAGCTTGTGAATTGGGAAAAATTCCTCTAGGAATTTGAAACGTATATTTCCTTAGTGATCCATAATAGACAGTACTCACAGAGAGGAGACCTGATGGTCAGTGCACATAGCATGCTGAAAAAGTGCATCTCTGCAGGCAGCTACAGGCAGCCCTGAGCTTGCTGTGCCCACGCTGTGCAATGTTTAGGCCACTGCTGGCCCCACGGCTGCGCTCTGCCATCAGAGCAGGAACCGCAGAGTGACGTCTTTCAGAAACCTCCTTGGGTTTGACAGTGAGGAACATGGCTGCTCTGTGGTCTTGTGGTGCATGTGACAGTATGACTGTTCGGATGTACAAAGCCAGCTGCCATCTGTGTTGCAATGTTAAGAAAGTTGAAGGCATATTATGTCCAGCAACAGCCCCAAGGTGCGCAGGAGCAGGTGTGCTGGATGCAGTGATCCATGACAAAGCAGCAGTTTATGGCCTCACACTGCTGCTTTCTGTCAACCCGCTCAGAGAGAAGTATTGGTGGCGTTGTTGATCTCGTGCTTCATGGCATTATTTCTCTGAGACCGTAAGCAGGGGATTGCTTGCCATCTCAGGCTGGGTATTGCCTGATGTTTTCCTTCTAACAATAATATAAAGCCTTTGTGCATCAGTGAGAGAGGGTGAGAGATGCAGGAACTTCTGCCTATGCAGTATTATTTATGGAGACCAGTGCTGGGCTATTTCTCCTCCTCCTTCACCTCCTCCACTCAAGGACATTCAGATGCTTTGTAGACAAAATGTGTGGGGAGCAGTAATATTTTTACTAGGCCAACTGATAAACAAACATATTTTGGGAGCCGTTCCCAGGGCCACGCAGCAGTTCTGCAAGATGGAGGAAGTCCTGGCACAGGACTCCTGGGCTTTACCAAAAGTCCAGAAACCACTGTTTCTCCCCTCGTGGCCAGTCCTGTCTCAGCAATATTTTGATTGCTCTCCTATAAAAACTTTTTTTTTCCCCCCCTCTGGGCTGTTAATGTTACCACACAGATATTTTCTATCAACCTACTCCAGAAAATTTAAGTTATTCTGAAAAGGGAATTAAGTAAGGAAGATTTACTGCAGTTTAAAAAAGCCAGCGCTTGCAAGACATGTCCCCCAAGGAACGCTCTGTGATCCAGAGGATCATTTCGCACCATTGCACTACCAGTACTTCATTGGTCAAAGCCTTTCTGTGTTTCTTCCTGGGATATTAACATGAATTTATTCATCAGTTAATACATCTAGCAAGATGAAACTTGTTTCCACAAGTGGTTTGATTGGAGTAGCATCAAGTTATTTAGTTTCCATTTTTAGTGGCATTTTTTGCAGCACTGATTATCAAGTAGTTATTGGTTTCATCCCCTCCTCAATAACCGGGGCAAAATTTGGAAGCATTTCACACCAATCTTAGCAGAACAAGAACAGGATGGTTTGTTCCCCATGTGGAATTTGTTCTACATTTGCTGCATTGCTGGGTGTCCTCACCTGGCTGTCTGTGCTGCTGTCTCCCTGCGTGTTGTAACCTAAAGGGGATTAGAGATGGCTGCAAGGTGACTCCAGCTTTACCATCTGAAGCTGAGTTAATGGAGGTAAATGGTAGATTTCTGATTCTGTCAACAGAAGGGCCACATGCCTTTATGACAGCTGGCACTTAATCACAAACCAAGGCACTTTCAGTCTGGTATTTATCTCTGGGCTCTGCAGAAAGAGCCATGGCTGTGCTGGGCAGGGGCTGCTTGGTGGTGCCAAGCCAAAGGAGAGCCCCCAGTCACCATCACCTGTGATCAGCTGTGAACACAGGTGGGACCAGGCTTGCTCCATGGGCCCGGCAGAGCGGAGTGAGCTTTGTGCAGGCGCACGCACATCAGATGCCCTTCCTGGCAGAGGTGGGTCCCTGTAACCTCAGGGGTGTCACAGGGCGAGATGAAGCTTTAGTGGCGCTTTAGAAATACGGGATTCAAGTTACCTGTTCTCCCAAGCTTACTGCCTGCCACAGATGGCCCCAACAGGCAGTCTCCTCCAGCACTGCCTTAGGTGCACAGAGCACTGACCTGGCTCCCATGTGGCACTGCCACTGTCACAGCATCCAGAGCTCTCCCATGCAGTGAGCAGCGCTCCTCTCCCACGCGTGCACTGAAGTCACAAAGCAAGGTGAGCCCACTGCCATGCCGAGGGACATTTTTGTGTCTCAGCCATCTGCTGAGGCAGCAGCTGCGCTACGTGCAAAGGAAGCTTTTCCCTGTTATAAGTTTCTTTCCCTTTCTGGATGTGCCACACAGGCACATCCCTGTCCTCTGTCCCCTTGGTGATGGACCTGCCTGGGGTGCTCTGAGCCAACCCCAAGCTTTCAGCCGCTGCCAAAGCCCTGGCAGCATCCCACGGAAGCAAGCATCACCTCACTGCCTGCCATGGCCACTGAGCGATGCCTGGCAAAGGTGACTCAGAAGTGGGGAGCTCTGCTAAGGCCCTGGCACATCCCTGCACTGAAACCCTGCCTACAGCCTCCTCCTGCCTCTGCCCAGCTCGCCCTTCCTGCCACCTTTCCCCCGGGGTCCTAACTCCCAACTTTGTTGCTCTATAAACATAATAACAATAATTATTCTCTCATTGGACACATAGCCATCTTCTTTGTTTGCAGGCTTAGATAAATATCATTCAAATCATGGAGTCTGATTCATGAGTCAGGATGATGGCAGTCCTCCAAAACCTCCTTGCCCATGGAGAGTGTGTTTGTGTGAGAGAGATAGAGAGTTTCACTGTACGAAGAGTAAGAAACTGGAAGCCATGTGAATTAAATACAAAGCAGATAATTATGTGTAATTCATTTACTGACTAATGATTGCACCTGGTACAGAAGTTTATGAATTCATTTCACTCTGCATTTGTTCTCAAAAACAATCTCTCTGCACAAGATAAAAACTAGGTCTGTGTTTACATTGGTGTTATTGTAAGATTCTGTCTCTCTGGTTCATTCCCCATTTTTTCTCACGATGTTTCACTTTTCTTAAGTTCACCTGGTGTCTCCTTGACAGTGACAACTGTGCAGGTAAGGGCTGAGTGCCACAGCAGAATGGAGCCTTTGCTTCTCTCCTGGAGGCTGTGTGGTGTGATTACACACAGGGCTTATCTCTCATCTACTGCAGCCAAACTTTGCCACCAAGGCTGTGCCTGCAGTGGGGAGCAACAGGTCATGGCCTCCCTCCCCCCTCTGCTGGGATGGCCGGCAACTTGCTGCTCTTTATGTGGTGTCACCCAGCTGCCCCTGCAGCCTGGCACCATCACCTCCTTCCATCTGAACAGCAGCAGGCGCTGTCAGCCTTCACCTGCTGTCACCTGGATTGAAGACAGGGTGAAAAATCTCATACCTAATCTATGGTGGCCAGCAGTGCCATCGGTGCTGATGTCACACTGAGGACTGCAGTCTGTGTGAGACTGCTTGCACTGTGAGTTTGGGAGCAGAGCTCTGAGCCAAGCTGGGCCCGAGGCTTTGCTGGGCGTGGGCAGCAGCAGGGACACTCCTGAGGTGATGCTCTTACCATGTGGTGGAAACAAAAGACCTTTTCCAGCTGTATCCCATGGACAGTCATAAGGTATCCAGCAAAGTCCCTTCACCCAGTCCATCAGCGTGTCAAAGGTGTCTCACCTTAATCATCCCTCACCCTGCAAATAAATCTACACGCTCAGTTCATTGCTCAGGTCCTCTGTGATGGCTGATGCTCAAAGCAAGAACTGCTGCTTCCTGCTGAGTGTGCCAGCACCATCACACAGCTGGGCTCTGTCCAGTAATCTATCCATTAACAGGGTCCAGGAGATGTAAGTGCACAGCATTCGTGCAAGTGGGAGAGGGCTACATCTGCAGGCACTGGCTGAGAGCAGATTTCTGCGGGATGTCCTTTAAGACCAACTCTGGGAAAGGAACCAACTGGAACGACATAAGGAAGAGGGAAGTTACTCAGCAGTTTGAATAGAGGCTGGTTAGTAAATCGTGACATGCTCACACTGAAAGAACATGCTGAGTTCACCTACATACGCTTTCCAGCATTATTTCCACTGAGCGTAATAGTGAAGCTGAGCTGGTAGCTGCCAACGAAACAGCTGTAGCAGCAGATCTAACCACCAATGCTGCACAAACACAGTGGGAGGTGTCTCCCTGCAGCCACCGCCAGCACTGCGTGGTGCCAGGAGAGCATCACTGCCGCCCAGCTCCTCCGCTCCCAGCGCAGCACTGCCCTACACCCTGCAGCCCTCCTGGGGAAGCGGCGAAAAGCAGTGGAGGTGCTGTTCTCTCCATCCGTGGCAGCCACGGGTAACGAAAGCATCAGCAATTAAAAAAAAAGTAACCCTACGCTCCAGTATTGGAGTGATTTGTCATTAGAAAAGCCAAAACCAGCTCATCTTGCTCACGAGTGCTCCCACTGACTAAAGCGGCAGTCAGCGTGTGCTTTGGTTTTGAACCCATGCAATCCTTTTCCGATGAAGACCTGACAAGCCAGGACAGATTGCAGTCCGTGAGATACTCGTGGAGTGATAGTACTTTACCTGTAGGTGGATCCTCATTTTAGATAGCGTGAAGCAGAGCCAGTGAGCTGATTCACTGCTGTACTCCAATTTTCACCGGAATAACACCACTGAATCATCGTCAAAGTTGAAATAACAAATGATAAAATGGGACCATTGTGTTTAAGTTTGCAGCATGTGTATGGAAATTACTAGTTTTCTTGCAGAACAATTACACTGCATGGATATTTTCTGTGTGCTGTTTCCCAAACGTATCACAAAGATGACAATATGACACTTAGGCAGCAGTTCTACGTGTCAAAAAAACACCACCAATTAAAGTCAAAAGTAACAACTAGTGGGAACAACCTCAACATACCTGATGTATTTTTTTCCTATTATTCAGAAGAAAAAGGAGGATGAGGTGAACTTCAACAGCTTCTGAAAAGACTCCATTTTGTGGTTCATGTATTTCTGCACACCAGCTAAAGCTTAGAAACTGCTAAGTTAAAAACATAGTCCTGGTTTCTCTTCTACTTATGAAAATACTTGCTGAACAATTGAAAAGAACTGCGTAACTATGATTTTTTTGCAAGTAATGCTCTTGAAAAGCAACTAAAGGCAACAGGCAAGCTTGCAATTAGTAGTTCTAATTATAAAGTGTATACAGAAAACAATATAGCATCATAAGTAAAGGCCAAGTTCAAATGATGCAATAGGAGTAGTAGAACACCATGTAACAATGGGCAAAGCATCCAGCGAGAGGAATACTTCTAAATGAGTTATAGCTTTGCTGTCAAAGCAACAACAACAAAAAAAGAAGAGAGAAAATAATAGCACAGCGCTATATATGTAACTTCTATGGTAATTCTTTCTTAGTGCCACACAATGCTCGTGCTTCTGTTGTAGCCCACAGTCATCCCTGGATGATGCGGCTACAGATTATTGGGGACTGAGGGAGGGGAAAGGGGGGGAAGCTCCCCTGTGTTCTTTGTTTATCCAGGAACCACCCTGTGCCTCGCTCCTATTTCCATCACTGACAGCAGCTATCAAATAATGCTGCCTGTGACACTGTATTTCCTACAGGCAAGCCACATTTCTGTCACATACAGGTTAATAGGTATTTGAAAACAGGAAAAACTTAAGTATGATGCAGGGGTCTTTGCTGCATAGTCTGCGGTGCGTGTGTGTGTGTGTGTGTGTGTGTGTGTGTGCGCCCCCTAAACTTCACCATCTGACAGCACTTCACGTACTGCATGGGAACTGCGATCCCTCAGCGTTAGGGAAGGCCCTCTGCTCTGCACCAGTGCTGCGCCGAAGAACTGCTCTCAGAATTAAGTCCTGGTGCAAGCAGAGAGGGAGAAGAGACATAATACCTTAGGGAAATGGTTTTATTTATTCTGCCTGGATGCATGTATTGCAGTCATCCATGTAGCATGATCCTCAATGCTGAAAACCATTTCATTATGGTCTATAAGTAAGAGCCTGATGTGGTTCAATTGTATCAATTATGCAACTCTTCTAAGTGGTGTAGTCAAGGGTAAATGCAGGCAAAGGGCACTCCCTTTGTACCTGCTTCTA
Source organism: Meleagris gallopavo (assembly GCF_905368555.1). Classification (NCBI taxonomy): domain Eukaryota; kingdom Metazoa; phylum Chordata; class Aves; order Galliformes; family Phasianidae; genus Meleagris; species Meleagris gallopavo. Next base: position 9,657,811 of record NC_139416.1, read on the forward strand.
CTCTGGGCACTTCTAATATTTACCTGCTCCTCATATACCACAGACAGATGAATCTGCCCACTTCTATTTACCGCTGTATCACTGACTGCTCTTTGGTCAAGAGCTTTTCCTATGCACCGATGACACAATGAAATAGAAAATGGAAGTCAAGACACTGCTATGTGTTTGTCTGTTGTGCAAGATCTTAAGTGTGGCTGTAATTTTGAGCAAAGCATTGGTTTTAAACAATGTTTAAACTGACACTATTATTATGCAATATAATTAATTATAGCTAGGAGGGCATTTGAGGTTATTTGGCGCTACCTTTGTCCATTTCATAATTATACCAAGAGAATGACTAAGTTGTGCCTAGGCTAATTGTATCCATTTGGTTTTACCCCTACTCTCTGCCATCCTAAGTCACTTGCGTTCTGATGAGTTTTTTGGAGGAGTTTGGATGTGTTTGTGCCAAATACAATGTAGCCCAGGCTAGCTAGGCAGCCTCAGGTAATACTGCAATTGAAGCACTAACAATAGCAATAATAATTACTGCTAGACAAAGTGATAAGTACAAAACAAATGTCACTTTTTTCAGTCACTGTTACGGTTACCTATAGAAGATTTATCCTTATCTGCTCCTGCTCTGTGCATTCGAGGACATGTTTGTGTATCCAGAAGATAAAGCTTCATGGCATGATGTGATGTCTTCCAGATGTACTGGGAGCCCTGCAGACACCTCCAGAGAGCAGCTGAAGAGCAGCAGCAGATGGCTGCGGCAGCATGCAACGCACCAGCCCCATTGCTCTATGTATCATGGGGGTTCAGTGTTCAAGAGGTACACAGCGCAGCTCAGAAGCCTGGGCTGATGGCACTGGGTGCTGCAGCGCAGACACAGCACTGTGCAACCTCTATGCCCCAGGTCCTGCAGTTTGCTGCTGGTGTTAGGGCTGCGGTGAGGATGGCAGCTCACCCGGCCTCTGGAGCCAGGCTGGCTGCCCAACAGCCCAGCCACAAATGCTGTGCCATATTGGAGCTCAGCAGCTGCCCCGAGCTGGCAGGCTGCGCGCCAGCCAGACGAGCTGCCCAGAGGTAGCGGTGAGTAAGGCATCTCTTCTGCACGTTACTTGGCAGTGTCAGGATTAAAACCAAACAACCAACAAAAACAAAAACAAAAATAAAAATCCAACAGTGATAACAGTGACTCCCTCAGAAAGGAATCAGGTTAAGAAATGGTCTTACCTTAAGAAAAGGCTCACTGTGGCCTTCCAGAAGGGAGCTCACAAGCAGGAGGGGGATTGACATTTTACACGGTCTGACAGACAGGGCAAAGGAGAATGGTTTTAATCTAAAAGAGGGGAGATTTAGGTTAGATGTTAGGAAGAAAATCTTTACTCAGGTGTGGGGGGCAGAGTGGCAAGGCCAGACTCTTTTCAGTAGTGTGTGGAGACAGGACGAGGGGAAACGGCCAGAAACTGCAGCATAGGAAGCTCCACACAAATGTGCGCAAGAACTTCTTTACGGTGAGGGTGACGGAGCACTGGAACAGGCTGCCCAGGGAGGTTGTGGAGTCTCCTTCTCTGGAGATATTCAAGACCAGCCTGGACACCTACTTGTGTGACCTGGTGTAGGGAACCTGCTTTGGCAGGGGGTTGGACTTGATGATCTCTGGAGGACTTTCCAACCCCTATAACTCTGTGATTCTGTGGTGAGGCACTGGCACAGGCTGCCTGGAAAAGCTGTGCATATGCCATCACTGGAGGCATTCAAAGCCAAGCTGGATGGGGCCCTGGGCAGCCTGATCTGATGGGTGGCAGCTCTGCCCATGCCGAGTGGGTTGGAACTAGATGATCTTTAAGGTCTCCTACGACCTAAGCCATCCTATGATTCTGTGACTGGCAACAATGAAAGGCGACAGTCTTCAGCTGGTGGCTGGATACTGGATTGCACTTGTAAAATAGAACTGCCTGCAAGGGCTGAATACCATAATTAACAGGCATTTTTCAGAAATTATTGGTTAATGCCATGTAATAGAAATACTGCCAACTGTTGTTGATAAAACTTGGTTTGTTCCTTTGGTGGTAATGTGTAATGATTCAACAGTGCTTCAATGGGAAGATACCTTTGTCTGTTACATATCACTACATTAATTTTTACAATGGCTTACGTGGCAAATAATACAAATTCTGAAACTTAAATACAGCTTCAGAAAGTAACTAGAGTGCCAGCTGTGTCCTGAGCAATCGCAGTACTGGCAACACAAGGCCTTTTTAATCATATGGCATTAATGATCCAATCCCGCTCCCACAGCAAGCAGTGTGGCCTTTATCACCAATGCTGTTTAAACAGGATTAAGCTTAACAGGTTCTAGAACGGGTTCTAATGTAAGTTTCGCGTCCATCTGATACATTTCTCATGCAGGTTATACATGACCACCCAGAGCACTACTGCACATTTTTAGTAACAAAATCTATGAGGCATACTGGGGAATACAGGTTGTGCTGAGATAATGGGCTCTACTCATATGATGCAGCTGTCTTATCACCTAAGAACATTTTCACAATATTGCAATAGTGACTGAAAGGTTATTTCTCAAACCTTGTCTGTCACCCAGTAGGTACCAGCTGAAAAGTTTCTGTTTGATTGCTAAAGAGTAGAAAGCAATGAGCACACACTGGCAAATCTCAGATCAGGCATGATGTGGATGTTGCACACCTCAGACTAACGCCCACCTTCACTTCAGGGAAAGGAGAAACCAGACCTGCAGATACACTAATCGCTCCTGCTCTCAGAGTTCCCACTCACCTGTTTGGAAATGAACAGCAGAACCTTGCTGCTTTCTATTTACTGCACTGAGAGCCAGTGATCTGAGTACTTCCAGTCATCAATTACATGGCTATTACATTACAGCATTTTATGATGCAAAATCCTCCTAATGTACAAATTAAAAAAAATATATGTAGTGTGTGCTGACAGTGACAATTCTGATACAAGAAGGGGAGGTGAAGTCCAATTTCTGCTCAGCTGGGAGGAGCACAAAGGTGATGACACACCACTTAGTTCTGGGACAGCTTGGAGGTGTGGGTGTATGACCCGCCGAACCAGGGTCACTTCACCCAAAGGAGGGCAAGCAGCAGAACTGGGCTGTCACGCACAAGACTCAAACCAGACTGTGCCAGAGTCAAAATGAGAGCTCCCAAAGCCTGGTTTCTGCTGCACCCACTGCTGAGCAGAGACTGTGCATCCCATCAAGTGCAGGAGGTAATGTCCTTCAGCTGTTTCTAAGGAAAGCAGTTCAGAGCACACAGGCACAGACACTCAGCAATGCTGGTGGTGGACACATGCAGCATGGCTGAAGAAAGCTAAACAGGTTACATCAGAACCAAAGGGATTCGGGCAGCCCATCCCACTGGCTTTCAGTAGCACTGAACATGATGGGCCCTTCGACAAACCTGTGGATCCCAGCCTGCCATGTGACACTGCTAAGTGACTCTTGTCAGTAGAGCGTAGCAACTTGACTTATTCCCTTTCACAGAGCACGCTCTGGCCTGGGTACTGCCCAGGGGAGAAGCAGAGCCTCACAATCGGAAAGCAGGCACCAAAAGACACACGTGGGGCTGGAAGCTGCACAGTCCCAGCACTCAGGTCAGAAATAAAGCTGCTTTTATAGCAAGGATTTTAGTATATGGTCTGGCTGTTGCTGACCTTGTCTGAGAACCTCCTCAGCAGCAGCGTGCCCATTGCAGGCCGGTATCAGACGACACTGCTATTACAATGCCTATAGAGATAGGGAAGCTCCTATGTTAACAAATAATACTGAGTGAATTGATTCCTCCTACCTGCATTGCAGTTGCTGTTCTATTCCCTCCACTAAACTGGGCTTTAGGAGACAGTTTATTCCCTTTTCCAGACTCCACACATCATTGCAGCTGCAGTACTGTTGTAGACCAGCTAGAAAAAGTGCAGTTGTGAATTCACCTTCTCTTTTGAAATCTTACTCCATCCACCCACACCTCTTTCTTCTTTGCTAACTCCAGTCATCCATCCCCAGGACCTACACCCACTCTGATCCCAACTCACTGATGAACATACATGGCAACAGACCTTGCTAAATAGATTGCAGCTCCTGTTCCATAGCTGTGTTTATAGGATCATTTGGATACTAAATCTAATACATAAATGAGAACCCTCTGGTTGAGTAAGGTCTCTGGATTTAGCGTTCGCTTCATGAAACAGGCTACTCAGCACAGCAGCTCTGGCTGCCCCAGGACACAGGGCTCAGCCAAATGGAAGCCTGACCCCAAAGAGTTCACGCGGGTTCTGATGCTGTTTGGGAACTTCTCCCCATAGTGACAGGAGACTCAGCACCTGAGTGAGGAGACACTTGAACCATTCAGAGGACTCCACCCAACAGAGGCCCCATCAGCCAAGCTGCAAAAGGTGCCCTAGAGTCCCACACCTCTGTCCCAGGGACAGCCCTACATCCTGGGGACTGGGACCCTATGAGCTTGGGCTCGCTTCAGTTAAGTCTTCCCACTTTATAGCAACAATGTCCTGAAAAGATGGGGGATGCGGAACAGAATACTCAGCATAGCACATTGATGCACAAAACGTTTCAAAAGGTCAAGACAGGGAGAAGTGGACTAACTCTGGTATTTTAACAGCTTGGCTTTGATGCCATAAATTAAAATGAAGTAAGCTGGATGTTTTATTTTGTGTGTGTGTGGTAAATTGTACAGTTAGAGTCTGAATAAACCTCTTTTGTCAATTTTACTACCTTTCTGATATAAAAATAAATAAACTTAAACAAAGAAGAAGTGGAGACCTGCCAAGCCAGCCTACTTTGGTAAGAACTGCACTGACAAGGGAGCAATTGTGTCTTAAATCTCAGGGGCTGAAATGATCAGCTTTTGGGGGCTGGCAAAGCCCTTCTGGAAGGAGCTGTTCTGTATGCAGTAGGAGCTACAGTAAAAGAAAAAAGAAAAAAGAAAAAAAAAAAAAAGACACTGTTCTGAAAGAACATCATTAAAATTTTTGCTACCAGAACTGCTTCCCTTGATGGGAAGGCTGCATGTAAATAGCTGCTGTGAAATATACCAGGGTAACAGCACCTAGGAGCATTTTAATGATGATATAAAATTCACAAGTAAATGATATAATGTACTAAGTAACTTACTAGGCTGAATATAAAACAAAGGTACCAAGAGTGATGGTTTTACTCTGCAGTGAATCTCAGCAATGAGTTCTAGACTTACCAGTCCAATGCCAAACATGGGAACTTCCAGTAGGCAGCAACACGTAATTACCGCTGGGTGGAGGTGAATCAACCACTTTCCGTCACGAAGCCAATGAGGGACCCTCAGACAATCTGCCAAAGGTGGGTGGGTGAATGAGTGTTACTTTCTTGCTAGGCTCCCATCAGGGCACCACACCTTGTGATATTATCTCTGTAATAAGCAAACAACTTTAAATGATATTGTGTCACTGCAAATGAAGCAGGAGGGTGACCCAGCAAGTCAGATTTCATTAGCGCATGAGGGACTGCACTCCAGCATGCAGGTACACACACACTTACCTTCAGACCTTCAAACCTCAGCCTGCCATGCAGACCAATATAAACCTTACCAAACATGCCTGAGACTGTCTCCTTCAGAGATGCACATGGACTTGCACATGCACAGCAGGCTTATCACTACACCAATGTCCTATTTGCTTTTCTGTGTGTCACTGTTGAAAGTTTTCTAATACGCTAGGTAAGAAGATTGCAAATGAGGCAGAAATTCAGCTGCTCAATCACATTAATATGGGTACAGTAAAAGATGACAGGATTACGTATATTTTGTCTAATTAGCAAGCCATGTGCAGTGCTGCCTGCCCAAATGTTCATGCACTCAGGCTCGTTGCCTCCCACCACTGCACCTTCCTGCCTCTTTCCTCAATTGCAATTCCCTGCTCTAGTTCCAGTCACAGGGACATATCTGACCTGCCCAAAATTTTCAAGTTGTGAACACACCACTGACTCCTGCCAGCCCTCCACTGTTCTGACTAGCATTACCAGGAGTTTTCCATGCAAAAGGAGTGATTCAGAAGACTTCAAAAGGTGTCGCGTTGGCTGGGAGCAAGTGCTGTTATCTGTCGCAAGGAGAGAGCTTCAAGCCACCCAAGGGCATACCAGATTGGTTCACAAGGGCCTGAAGTACAATAGCTAGATAAATATGATGATAGAAAGTAAGAAGGAAAATGGCTGGAAAGTCACCAGGTCGAACTGTGGGGCCAGAGCAGGAAAAAGGCTTTGCCAGAGTCATACCTAGTGAAACTCAACCGTCTTCTGTGAATTCAACCTGCTATAGGCCATTGTGCTAATGTGTATTTTGGCAAGTGCCTGACCCTTCCTGTTGACTGAAATACTCATGCTCTCTAGAAATGATCAGGCCTGCACCCAACTCTCCAAACAGCTAACCTTACCCCTTCTTTCTTATTTCTTCCTCTTTCAAAACCAGTCAAATCCCTGTTGGGTGCCAGGATCAGACAATACCATACTCTACCACCTGTTGATTTGGTTCCTCCTTGTTTCCTGTTTCTTCCGTTTAGAACTGCCTTATGGTAACACAAAAGCCATAGCAACAACAGTAGGATGGTCACTCTTGGTGGCCAGGTTAGGAAGAAACGGACTCCCAACAGAGGAGTAGTAGGCGTGTCCTGCTTAGGTTGCTTCTGAATTTGACCTGCTCAGCCGCTCCCTACCAAAAATTCCCTCAACCAGCACATCAAGCTCATGCTGTAGGTGTCACAAACTCCACACATGTAATCAACTGGCTTATTCTGAAAGAGATTAGCCTAAGCATTAGCAAAAACTAAGGTATCAGTACATTTTTTATCTGGGAATATTACCAAGCAAATCCATTTGGAAGTCATTTCCAAATGCGACTCAGAACAGGCAGGATTTATTAAGGTCAAACTGTACCTGGCCAACATGGCTGTCTTTTGTGCTGAAACGACGTGCTGGATGAACAAGTTAGGGATGCTGTGGATGTCTCTTACTTTGGTTTTAGCATAGCCTGTAACATTGTCTCCTGTCCAAAACAAACTGGGGTGGTACAGACTTGATGGATAGTCCACAGCAAGCCTGGAAAAAGCACATGAAGCTCAAAAGGCAATAATGGTCAACAACTACACTTTTAATTAACTGGCATTAAGAAATGGCATTCTTCAAGGGACAACACTAGAGCCTGTCTTCACTAGCATCCTGGATGAAAGGGTGCAACACATGCTCTGCATGTTTGCACATGACATTGCGTTCAGGGTGTAGATCATTCTGCTGGAGGACAGGACAGCTATTCACATGTTCTTCACCAGACTAACCTGACAAATCTCCTCAAATATATCAAAGAGAAAGACAAAATCTACACGCGATACAGAATTAATCTGTGCAACAGCAGAGGATGGGAGTTGAGTGGTTAGCAAGGAGCTTCACTGAAAAAAGCACCTGGGGTCCCAGTGGACAAAATGCTCATCATGAGTCAGCTGGGAGCTGTGCAGTGGTGATGGCCAATTGCACCCTCGCTGCACAGGAGATAACGGAACCAGATGCTCATCAGCAGTGCACAGTACAAGGGCAATGACCGCAAGCTGAAGCAGGAGAAATTCCATTGAATATAACTGGAGAAATGTTTCAAAATGAAAGCTGGCATGAAATGGAATGGGTGCCCAAAGAGGTCTGTAAAATCTCCACCCATGGAAACTTCCAACATTTAACAACAAAGCCCTAAGTAGCCTAGGCTCGTGCTGAAGTTAGCCCTGCTTGAGGAGGTTGGCTGCAGCCCTCCAGATGCTCTTTCCAACGAAAATTATTTGATTATTTTTTAATTTTTTTTTTTTTAAACAGTTGTTGATCCAGGAGACCTGGCTGGAGTTAGTTAGATCCCTCGAAAAGAATGAAGCTGTTATCTCCACAGCATCACCTGCCAGTTATTATTTATTTGTTATATGAATGAATTCAGTGCATACATCACAAGTCCAGACAGTCAAGAGACTTCAGTTCTGAGATTTTATCTTTGAAGATCAAAGAACTAAACTTTCTCTCTCTGAGTAAAAAAAGAGGTCTGTCTTTAATGTCAAAACCTCCTCACTTCAGAGGCAGCATGAGAAAGACTATTTCTGGGCTTTACTTTGGATTTATGCAGCTCTCATACATCCTTGTGGTGGCAACTGGACATGTTGTGAGACCTTCTAATAAAACAATTGTTTAGGCCTGAAATGTTGTAGAAGGAGTGTATAACATATGGCCTCCAAATGCAACACAACTTCAGTATCTGCATCTTACCATATATACACGCACATTTATATGCAGCAATGCAGGCTGCCAAAGGCTCAAAAAATCTGCTAGCTACCATGAGAAACCGTTTCTGCGAAGACCCAGCATCACACTGCAAATGTGGGGTGTGGATCCACAAAGCTGTGCCTTCCAGCAGCATGGGTTGCAGTGCCAGGTGTGCCAGCACACCAGGAGAAGCTAAGGACAGAGAACTCCCCAAAAGACACTGGTGTGCAAGGGTATTTTTACCTCCCAGGCTCGGCAGAGACACAGGTCATCACAGTGAGTCACAGCCCCAGATGTCCCTTGAAAAACCGCAGCTGACCCAGGGACTTGTTGTCAGAACCACAATGAATGCCCAGGAAAAGCAACAGATTTAGCCCTAATCTCTGCACCAGTTAGTCTGTGATACCAAACAAAACCCGGACCAAAAAGCAAAAAATAAATAAATAAAAGTAAAAACCCATATGTATTTGAAAGCATGTCCAGAAACAAACAAGCAAAACCTCTTATCTAAACAAATTATAGTTGGATCTTGGGTGAGACCATGTTTAGGAAAGTTTAGCCAAGAAGTTTGCTTGGAGATACCTCTCCAGCCTTAGCATAACACAACCAGCCTGGACAAGCGCTACTAGAAAACACTTCATTAAAATGCTGTTGTGGTATTCATTTATAGGTAGCAATT